>NC_138963.1:56037500-57237500 GCF_055761805.1 Camellia sinensis | reverse complement strand
ATTCCATGTTCTTTACAAAACTCACCAAAAGGTGATTCGTATTTACCACTTCTATCACTTCTTAGTTTTTGATTTTCTTACCAAGTTGATTTTCAACTTCATTCTTATATTGAATGAAAGTTTCCAAAGCTTCATCCTTGGTTCGAATTAAATAAACATAATTATATCTAGTATAGTCATCTATGAAAGTGATAAAATATTTTTTCCCACATCTAGTTTGAATTGATTTAAAATCACAAATGTCACTATGAATTAATTCAAGTGGTTCCGTACTTCTTTCAATTGAATGAAAAAGGAGTTTTGGATAATTTTGCCTCAACACAAATTTCACATTTATGATTTGAATCAATGTCAAATTTAGGTAAACATTCCATATTAATTAATCTACGCAAAGATCCATAATTAACTTGTCCTAGTCTACCATGTCATAAATTTGAAGGCTCAAGCAAGTAAGAAGAAGATGTATTTTTATTAATAACTGAGGGTACAACGGTCATTACATTCATCTTAAAAAGGCCATCAGACATGTAACCTTTTCCTACATACATCCCATTCTTAGTAAGTACAAATTTATCACTCTTAAATACTAGCCTAAACCCATTCTTAATCAACAAAGATTCGGAAATAAGATTCTTGCAAATGTCCGGTACATGCAGCACATTGTTGAGAGTGAGTTCCTTTCCAGATGTCGTCTTTAGAACAATCTTTCCTTGTCCTTCAACTTTGGAAGTTGAGGAGTTGCCCATAAAAGTTGTTCACCATTGTCCACTGTAGAATAAGATGTGAACATCTTTTTGTCGGCACAGATATGATGAGTAGCACCAGTGTCCACCCACTATTCTTTAGGATTTTCGACAAGATTTGCTTCGGAAACAACTGCAGAAAGATTGATGTCATCTACACCATTGGAAATATTGTCCACTTCGGTCATATGGGCTTGAGCAGGCTTCTTGATTGTTCTTCTTTTGCTTTTGCCTTTGCTACGACAATCTTTGGCCCGATGTCCCTCTTTGTCACAGATGTAACATTTGCCATTAAACTTGTACTTTTTATTTCCCCCCCCCTTTAGAGCCTTGTGATGAACTTTCTCCAGAAGACTTTCGTTTCTTGGTTTTTGAATCATGTTCCACCACATTTGCCTTAGACTCCATAGGATGCTTACCAGCTCGCTTTTCAGAGTTGCGGTTGTCCTCCTCAATCCTTAAACGCACAATTAATTCTTCCAAAGACATTTCTTTGCGCTTATGTTTGAGGTAGTTCTTGAATTCCTTCCAGCTTTGTGGTAATTTCTTAATTAAGGCTGCAACTTGGAAGGATTTACTGAGAGACATGTCCTCTGCGTGAATGTCATGCAAAATGAGTTGGAGATCTTGAACTTGGCTGATCACACTTTTAGAATCAACCATCACAAAATCCAGAAATTTGCCAACCACAAATTTCTTTGAGCCGGCATCTTCCATTTTGTATTTTTTCTCCAAAGACTCCCAAAGTTCATTTGCTGTCTTGATAAGACTGTAGACGTTGTATAATGTGTTGTCAAGTCCGTTCAAGATGTAGTTTCGGCAAAGGAAATCAGCATGTTTCCAGGCATTGACCGCAACAACCACTTACCGGTCGGTTTCATCCTCTTTCAAAATAACAGCATCCTTACGGAGGAAACGAGCCAGGTTAAGAGTTGTAAGATAGAACAATATTTTTTGTTGCCATTTTTTAAAATCAGTTCCTGAGAACTTTTCTGGCTTCTCACTGTGATTTACCGGTACTGTTACAATAGGAGAGGGGGTTGGCACAATTGCAGCCACCACGCCAGTGCTTGTTTGAGCATTTGTTTCAGTAGCCATGAATTCTAAATTATAAAACAAAATTATAATTAGAATTTATACTACACAGAAAATTAATCCAAATTCACATAATTAAATTCTGTAAAAATAAAAGAAATAAGAATGTAACTTTTATTTTTCAATTAATTTTGGAAATAAAATAAAATTTTATTTAACCAAATTAATTCCACACAAAAAATTAAATTTCTGTAACAATTCAATAATTAAAAAACTGAAACAGAATTTTATTTAATGAACACTCAGAAAATAATTTCTAAAAACCAAAATTAATTTCTGACAAAATTTCACAAATAAATATTCCGAATTGTTAATGACACCAGTATATTACTACTAGTTGTCAAAGAAAATAGACAGTATATTACTACTATCTGTCAAATAGCATATAATCACTATTTGTTTTTCCAACCAGAATATTATATTGTAAATCCACAGAAAATAATTTTTGTAAAAGAAGAAAGAGAAAGGGAAACAAACGAAAATAAATTCTTGACTTGGTCTTTTATTTTATTTTTTCCATTTGGTTTGACAAAATAAATTCTATAAGTTTTTATTTTATTTTGTTTGATTTTGTTTCAATTTATGTTATTTACACAGAAGATTGCTCCAACAATCTTAAGACAGATTCGCCTCACTACAGTGCTTACGGATATGTGGCGTCTACCTCCCAGAATACAATGATCTTCACAAATTTGTAGAAGCACTTCTAGCAAATTTGTCCGGCGAACTAAAACCTAGAGTTCTATAACTTTCTGAATATTGCTCTAAATAACTAATATGAAGAATAATGTAAACAAATAAAATCTGGACAGCAAGAACAATATTTTTCTGACTGATTTTCCGATGTGAAGACTGCTAGAACAAGGCTGTATTTATGGGCAAAAAATCTGACCCGAATAGGTGCTAATTTGAAGTGAACATGTGTGAAAAAAACTGGACAGATTCATATTTGAATTTCAAATAGATGCAGTGGCAGTTTGAACAGATACACGGCAGTTGGCAACCTGTAACTGCTAGGCAGTTTGCAACACTATTTGAAACAAATTGAACTACTGGAATTTGGACTGAAGAGGTATGAAACGGATAGAAAAAATTTAATTCAAAAATTGAACTTATTTCTGTTCAGAAAATTAAATTTTCCCGCAAGAATTTTCTCTAAAAAATTAACATTAGAACAGGCTTAGCTCGGCCGGACAGACGGCGGCGGCGGCGCGTGCGCGTGGTGGTTTTTGCCAAGATTCACTTTGCCCATAACTCCTCCCTTCTACAAACTTGGGGTGCCCTTTGGGGCCCAACCCAAGTGTTGTAGTCTAGAGCTTATATACATATACAAACTCTCTTAAAGTTTCAATGTAGGACGACCTATTAAAAGGAAACCCACATTTAAATTTTTAAATGTTCAATTCCACGAACCCGAAAACGACGTCAACTTCCCATTCACTCATAAATGGTTTTGATGTACCATCTTCACCGTGTGACTTGCCATTCGGCAAGGAACACATCACCTCTTTGGACCCAACCCAAAAGACGTTTGGGCCCACTCAATTTTGGGCCATCTTTTTGGGCTCAAAGATGGCCCCAAATAAGCCTATATTACACCATTTTTACAACATATACTAGTTAAAGCACAATAGTTTCACTAATTATTAACTAAGATTTAACAAGTTTCAAAATGTATTTAATGAAAATATATTCATTAGGGTATCCGGCTCTCCCGGTCTTTTCTTTGGACATTATGTGAATAATGTTGCAAAAATATCAATAATGTACAAACTAAACACTAAGCGCCACAAAAAGTGACTTTAGACAACAAGAATATTTACTTTTCCTATACTTATAGGTAGAAATGTGGGCCGTAACAGACCATGAGTTGTGAGGAGAACACTGAGATAACAAGTCAGTTGTCTCAATAGATAATAATAGTACAACTCAATGCAATGAAACGTTGTCCTAATTAATTGTGGCACTAAGATGAATCCCATAACGCAATAAGTCCATTCTGTTTAGAACATAGTTTAAACTAATACATATGATTCCATGTCTTTTCTCATTACCTAAACCTGCATCTATTAGGTCCTCTTATCCTTGGAAAACATAAGAACATGCCACTAGTCGCAAGTGCTGCAATTTTAAGTCATCTTTGCACTTTGGTCATAGAAAATATCAAATTTGACTATTAATCAGTAACTCCACACATAACATTGGACCTTCTTCCACTTTCTTTAAATTTCAAAGTCATAAAAGCCATATTTTATTTCAAAGGAGCATTCAAGGAATAAAAGTACACATTTCTACACCAACACCCACTCCATTCTCTTGGGGGGAGGGAACGGAGATTAAATCAGGTAAAGAAAAAGCGTGTCAATCAATTTTTTGGATAAAACCAGGACAACCAATACAAGCTTAGCAACAATACATAGCTTCTTTTCTTCCTAGCAAAACAAAGTGTAAGCGAGGTAAGACATAGCAGTTTCAGTAATTATTAACTAAGATTTAACAAGTTTCAAAATGTATTTAATGAAAGTAGATTCATTAGTTACTTTTTACTTAGCATGACCCTTGTTAAAATACACACTAACCCAAGTAGAGACAAAACTATGTGTTTACTTTTTTGTGTATTTTTGTTAGGCAGTGTTGGAGTTGCTCTGAGTTAGTGAGGTGATTAATAGCAGCTTCCCAAGTACAAAGGAACTTCTGGTTGTTAAGCCAGACTCATTGTGTACACAATTGTATTGACATGGATAGAGAGGTCTATACAATGTAATTGATAATATGTTAATATTTTTCTTGTTTATTATCTTTGCAGATTGGTTTTTGATGACGTTTGGAAGTATAATTGCAAATCATGATCAAGGGTTGAATTTTTTTTCCCTGAACTGATACTTAGTTGTAGTTGCAAATTAAGACTGAGTGTTGATTTTGTGTGTGTGTGTGTGTGTGTGTGTGTGTGTGTGTGTGGACTCCACGTTAGTTCATTTTAGAATTTGCTTTTATGCTTTTTTTTGTTATAGTTAATGAATTATTATTAAAGTTGTTTGATGGATATATTTTGATTTATAATATAAATTGTTTAGTGAATTTTTGAGTGGAGTAGTGTATAATAGCTAGTGGATTTCTTAGTACAATTAAAAGGCTATTGGGATATGAACAGGGATATTTGTGAAATAATAATTTAAATTGAAATATAAAATATGGAACAAATTTAGTGACGAATTTGTTTCGTCATTTGTACTTGTTATTATCAAGGGCGGACCCAGGATTCGTCGATGGGATGGGCTAATATTAAGATAAAATTATATAATATATTTTAAGTATAACCACAAAAGAAAAATGAACACTGTTTCATAAATCCCTTTTCACCTACTTATATTCCATTTAGTCCATATTATTTTCTTATGTTCCAATAAGTCATATGAGTGACATAGTTATCAAAATACCTCTAATAATATTCACATTTACATTGTGAATGTTCCGTGATGTGAATGTTCACACCATCAATATAAATGTTAACATGTCAATGTGAACATTCACACATCAATGTAAATATTTACCTTGTAAAATATGAATGTTTACATCACCAAATTGCTAACCGTTCAAAAAATATTTGTAAGGTTAGAAATGTCCATAAAATACCTTAAATATGAGAATTATGATTTGGTAGATCAAATGTCCAAATAATAGGACTTACTAGAATATAAGAATATTTTATAAACTAATTCAGATACGTACCCTTAAAAAAGAATTTTCTAATAAATTTCCCTAAGAAAAAAGAGAATTTAATAATCTAATCTAAATTAATATCTAAATTTATTGATTAGAAACAATCTAACTAAGTTATGCTCGACGAGTCTTTAAAGATTCACATTCACCGATTACAAAATCTAGATCAATTTTCAAAAAGTATAAAAAACAATATACTTTATCCTTTGAAGGAGAATATTCTAACCAAGAAAATTGTTTAAAAAAAATGTTGAAATCGGCGATTCTGCTTTCCAAATAAGGACCTAGGATACTGAAGTTTAGGTTGATAAGGCCCCAAGTTCACATAAGCTCGTTTAATCTCATCCTGTTGATTAACCGGATCTTCACAAATTTGCAAGCGTAAACCAGGATCCCGTTCAATAATAGTTGAATCAAATTTGCTTCATTTGTTTGCTTGAGGCATGGAAGGTAGTTGCACATCAGAAAATAAAGTTTTAACAACATTGGATGTTATACTACTAGACTTTTGTTTTGATTGATAGAATGAGAAAATGGTTTTGCCTTTTTTGAGTGTGGAGGTTCCATTATTTATAACCTAATTTAGCCCTATTTAATATTAAACTAGAGTATATTCGCAATAATTTTAAATATTAGGGCTTTTTTTTTATATATCCTCAATAATTTTTATTTAAGCTTTCATTATTTTTATATATGTCCAAAAAAACTTCTTCAAAGTTCAAAAATTAAGAATAATATAGAACATTGAACAAGGCAACATCATAAAAAAAATTAAGAGCAATATAATATTTGTTGCATAAAGACAAAATTTCAAAACCATTGGTAATCAAATCCATTCTCAACCCACGAAATAAAATAATTGGTTAATTACACTTACAAAAAGTGTTAGGAAAGTGGAGCTGTTGCAGGCTGTTGGAGATGACAGAGAGGGTCACTGCCTATATATTAGAAGATGTGAGGATTGTTTTAGAAGATTTGTTCTTTAAACAAATACAAACTTATTGGGTTGCCTATCTATTTTTTTGAGTAAGTATTGGGTTGTTATTAGGTTGCCTATCTAAAAAAAAAAAAAACTATTGGCCCTTATTTGGGACGGGACTGTGCTGGAGAGGTTGGGAGGCCATGCTGGGCTGGGAAAAAAATTTTCTACACATTTTTTAAATTTTGGGCTGGGCTGCAGCCACCTATGCCCAGCCCTAGGTCCGCCCTTGGTTATTATGACAGTGATTATTCGTCGCTAATAAACATTGTTTGTGACAATTTATATATGAAAGTTTTCATTGATTTTGATGTTTGGTGACTAAATATTTCGTAACGTATATATATATATATATATATATATATATATTTGCGACGAAATATATTTCGTCACCTATGTACGACTTTTGGAGACGAAAAATTTCGTAAACTTTACATCTTATTGTGATGAAATTATTTCCTCATCAATGATCAACATGCGTGACAAATTTATTTGTCAACTAAAATTATAAATATGGTACTGAATATTTATTTGGTGACGAAAATGAGAATTTTTGGTAACAAAATGTTGTTTTATTGGTGACAAAAAATTTCGTCACTGAAGTAATTTCATTGGTGACGAAATTATTTTTCGTCACGGTGGTTTTTAGTGACAAACATTCAATGATGAAATTGGTGAGGAAAAATATTTCCTCACAAATATCTATAGTGACGAAATTAGCTCTTCAGAGACAAAAAAATTCCGTCATTCAAGACCCAACTTGTTGTAGTGTATATGGTCAAAGAGAACAACACCTTGTAAAGTTATAGAACCATTTCAACGGCAAACCATCAAAGAGATGAAGAGAAGAAAAAGTTGGAGTCTGAAGACCATTTAAACCATGAAAACCCATATTCGATTCCAATAAAAGAAAACCTTGGAGTTTTATGAATGTCTATTCCAACTGTAAGGCATCATAAAATTCATCTTTTCCTTTTATGTTCTAAACAGTGAAAAAAATAAATAAATTTTAAAAAACGGAAATTGTACAACAGGTCCATAAGTCCAATTGCTACTTGTAGAGATACACTTAGTAAAAAATCTAGAAATCCCATAGATATTGATTTGTGATTATGTAACAATTTTAAGCAGTATACAACAATCTCAATTAAACAATCAAGACAAATCAACACAACGATTTTAACGTGGAAAAAACCACAACTGGACACCTCCAACTGTGATTAAAAAACCACGGGCAACAGCCACAAAACAATCCACTAAGAAGATTTAAAGGAATTACACAGGTATACTCTCAATTACCTAGCGAATCCACGCCTAATTGAACCAACCTCTATGTGCCTCTTCCAACCCGTCTTCACCTCGGAATTGTCTTTACGATGAGCCACCCCGGAATCCACCAAGGCTTCAGGCTCGAATTCTTCAGAATCCACCGAAGAACAACTCTCTCTTTTGTAGAACAAACAAAACCTTTGATGTATACTCTTTAAAACATGAGTTGAATACTCAATCAAAACATCAAAGAAAACTAACAAAATATCCCCAGATATAAACCTTGAACCCAAAAAGAAGATCTGGAGTAGTAATTCTAAAATCTGACCCAACACGCGAATTTATAGAATTTGTCCCGCAATCTCCGCTCGAGCGCCAAACAGCCCACTCGAGCGGCTTTAGCAAAATATGCACGTGATATAACAGAGGTCCGCTCGAGCGCTAGAGAACCCGCTCGAGCGCGAAATCACACATCTCAGTACTTTTACAGGCGACCAAAACTGTTGGAACCAGGAATTCTCCGCTCGAGCGGGGTAAAGTCTGCTTGAGCGGACAGGAAACTTGGAATGCATTTTTGCATTTTGCTTTGGGGGCGTTGCCCCTCGACCCCGCCGTGGCGCTGCCCTAGACCCGCCAAAGGGCGCTGCCCCCTAGACCCCCGCGAGCTGACCGGGCAGCTCGATCCCCGTCATAATCAGCGAAGTGGCAATCTTAAAAGCATTAGCATCACAAACTTCTCTGAAAGGCTTGATTCGGGTTAGATTCGCATCTAACAACTCATAGCCTCACTGAAATAAAAATGCGAATAAAATTACAACTCAAAGGAGTTTTGTCAAACGGGATTGCCAAGAAATAAAACCTAACACTTAGTAACAGTTATAAGCTTTAATGGGCATTCTTACAGTTTTCTTGTTCCATTCACAAAATAGCTTCCTCCCAAAATAACAGGTGAAATTCATTCTCGAAACACCAGAAGAAATGGCTAAATGAATAAAAAAAAATTTGGTATAGGCTCAATGGGCTAACAAGTGGAAATTGAAACAAGAATTTTTATTTTTTATTTTTATAATAAGGCTTACAAAGAAAGATGGCCTAAAATCATTTCTCAAAATATAACATGGTCTATATATTACATGGACAAAATGGCATAAAAATGATGATTTCAATGTCTTTTGACCAATTGAAAGAATAATGAGAATTAACAACAACATAATAAGCTATCAAAAAAAATAAAGAGCAAATATGAAATAACCCTCCAAAAAGAATGATAGGCTCAAAATCCCACACGGGTTATAGTCTCCGCATTAGACATCAAGATTTTCAAATGTTGTGATCCCAAATCAGTCAAGTAATATCTACGTAGTAAGTGCATGTGATAAGACCGAGTATGAAGTAAATGAGTATTATAATGATAAATAGTGTAACGGACTAAGACACAATTATAATTCTAATGTAACAAAATTACAACTAAATTAATAATTTCTAGCACAGAATGAGGAAGAAACAATACAATCACTGCTCCAAAATTTTATATATATATATATATATATATAAATATATTTAAAAAGAAAACAGAAAAATTTTATACACACAACAAAAACAATTTTTTTTTTATAAATAAAAAACCACGAAACAAAATAAATAAAACATAACACATAAATTGCAAAAGAAATAGTCTTTTAGAGCCGATACCAAGGCTTATTGTGATAAAGTATCTCAATAAAAATTGTCAATTGCATCCTTACCGTAACACGTCTCAAACAAAATTACTTTTGCTTTACTCAGCTATTCTGGGAGTAAGGTTTGTTTAGATTTTTCACCATATAGATACTTATATCATTTTACTTGCAAAAAGATTAAAAACAAAACATAAATATACAACCATTTTTTTTTAACAAGCAACCCTTAATAGTGTCTACAGTAAATAGGAATGCTGCAAGTGATTTGACAACAATGGCACGTTCCTTTATCCCTAATCCAATTTCCCACGATCTCCCTAACCTTATAGCTTAACAGTAAATCAAAAACGAACGTCTTAAAGCCAAATTCATGGGTTTTACTCTGCTCCGTTTTAATCCATTCATCGATTTCTTTTGAAATTAGATTTGTTTGGTCACGTGAAATTCTACCTTCCAAACAATAAGATATATATATATTTTCAGCAAATGAAACCAAACTCAAATTTTATTTATTTATTTATTTATTTATTTTATTCACCTACATAAACAATTAAAAACTATACAAAAAGAAAAGTTAGATATAAGAAAAACTAATTGAAATTTCTAAATTAAACAACTTACCAATAATCCCCAACAACGGCGCCAAAATTTGATATAATCGTTTGCACACCAATATATATTGATTAAAACCAAGTAATAGCTACTACTTTGAAATATAGCGGTTGAGAACGGATGTCGAACCACAGAAATTATGAAAGTTGACTTTAATTTAAAGATTTTTGGCTGGAGGATGGAAAATAATAAAGGGAAAACCTTAGAGTTTAGAATCCAATATTAATCTTATAATTGGGGGTTGTTCGTATTTAGATTGTAGAAAATCATTGAAATGGGTACTACGATGTGTCTTAGTCGGGACACATCACTTAAAAAGATTTGTGTTTTAATATCAGAAAGTTATGAATCATTTTCGCTTAGTACGGATTGTCACAACTAAACTAAGGTCAATATACAACCCATCTTAATAGATATGACTCATCTAACAATTTTATTATATAGGCATAAAAATCATTGTATAATATGTATATTCATGACCAATGAACACACAATTTGATAAAACAATATTTGCATAAAAATTTAAGTTATATAACAGTACCCAAATCAATTAAAATTCTACAAAACTAAATAAAAACTACCCCAATCAATTAATTAGGGCATGTTTGGTAACGTTTACGTTTTCAGTTTATATTTATAAAAATTTTATAAACTGATTTTTGTTTATTTTTAGAAAAACATAAACTACAAACGCATTTTGTTTAGACAAAATGTTTTAAAAAATTTTAAAATATAAAAAAGAGTGAGAAATGGCAAGTGGTGGTGGGTAGTGGGTGGTGACGAGTGGTGGCGGCGAAAGACGGTGGTGGAAAATGATGGCGGGTGGTGGTGGCGGAAGACAGTGGTGGAAAATGGTGGCAGGTGGTAGGTAATGGTGCCAGAAGACGGTGGTGGAAATTGGTGGTAAGTGGCGGGTGGGTGGGTGGGTGGTGGTGGTGGAAGACGGTGGTGAAAAGTGGTGGCAAGTGGCAGGTGGTGGCGGGTGGTGGCGAGTGGTGGCGGCGGAAGACGTTGGTGGAAAGCGGTGACGGGTGGGTGGATGGTGGTGGTAGGTGGGTGGTAGATGGCGGGTGGTGGCGGGCGGTTGGCGGTGGCGGGTAGGTGGTGGTGGTGGTGGGTAGGTGGGTGGGTGACGGTAGCAGGTAGTGGTAGTAGTAGTGGTGGCGGGTGGTAGGTGGGTGGTGGTGGTGGGTGGCAGGTGGTGGCAGGTGGTGGGTAATGGTGGTGGTGGTAGTGGCGAGTGGTGGGTAGTGGCGAGTGGTGGGTAGTAGTGACGGGTGGGTGATGGGTAATGGTGGTGGTGGTGGTGAGTGGTGAGTGGTGGTGGCAGGTGGTGGTGGTGGTGGTGGTGGCGGCGGCGGCGGCGGCGGGTGGTGGGTGGTGGTGGCGGGTGGGTAGCAGGTGGGTGGTGGGTGGTGGCGGCGGCGGGGGGTGGGTGGTGGTGGCGAGTGGGTGGCAGGTGGGTGGTGGGTGGCGGGTGGGTGGTGGTGGCAGGATGGGTGGTGAGTGGTGGTGGCAGGTGGAGGTGGCGGAAGACGGTGGTGGAAAATGGTGGCGAGTAGTGGCTGGTGTTGGGTGGTAAAAAAAAAAAAAAAACTCAAAACTCAAAACGGAAATATATTTTTTGAGTTTACATTTTTGGCCAAATTTATAAACTGAGACCACTGATTTATAAATCAAAAATTTACAAAATAAGTTTTTATTTGAGTTTTTTTAACTTTTATAAATATAAATTGAAAACTGAAAATGTAAGTGTTACCAAACGATACCTTAAAGTTTTATCTTAATCCTAAAATTAGAAAATTAGTTCTATACAATTATGAATCTATCACTCTACGATAGAAATACTCTAAACTGACTTTTTTTCTTCCCAGCTCTCTTGCTGTCCTCTTCCCTCTCCGTGTGTAGCTTCCCTTCTTATGAGCGCCTCAATTTAAAGACCTGGAAAAATTAATAAAATAAGTAAACAAAATGGGGTTGGATTCTCTCTAGTTTGTGATCGGATTAAAGAGTGTTATTGGGCCCGTGGAAACCTATCACGGGTCTCATTTGGATAATCTTAATTTTTTAATGTGTAAAACTCGTAGAGTACTATATAATTGTAAAAAATTACGTTGATCAAATATTAACAACTATGTAATCAAATCAGTTTTGTATTAAAAAAATGGACGATGAAAAAAATGATTGACAAAAATCTGATCTGATAAAATTGTTATTAATATCTGATCAATATAATTTTTTATATGTATATTTTCAAACTATCAAAACGAGACCCGTGATGAACTCTCACAATATCTTTTAATCCAATCACGAATTGAAAGAAAGCTCCTCCCAAATAAAATATATAATAAATGCATAAGGCGGTGATGGTGATGATTATGTTCACCAAGGATCCTCTAGAGTTTTTTTTCCCTAAAGTTTCCTAAAGTGATGTGTTGTATGAGTGAGATTTAATGCTAAAAAATTGATGTGACTTGTCATTAAATCTCAACCATACAACACACCACTCTAGGAAACTTTAGGAAGAAAAAAACTCTAAAGGATCCTTGCTCGATTATGTTTTGTTATGATGGATGGTGTTGAGCATGAGGATGATGTTGGATATGATGATGATAACGGAGAGCTATCGAAAGGTGACTATTTTATATATATATATATATATTTAATTTTATTTAAAATATATTATTTATATTAATTTATGTATAACACTAAAATATATTCTGACACATAAAATGACACAAAATTATAAAATAATATAAATAAGTAGACTAATAAAATATATAGTAATGGGTTAAATATGTAACAATTAGGCATCGATCAAATAAATTGGCTAAAATATTAAAAAAATTACTAATAATAAATGAAAATTCGAACAATAATCTGTATGTATTTTTGTTCGACTTTCGTTTGTTTTTAGTGATTTTTTTAATATTTTAGTTAAATTTTTTTACTTTATCTAAAAAGTTAAAAAAATGAATTTTATGCTTTTAGTACTTTTTCTTTTTTAATTTTAAAAATTTTTAAGTCCTCAATGATCTAAAAAATAAAAAATAAAAAAATCTATAAAGAGTTTACCCAAAAAAAGGGCAATTTATTTATTTTAGCCTATTCTTTTCCCTAAAAATTTATTCCGTCTAGTAGAATATAACCAAGCTAAAGATTTTTTTTTAAATAATTAAAGGTTCGTTTGGAAAGTGAGTTGGTTTTTTGATTTTTTAGTTTTTTTTTATTATTTTAGCCTGGGGTTAAAAAGTCTCGTTCAGGAAGGATTTTTAACTTTTTTGATTTTTTTGTGAGAGAAAGAATGTAATGATTATGGATTAAATATGATGTTTTACCTTATTAAATTAAAAAATCTATTTTATTTTTTTGTGACTATCTTAACCCAAAAAAAGCTCAAAACTATTGGTGGACGCGGGTCGGTTGCAGCCATGGAACCTCCAATCTGCTATCCGTCTGCCAGATTGGCAGATTGGAGAAAATCAATCCGCATCCGTCCGCCAATCTGGCGGATGTGGATTGAGCGGATTGATAGATGGATGCGAATCGGTTTGGCGGTTTAAAATTTTATAAATTTTTAACATAATTCAATTTGTGCACTTCCTAAAAAAAAAAAGAAAAGAAGAAAGTATTACAGTTAATGACTTAAAAAAATCTTACAATCACTGCATACCTTATCCAAAGCAAGAAAGTTTGAAATTTTAGAATATCACAATCACTGCATACATCATCCACATACTACAATCACAGCATGTCTCATCCACATAAAGTATTACAATCTATGGTTCTTAAAATATAAAAACAATTCAAACCACCAAAACTATGAATAGAGCAGTAGTAGAGATTGTATGTCTTTGTATTGTTACATCTATATCTGTTTTTGAAAACAAAAATCAACCAGCATATATCATATTTTCTATTTATTATTTTTAGAGATAGATTTAAAAACAAAAAAATATAGATAAATAATACGTTTATTTTTTTCAATTCAAAAAAGATATTCAAGTTGAAAACTTTTTTTCAACAAAATATTTAAGCTCTTTTTTAATTGAAAACGCAAACAGAATATTTAAAGAAACTGAAAGCACAAAGTCTTATAAATTACTAGGGGTGTTCGCGGTTTGGCGATTCGGTTGCGGCCAAAGGAATCTCAAATCCGCCATCCGTCCGCTAGATTGGCGGATTGGAGAAAATCAATCCGCAACCGTCTGCTCATCATCACGTATCCGTCCAAAATGCAACGGATCGGTTTGGTTCGACCGGTTTTGATGAATCGGTATATCCGCTGCTCACCCCTACTCAAAATCATACTTTCCAAACGAGCTCAAAAACTCATTAAAATAAAAAATAAAAAATAAAAATAAAAATCATTAAAAAAAAAAAAAACACAATATCAAACCCACCCTTATCAATAATTTATTGTTGACAATCCTGATCTGCCATTCACAGCTTTCATATCAACGCATCGACTCTCATCGATCTGGTTCTCTCTCTTTCTCTCTCACATTTACTCTCACTCTCACTCACACACACTCATCTCAAATCTTCTCCATTTTCAAATCCTGACTTTCATTTTGACAAAAATGTTGGGTTTGATTGAAAGATTTGGAAAGAAATTTGTAAAAAGAAATGAAAATGTGTGTAAAATTAAGTAAAATTTTACCTCTATTTTTTTTTTCTTTTTCTTTCAAAATCCCTATATTTAAAACCCCCAAACCTTTCAATACCATCCTCGCTGAACTCATCCATATGGAGAACGGCAACAATCCCATCAACACTATTTCTCAGATGAAAGACCAAGTAAGCATGAATTCCAATTTTGTATTGGATCTGTTTTATGTGTAAACATTAGTTTCTTTGAGTTTGTCCCCTTTCTCTTGCTTTTTCATTGGACATGTTCATTATTATAATGTTAATGTTGTAATGCTCATGCCTCTCCGTTACATAGATGGATGGAGATGTTTATTTCATAATTCAGTGTTTGTTTGTGGAAGAATTGCATTGACATATATCTTTTAAAATTCAAAATTGGCATGAAAATCACAGACTTTGAATTTAGATTTTGAATGTGTTAGGGAAAATATGTGATTCCCCACAAGTAAATCAATCAATGGGAATAAAAACTAATGCGGAAAAATCAAATCAAAGGCAACACAAGAATTTTTACGTGGTTCCCTCAATGTGAAGTACGTCCACGGGATCGAGATCCGATTTCACTATCAACCAAATAAGTTCCAAACGATTACAAACGAGACACTAATGGTCTCACAAAACCACCCTTAGACGAATAAACCAACTTCAGGGTAAAACAAACTTTAAATTATGGAATGTAGTAACCTCACAACATAAAGATCCTGCATCTAAAATATTACATTTCATATCAAGAAAAATTCGCTTTACCTTTGTAGAGGCTGAGATGTGAATCCATTGTTCCCCAAGGATGATATATGACTGGGTTGCACAATCTGGTATTGAGCTGCTTGTAGATGACTGGGCTGCCCAATCTGGTTTTGAGCTGCTGTTGGAGATGAATCCAAAGCGCCTGAGACATCAAGCATATACAATGCAGGATTAGTAGTGGAAAACAAAATTATACAGAATGACTTGATTTATTGTGGTTCAATAACTTTAAAAAGCATAAATTCATGATTATGAGCGGTAAATAATAGCAAATATATCGCAGTCTCATCATTGTAGAAGAAAATTAGTTTCTACTTACAAATTCATAGGATTTTGTTTAACATGTATAATTTATATTATACAAAATTATGTTGTTTAGCATTTTCCTATATATGAAGGCTAAACAATTACTATAAAAGTTTGGTTTTGTTGGAACAGGGTAGGATAAATGCAAAAGCATATTATTAATATTCAAAATTTATGAAGTATCATTGTGATATACACATGTGATATTCATCAATGAGGTCACATAAAAAAGATAGATGGATCGATTTTGTTTCCTAGCCAGCTGACTAAGATGGGTCAAATCGGATTTACTCGCCCTAGAGCACTATATCAATATACTAAGTATTCTAAAAGTACTGAATAATTATTTGATAATTTAAATTGTTCATCTTAGAAAATTTATTTTGAAAAAATGAATGACAAGTATGATTTTTGTGTTAACTATCTTTTTTTTTTCTTTTAAAAATATTTAGGATCTAATCATGGCTACTGATGTCGGATTAATTTTATTTTTTGCATGGATAATTTGTTCAATGGGTTTTTCAAGATAAATAGATCATTAAAGCAAGCTTGGGATGGGCCATTGCTGGTTGGATTTCCTTCACAATTGAGAGGGAGATTTGCGCCGGACAAGTACGGCCGAGCTACAGTAACGCGGGTTATAACAGAGCGGCCGGGTTACACTATTTGCTCGGTCAAAGCGGTTCCCCGGCCCGTCACGCCAGGCCGAGGTAGATTTGTCGACCGGAGTGTGGAATCATGCGTGTGCCCGACTGGGCTGTGATTCAGCTAGATATTCGATTAGATCCGCAATGGTGCATCTGGACCGAGGCAAGCACAGCCCGGAATGAATTTAGACTGGGGTGAAGGTCGGTACGCCTCACGGCCAGTCAGTCCGGAAAGACCAACTTCCTACAGCTCAGCCGTATTGATCATGGTTGTGTTTCTTCCCAAGGGATAGGTCGGTCATGATATCCCGGTTGAGTGTGCCACTTGGACCAATGGTGTGATGGAGAGGAAATCCACTCCTGGCACGCGTCAATACCGTTTGGTAGTTCCACACATGCTGTTTGGAGGTTTTAGCCTTTACACGCGTAAGGTAGTGAGAGGGGAGCACTGCCACCAGTCCAGGGAAGGACAACAGAGGTAATGCGCACATAATCCCTGAGGCTGCATGGCTAGCCTAGAAAAAGGAGGGATCGGGGACGTTGGAGGTAAGCAATTTGAACAATTCTCTCTCTCTCTCTCTCTAAAAAGTGCTCTATTCTTCTTCAGGTGGTCTGACTTGCTCGTCGGAGGGTCTATCCGGCAGCTCACCACCGGGCAGCTCACCATTTCTTTGTCTTCAGGTCAGGCATCGTCACGTGAAGCTTAAGTTCAAGGAGTATGGAAAGCAAAGGATATTTCACCCCCGTACAATTAGCGCTGTCTGTGGGAAAACTTTGATATTCAAACCTTGCTCTTTAAGCTTTTTCGACCGTTTCCATGGCTAACAACGATGAAACTCCACTGTCCGTCGTCGATGGTGTCACACCAGAGTCTGTTCGACAGAGAGAAGGCCCCCCTGCTATCCCAGCCATGGCGGGCCTAGAGACCTCTTCGAGAGGTGCGCGAGACAAACGTGCAAGGAGTACTGATTGCTCAAAGAGTCCAGAGGGCCGTCGACGGCGGGGGGAGTCGCATGCGCAGCGCCTGGAGCACAAACTCAAAGACCAAGACGCCCTCATTCGCAAGATAGCGGCTGAAATGGAGGTGCTGAAACGCCAGATCAAGGGGAAGGGTGTTGCTGGAGAGGGCAGCTTCAGTGAGCGCACCCCGTCTCCTCGCTCTGGCAGTCACTGACGCACTGTCTCTCTATCACCAGAAGCTATGGGGTCGGGGACTCCAACCCACAGGTGGGCAAATCTCTCACTCGCGACAGCACTTACCGTCCCTCACGCCTATCGTCGACGTCGCGATACTCTTTTTCTGCCCGTTCCGGCGACCTGAGGGATGTGTTAGAGGAGAGGGCTCGCCGTAGGGAGACTCAGAGATTACCGGCAATGCAGAGGCTAAATCCATTGTAGTGAGGAAGTGGCAATGCCAGCGCCCAGAGTGGTGGCCCCAACGCTTGTGGACAAAGAGCTAGCGAGACTTACGGCTACGCCGCTGTCTCCAGAAATCGAGAGTACACCACTCCCTGCCGGATTCCACCAGCCTAAGTTCACCTTGTACGATGGCAAGACAGATCCGTACATGCACGTGAGTCATTACCGGCAAGTAATGGCTGGACACCGGCGCAATGACGCCTTGATGTGCCTCATATTCCCAGCGAGCTTAGGAGAACTGGGCCTGAAATAGTTCGAAAGGCTTCCGGAGGGAAGTATCGAGGGATGGCAGCAATTAGCGGAGGCCTTCGTCACCAGATTCAAAACCAACACTCGAACACCAAAGGAGGTCGACTATCTCCTGGGCATCAAGATGGAGTCTGGAAGTTCGTTGAAGGCATACAATGCGAAGTACTGGAAAACTTACAATGAGATCCTCGACTGCCCCACCAATCTAGAGATTACTCAATACAAGCGAGGTCTCCCAGTTGGACATAGGCTGCGAGATTCGCTTACAATGCACCAGCCCGCAACCATGGAGTCCTTGATGTAACGGATTAATGAACACAACCCTGTGGAGGATGATGTCGCTTCTGCGACCGAGAGGGCTAATCTGGTCGCGGCGGATAGAAGAATGGCAGGAAAGGTTCACTTGGTCGGGCAGGAGGACAACTGCCCAAACGACCGGTCAAAAGATCAACGTCATGGCTCAAACCGTGATGACAGAAACAAAGGTCGTAGAAACGACCGAGCTAACGCTCCCCGTGATGAAAAGGAATATGCCAAGAGAAAATTGAAGGCGCGAACTGGTATCACCATGGTCTTTAAAATCCCTATTTACCGCATCCTGAGTGAAATCTGAGGTGAGCCTTTCGTCCGTTGGCCAGCCAAGTTGGGGAGTACACAAAGAGGTTTCAACTCAAGGTATCGCTGCACCTTCCATGAGGAATGGGAGCACCGAACGGAGGATTGTTTGCCGCTCAAACAACATTTGGAGGAGCTAGTGGCGGCGGGGCATCTAGACCAATACATAGATGGGGGCATGAAAGTCGCTCTATCGAGACAAACCGAACCGAACGGCCTAGCCGCCCTGGACGCAGCACCACGAGGCGTAATCAATGTCATCCATGGCATCATTGAATCGGCAAGGGTCTACGAGCTGAGAGAAATGATTAAGAAAGCTGAGCACACGAGGGAGGTGCTCTCCGTTCAGCCCGCCGTGAAGAAAGGAAAGACCGAAGAGAAGGATATCCTTACCTTTTCAAGTAAGGACTTGGGGAGAATTCAAATGTCCCACAACAACGCCTTAGTAGTGACTCTTCGCGTCAAAGACTTTGACATCAAGAGGATTTTGATTGACCAGGGGAGTTCGGTCGAACTCATGTATTATGACGCGTTCAAACAAATGAAGTTGGATGACAAAGACTTGGCTCCTGCAACGTCTCCATTGGTTGGCTTTAACTCTTAACCAGAATGGCCGATCGGAAAGATCATTCTGCCAGTTAGAGCGGGATCAGTCACGAAGCAAGTGGAGTTTTGGGTGCTTAAAGTCCCATCGACCAACAACTTAATTTTAGGCAGGGGCTAGTTGCACACCATGCAAGCAGTAGCGTTGACTTACCACCAGGTTCTGCGTTTCCCAGCATCGACCGAGCAGGTAGAAGAGGTTTGGGGAGACCAGGCAATGGCAAAATAGTGCTTTGTTGCGGTGAACGGCAGCCGAGCCGCCAAAGACTTCGTTCAAATGGTAGAGGGCCCGGAGGGAAAGGAAGTCCTGAAAGACGTAAGAAGAAAGGCCGAGGAGAAATCAGTTGAAGATTTGGTGGAGGTGCGCATAGACGAGAATGACCCAAACAAGTTCTTTGTTTTGGGCTCATCCCTGTCCAGCGCTGAGCGACGTGAGTACGTTGACTTTCTGATTTCCAATATGGAAGCCTTCGCATGGACGCCTTACGATATGCCTGGTGTCGACCCTAGTTTCATTTGCCACCAGTTAAACGTTTTTCCAAATGCACGGCCGGTCATCCAAAGGACACATTGCTCGGCCTTGCACCATGCCGAGGCAGTGGTGGAAGAAGTCAAGAACTTGTTGGAAGTAGGAGCAATAGAGGAAGTGCAATACCCTCGGTGGATATCCAACACGGTGGTGGTTCCGAAAAAGAACAGCAAGTGGCGGGTGTGCGCTGATTATAAGACGGTCAACCGTGTGTGCCCAAAGGATAGCTTCTCCCTCCCACGAATTGACTAGCTGGTGGACTTGACTGCTGGCCATCAAAGGTTTAGCTTCCTGGATGCATATCGCGGCTACCACCAGATAGCCATGTATGCACCAGACCGAGAGATCACTTCATTCACCACTCCAAGAGGCCTGTATTGTTACAAAGTCATGCTGTTCAGACTGAAAAACGCCGAGGCAACTTTTCAAAGGATGGTAACCAAGATATTCGCTCCCCTTCTGGGCCGCACCATGGAGGACTACATTGACGATATGGTGGTAAAGAGCAGGGAAAAGTCTCAACACCTCGCCAACCTAGCATTGATGTTTGCTACACTTAAATATCACAAGCATCGTTTAAATGCCTCCAAGTGCGCCTTCGGAGTCAACACCAGAAAGTTTCTAGTTTTTTGGTCACGAACCGAGGGATTAAAGCAGACCCTTCCCAAATCAAGGCGATACAAGAGTTGGAGCGCCCAAACTCCACAAAGGACTTGCAACATCTTGCCGGGATGGCAGCCGTGCTGAACAGATTTATAAGCCGGTCTTCAGATCGTTACAGGCCCTTCTTCAAATCTTTAAAGGCCAAGTTCTTCTGGGATGACGAATCTGATCGTGCGTTGGCGGATCTAAAAGTATACCTTTGCTCAGCCCCTATCCTAGTTGCACCAAAGCCGGGCAAAGAACTGTATCTCTCCTTGGCAGTCTCTCAACATGCGATAAGCGCGGTTTTAGTCCGTGCTGACGATACCCAGCACCTTCCCATCTTCTACGTAAGCAAGACCTTGCTCCCGGCCGAATCAAGATATCTACCGCTAGAAAAATTAGCCCTGGCCCTAACGATGGCTTCCAGAAAACTGGCACATTATTTTCATGCCCACACAATAGTTGTGCTGACTGAGTTTCCACTTAAGGTGCTCTTTGAAAGGGCGGACTTTACCTGGAGGATTTTGAAAAGGGCCGTAGAATTGGGGTAATACGACATCAAGTTCCAATCGCATATGCGATCAAGGCTCAAGCTCTTGCAGACTTTGTGGTGGAGTTTGCCCCTGAAATGCGTTCGGTTTGCCCGGTTGATTTGGCTAGTGCGGATTTGGCAAAGCCCATGGTTCAGGCAACAGCGACAAATGTTGGATCACAAATGAAAAAAGGGCAAATGGAAGCCGAAGTGGAGAAGCCGGATAACTCATCAAAAGACAAGCGCGACCGAGACATGGAAAGAGACCAGAATGAACCAACCGGAACCTTAGAGTTAAGAAGCTCCCAAAACCCATCGGACTACTGGAAGTTGTTTATTGGTGAGATGTGGAAGCTCTTCGTCGACGGGGCCTCCAACAGACATGGCGTCGGGCTAGGTCTCGTGCTGACTTCCTCGGACGGGCTGGTTATCGAACAAGCAATTACGCTCGGCTTCCCGGCGTCCAACAATGAGGCAGAATATGAGGCCCTCCTTGCCGGATTGAGAAGTGCATTGAGAATGAAAGCATCGGCCCTTATGGTATTCAATGACTCCAAGCTGGTAGTCAATCAGGTCTCTGGGGAGTATGAAGCCAGGGATGAAAGAATGGCCAAATATCAGGCGCTGGTACGCGCAGAAATCAAAAAGTTCGCTGCAATAAGAGTGGAACAAATCAATCGCGAAGAAAACAATACGGCTGACGAACTGGCCGGTCTTGCATCCACACAAACAGCTTTCCCCAATCCATTGATGATAGAATTCTTACCTCGACCAAGCATTGAGGAACTAGAAGTGTCTGAAGTACTTTGCGCCGACCTAGGACCATCCTGGATGGATCTCATCATCGCCTTCCTAAAAGATAGAATTTTGCCAGAAGAGAAAAAGGCGGCCAACAAAATTCGAGCCAAATCAGAGCGGTTTTGGCTCTCTCCATCCGAAGCCTTATACAAGAAGTCTTTTACTGGGCCGTATCTGAAGTGTGTCCACCTCGACAAGGTAGAAGCTTTCCTCTATGAGATCCATGAAGGCATTTGCGGGAGTCATATTGGGGGCAGGTCTTTGGCTTACCGAGCAATTTTTCAAGGTTATTGGTGGCCGTGCATGCAAGTGGACGCGTAGAAATACGTTCGCAGGTGTGAAAAATGTCAAAAATTTGCTCAGCAAATCCACCAGCCGGCTAGAGAATTGTTTCCCCTTACAAGTCCTTGGCCGTTCGCACTTTGGGGGTTGGATATTGTAGGACCACTTCCAGCAGCTCCGGGCAACCGCAAGTTCTTCATCGCTGCTACCGACTACTTCACCAAGTGGGTTGAGGCCAAGCCATCGGCGACCAAAAAGGAAAAAGATGTGAAGAAGTTTGTTTGGCAAAATGTCATCACTCGCTTCGGGATATCGAAGGCCCTCATATCGAATAATGGCACTCAGTTCGATAGGAAACTCTTTTGCAGATTTTGCGAGTAGTTAAAGATCGAGTTCTACAACTCAACACCGGCCTACCCTTAGTCAAATGGTCAAGCAGAAGCCTCAAACAAGACCATCTTGGACGGGCTGAAGAAGCGGCTAGAGAGAGCCAAAGGAAAGTGGGCTGAAGAACTCCCCAGTGTGCTTTGGGCGTACCGCACCACGCCGAGGCGCTCGACCGGGGAAACACCATTCGCCTTGGCCTATAGCATGGAGGCCGTCATCCCACTGGAAATCGACATGCCAACCATTCGGTCTGAAAGTAGCCAGACTTAAATAATGAAACAGTGGCCTTAAAACTTGACCTAGCTGAAGAAAGAAAGGAACGAGCTTTGAGAAGGCCGTGCATCCAAGGCTGTTCAAGATCGGAGACTGGGTCTTGAGAAAGGTAATGGGCAACACGGTGATCCCGGGCGAAGGCAAACTCGGTGCAAATTGGGAAGGGTCGTATAAGGTAATTGGCCTTGCTGGCAAAGGGGCATACCATCTGGAAGACTTAGATGGTAAAGCTGTCCCCAAACCATGGAATGCAGCCAATCTTAAAATTTTTTACTTTTGAAATGTAATCGTTTTTGTTCCTTAGCCTTTTGAACCTTTGCTTTTTGGCATTTGATGTAAATTGCTGACATATAATGAAAGATAGCCCTACTTTTTTCTTATATTATGTGTTTCTATACGATGACATCACAAGGATATTGGGCCACTATGAATGCCAGGGGCAAGAAGCCAATAATGGTTTGACAAAGATCGTACAAACAGTTGGTGTATTGTCTAACTTGCAGAAGGGCCGAGCTAACTTTGCTCGCCTGAATTGAAATGTTGGTGTCTTGCTCAACTTACAGAAGGGCCAAGTTGACTTTGCTCGCCCGAATTGAAATGTTGGCGTCTTGTCCAACTTGCATAAGGGCCGAGTTGATTTTTGCTCTCCCAATTGAAATATTGGCGTTTTGTCCAACTGGCATAGAATGTTGGCATTTTGTCCAACTCATATGGGGGCCGAGCTGATTTTTGATCGCCCAAATGAGATGTCGGCGTTTCGTCCAGATTGCAGAAAGGGCCGAGCTGATTTTGCTCGCCCAAGTGAAACGTTGGCGTATTGCCCCACTTGCATCGGAGCCGATTTGATTTTTGCTCGCCCATGGGAATGGATGCTTGGGCCATCCAGGACCATGGTTGAGCTGATTTTTCTCACTCCGAGCTAGAACTTGTTCGGTCATAGTAATGTGCATTTGGCTCCGTCATGAGCCGGGCTGTAACTTATATTCGACAAACATTCCAAATCGAAGAAGATTTACTTATCATACAGAAGGCATAACAAAAATAGATACATACTGGGCAAAGAGTTAACGGTTTCATTGATTGAGAAAGTTGGATTACGAAAGTGGGGCTAGCCCGGTTACATTCAAAAAAAAAAAAAAAGGGGAAAGAAGATCAATCCAAGTCTACAAGAGCATCTTGTTGGGCCACTCCCACCTCAGCTTCATCCGCCGCAGCATCTACCACTGTGACAACTTCCTGTTCGGCCTCTCGATCCACGGCCTCTTCAGAAGCTTTAGAAGGATTTTGCTCGGCTGGTTACACGGTGGTTGCTTCTGCTTCGGTCGCCTGCTTCGCCTCTTCAATAAGCCTCTTCTGTACGGCGTTTGCGTAAGCCTGCATATACACCGAAATGAAGGCAGCGGGTGGATTTTGGAATACCTCGACATTCTGACCAAGGCCAAGTTTTTCCACGGCGGCTTTCCAATCGCACTGGAAAAAGATGTCCTTGGTTCCTGAACTTGCCGTTCGTAAGCCCTCTCACCCTCCACGTAGCTACGGTCCTCGGCATCGTCGACCGCCTTGTCTTGCTCGGCTTTGTGGGCTTCGCGGAGTTTACGCAACTCGGCGATATAGCGAGCCTTGGTCAGTTGAAGGGCCCTCTGCTTGTCCTCTTCAGCCCGGGCCAACTGTTCAGTCAATTTGTTGCGCTCGGCCTCCGCCGCTTCCTGCGCGGCCTTCAGCTTAGTCAACTCAGCCGTCTTGGCCTTGTTGTCGGTAATTGCGTCCCTCAGACTTCTCCACATGGCAATCATTTGCTCGTGGGCCAGGTAGTTCTTCTGCGCGGCCTGAAAACACATGAAGATTGTCAGAATGGAAAAACTGAGCAACAACTTGACAACCAAGGTGACTGCCAACTTACCAACACTATTGACTTTGCGGCTGAGTGGAGCACCTTCAGGTCAGACAACTTTTCGTGCTTCTTCATGTCAGCGGGAAGGAGCAGGCCCTTAGTCATGTTGAAGCCAAGAGAGTAATCCTTGTCTGCGTAGACTGAATCCGCAGTGAAGACAGCCCGGCCTTTGTATGATAACTCGGGCAACCAGACCGGGGGGGCATTGGATCGTGTGGATGGCCCGGTGATCGGTTGCTCGGTCTGGTCCCCCAAGTCGGTTGAAGCATGCTCAGTTGAATCCTCGTCGGCCAGATGTTGTTCGGCTTGATTTTTTCTCGGTCTCTTCTTCAACCAACCCGCAGCTTGTTTGCTGACCAGAGCCAACACAGCCCCTTCCTCTTGCACGGCCGGCGTGGAAGAAGTCCCCCCAGATGCCTCCGATGGCTGGGAGCCACTTGCCTCGCCGGTGATCATTGACTTGATAGCTCGGATCTTTGCCATTTCTTGCTCGGCCGTCAAAGGGACCAGTTTGATCGATGGAAGGCTTGGATTTGGTTCTGGAGAGGGTGCACGCAGAAAGTCGGTCACCATGCTCTTGCGCGGCGCCGTGTAGTGGTAGCTTGGTTCGAAGCCGAGCAACTTTGATGATTCTCGCTCTTCAACCGGATGACGCAACAAAACCCTTATAGCTTCCTGGTTAGCGCGAGAGTAATCCTCTGCCAAAAGCTTATAATCTACAAAAAGAAGACAAGTGTTAGATCGGCAATAAGAAGACCAATGCAGAAAGAATATAATATGATTCGCCGAGATACTCACCGGCACTCCCAAAATCTTTCCTAATGTACCAGCCCGGTATGGGCGCCTCGGTGTCCTCATAACGACCGGACACCCACAGGAAGTCGTCATCGTTGGTTTCTTTGTCCGGATTACCTTCGATGAGTTTTGCTCAGCCTTTCCTGACCTCAGATACCAGCAAAGCCTACCTTTATTTTTGTTAAGACTATATTGGTGAAATATCACAGCGAGGCCAAGATTCAGACCGAGTATTCTATTTAGCTCGGCCACACCGTTTATTATTTTGTATGTATTGTTGGAGACTTGGGTCGGGCACAGCCTTGCCTGCCTCAAAAACTCGCAGATCAGCGGTTGGATCGGGAAGCGCAGGCCTCCTTCTACTATGGACACCACCGTGAAGGGCATTTGTCCAGCTCGCCCCAGGGAGTGTCTCCTTTCTTGGCGAGCTCTAAGTGGACATCATCTGGAATACTATACTCTCTACGAAACTCGGCCAGTGCACCGGGAGAACTCACCATGAACCGATATTTCCCCATCTATCCCGGTTTTTATTTATTGGGATGACTTAGGTCGTATCTCGGTGAAAAGTTTTTGTGTGTTTGCTCGGACTTTAAGCTTCACTGTTGGTAACGCTGAACAGGCCTGGTCGGTCCTAGTTTGTTCTGCATTATTAAAAAATAAGTCCAATGGTTAGCGTGACATACATTGCACGACTCCTACGTGGATGTTCCTAGCTCGGTAAAAGTTTTCTGGGGCGTTTCATCGGTCCAACCCTACCCCAGCTTTATTAACTGGTCAATTTGGCCTTCCTAGCTCGGTTCCGGCTTTTAGCTCGGTTCCGGCTTTCAGCTCGATCGAGCCTGTAGATGCGCCCGAACGTCCTGGGAAAATCCCATTTTGTTCATTGGGCTCACTACAGTTCGGACTCAGTGTCACGGTTCTTAATCTGATCTCGCAAAGTGAAATACGAGATTGATAAATCACCAAAGAGTCCAAATTCGACAAATCGTTTTGAAAAACTGATTTTTAGAAAGAAGTGCCAAACATGGACTGCTTTGCCAGATACAGAGTCGCTACCTAAATATTTTATTTTGGGGGAATTTAGGAAACCCTGACTCGTGCGTAAGGCCGCGTGTCTGGCATCACCAAAGTTGCCTCGGCTCGGGAACTTGGGTACGATTAGGAAAGGTCATGCAATGAGCACCCCCGCTCGCCCGATCAAAGATCGGCCACTACTAACCATGATATCTTGTTTTTGAAAACATATGTGCTCTTATTCCGGTTATTATCCTAGAATTACTATGTGATGCGCACAGCATACAAGTATAGACTGGATTGCCTAAGTTGGAACAAAACATCTCGTGTTTGTTTTTTAAAGTGGTTTGCTACTCGCAAGTAGGCTAAAATGCGGATTTTGCCACCCACAAGTGAGCTTAGAAAACATGGTGATTTGCTACTCTCAAGTGGGCTTAAAACTCGCGATCGATGAATTGTTCCAATTTAAATAATCTAACCTTCACCCACGGGCATTCAGGCAGGTATATCACATAATCAGTTAGCCTCATGGCAAGCATGCTATCATGGCAGTCACTCACACACATGCAAGGATGCTAAAGCATAAACACTCACCGAGTACTGCGAGCCAAAGAAAGAAACTAATTAGAAATCATGCATGAATCCTAACTATGCTGAGATGCCTAATGCAACACATGCAGGATGCAACTAAGATAGGCTCAGCTATTTTAAAATGGCATATAAGATGTTACAGATAACATGTATTCAACTTGGAATTAAAATACAATGCAGTTAGTATGATGCGCCAAGCCCGATGCATGCAAGACAGATGAATGGATGCAATCATACGAGCATAAGAATGCTAATTAAAACATGCCCTAAAACTAACCATCATAAGCTGATGAATAAAAGGGAGAAAGACGTGGGGTTGGAAGACATGCATCACACACACGCACGCTTATTACAACAGTTGGCCCTCTCGACGGAGGATCCGAATAAATAATACAATACCAACTAGTTAATCTAAGCTAATCTAATTAAACTAGTTATTACACAACAAAATGAATAACAAGCTACAGCTAATTATTACACAACTCTAATTAATCAACAAATTAACTAAGTAAGCAATTTAAATAAGCATGTAAACTAAATGAAGTAGGCTGCCCTAGCTCTGCCTTGGATGACGAAGGATGCATGCATGCTCGAGTTGCCTTGTTCGGAAATCCTTCGCGACGCCCCAACTCGCCTTTGTTTGCAATTGATCTCAGAAACTTGCACAAAGCTCTAGAGAGATGAAACACCACCCTGGAATATGTGGGAAGGCTGCCGACCAGCTTATGGGCATGGGAGACCAATGGCCAACCACCTTTTGTGGTGGAAACCAAAAAAGTGGTCGGCCTACCAGTAAACCTGGTCGGCCGACCAGTTTCTTCTCCTGGATTCTATTTTTTTTGCAACAAAGAGAAAGAGAGAGGCACGACAAGGTATTTGCAACACGTGTGCATGACCATTCTCCCCGTCATTGTATAAGCTCTAGGGAGTGTAGTCCTCCACCCTCGGGCCACCGGTCACGCATCTCAATGCATGATGGCCGAGGAGTCAAATTGCACGACTCAATGTGAAATGAATGCACACACAAGCACCTAAAGTCAACAACTCCATCATGGGTAGTCAAGAATGTCGGCGACTGAGAATCGAGGCACATTTCGTCACTTTGAGTACAAAACGTCCCTCGTTTCCCATGTTCGGACTAACTCCTCTTCCGAACACAATGCAACAAACAATGGCATGCACAATGCGACTTTAAGTATGCAGCCTAAATGTTATGCAACTAAGTGATGCAAACATGCAAAGGATGACATGCAAACATGTAACTAGCATTCACAATGCTATGAACTAACAATGGCATACTCAATGCACGTGGTACTTAGCATACACAATGCACCTAAGAACTAACATACACAAAGAGATGAACAAGGCATGCACAATGCAATGATTAATCATGCGACAATGTGACATACTCAATGCTATGGAATACAATGGCATACTCAATGCAAAAATGGACTTAAAGCAAAATGAATGGGCCTCAGCCACACCCAAATCAGTGGCCAAACATGATGAAAACAAGACTCCAAAACTCATGCTAGCATACACAATGCAAGGACCTAAGCCCAAGGGCACAAAATGCAACTCTACAAAAGCATTGAAAGGATGCAATATGGCATACAATGACACATATTCCAGCTCTGAAATGACATACAAAATGGCTCCGAATCATGCAAACAACTCACACAGTGCATGTTGAAAGGCTCAAGTACCGAAGCTAGTGAAGCACATTACACTAGAGGCATGCAAGGCGATACTCAAATAACAAAACCAACTCCAAACAAACCTTAAGCATGCCCAAAACAGTGGCAAAATGAGCCAAGATGGTGGCTTGAAAGGCATAAGAATGAAGCTCAATGTAAAGACTCATAAATGGGGTATAATGATGCAACTCTCAAATATATTGAAAAAGTGACAAACATGAGAATATGGCCAAGAAATAAACTTTGAAATATCATGCTCAATGATGCTAAAACATGCAAACACCTCAAGTTAAGCATGCAAAGGGGATTCAAAACTCAAGGCTAAGCAAGGCTATTACACTACAACCATACATGGCAAGCATCATTCGACCAAGGGACCTCAAAACAGAGCTAAGGCAGCCCAAAATATGAACAAAATCAGTTTGGAGCATGGCCAAAATATGCTAGCATAGAGGGCCAAAACAACATGCATTATAAACTAGTGAACATGATTTATACTACAAGCATGTGAGGCATACGAGAGGCTACCAAACCAACCAAAAATAGAATCATGGCATGGCAAATGATGGCCAAAAACCCACTGAAACATGACCAATACATGCAAGAATGAGGTGTTACTTTGATAGGCTATGCAAAGGATTATTCTACACATGCAAGAGGCAACAAAAGGTGACCAAATCAGCCATAGACAGAGTCTAGGCAGGTCTTAAAAGTCACTAAAAAGGGCCTGGACCAAGGCTAGGAAGTGTGAAAATATATGCTCCCTTGGAAAACCAAAAATGCAAGCAAATAAGGCCAAAGGAGAGAGGGTCACCCCTCTCTGATTTTGGCCCTCAAAACCACATGCTAACCACTGAAAATCCGCTGGATTTCAGTGGCTAAAGGGGCAAGCAAAGCTTAATACAAAGGTCTCATGGTATGGCTCAAAACAATGCTAAATAGAGCATGTAAGAGGGTAGACGACCCCCAACACCAAAAGAGCCTTAAACAAACATGAAAATCACTTAAATATGAACATTTTTTTAGTTGACAACAAAGCTCAAATAAGCATGCAAATGAGGCTAAGAGAATGATCAAAATATTGCTTAAAAAAGGGAAAAGTGATTACCCTTGGAGCTCAGCAAACCCAGCAAACTTTGGGACCAAAAACCAGCTCCTTAACCTCTGAAAACAACCTCCAAAAACCTCTAATCAATGGTGGAAGTGTATGGCTATGAGGTGTAGTGTAAAAGGGTCAAGAACAATGCACCTTATGAGCCAAAATATAGAGATACAGAGAGATATGTATTGTTTTGCCTTAGAGAAAATCTGAACCTCTTTCAAGGAGGGGGAGGGCCTCTCTTATAGACAAACAAGGCCAAAGCTTCTTCAAGAAGCTAAAAACAAGGCTCAAGATATGTATGGAGGATACAGTCTGTGCCTTCCAGCTGGCACAGCTGGCACCCACTCAAACAGACAAAACAGGAGGGAGCTGGCCGACCAGAAAATGTGGTCGGCCAACCACTTTCCCTGGTCGGCCGACTAGCGTAGGTGGTCTCCCACACAAAAAAGTGGTCGGTGGCTCCATTTGGTGGTCTCCACTTTGAAAGCAAGCTAGTGGTGTGGTGGGAGACCAGTAAATGTGGCCCAAAGACCAAGAAAACCAGCTTCCCGACAAGAAAATCGGCTGGCGGGGAGAAAGTGGTCTTTACGGAGAAAATGTGGTCTCCCACCCTTGTACCACCTCTCAAACAAGGAAAACAAGGTTCATGCCAAAAATGAACCAACACGGCTGCAAAACGAGAGTTCGGGAGGCAAAGCGCAAGACCAGGGGCCTCGAAAACCAGTTGCCAAGCACAAAAAGTGGCGTACGATCACAAAAGTGGTCTCCGGGACCACAGTGTCCCTCTAGACAGAGGAAACAAAGTGTGTTCCAAAAACCGTGCCAAACGGAGAATGTTAAGCGGTCCCGAGCCAAGGCGCACGACCGATGGCTCTAAAAAATCGAAAACTAGTCTCCAAACGGGAACAGTGGCCTACGACCACGAAAAGTAGCCCACGACCACTGAGAGGTGGTCTACAAGACCCCTCCCTCCCTCCGGGAAGAGAAAACAAGACTTAATCCGTAGATCGAGTCAAAGTATAGAGAGTCCTGAGGTCCGGAGGTGAGGCTCTCAACCAAGAACTCCGAAACCTCGAAACGAGCACAACATGCGCAATCACCGAGTGCTCAATCGATGATGTCTGAATCTTAAGGTCGGTCAAAAATGGGGTGTCTACAATTGCCTCTCTTTGACAGAACTCGAAAGTTACAAGTGACGGGAGTGAATGTCAAAGCCCAGAGACGACCCATTTTTGACAAGGCCGAAGACTTAGACAAACATGCAAGATAACAAAGAAATGTGCCCGCAGGCAGGGGCAAAATGCAAGTGGCAATGCAAAAAGCCGAACATAACTTATGATTATACAAAGACAGCTGTAGCGAAGCAATCATACACAATGAATGCGACAGTTTTGAACGAATACAAATCAAACTATATTTCATGCAGAAAGGATGTAAGAGAATTATACAATTCTCGTCACGTCTCACACGAAGAATACAATACCGTCTGGTTCGTCTGGTCGCACCAGCTTCAAATGAACCGTACATACAATATCGTGTTTGTAAAAGAAAGAAACTCAACAGGTACAATATTCGTTGGAGATATGCATGGCAATGCAAATGAAAAGTGCGTGACGACGCAAGCGAAGGGATGCATGACAATGCAACCTAAGTGTGACGCATAACAATGCGGGAGGGATGCAAAATAGTGCAACCTAAGTATAACGCATTACAATGCGGAAGGGATGTAAAACAATGCGACCTAAGTGTAACGCATAACAATGCGGTAGGGATGCAAAACAATGCAATGCACTAACAAGTGCAGATGAGGTGCGCAAGATAGCGCGAATGATGCAGTGCACAAAATAGTGCGATACGCAAGATAGCGCGATACGCAAAATAGCGCGAATGATATGCAATGCACAAGATAGTGCGATGTGCAAGATAGCGCGATGCACAAAATAACGCGAATGATATGCAATATTAGAAAACAATGTAATAATATACGATATAACGAAACAATGCAAATGATATGCAATGTATGTGAGATGATCAAACCACAAGCAGTACAAAATCACACAAATATCATAAAGGGATGGAGATGCAAAATCAAACTACTTCTAACACAGAAAAGGCAGTGGGCATGAGCCGAACGACACCTAACACAAGCTAGGTGCCTACATCCTAGAACTGGCCACAACTCAGCATGGATGCTTACACATAACAGAACCGTGTTTCAACGTGAAAGGGGTGCGAGCACATGCAAAACTATGTGTTTCGCAGAGAGACCACAAAGTACAAGTAATTGGGTGGCATGATATAAGTGGGGAATGATCTGCTGAGGAAAGATCGTGATCCTAAATGCTGAATGTAACAAACTAAAATACGATGAAATGGATGCAATGGATGAATTGAATAAAGCGCGCGGCCAAACCACATTTTGCCTAGAAAAGGCATGGACACAAACAAACCACATCTAACACAAAAATGGTGCCATCACCCTCAAACCACAATTCCATTAGTGGAATAGGCACGTACACATAATCACATAACCATGCTTTAACGCAAAAAGTATGGGCACATGCCAGACTAAGCTTAACATGGAAAGGCGCAAGTGATATAATGGATATGTAGTATAGGCATGCAACATATTCTATATGCAATGCAATAGACATACTAGATGATGTAGTAGTTAGGAAGCGAAGGTACCTTACAGGGGCAATTGGCAATGACCTACCTCATGCTGCTGGGGACCTTTCCCTTTTTCTCGGTTGAACTGCAGGTACTACTTTTCTCCCTGACTATGGTCGCAGCTTTTCCTATTCTCCAACAAGGTGACAGACTAGGTTGGTTTAGTATCCAGAATTGAGGCACATACACATGCTATCTCAATCTATGGGGCTACCATACAAATTTCAAGCCGAGGATATACCCCTGGGTATTTAAACCAGACTTTAGTCTCGGAAATTCCAAACCTTTGCGTTCTAGGCATGAGCCATTCGAACTCTAGTTTCCATCGTCTCAGTTGATCTCCTAGGAATTCACCGCAAACACGGGCAGGTGGCTATACCAGACCACTAGAAGTCGTTCAGGCACGACAAACACCAAAGGAATTGCACCTTTAGAGGATTTAAGGTCTTCTAGACCGAAGGGTGCACAAAACAATACCGGGGGGGGGGGATGCAGGATTTAAGGTCTCCTAGACCAGGTGCGTGCACAAGACAGCGCGATGCAATGCACTAACAAGTACAGGTAAGGTGCGCAAGATAGCGCGATGTAATGCACTAACAAGTGCAGGCAAGGTGCGCAAGATAGCGCGATGTAATGCACTAACAAGTGTAGGCAAGGTGCGTAAGATAGCGCGATGCAATGCACTAACAAGTGCAGGCAAGGTGCGCAAGATAGTGCGATGTAATGCACTAACAAGTGTAGGCAAGGTGCGCATGATAGCGCGATGCAATGCACTAACAAGTGTAGCTAAGGTGTGCAAGATAGCATGATACAAGTTCAATGCAAAAGATATAAGCATTTTCTTTGCAAGATGAGAGCATATAATGAAATGCAAAAGATAGTGCGATGCGCAAGAAAGAGCGAGTATGAACTGCACAAAACAGTGCGACGCGCAAGAAAGCGCGAGTGATAAACTGCACAAAACAGTGCGATACGCAAAAGAGCGCGAGTGTAAACTGTATAAAACAGTGTGATGCGCAAGAGAGCGCGAGTGTAAACTGCACAAAACAGTGCGATGCGCAAAAGAGCGCGAGTGTAAACTACATAAAACAGTGCGATGCGCAAAAAAGCACAAGTGATAAACTGCACAAAACAGTGCGATGCGCAAGAAAGCACGAGTGTAAACTGCAAAAAACAGTGCGATGCGCAAGAAAGCGCGAGTGTAAACTGCACAAAACAATGCAATGAACAAAAAAGCGCGAGTGATAAACTGCACAAAACAGTGCGATGCGCAAAAAAGCGCGAGTGTAAACTGCAAAAAACAGTGCGATGCGCGAAAAAGCGCGAGTGATAAACTGCACAAAACAGTGCGATGCGCAAGAAAGCGCGATAAAATACATGCACAATGCAAGTAAGGTGCACAGCTTATGACATAGCATCCCATTCATTTTGGTACACAGCTCACAACACAACATTCTGTTCATTTGGCACGCAGCTCGAAACACAGCACTCTGTTATCTGGGCACACAGCTCATCTTGGGGGCACACAGCTCATTTTTCGGGCACACAGCTCATTTCGGTCGCACAACTCATTTTTCGGGCACACGGCTCATTCCGAGCGCACAGCTCATTTTTCGGGCACACAGCTCATTTTTTTGGCACACGGCAGATCTTGGGCACACGGCTCATTTTTGGGCACACGGCTCATTTTTCGAGCACACAGCTCGTTTCGGGCACAAGGCTCATTTTAGGGCACAACTCATTTGGGGGCACACAGCTCATTTTTCGAGCACATGGCAGATCTCGGGAACACAGCTCATTTTTTGGCACACGGCTCATTTTTCGAGCACACAGCTCGTTTCGGGCACATGGCTCATTTCAGGGCACACAGCTCATTTTGGGGCACACAGCTCATTTTTCGAGCACACCGCTCATTTTTCGGGCACACGGCAGATCTCGGGCACACAGCTCATTTTTGGGCACGCGGCTCATTTTTCGAGCACACAGCTCATTTCGGGCACACAGCTCATTTTTTGGGCACACGGTAGATCTCGGGCACACGGCAGATCCCAGGCACACAACTCAATTTTGGGCACACGGCTCATTTTTCGAGCACACAGCTCGTTTCGGGCACACAGCTCACAACACGATACACTTTTCACATTTTGAACACGCAGCTCAAATTTTCCAAATTTCTGAACACACAGCTCAAACTTTTCATTTTGCTGAACACGCAGCTCAGACTCTTCAGTTTGAAAACGCAGCTCAAACTTTTAACTTTTGAACACGCAGCTCAAATTTTTCAAACTTTCTGAACACACAGCTCAGGCTTTCAACTTTTGAACACGCAGCTCAAATTTTTCAAATTTTCTGAACACGCAGCTCATATTTTTCAATTTGCACGCAGCCCACATTTTGATTTTGCACACAGCCCATATTTTGATTTTGCACGCAGCCCATACACTTCATTCTGAACACACAGCTCATGCAGCACAGTACTCTGTTCATTCTACACACAGCTCATACGGGACACTGCTCATTCTGAACACACAGCCCAATCTGAACACTGTTTATTCTGAATAAACAGTTTAATCTGAACATACAGGATGCAATAACAGAGCATGCAGAAGTTGAGAAAAACTCAGATGTTCCAAATTTTTCGTCTTTTCTTTCACTTAACAGCCTGGAACCTATATAGCTTCACAACACGATACACTTTTCACATTTTGAACACGCAGCTCAAATTTTCCAAATTTCTGAACACGCGGCTCAATCTTTTCAGTTTGAACACGCAGCTCAAACTTTTCATTTTACTGAACACGCAGCTCAGACTCTTCAGTTTGAACACGCGGCTCAAACCTTCAACTTTTGAACACGCAACTCAAATTTTTCAAACTTTCTGAACACATAGCTCAGGCTTTTAATTTGGAACACGCAGCTCAAATTTTTCAAATTTTCTGAACAAGCAGCTCATATTTTTACGTTTGCACACAGTCCACATTTTGATTTTGCACGCAGCCCATATTTTGATTTTGCACGCAGCCCATACACTTCATTCTGAACACACAGCTCATGCAGCACAGTACTCAGTTCATTATACACATAGCTCATACAGGACACTGCTCATTCTGAACACACAGCCCAATCTGAACACCGCTTATTCTGAATAAACAGTTTAATCTGAACATCCGGGATGCAATAACAGAACATGCAGAAGTCGAGAAAAACTCAGATGTTCCAAATTTTCCATCTTTTCTTTCACTTCACAGCCTGGAACCTATATAGCTTCACAACACGATACACTTTTAACATTTTGAACACGCAGCTCAAATTTTCCAAATTTCTGAACACGCAGCTCAATCTTTCCAGTTTGAACACGCAGCTCAAACTTTCAACTTTTGAACACGCAGCTCAAATTTTTCAAACTTTCTGAACACACAGCTCAGGCTTTCAACTTTTGAACACGCAGCTCAAATTTTTCAAATTTTCTGAACACGCAGCTCATATTTTTCAATTTGCACGCAGCCCACATTTTGATTTTGCACGCATCCCATACACTTCATTCTGAACACACAGCTCATGCAGCACAGTACTCTGTTCATTCTACACACGGCTCATACAGGACACTGCACATTCTGAACACACAGCCCAATCTGAACACTGGTTATTCTGAATAAACAGTTTAATCTGAACATACGGGATGCAATAACAGAGCATGCAAAAGCTGAGAAAAACTAAGATGTTCCAAATTTTTCGTCTTTTCTTTCACTTCATAGCCTGGAACCTATATAGCTTCACAACATGATACACTTTTCACATTTTGAACACGTAGCTTAAATTTTCTGAATTTCTGAACACGCAGCTCAATCTTTTCAGTTTGAACACGCAGCTCAAACTTTTCATTTTGCTGAACACGCCGCTCAGACTCTTCAGTTTGAACACGCAGCTCAAACTTTCAACTTTTGAACACGCAGCTCAATTTTTTCAAACTTTCTGAACACACAGCTCAGGCTTTTAACTTTTGAACACGCAGCTCAAATTTTTCAAATTTTCTGAACACGCAGCTCATATTTTTCAATTTGCACGCAGCCCACATTTTGATTTTGCACCCAGCCCATATTTTGATTTTGCACGCAGCCCATATTTTGATTTTGCACGCAGCCCATACACTTCATTCTGAGCACACAGCTCATGCAGCACAGTACTCTGTTCATTTTACACACGGCTCATACAGGACACTGCTCATTCTGAACACACAGCCCAATCTGAACACCGCTTATTCTGAATAAACAGTTTAATCTGAACGTACGGGATGCAATAACAGAACATGCAGAAGTTGAGAAAAACTCAGATGTTCCAAATTTTTCATCTTTTCTTTCACTTCACAGCCTGGAACCTATATAGCTTCACAACACGATACACTTTTCACATTTTGAACACGCAGCTCAAATTTTCCAAATTTCTGAACACGCAGCTCAATCTTTTCGGTTTGAACACACAGCTCAAACTTTTCATTTTGCTGAACACGCAGCTCAGACTCTTCAGTTTGAACACGCAGCTCAAACTTTCAACTTGTGAACACGCAGCTCAAATTTTTCAAACTTTCTGAACACAAAGCTCAGGCTTTCAACTTTTGAACACGCAGCTCAAATTTTTCAAATTTTCTGAACACGCAGCTCATATTTTTCAATTTGCACGCAGCCCACATTTTGATTTTGCATGTAGCCCATATTTTGATTTTGCACGCAGCCCACGTTTTGATTTTGCACGCAGCCCATACACTTCATTCTGAACACAATGCTCATGTAGCACAGTACTCTGTTCATTCTACACACGGCTCATACAGGACACTGCTCATTCTGAACACACAGCCCAATCTGAACACTGTTTATTCTGAATAAACAGTTTAATCTGAACATACGGGATGCAATAACAGAACATGCAGAAGTTGAGAAAAACTCAGATGTTCCAAATTTTTCGTCTTTTCATTCACTTCACAGCCTGGAACCTATATAGCTTCACAACACGATACACTTTTCACATTTTGAACACGCAGCTCAAATTTTCCAAATTTCTGAGCACACAGCTCAATCTTTTCAGTTTGAACACGCAGCTCAAAATTTTCGTTTTGCTGAACACGCAGCTCAGACTTTTCAGTTCGAACACGCAGCTCGAACTTTCAACTTTTGAACACGCAACTCAAATTTTTCAAACTTTCTGAACACACAGCTCAGGCTTTCAACTTTTGAACACACAGCTCAAATTTTTAAAATTTTCTTAACACGCAGCTCATATTTTTCAATTTGCTCGCAGCCCACATTTTGATTTTGCACCCAGCCCATATTTTGATTTTGCACGCAGCCCATATTTTGATTTTGCATGCAGCCCATACACTTCATTCTGAACACACAGCTAATGCAGCACAGTACTCTGTTCATTCTACACACGGCTCATACAGGACACTGCTCATTCTGAACACACAGCCCAATCTGAACACTGTTTATTCTGAATAAACAGTTTAATCTGAACATACGGGATGCAAAAACAGAACATGCAGAAGTTGAGAAAAACTCAGATTTTTCAAATTTTTCGTCTTTTCTTTCACTTCTCAGCCTGGAACCTATATAGCTTCACAACACGATACACTTTTCACATTTTGAACACGCAGCTCAAATTTTCCAAATTTCTGAACACGCAGCTCAATCTTTTCAGTTTGAACACGCAGCTCAAACTTTTCATTTTGCTGAACAAGCAGCTAAGACTCTTTAGTTTGAACACCCAACTCAAACTTTCAACTTTTGAACACGCAGCTCAAATTTTTCAAACTTTCTGAACACGCAGCCCAGGCTTTCAACTTTTGGACACACAGCTCAAAATTTTCAAATTTTCTGAATACGCAGCTCATATTTTTCAATTTGCACGCAGCCCACATTTTGATTTTGCATGCAGCCCATATTTTGATTCAGAACACACAGCTCATGCAGCACAGTACTCTGTTCATTCTGCACACGCCTCATACAGGACATTGCTCATTCTGAACACACAGCCCAATCTGAACACTGCTTATTCTGAATAAACAATTTAATCTGAACATACGGGATGCAATAACAGAACATGCAGAAATTGAGAAAAACTCAGATGTTCCAAATTTTTCGTCTTTTCTTTCACTTCACAGCCTGGAACCTATATAGCTTCACAACACGATACACTTTTCACATTTTGAACACGCAGCTCAAATTTTCCAAATTTCTGAACACGCAGCTCAATCTTTTCAGTTTGGACACGCAGGACAAACTTTTCATTTTGCTGAACACGCAGCTCAGACTCTTCAGTTTGAACACGCAGCTCAAACTTTCAACTTGTGAACACGCATCTCAAATTTTTCAAACTTTCTGAACACACAGCTCAGGCTTTCAACTTTTGAACACGCAGCTCAAATTTTTCAAATTTTCTTAACACGCAGCTCATATTTTTCAATTTGCACGCAGCCCACATTTTGATTTTGCACGCCGCCCATATTTTGATTTTGCACGCCGCCCATAATTTGATTTTGCACACAGCCTATATTTTGATTTTGCACGCAGCCCATACACTTCATTCTGAACACACAGCTCATGTAGCACAGTACTCTATTAATTTTACACACGGCTCATACAGGACACTGCTCATTCTGAACACACAGCCCAATCTGAACACTGCTTATTCTGAATAAACAGTTTAATCTGAACATACGGGATGCAATAACAAAACATGCAGAAGTTGAGAAAAACTCAAATGTTCCAAATTTTTCGTCTTTTCTTTCACTTCACAGCCTGGAACCTATATAGCTTCACAACACGATACACTTTTCACATTTTGAACACGCAGCTCAAATTTTCCAAATTTCTGAACACGCAGCTCAATCTTTTCAGTCTGAACACGCAGCTCAAACTTTTCGTTTTGCTGAACACGCAGCTCAGACTTTTCAGTTCGAACACGCAACTCAAACTTTCAACTTTTGAACACGCAACTCAAATTTTTCAAACTTTCTGAACACACAGCTCAGGCTTTCAACTTTTGAACACGCAGCTCAAATTTTTAAAATTTTCTTAACACGCAGCTCATATTTTTCAATTTGCACGCAGCCCACATTTTGATTTTGCACGCAGCCCATATTTTGATTTTGCACGCAGCCCATACACTTCATTCTGAACACATAGCTAATGCAGCACAGTACTCTGTTCATTCTACACACGGCTCATACAGGACACTGCTCATTCTGAACACACAGCCCAATCTGAACACCGCTTATTTTGAATAAACAGTTTAATCTGAACATATGGGATGCAATAACAGAACATGCAAAAGTTGAGAAAAACTCAGATGTTCCAAATTTTCCGTCTTTTCTTTCACTTCACAGCCTGGAACCTATATAGCTTCACAACACGATACACTTTTCACATTTTGAACACGCAGCTCAAATTTTCCAAATTTTTGAACACGCAGCTCAATCTTTTCAGTTTGGACACGCAGGACAAACTTTTCATTTTGCTGAACACGCAGCTCAGACTCTTCAGTTTGAACACGCAGCTCAAACTTTCAACTTGTGAACACGCATCTCAAATTTTTCAAACTTTCTGAACACACAGCTCAGGCTTTCAACTTTTGAACACGCAGCTCAAATTTTTCAAATTTTCTTAACACGCAGCTCATATTTTTCAATTTGCACGCAGCCCACATTTTGATTTTGCACGCCGCCCATATTTTGATTTTGCACGCCGCCCATAATTTGATTTTGCACGCAGCCTATATTTTGATTTTGCACGCAGCCCATACACTTCATTCTGAACACACAGCTCATGTAGCACAGTACTCTATTAATTTTACACACGGCTCATACAGGACACTGCTCATTCTGAACACACAGCCCAATCTGAACACTGCTTATTCTGAATAAACAGTTTAATCTGAACATACGGGATGCAATAACAAAACATGCAGAAGTTGAGAAAAACTCTGATGTTCCAAATTTTTCGTCTTTTCTTTCACTTCACAGCCTGGAACCTATATAGCTTCACAACACGATACACTTTTCACATTTTGAACACGCAGCTCAAATTTTCCAAATTTCTGAACACGCAGCTCAATCTTTTCAGTCTGAACACGCAGCTCAAACTTTTCGTTTTGCTGAACACGCAGCTCAGACTTTTCAGTTCGAACACGCAACTCAAACTTTCAACTTTTGAACACGCAACTCAAATTTTTCAAACTTTCTAAACACACAGCTCAGGCTTTCAACTTTTGAACACGCAGCTCAAATTTTTAAAATTTTCTTAACACGCAGCTCATATTTTTCAATTTGCACGCAGCCCACATTTTGATTTTGCACGCAGCCCATATTTTGATTTTGCACGCAGCCCATACACTTCATTCTGAACACATAGCTAATGCAGCACAGTACTCTGTTCATTCTACACACGGCTCATACAGGACACTGCTCATTCTGAACACACAGCCCAATCTGAACACCGCTTATTTTGAATAAACAGTTTAATCTGAACATATGGGATGCAATAACAGAACATGCAAAAGTTGAGAAAAACTCAGATGTTCCAAATTTTCCGTCTTTTCTTTCACTTCACAGCCTGGAACCTATATAGCTTCACAACACGATACACTTTTCACATTTTGAACACGCAGCTCAAATTTTCCAAATTTCTGAACACGCAGCTCAATCTTTTCAGTTTGGACACGCAGGACAAACTTTTCATTTTGCTGAACACGCAGCTCAGACTCTTCAGTTTGAACACGCAGCTCAAACTTTCAACTTGTGAACACGCATCTCAAATTTTTCAAACTTTCTGAACACACAGCTCAGGCTTTCAACTTTTGAACACGCAGCTCAAATTTTTCAAATTTTCTTAACACGCAGCTCATATTTTTCAATTTGCACGCAGCCCACATTTTGATTTTGCACGCCGCCCATATTTTGATTTTGCACGCCGCCCATAATTTGATTTTGCACGCAGCCTATATTTTGATTTTGCACGCAGCCCATACACTTCATTCTGAACACACAGCTCATGTAGCACAGTACTCTATTAATTTTACACACGGCTCATACAGGACACTGCTCATTCTGAACACACAGCCCAATCTGAACACTGCTTATTCTGAATAAACAGTTTAATCTGAACATACGGGATGCAATAACAAAACATGCAGAAGTTGAGAAAAACTCAGATGTTCCAAATTTTTCGTCTTTTCTTTCACTTCACAGCCTGGAACCTATATAGCTTCACAACACGATACACTTTTCACATTTTGAACACGCAGCTCAAATTTTCCAAATTTCTGAACACGCAGCTCAATCTTTTCAGTCTGAACACGCAGCTCAAACTTTTCGTTTTGCTGAACACGCAGCTCAGACTTTTCAGTTCGAACACGCAACTCAAACTTTCAACTTTTGAACACGCAACTCAAATTTTTCAAACTTTCTGAACACACAGCTCAGGCTTTCAACTTTTGAACACGCAGCTCAAATTTTTAAAATTTTCTTAACACGCAGCTCATATTTTTCAATTTGCACGCAGCCCACATTTTGATTTTGCACGCAGCCCATATTTTGATTTTGCACGCAGCCCATACACTTCATTCTGAACACATAGCTAATGCAGCACAGTACTCTGTTCATTCTACACACGGCTCATACAGGACACTGCTCATTCTGAACACACAGCCCAATCTGAACACCGCTTATTTTGAATAAACAGTTTAATCTGAACATATGGGATGCAATAACAGAACATGCAAAAGTTGAGAAAAACTCAGATGTTCCAAATTTTCCGTCTTTTCTTTCACTTCACAGCCTGGAACCTATATAGCTTCACAACACGATACACTTTTCACATTTTGAACACGCAGCTCAAATTTTCCAAATTTCTGAACACGCAGCTCAATCTTTTCAGTTTGGACACGCAGGACAAACTTTTCATTTTGCTGAACACGCAGCTCAGACTCTTCAGTTTGAACACGCAGCTCAAACTTTCAACTTGTGAACACGCATCTCAAATTTTTCAAACTTTCTGAACACACAGCTCAGGCTTTCAACTTTTGAACACGCAGCTCAAATTTTTCAAATTTTCTTAACACGCAGCTCATATTTTTCAATTTGCACGCAGCCCACATTTTGATTTTGCACGCCGCCCATATTTTGATTTTGCACGCCGCCCATAATTTGATTTTGCACGCAGCCTATATTTTGATTTTGCACGCAGCCCATACACTTCATTCTGAACACACAGCTCATGTAGCACAGTACTCTATTAATTTTACACACGGCTCATACAGGACACTGCTCATTCTGAACACACAGCCCAATCTGAACACTGCTTATTCTGAATAAACAGTTTAATCTGAACATACGGGATGCAATAACAAAACATGCAGAAGTTGAGAAAAACTCAGATGTTCCAAATTTTTCGTCTTTTCTTTCACTTCACAGCCTGGAACCTATATAGCTTCACAACACGATACACTTTTCACATTTTGAACACGCAGCTCAAATTTTCCAAATTTCTGAACACGCAGCTCAATCTTTTCAGTCTGAACACGCAGCTCAAACTTTTCGTTTTGCTGAACACGCAGCTCAGACTTTTCAGTTCGAACACGCAACTCAAACTTTCAACTTTTGAACACGCAACTCAAATTTTTCAAACTTTCTGAACACACAGCTCAGGCTTTCAACTTTTGAACACGCAGCTCAAATTTTTAAAATTTTCTTAACACGCAGCTCATATTTTTCAATTTGCACGCAGCCCACATTTTGATTTTGCACGCAGCCCATATTTTGATTTTGCACGCAGCCCATACACTTCATTCTGAACACATAGCTAATGCAGCACAGTACTCTATTAATTTTACACACGGCTCATACAGGACACTGCTCATTCTGAACACACAGCCCAATCTGAACACCGCTTATTCTGAATAAACAGTTTAATCTGAACATATGGGATGCAATAACAGAACATGCAAAAGTTGAGAAAAACTCAGATGTTCCAAATTTTTCGTCTTTTCTTTCACTTCACAGCCTGGAACCTATATAGCTTCACAACACGATACACTTTTCACATTTTGAACACGCAGCTCAAATTTTCCAAATTTCTGAACACGCAGCTCAATCTTTTCAGTTTGAACACGCAGCTCAAACTTTTCATTTTGCTGAACACGCAGCTCAGACTCTTCAGTTTGAACACCCAACTCAAACTTTCAACTTTTGAACACGCAGCTCAAATTTTTCAAACTTTCTGAACACGCAGCCCAGGCTTTCAACTTTTGGACACGCAGCTCAAATTTTTCAAATTTTCTGAACATGCAGCTCATATTTTTCAATTTGCACGCAGCCCATATTTTGATTTTGCACGCAGTCCATACACTTCATTCTGGACACACAGCTCATGCAGCACAGTACTCTGTTCATTCTGCACACACCTCATACAGGACATTGCTCATTCTGAACACACAGCCCAATCTGAACACTGCTTATTCTGAATAAACAGTTTATTCTGAACATACGGGATGCAATAACAGAACATGCAGAAGTTGAGAAAAACTCAGATGTTCCAAATTTTTCGTCTTTTCTTTCACTTCACAGCCTGGAACCTATATTGCTTCACAACACGATACACTTTTCACATTTTGAACACGCAGCTCAAATTTTTCAAATTTCTGAACACGCAGCTCAATCTTTTCAGTTTGGACACGCAGCTCAAACTTTTCATTTTGCTGAACACGCAGCTCAGACTCTTCAGTTTGAACACGCAGCTCAAACTTTCAACTTGTGAACACGCAGCTCAAATTTTTCAAACTTTCTGAACACACAGCTCAGGCTTTCAACTTTTGAACACGCGGCTCAAATTTTTCAAATTTTCTGAACACGCAACTCATATTTTTCAATTTGCACGCAGCCCACATTTTGATTTTGCACGCCTCCCATATTTTGATTTTGCACGCAGCCTATATTTTGATTTTGCACGCAGCCCATACACTTCATTCTGAACACACAACTCATGTAGCACAATACTCTATTCATTTTACACACGGCTCATACAGGACACTGCTCATTCTGAACACACAGCCCAATCTGAACACTGCTTATTCTGAATAAACAGTTTAATCTGAACATACGGGATGCAATAACAGAACATGCAGAAGTTGAGAAAAACTCAGATGTTCCAAATTTTTCGTCTTTTCTTTCACTTCACAGCCTGAAACCTATATAACTTCAAATAGGTCCTGGTTTTACTATTCTGACATGACTTGGATTAAACCCTGCGGTTTTATGAAAGAACAAATCCTGTTTTGCACAAATGTAGAGAATGACACAGCACTCTGAGCACAAAACAAATCATTTTGAAATGAAGAAATGAGTTCTGGATCAGGTATTGAGCCTATGACAGACCACAGTCAAAATAACTCAACAAAGAAAAACAAAAGGTACACAACCTAAACACATCTATTGTTGCTCAAAACGACTCAAGGCAAGAATTGAGACGAACAAAATAAAAGATACGACACACAGATGTAACACAAAGACGAGAGACCTCTCGGTTCACAGGGAGCCAGTTTCTTCGGGTATTGTTTCTCACCCTTTCTTATTTGAGGTTCTCACATCACTCGGCCCTCAAGCTCTGTTTTTCTTTCAAAAACACTTTGCTCACCTTTTCTCTCAACGCACATCTCTCTATTCTTCAATCTCTTATTTTCAATCCCTCCCCAAATATGGTTGATGGATAAATTGAAGATTGTGGACTCATGCCTAGCATATTCAGCTCACAGCTATTTCTTCTGGCAACGTCTAGTCGATGCCCCAGATAAGGGAATGGAGTATCTTGATCCATTCTAATTCGTGCTTCACCCTTAGCTTGAGGCCTCACTGCTTGGAGGATGAGTGCTCTTTGTGGCTAGTAGAGTGCCTTTTCTGGCAAGTAGAGTGCCCTTCCTGGCAAGTATGTTGACAATGGCGAGAAGACAGAACACCTAACTCAACTGTGCCCCTAGTTCATCATTTTGACCATTTTTTGTCTTTGGTTTTCTACTAAAACAATTTTGACCAATATGAGAGTTAGATTAGCATACTTGTTCGATTTTCTAATTTAAAATCATGCAAGTTAGGTTATGAGCACTAAAAATTTTCCCTTTTGGGTCCAAGAAATGGTCCAGTTTCGGAAAAATGAAATAATTTTTGAGAAAATTAGTCAACCTCAGTAAAAATTCTCAAAAACTGTGTTTACAAACGGCCACTGCTCGACCAACATGGAACATACTCTTGAGATGCACAACCTCAGATCCGAAAGAAAATTGCCCCTTGTCTAAATGGCACTACACAGCAACGGAAAGTTGCCCCTTGTTTGAATAGCGCCGCAGTACATTGCATGGCAACAAAAAGTTGCCCCTTGTCTGAATGGCACCGCAGCACATTGTATGGCAACGGAAAGTTGCCCATTGTCTGAATGGCATTGCAGCGCATTGTAATCAGTCCTCAAAGTGATGATCACAACCGAACTCTCGGATTCAGAGAAGACAAAGATGATCAGAACCATTATATGGACATAGTTGATTTGGAAGTGCTTACGGCTGGACTTCAGAATGAAGTTGCCTACGTATCCCAAACATAGGAATCAAGCCTTACGTAGTTTCGGTATAAGGTATACTCGGGTATTAACCTCTCCTTTTGCGCTCTAACTTTTGCCAAGGCCGCCCTTTCTGGGTTTTCAACCTTGCGAGCTTTGTTTTTCTTTTCTTTTCAATTCTTTTTTCTATTTCATCTTTTCTTTTCATTTTCTTCATTTTTCTTCTTTTCTTTTTCTTTTTTTTTTATTCTTTGCATTCTTTTTTTTTTTTTTGTTCTTTTTTTTCTTTTTCTTCCTCTAACTTTTGCCTGGGTCGCCCTCCCGAGTTTTCGGCCTAGCGAGCCTCTCAAGGGTAAAAGTTTAGCTTTGTCCATGTCAAATGGTTTTGAGATTCTGAAGTCATTTGAATCCAAGAGAATGGTTGCTATTCGCTGACGATGTAGGAGTCCATCCAATGGGGGGCTGAATTTGCCCCTAGTGTTGTGGATAGGAACTCGGTTATCCTTCAGCAATACTTTCTTCTTTCCCCCTTCTGGGATTTGGCATTCTTGTTAGTCTTCCCTAGTTTGCAAAAAAGACTCATCTTTGACTCTTCAAGTGCATCTGACATTTTTGCCCCTAGTTCAAGGGCTGCTTTTGATCTAGCTTCGCAAGCTTCCTTTGATCACATCTGATATTCTTGCCCCTAGTTCATGGGCTGCTTCTGATCTGGCCACACGGGCCTTACATTGTGGTTGACCATTGAACATTCTGAATTAAGGTTCAAGGTTTGGAAGCAAAGGGGTTGAGTCGATGGCTGAGAGCGATCTTAAGCTGCACAATCTCAAGAGCGATTCCACACAGGTCTTCGTAGAACCACGCAAAATATTTTTTGAAATCTTTTAAGAAAATGACTAATCGCTCGCATCGAAGACAATGCAAAACCAATCTGGATCAAGGCAGAATCCTTCTCAGTACTCACATTAACAAACATGATCTCAATCATTAAGGGCTTAGCATGCCTTTCTTTCTTTCAATTGATCAAATTTTTTGTAAATCCCGAGAAATTCCTTCCTCTTTGTTTTCATCACAATGTTCAAAAAGTTTTGAAAAACTCAAGTCAATGTAATGATTTCAAAGCACAGAAAAGACACGATTTTTAGTCAAATACTGTCATCTCATTCAGAACTTCTGGCACAACTAGCACAAGGCAGAAGCAAACACAAGAGTGTGAAAATCACTACTGTTTATTCAGATCTGTTGGCATAACTGGCTCCAAGGCAGAAACAGACTCAAAAGAAAGCAAAAAGACAAACGTGAAACAAAATAGTGACATCCGAAATAACACACCCGGAATCACCCGACTTCTGTACAACAAGACTGACTCGATACAACAAGACATACCCTTAATCAAAAAAAGACTGACTCAAAACAAAGAGATAGACTCAAAACAAGACCACAGAACTGACTCAATATCCAAGTCAGAAACTACAAAACCCAGCATTCGCAAATGCTCAAAACAGTGCGTGTCATACGCCATATCTGAAGCAAACTGAGCACCGCCCGCAGGTGGTTCATTCCCTGATCACATACTTGTATTATCCTCGAAGTTCACTGACCCAGTGACGATGGACTTTGCTGAGCTAGGTGTTAGGACAACCCCGTTATCAAACAAATCCTGTACTTCGTGGCGAAGACGGAAGCAGTTTTCAGTGGTATGACCGGTTTGTTGATGGTACGCACAGTATTAGGTACCATCATGCTTAGCTGGAAGAGGATTCGGGAGGGGACGAGGCTCAAGAGGTTTGAGGTGGCCTTTCTCAACAAGGATTTGAAGAGCCTTAGACAAAGGCATATAGAGGACATGGAAGACCCTGCGACCTCGGGGTAGATACTTCGAGGTTTGTGGATTTTTGCTGGGCGCACTAGCAAAAGGGTCGGCAGGCACTGACTTGGTCTACTGATTTTTCCCGGATGCAGAATTAGGATTGGAAGAAGCAATTCTGGTACGACAATCCTTCTCCCAATTTTTCCCTTGGCTTGAACTGCCCTCGGTCTGAGTAGGGAAGGTGTCATCCACAATTTTTGCAGCAACTGCGAGTACCTTTTGCTTATTTAGTCCCCCGGCTTTCAAAGCCTCAACAGCCTGCAGAAGTTGTTCATAGGGATCAGTGTCTTCCTTCGCCTTGTTCTTTCCACTAGCCTCAACTTGGTGAAAGGTTTGGGTTACTACATCAGAGTGGAACCCGGTTGTTATTGACATGCCATTACCGGAACTTGGGATAGCTTCAAGTTAGCTGAGCTCAATTACAATTCGCCCCAATAGCGGGGGCTCTTCCGGCATGAAATTCCCGGCATACGATGCAGTTGGTGGCAAAACCGACATTCCGTAGGCTAAATCAACAACCGATCTCTGGAGATCGCCAATCATTCCCATCAACTCAAAAGTAGTGGTCTCACGGGTTTGAAATAACTGGGGTTGCCAGATTGGACGTGCGGCCGGTGACCTGGGTGGGTGTTGTACTTCAACATCGGTCTCACCCTGTATGGTGATTCCTTGGTTTAGTGCTGCTATCATGACAATAATTTCTTCTGAATTCTGTGTCATCACGAGTTTGCTGAACTGAACAAAGGTGATGCGACTGGTGGCTGACGGATCTGATGAACCGGTGAGCCTTGACTGGTCCTTTTTTGCCTTGCCTCAGCAAAGGAGAACACTGGTTGCTCGGAACCGAATCTTTGAACTGAAAGAGAAAACAGGCAGCATCTCAGCCCAATTTTCACCAGAACAAACATAAGCATAACTGAATAACTATATTCGACCACTGATCACTGTTTCCCAAATTACTGCCCTAATACTAAATCTGATACCTGCGGATATAACCGATTCCCAAATACAGATACTGATGCCCACAGGCCTGATACCCAGACTTGCAAACTGATACATGTATTCCTGTAGAGACACACTCTAAAAGCACATAGCAAGCAAGTGAGAGCCAAAACACCCCTATGTTGGGATAGGGTTTCCCTGTCCTATTTTGTTAGGAGCTAGGGTTTCACTATGCACACAACAGTTTCAAACAACCTATAATCGGGTAAGCAACCTGTCCTAGTTTGGGAGAGTCACTATGGATTTCGATATGCACTAGGTCAAATGGTCAAAAGGGTGTCCCGATAAAAATCGGGGTTTGTGTTCCCATCGTGGCAAAGCCCGTAACCGATCAGCCTTATGGCACGTTTCTCAAAGCGAGCCTTCGGCAGAGCGTTCAAGAATAGCAGATGGCAAACACGGTGTCCTAGGCACACCAAGCAAATGTAATGCACAGAGACACATAAGTGTAATCAAAACAAGATATCATGAGTTCGAGTCAAGTTCTCTAAATCCCCAGCAGAGTTGTCAGAAATTGTAAACGCGCCCGAACGTCCAGGGAAAATCCCGATTTGTTCATTGGGCTCATTACAGTTCAGACTCAGTGTCATGGTTCTTAATCTGATCTCGCAAAATGCAATACGAGATTGATAAATTATCAAAGAGTCCAAATCCGGCAAATCGTTTTGAAAAATTGATTTTTAGAAAGAAGTACCAAACATGGACTGCTTTGCCAGATACAGAGTCACCACCTAAATATTTTATTTTGGGAGAATTTAGGAAACCCTGACTCGTACGTAAGGCCATGTGTCCGTCATCACCAAAGTTGCCTCGGCTTGGGAACTTGAGTACGATTGGGAAAGGTCATGCAATGAGCACCCCCGCTCGCCCGATCAAAGATCAGCTACTACTAAACATGATATCTTGTTTTTGAAAACATATGTGTTCTTATTCCGGTTATTATCATAGAATTACTATGCGATGCGCACAACATACAAGTATAGACTGGATAGCCTAAGTTGGAACAAAACATCTCGTGTTTGTTTTTGAAAGTGGTTTGCTACTCGCAAGTAGGCTAAAATGCGAATTTTGCCACCCTCAAGTGGGCTTAGAAAACATGGTGATTTGCTAGTCTCAAGTGGGCTTAAAACTCGCGATCGATGAATTGTTCCAATTTAAATAATCCAACCTTCACCCACAGGCATTCAGGCAGGTATATCACATAATCAGTTAGCCTCATGGCAAGCATGCTATCATGGCAATCACTCACACACATGCAAGGATGCTAAAGCATAAACACTCACTGTGTACTCCGAGCCAAAGAAAGAAGCTAATTAGAAATCATGCATAAATCCTAACTATGCTGAGATGCGTAGTGCAACACATGTAGGATGCAACTAAGATAGGCTTGGCTATTCTAAAATGGCATATGAGATGCTACAGATAACATGTATTCAGCTTGGAATTGAAATACAATGCAGTTAGTATGATACGCCGAGCCCGATGCATGCAAGACAGATGAATGGATGCAATCATGCGAGCATAAGGATGCTAATTGAAACATGCCCTAAAACTAACCATCATAAGCTAGTAAATAAAAGGGAGAAAGACGTGGGGTTGGAAGACATGCATCACACACATGCACGCTTATTACAACAGTTGGCGCTCTCGACGGAGGGACCGAATAAATAATACAACACCAACTAGCTAATCTAAGCTAATCTAATTAAACTAGTTATTACACAACAAAATGAATAACACGCTACAACTAATTATTACACAACTCTAATTAATCAACAAATTAACTAAGTAAGCAATTTAAATAAGCATGTAAACTAAATGAAGTAGGCTGCCCTAGCTCTGCCTTGGATGACGAAGGATGCATGCATGCTCGAGTTGCCTCGTTCGGAAATCCTTCACGACGCCCCAACTCGCCTTTGTTTGCAATTGATCTCAGAAACTTGCACAAAGCTCCAGAGAGATGAAACACCACCCTGGAATATGTGGGAAGGCTGCCGACCAGCTTATGGGCATGGGAGACCAATGGCCGACCACCTTTTGTGGTGGAAACCAAAAAAGTGGTCGGCCTACCAGTAAACCTGGTCGGCCGACCAGTTTCTTCTCCTGGATTCTGTTTTTTCTACAACAAAGGGAAAGAGAGAGGCACGACAAGGTATTTGCAACACGTGTGCATGACCATTCTCCCCGTCATTGCATAAGCTCTAGGGAGTGTAGTCCTCAACCCTCGGGCCACCGGTCATGCATCTCAATGCATGATGGCCGAGGAGTCGAATTGCACGACTCAATGTGAAATGAATGAACACACAAACACCTAAAGTCAACAACTCCATCATGGGTAGTCAAGAATGTCGGCGACTGAGAATCGAGGCATGTTTCGTCACTTTGAGTACAAAATGTCCCTCGTTTCCCGTGTTCGGACTAACTCCTCTTCTGAACACAATGCAACAAACAATGGCATGCACAATGCGACTTTAAGTATACAACCTAAATGTTATGCAACTAAGTGATGCAAACATGCAAAGGATGACATGCAAACATGTAACTAGCATTCACAATGCTATGAACTAACAATGGCATACTCAATGCACGTGGTACTTAGCATATACAATGCACCTAAGAACTAACATACACAATGAGATAAACAAGGCATGCACAATGCAATGATCAATCATGTGATAATGTGGCATACTCAATGCTATGGAATACAATGGCAAACTCAATGCAAAAATGGACTTAAACCAAAATGAATGGGCCTCAGCCACACCCAAATCAGTGGCCAAACATGATGAAAACAAGACTCCAAAACTCATGCTAGCATACACAATGCAAGGACCTAAGCCCAAGGGCACAAAATGCAACTCTACAAAAGCATTGAAATGATGAAATATGGCAAACAATGACACATGTTCCAGCTCTGAAATGACATACAAAATGGCTCCGAATCATGCAAACAACTCACACAATGCATGTTGAAAGGCTCAAGTACCGAAGTTAGTGAAGCACATTACACTAGAGGCATGCAAGGCGATGCTCAAATGACAAAACCAACTCCAAACAGACCTTAAGCAGGCCCAAAACAGTGGCAAAATGAGCCAAGATGGTGGCTTGAAAGGCATAAGAATGAAGCTCAATGTAAAGGCTCATAAATGGGGTATAATAATGCAACTCTCAAACATATTGAAAGAGTGACAAACATGAGAATATGGCCAAGAAATAAACTCTGAAATATCATGCTCAATGATGCTAAAACATGCAAACACCTCAAGTTAAGCATGCAAAGGGGATTCAAAACTCAAGGCTAAGCAAGGCTATTACACTACAACCATACATGGCAAGCATCATTCGACCAAGGGACCTCAAAACAGAGCTAAGGTAGCCCAAAATATGAACAAAATCAGTTTGGAGTATGGCCAAAATATGCTAGCATAGAGGGCCAAAACAACATGCATTATAAGCTAGTGAACATGATTTACACTACAAGCATGTGAGGCATATGAGTGGCTACCAAACCAGCCAAAAATAAAATCATGGCATGCCAAATGATGGCAAAAAACCCACTGAAACATGACCAATACATGCAAGAATGAGGTGTTACTTTGATAGGCTATGCAAGGGATTGTTTTACACATGCAAGAGGCAAACAAAAGGTTACCAAACCAGCCATATATAGAGTCTAGACAGGTCCTAAAAGTCACTAAAAAGGGCCTGGACCAAGGCTAGGAAGTGTGGAAATATATGCTTCCTTGGAAAGCCAAAAATGCAAGCAAACAAGGCCAAAAGAGAGAGGGTCACCCCTCTCTGATTTTGGCCCTCAAAACCACATGCCGACCACTGAAAATCAGCTAGATTTCAGTGGCTAAAGGGGCAAGCAAAGCTCAATACAAAGGTCTCATGGCATGGCTCAAAACAAGGCTAAATAGAGCATGCAAGAGGGTAGACGACCCCCAACACCAAAAGAGCCTTAAACAAACATGAAAATCACTTAAATATGAACCTTTTTTTAGTTGAAAACAAAGCTCAAATAAGCATACAAATAAGGCTAACAGAATGATCAAAATAATGCTTAAAAGAGGAAAAAGTGATTACCCTTGGAACTCAGCAAAACCAGCAAACTTTGGGACCAAAAACTAGCTCTTTAACCTCTGAAAACAACCTCCAAGAACCTGTAATCAATGGTGGAATTGTATGGCTATGAGATGTAGTGTAAAAGGGTCAAGAACAATGCACCTTATGAGCCAAAATATAGAGATATAGAGAGATATGTATTGTTTTGCCTTAGAGAAAATCTGAACCTCTTTCAAGGAGGGGGAGGGCCTCTCTTATAGACAAACAAGGCCAAAGCTTCTTCAAGAAGCTAAAAACAAGGCTCAAGATCCTCCATACATGTGTATGGAGGATACAGTTTGTACCTTCCAGCTGGCACCCACTCAAACAAACAAAACAGGAGGGAGTTGGCCAACTAGAAAAGGTGGTCGGCCAACAACTTTCCCTGGTCGGCTGACCAGGGTAGGTGGTCTCCCACACAAAAAAGTGGTTGGTGGCTCCATTTGGTGGTCTCCACTTTGAAAGCAAGCTAGTGGTGTGGTAGGAGACCAGCAAATATGGCCCAAAGACCAAGAAAACTAGCTTCCCGACAAGAAAATCGACTGGCGGGGAGAAAGTGGTCTCCAAGGAGAAAAGGTGATCTCCCACCCTTGTACCACCTCCCAAATAAGGAAAACAAGGTTCATGCCAAAAATGAACCAACACGGATGCAAAACGAGAGTTCAAGAGGCAAAACACGCGGCCGGGGGCCTCGAAAACCAGCTGCCGAGCACAAAAAGTGGCGTACGATCACAAAAGTGGTCTTCTGGACCACAGTGTCCCTCTAGACAGAGGAAACAAGGTGTGTTCCAAAAACCATGCCAAACGGAAAATGTTAAGCGGTCCCGAGCCGAGGCGCACGGCCGACGGCTCCAAAAAATCAGAAACTAGTCTCCAAACGGGAATAGTGGCCTACGACCACGAAAAGTAGCCCACGGCCACTGAGAGGTGGTCTGCAAGACCTCTCCCTCCCTCCGGGAAGAGAAAACAAGACTTAGTCTGCAGACCGAGTCAAAGTATAGAGAGTCTCGAGGTTCGGAGGTGAGGCTCTCAGCCAAGAACTCCGAAACCTCGAAACGAGCACAACATGCGCAATCACCGAGCGCTCAATCGATGACGTCTGAGTCTTAAGGTCGGTCAAAAATGGGTGTCTACAAGGCCCCAAGAAGAGACCTCAAACAATTTTTAGCTCGGTTGAACCCTATCTATGGATCTAAATGTTGGCTTCTCCTCGGTCCCTACCCAGAGCTCGTTCTGTTCATCCCGAACATGAAGTTCATATATCGAAGCTAAGGGAAACCAGGGGCACGAAGGCCCCATCCGTTTCCTTAATTTCAGTTTTCCCTAGTGTGTATAGGTTTTACAAAAAAAATGGGGGGGGGACTGGTAGAGTACCAACAGTCCTAAATAAAGAACTTGAAAAGCAGAAACGAAGAACACTGACATAAAAATACGAGGGAGGGGTAGAGAGACTTACTGATATTGGGTGCCAAGAAGAGATCAATCAACAACGAGCTTGATTGCAGCTTCTGGAGGAACAAAAATGGACGAAAATGAGGCAAAGAGCAGTAATGGCAATAATGGCAGTAATGGCGGTAATGGCAGAAGCTTGGAGGCTAGGGTTTGGCTTGAGAGAGAAGATGAGCAGTAGGAGCATATGTGGCCCCTCGTGTGCGTATATGAAGGAGGAGGGGAAGCCAAAGGGCGGCAACTGTTTGAATTTTGTGCGTAAGGAAGATAGTTGTGAGGCTACACGGGTCCAATGGTGTGAAGCCACGTGGCATCGAAAAGAGGGCTCTGTTTGTACGGCTGTACGATCGATGACAAGACTACTGGCACAATTCACAAGATCGACCAAATAGGATAGCTCGGTCATGGTGGTAATCCCAATCACGCTCAGCTTGGATAGAATTAAGGGGCAATTGAGAGGGAGATTTGCGCCGGACAAGTACGGCTGAGCTACAGTAACGTGGGTTATAACGGAGCGGCCGGGTTACACTATTTGCTCGGTCGGAGCGGTTCCCCGGCCCATCACGCCGGGCCGAGGTAGATTTGTCGACCGAAGTATGGAATCATGCGTGTGCCCGACCGGGCTGTGATTCGGCTAGATATTCGGTTGGATCCGTAATGGTGCGTCTAGACCGAGGCAAGCACAGCCCGGAATGCATTTAGACCGGGGTGAAGGTCGGCACGCCTCACAGCCAGTCAGTTCGAAAAGACCAACTTCTTATAGCTCGGCCGTATTGATCATGGTTGTGTTTCTTCCCAAGGGATAGGTCGGTCATGATATCCTGGTTGAGTGTGCCACCTGGACCAATGGTGTGATGGAGGGGAAATCCACTCCTGGCACGCGTCAATACCGTTTGGTAGTTCCACACATGTTGTTTGGAGGTTTTAGCCTTTTCACGCGTAAGGTAGTGAGAGGGGAGCACTGCTACCTGTCCAAGGAAGGACATCAATCCCTGAGGCTGCATGGCCAGCCTAGAAAAAGAAGGGATGGGGGACGTTGGAGGTAAGCAATCTGCACAATTCTCTCTCTCTCTAAAAAGTGCTCTCTTCTTCTTCAGGTGGCCTGACTTGATCGTCGGAGGGTCTATCCGGCAGCTCACCGCCGGGCAGCTTACCATTTCTTTGTCTTCAGGTTAGGTGTCGTCACGGGAAGCTTGAGTTCAAGAAGTACGAAAAGTAAAGAATATTTCACCCTGTACAACAATTATGACAATTTAATGCTATAAAATTAGAGTGGCAATGTTAACCCACCAGTCATTTGTGGGTTTGAACCCACCTTATTTGTCAGGCAATATTTGTTGGATGGACTTAATTATTGGCGGGTCCTAATGAAAGCTTATACAAACTTTAAAAAGCTGACTTTGCAAAAATATATACCATGTGACAAATATATATATATATATATTATATTTACAAGGCAAGTGATTTATAAATAGAATTTTCTTTATACATAAGGCGAATGATTTATAAATAGAATTTTTTATTATACATAAAACTTATGTAGAATAATGTGTTAGTGGTATTTATGCAATTTTAAATCATCATGATGAGTGTAATGGTTAGAAATGAAAGGAATAGGACAGTATGAAATTTTAGGGGACAGTGAAATTTTATTTTTCAAACAAAAAGTTTGTATACAATTCCTCTATAATTAGCCATTACAGTAATAGAAAATACACTATAAAGATAAAATATTGCAAAATTTACGCTAATAGTTTAGCATATTTGTAATAAAATATAGAAACATTTTAATATGTAAATAAAATTGAAGCCTAATTTTCTTGTTTTAAACTTTCTCATTCTCATTGTTAAAAACTAGAGGAAATTACAACCAAAAAAAAAAAAAAAACTCAAGGTTTGAACCTTCGAAGAAGATAAAATTTTAATTTATAGTTTTGTCAATTTAAATTTAAATTTTTTGATTTGTTTTAAAAAATTAGGATTTAAATTAATAAAATTTAAAACTCAATGTTTGTTTTGTTGGAAGATTCAAATCCTGAGTATTTTTTCCCCCTATAATTTATAAATTGTTTAAATTATAAAATTATTGCCCTTAATTTGAGTTTCTATCACCTATTTGTGGTACGGTAATATGCTTTATAACCCTTGTATAGTGGTGGTTGTTATTTGAAACCACATGTGGGGGCGTTGGGGGTGAACCCAACTCAAAAGAATAAATAAATATATTTTTGTTATTGCTGATTTGGATGAATTGTTTTTAATTGAAACATATAAAATGGAATTATAAATTTTAAGAATTAAATAGATAACCTGATGGCATTCGTAACAAGTACAAGTGATTAAAAGTAAATAATTATAATCTAAGTGTTTATCAATAAAAAATTTAAAAAAATGGTCTTTCACCAGGGAAAGGCAATTGTGTATTTGGATCATCGAGTAAGGGGAGGTCGAGGTCTTCAAATGTAAAGAGGTCAGACATAGGTGAAAGGAGGTCTTCAGACAGTGGCGATTCTCCAACAAGGCTTTGGCTATCCATGAAACTATCCATATGCTTGAAAACCCTGGTCAAGAAACACACAAATTAATACATCTGTCTCAAAATAAGGTTTAATCCATTAATTATTTAGGGTTGTTTTGGCAATAGGCTAAAATAACCAAAAATTCGTTACATAAAAGTCAACTATTCTCTCTATTTTTTTACAAGTCTCTTCGAAAAAAGTTAAAAAATTAATTAAAATAGGCAATTTTCAAAAGAACCCTTAATTACTACTAAAAATTTTCATAGTTTTGTTGATAAGTGGTAATAGAGACCCCAAGACCCCCACACCCTCACATTTTGTGAGAGAGGGGAAAAAAAATTATTGAATAGCCACAAATCAAGTGGGGGTTGTGGGGGTCATAAATAGTGGGGGTTTCAAGTATTATTGCTCATAATATATGGCTTCTTTCATAGTTGTCTGCATATCTTTCTTCTCTTTTTTAAAAAAAGCTTATCAATAAACAATAGAATAAAGCTTTGGACCCCCAGTGGGGGTACTGGGGGTCACCTCCCATTGGTCCAAAAAAAAAAACAGTTTTTTTTTTTTTTTTTTAAGTTTTCAGCCAACCCCAGGCCGACACGTGGCACTGGGGGTTACTGGGGGTCATCCCCAGTGGGGGTCTGTAGCATTGCTGTATTATGAGCCTTATTTTTCTTAAGCATACGTTTATTACATGAACACACATAAGAGATAAAATAAAAGTAGTGAAATAAATTCAATAATAAATAATAGATCAATGAGTGCTAATAAATTGCGCACACCTAGAAAGAAAAAAAAAAATTGCACACAAGATTGAAATGCTGAAAGACCATACGGAAAAAGGGATATGTTGCACAATTCACAAAATTACGTAAGTTTTTATGAATTTACATAAATAATCTCATAAAAAGGCGTAAGTTGAATACAAATTTGTGTAAGTCTATTCATAAAAGTTTTGAAATTTATAAAATTATGTAAATTTTCACAAATTTACATAAATCAGCTCCAAAAATATATATATAATTCAAACCACAAAATTACATAACAAAAATGCATGCATATGATCTGCATTGCAAACCTAAGAGTTTTCCATGGAAAGGGGAAAAATTGAAACAAAAGGAATTGAAGAGAGACACTCACAGAGGTGATAGGACAAAATGCAAGCTATAGCTCCTCAATGTTTGACAGTCTGTTAAGTGACTGGTGGGATTGCACTGCAAAGATATTAATAGAATTTGAAATTTGTGTGATAAGATAATTTTTTTTTTTTTTATACCAACGTATTGTGTGATTTTGATTGTGTTATTCTTTGTGTTTTCAACGAGGTATTGTGTGATTTTGATTGTGTGATGATAAGATGAGACTATCCTCCTAATTGACCCGTGGTTGGTATAATTATCCTATGCCCATGGTTGGTATAATTGAACTGTCTTTAATAGTCTGTGCTATCTGTTGGCACTAAGCAGATTAGGGTGGATGGCTAATATTCAACTTGGACATTCCGATATTAGGCCCATCATGGAACCAACCAGGGAATAGCCATGGCCACGGATAAATGCTGATTGGGTCCATCCCTACATATCATGGTAAAGGTATGGGGACGCAAGCCATGACCAAAATTTAAGTGATGTGTTGATGCAGTCATGAGTATTGCATTAGAAACATTCAAATATATATTAATAGTGAGATTTATTATATTAATATTGTGTTGATAAATAAAATAATAAACATAACCCTATACTCCTATATAAAAATGTCATAAAGGTAAAATTATTGAAATAAAATCACAATTTTATATAATAATTTGTGTGATTGGCATGAGGAACAAAAGGTAATTTGAATGGGTGGGTGTTGTTTTGTGTGTATTCAAAAGTCAAACCATTTTATTTTATTTCTTTTCAAATTCAAATTACTCTTTAGAATATGTAATATGAAATACATATATAGCTTTTGTATCACACAAATTTACCCAAAATCATACCATTTGGTCTCTTTTTCTCTCTCTTAAACCTTTCTCTCTATAAAATTACAATATCACATTTGTTTGATTTGATGATGAGTTTTGTTATAGTGGTGATGGATGTGTAAATATGCTTAACTGTGACAATGACTATAGGAAGGGAAAGTAGGAGAAGTGTAATTATCGCATTAAAAATAAATAAATAAATTATGCTAATACCATTCTTTTCTGTTTAGACACTTGATGGTCCATCAACGATTGGACTCAACTTTTGCACACATATTTTTAATGTAAGAGAGGACACATATTTCTAAGTATATAGGATTATTGTTAAAGATTTGTGGACGGAGGCAAATCTACAATTTGCAGGAGAAAGAAAAAAAAAAAGAAAAAAAAGAAAAGGAAAGCTATAGGCAAATTGAATTCTTTTTGCTTATATGGCAATGGAAGAAATTTTTTTTTAGAGGGAGGCAGTGGAAGAAATTTCAAAAAAAAAAAAAGGTAAAGTAACAAAATTTTAATTTACATTTCAGTCACATTTTCCTTTTATTTTCCTTTCTCTTTCCACAAAAATCTCTCCTTAAATTCAAAATTCAAATACAGCCTCAATTTGAAATCTGTAAGACTTATTTTAGCCATACCATGACAACTATTATTATTATTATTTGAACAGAGAAACTCTACATTACAAAGACAATCCTAAAGGACCAGCCAGAGCCACTGGAGGATTACAAACCCACTGAGTTGGTAAGAGACCTGTAAGGCAAGCTGTTGCAGCCCATTGGGCAATCGATCCTAGCAAGCAAGCGAATGTCCTGGATAATAGAACCACAGTCCCATGGGGGTTCATTCTTAGACACAAAGTCAAATGACTAGCCTTATTGTTCCCTGCTATTTCCACTTGAGACAAGTTGAGAGCATTTGATTCCATGACAATTATAATAAGGAATTGATCACAGGGTCCAGCAGCTGCAGCAGTAGGACTCAGTTCACAGATCATGCTGAGAAGGCTGAGAAGGATCATGTAACTGTTAGGCCAATGTAACTGTTAGAATGTGTTAGCCAGATGTGCAGGAGAGGTTGTTAGACTGTGTTAGTTAGTTAGTTAGACTAGTTTGTTAGAAGGCACATGTATAATAGGTATTGAGATTGTATACAGTTTCACCTATAAATACTGTGTAAATTCTGAGTTTTAATTGTAATTAAAAATATCATTCAAGTATATCATCTTCTTCATGGTATCAGAGCATCTGTAAGCTCCAACGAGCAATAATGGTTGTCTCTTCATCATCATCATCTCTTCCACCAAATCTAACCTTACTCATCACAAATCTGAACTCATTAGTCAATGTAAAGCTTGATTCATCCAATTATATCATTTGGAAGAATCAGATTCAGAATTTGTTTCAAGCAACAGAGTTACTTGGTTGCATTGATGAATCAGTTCCATGTCCTTTAGCCTCAATTCTTGATTCAAGTAACAAAACAGTTGAGAATCCTGATTTTCGTCAGTGGAAGATTATAGATGCACATCTCCTCAGTTGTTTAACATCTATACTTTCTCCTCCTATTTTTTCATCTGTTCTACATTTGAAACAAAGTGCAGAGGTATGGCTTGCTCTTGAAAAACGATTTACTGCTTTGTCAAGATCTTATGTGCATCAACTTAAGAACAAGCTTCAAGCAATCAAAAAGAAATCACAGTCCATGGAGGCTTATCTGCATCAGTTTAAAGAAATTTCAGATCAAATTGCTTTAGTTTCTCATCCTCTTGATGATGATGATCTGGTTCTTATGATTTTGAATGGTTTGCTTGATGAATATAATTCCTTTAAAACTTCAATTAGAACTCGATCAGCGGGTATTACTCTTGAAGAATTATCTTCATCACTGAGTTCTGAAGCAATTCATATTGAACAGCAATCTCATTCGTCTTCTTCGATTGGTTCAACTGTTGCTTTTGCAACCACAAAGGAATCAGTTCCTTCTTCTCATACTCATACTTCTCCGACTACATTTGGTTCTGAATCTGGTAATCGTGGTTATCAATCCAATTATCGAGGTCGTTCTTATAACTCTGGTTTTAGAGGTGGTGGAAGATTTTCTGGAAATAGAGGTCGCAGAAGAGGCAGATTTCCTATTTTTTGTCAGATTTGTGGAAAAGGCAATCATACAGCTTTGGAATGTCGCAATAGAATGAATCCTGCCTATCAGTCATCAATGGTTGGTTATTCATCTGCTGCTGTGAATCCTACCTATCAGCCATCAATGTCTGGTTATTCCTCTGGTGCTGGTGCTTCTTCTATTGGTTCATCTACTCTGTCAACCAGTAGAGGTGGTTACTCTCCTCCTTATCCTGCTTACTCTGCTGTCACTCAGGCATCTTCACCTAGTCCGTGGTATCTTGATTCGGCTGCAACCACACATATCACCAATGATCTTGATAATCTTCATCTTCATCAACCTTATCATGGCACTGATCAGGTGGTGGTTGGTAATGGTAGTACTCTTCCAATTCATAATTCTGGGATTGGTATTCTACCTACTCCTTTTTTTCAATTTCAATTGACAAATCTACTTCATGTTCCTCACATCTCTTCGAATCTTGTTTCTGTGCATCAATTAACCAAGGATAATCATTGTAGTGTGTTGTTTGATAGTGATTCCTTTGTTGTTCAGGACAAAGTTTCGAAAGCCATCCTGTGTAAAGGCTATTATCTGAATGGTCTTTATCAGGTTCCTTCCAGTTTTACACCACATGCTCACCTCACTCAGTCTGTTTCTTCTCAAACATGGCATCAAAGGCTAGGGCATCCCTCTGCTGCCAAGTTTGCACCTATTGCTAAAGACTTGTCTCTAGTTGCTGCAGATTTTCCTTCTTCTTTGTGTAAAGACTGTTGTATTGCTAAGAGTCATCGTCTGCCTTTTTCTCTTTCTAATTCAACTGTTAATAAGCCCTTATCATTAGTTCATAGTGATGTATGGGGTCCATTTACTCATGTTTCTTCTCTATTTAAGTACTATGTTTTGTTTGTGGATGATTTTAGTGGTTTTACCTCGCTATATCCACTGCATTATAAAAGTGAAGTCTATGATAAAGTTCTTGTTTTTAAAGCATTTGTTGAAAAGCAGTTTAGTACTACACTTCAAATTTTCTGTAGTGATGGTGGTGGTGAGTTTTCATCTCATAAGTTGTTTCATTTCTTTCAAACTCATGGAATCTTACATCAAACTAGTTGTCCTCACACTCCCTCTCAGAATGGTGTTGCTGAGAGGAAGCATAGGCATATAGTGGATACTACTATTGCACTACTTCAACAGTCTGGTTTGTCTCTTCAATACTGGTTTGATGCAGTTGCCACAGCCACCTATCTTATTAATAGACTTCCTGGTAATCGGGCCTTTCCTCTTAGTCCTTATGAAATTCTTTTTCATACTCCACCTGATTATCATTTTCTCAAAGCCTTTTGGTTGTCGATGCTATCCTTGGCTCAAGCCCTACACTGTTCACAAGTTTCAGCCTAAATCTCTTCCTTGTATTTTCTTAGGTTATCATCCTATTGTCAAAGGCTATCGATGTCTTGATCATGTTACTAACAAGATTTATCTTTCTCAGCATGTTGTCTTTGATGAGACTCTTTTTCCTTTGGTTACCACTCCATCTTCTACTTCTTCTCCTACTTCTATGTCTGATTTGGCTTCTTTCTTTTGCTCTTCTTCTATACCCCATCCTTCCTCTCCTTCTACAGATTCAGTTCTTGCTCTATCTCCTTCTGCCAGTTTATCTTCTTCTCCTTCTGGAGCTCTTTCATCTCCTACTTCTCCTTCTCCAATTCCTATCTCTTCCATTTCTATTCATCTTCCTTCTATACCTTCTACTTCTAATACACATCCTATGGTTACTAGATCTAAGTCTGTTTTACCTGCTCTTGTTTCTACTACCTGTTCTTTTGATGTTACTGAACCTTCTTCTTATCAAGCTGCTCTTCTTTCTAAAGACTGGTTTCATGCTATGATAGAGGAGTTCTCAGCTTTGCAGGGGCAACATACCTGGACTTTGGTTCCTCCTTCTTCTTCTCAGCATGTTATTGGTTGTAAATGGGTTTTTCGTATTAAAAAGCATGCTGATGGTTCCATTGCTCGATTTAAGGCTCGTCTTGTCGCCAAAGGATATCTTCAAGAGGCCGGTGTTGACTTTTCTAATACATTTAGTCCCGTGGCCAAATAGCCCACTATTCATATTTTGTTGTGTCTTGCTCTTTATTTTCAGTGGTCTATCCATGAATTGGATGTGTCCAATGCCTTTCTTCATAGCCATTTATCTGAGGAAGTCTATATGACTCAACCTCCTGGGTTTGAGGATCCAATTAATCCTTCCTATGTTTGCAAGCTTAATAAAGCTCTTTATTGCCTCAAACAGGCGCCTCGTGCTTGGTATAATACTTTCTCCTCTCATCTTCTTTCTTTGGTTTTCATAATAGTGCTTCTGATACTTCTTTGTTCATTCAACATACATCTACTTCTCTTACTTTTCTTTTAGTTTATGTTGATGACATTTTGATCACAGGTAATAATTCTTCTCATATTTCATCTTTCATTACTCAACTCAATTCTGTGTTTGCTCTCAAAGATCTTGGTCCTATTTCCTACTTTCTTGGCATTCAGGTTACTCATACTCCTTCTGGGTTATTTCTTTCTCAACAAAAATATGCTACTGATATTCTTACTAAAGCTGGCATGCTTGACTGCAAACCTTATTCCTCTCCTATGTCTCTGAAAAATTCTGCTACTGCTGATTCTTCTCTTCCCTTTTCTAATCCTTCTCTTTATAGGAGTTTGGTTGGTGCTTTGCATTACTTAACCATTACTCGACCTGATCTTGCTATTTCTGTTAGTCAAGCCTGTCAATTTATGCATACTCCCACTAATGGTCACTTTTGTGCTGTTAAGAGGCTTCTTCGGTATCTTAAAGGCACTCTTTCTTATGGCTTATGTTTTACTCCTGGGTCTTTTGATCTTCAAGTTTTCTCCGATGCTGATTGGGTGGGTGATTCATCTAATCGTTGGTCTATTTCTGGCTATTGTGTGTTTCTTGGTCCCAATCTTATTTCTTGGGCTGCCAAGAAACAACCTACAGTTGCTCGCTCTTCCACTGAAGCTGAATATCAGTCTTTAGCTTAGGCCACTGCTGAAGTTTCTTGGCTTAAAATGCTTCTTGCTGACATGCATGTTCCTTTGTCTATTCCTACTGTCTGGTGTGATAATATATCTGCAATCTCCCTTGCTTCGAACCCTGTTTTTCATGCTCGGACAAAGCATATCGAGGTCGATTATCATTTCATTCGGGAGAAGGTGGCTCAACGTTTGATTCACCTTCAATATATTCCTTCATCTGATCAACTTGCTGACATCCTCACCAAGCCTCTCTCTCCTTCCCGCTTTCACTATTTGCAATCCAAACTCATGGTCTTTCCTTCGCCCATCAGTTTGCAGGGGCATAATAAGGAATTGATCACAGGGTCCAGCAGCTGCAGCAGTAGGACTCAGTTCACAGATCATGTTGAGAAGGCTGAGAAGGATCATGTAACTGTTAGGCCAATGTAACTGTTAGAATGTGTTAGCCAGATGTGCAGGAAAGGTTGTTAGACTGTGTTAGTTAGTTAGTTAGACTAGTTTGTTAGAAAGCAAATGTATAATAGGTATTGAGATTGTATACAGTTTCACCTATAAATACTGTGTAAATTCTGAGTTTTAATTGTAATGAAAAATATCATTCAAGTATATCATCTTCTTCAAATTATGGATGGGGTCATATGAGTCATATCTGACCAAAAGAAGGGAAGATTGTGTGAAAACTTTATGTGATATCTTAATGAAATCCAACATGTGTGATCAATTTGAAGTAGAGAACACACAAAACCAAAAGAGAGTTAAAACAGTCACACATCAACTTGTTCTCATGACAATCACACAACTTAGCCTTTTTTTTTTTTTTGAATAAAGAAAAAAAAGATGTTATGAGGAGTCACTATATCCATGAGCTCAAGTGCCGAGGTAATTGGTTGCCGGCTTGATTTAACCTAACCCATAAGAAAGGATCCACCATTGAGATACCAACGGAGCTCAACCATATGCCATAAATGAGCTTAGGTTTTAAGTGGAGTACAGGGTGAGGTCTTCGAAGAAAACCAGCTGTAAAGTAGTGAATTTGCTCCCTCAGATTCGAACCTGAATCACGCCTGTGGAGAATGATATCTTTTTCCACAACCCCGTGATCACAACTTTTGTTTGGGATATTCTAAATAAGTGCACTTTTTGACTTTTTATGAAATATGGATTCGATTTGAAGTAATGTGGTAAAAAGGTGATGTGACTTAAATAAAATGATGTAACTTAAATAGGATAGTGACTTTTTGACTTGTTAACTTTTTTAGGCGATGCCAAATCTAACCTTAGCTGAATGTGCCTTTTTACTTTAGTTCACGCCCCACATTAACAAATCACACTATTAGTGACATCTCACCCACACCACTAACCATTTGTATTTTTCTGTTGAAAAAAATGTATTGATTTATTTTTTATTTTTTTTAAATAAAATGTTTGAATGTTATAGAAAAGTAAACAAGGATTAATGGTATATGAACAGTTATTTATTTATTTATTTAATTTTTTTTTGTACGGAATTAATTACAAGTGTGGAGCATTGCTTGAGAAACACCTTCTAATTTTCAGTCATATAAGCCTTAGATAACTTCAATTGAGACAGTTAAGGTTTTCAAATCTTTAGTGTTATACCATTAAGGAGATTAACAAGGGTCACATAAAGTATTCAAAAAACAAGAATATAAATTAATTAAATCTTAGTTATGCTATTGAATAAATACATATATATATATATATATATAATTTCTATATAGAGTGATATGAGTCCTTTGAGAGTTATCGTTTTAAAACAAATTTAATGATATTTATTTATAAATATGCCATTATTACAATATTTTGATTGAAAATTTTGTAGGCACCTCTTTAAAATTTTTTGATTGGCTGCGATGGTTTAAAGTTGTGTGATGGCACCTCTTTAAAGTAAATGAAGAAGACAATGCTCTCAATTGTGTGACACAATAATTTGTGGAGATAATTAGTGGATACTCTACCGGTTGTGTCTTGTCATATTGTTTACACGATGTTTTGAATTAAGATAAATTATATTTTGTTTTTTTGATATTTAATTATTTTTTTACTTTAGTTTTTAATTATTTTTTTGACCTATCATATTTTAAGTTTTTTTTAGGGGAAAACATCATTTTGTCCCCAAATTATTACACAAAAATCAATTTAGTACTCAGACTATGCATTATTTTAATTTGACCCTTACACTTTTTAAAATTTGATCAACTTACTCCCGTCATTGGTTTCCGTCTACAATCAAACAGAATTTACTAACGTGTCACCAAACTATATTTGAAATTTCATCTTACTCCCAAACTATACCTTAAAAATCAATTAGCCCCCAAATATTAAAAAAATAAATTTAAATATTTAATTTTCATCTTAGAAATGAAAAAAAACAAATTTTAAATAAAAAAATTGAGTATTAGTAATGTTTTTTTTTTTTTTTGGGTGAGTATTAGTAATGTTGAGTATTCTTTAGACAGTAATTGAATGTGAATTTTTTTTTACCCACTAAATTTTGAAATTAATATTAGCCGATCAATTCTATTGAAATTAATTTGAAGAATAAACTAGTAACAATTACAAGCGCGCACACAAATAGAGTAGTCAAGAAATTTTTAGTTCAACTAGTTTCCGCAGGATCGACTTAAGATACTTTGAGACTTAAAAGAGAAAATTTTAAATGAGAATTTTTATATTTTTTTTATTATTGTTTTGCAAAGTATATTATTTAAAATATCATTTTTCGTTATTGAGATAAAAAATTATTTTTTAAATATTTACTTTTTCTTATATTTGGAAGGTTAATTGATTTTTAAGGTATAATTTGGATGTAAAATAAAGTTTCAAATGAAATTTGATATCACGTCAGCAAGTTCCTTTTAATTATAGACAGAAACAAACGGCAAGGGTAAATCGATCAATTTTAAAAAAGTTTAGAAGTCAAACTAAAATAATACAAAATATGAATGCCAAATTAATTTTTCCGTAATAATTTGAGAGATAAAATGATATTTTCTCAAATATGTATTGTAATTTTTTATTTATCAAATACGTTACATCATACTTTACAAATCACCGTTATATTCGGTTAGTACACCAATTCCTTCAGAAACCACACTCATTCTAGCCTTACCAAAATAATAATAAAATTGAAAAAAATATATATATATTTGAAAGCCTGGCAGTCATGTTCTTAAAATTATAAGACGATATGAATATTTTAATTTGTGATATAATAAAATAATCACAAATAATTAAATTATTTTATATCAAAATTCTATTTATATAACATTACTCTTAGGGTGTGTTTGTTTGGAAGGACTTGGATAAGGGGAAGATTGTAATCCATCGGACTATTAGTCCTGGTATACATTGTCCCCGGATTATTTGGTTGGACTGGATTTGTATCCTATATTTGTTTAGTCATGGGATTAGATGTCTGGATTAGATTATTTTTAGTGAATCTAATGTTTGGTTAGACGAACTGGATAAGAAAATGTTCAAAAGAATATTTTTCCCTTATAATTTATAATTTTTATTTAATATATAATTTTAAATTTGTAATCTATAATTTCTAATTTCTAATTTAACAACACTATTTTTTTTTAATTTATAAGGTCATAATTTTTAATTTATTATTTTCAATTAAATTAAATTAAATTTATATTTTTTATTTTTTATTTAATATATAATTTTAAATTAACAACACTAAAAAAATTTAATTTATAAGACAATAATTTTTAATTTATTATTTTTAATTAAACTTAATTTATAATTTATAATTTAATATATACTTTTAAATTAACAACACTAAAGAAATAATTTTATTTAATATATAAATTTAATTTCTTAACAACACTTAAAAAATTATAAGGCCATAATTTTAAATTTATTATTTTTAATTAAATTTAATTTATGATTTATAATTTATAATTTATATTTTTTATTTAATATATAATTTTAAATTAACAACACTAAAAAAATAATTTATAAATGTTCAAAAGACTATTTTACACTTTTTTAACTGTTTATTAAGTAATAGTATGAGGGTAAAATGAATATTTCACACATTAATCCCATGTAATATCAATTCCATAGAAATAATCTAAAGCAAAAAAAATTGAACTAAATAATGAATTATTAGTCCGAATGAACTAATAGTCCAATCTCATAAAATAATCCCCCAAAACAAACACACTCTTATTAGTTTATGTTCTACGATTCAAACTTTAAAACAATCACTACTTTTTTTAACAGGAAAGGATAATTCTAATAACACAAACGTGCTCTATTATAGAACATATATATGAGATAAAAAAGGGTCTCACCTATAATTCCCTCATGGAAGTCACACTTTTATCTTTCTTTATTTATTTGTTTCTATTTTTTTGGTACATGTACTTTATAGTGTGATAACTCTGTTGTTTTGTATGATCCGAATTTGGCGGTTAAGAACTATTTTAGTCCAAAAAAAATAAAATAGATTAAAAGGTTAATAAGAAAAAATGTCATATTTAAATTATAATTATTTCATTTTTTTTTTTTTTGAGATTTTTATTGATAAGTCCAATTTAGAAGTGTTTTAACCCAAGAAGTCCATGAAGGAATTTTTTAACCCATTTAGTCTCATGTATAGTTTTATTCCATAAAGTCCATTTTCTTGTTTGACACTATTTTCTTGGACACTTATGCCCTTATATTTAATTTTGATACCCTCATAAATATTTTTTCAATGATTAGCAATTTAATGATGTGAACATTCATATTTTAAAATTCACATTTGTAGGAATGTATATTGGCCCGTGGGCGGCTCGAAACCCGCCCGCGAGCCAGGGCGGGCGCGGCCCGTTGACAATGTGAATATTCACATTGACATGTTAAAATTCACATTAATAGGAGTGTAAAATTGGCCCCCGTCCCGTAGTGGCGCGAAACCCGCCCGCAGCCCATGGGCGGCCCGGGGCGGGCCCGGTCTGGCCCGTTGACAATGTGAATATTCACATTGACATGTTAACATTCACATTGATAAGAGTATAAAATTGGGCTGCGGCCCATGGGCAGCCAAAAGCCCGCCCGCAGCCCGGGGCGGGCCCGGCCCGGCCCGTTGACAATGTGAATATTCACATTGACATGTTAACATTCACATTGATAGGAGTGTAAAATTAGCCCGCGCCTTGTAGCTGCCTGAAACCCGCCCACGGCCCGTGGGCGGGCCCGGCCCGACCTGTTGACAATGTGAATGTTAACATTTTCATGTTAACATTCACATTGATAAGAGTATAAAACTAGATAGCAGCCCAGGGCGGGCCCGACTCGGCCCGGCTCGGCCCGTTAACAATGTGAATATTCACATTGACATGTTAACATTCACATTAATAGGAGTGTAAAATTGGCCCCCATCCCGTAGCGGCGCAAAACCTGCCCGCGGCCCATGGGCGGCCCGGGACGGGCCCGGTCCGGCCCGTTAACAATGTGAATATTCACATTGACATGTTAACATTCACATTGATAAGAGTATAAAATTGGCCCGCGGCCCATGGACGGCCAAAAGCCCACCCGCGGCCCTGGGCGGGCCCGGCCCAGCCCGTTGACAATATGAATATTCACATTGACATGTTAACATTCACATTGATAAAAGTGTAAAATTGGCCCGCAGCTCGTGGGCGGCCCGAAGTGGGCTTGGCCCGACCCGTGACAATGTGAATATTCACATTGACATGTTAACATGCACATTGATAGGAGTGTAAAATTAGCCCGCGCTCCGTAGCTGCTCGAAACCTGTCCAATGCCCGTGGGTGGCCTGAGACGGGCCCGGCCCGGCCTGTTGACAATGTGAATATTCACATTGACATGTTAACATTCACATTGATAAGAGTGTACAATTGGCTCGTGACCCGTGGGCAGCCCGAAGCCCGACCTCGGGCCAGGGCGGGCCCTGCCCTTTGGCAATGTGAATATTCACATTGACATGTTAACATTCACATTGATAGGAGTGTAAAATTGGCCCGTAGCCTGTGGGCCACCTGAAGCCCGATCGCAGCCCGAGGCGGGCTTGGCCCGACCCGTGACAATGTGAATATTCACATTGACATGTTAACATTAACATTGATAGGAGTGTAAAACTTGTCCGCTGCCCGAAGCTCGCCCGCGGCCCGGGGTAGGCTCGGACCCAAACCCAGGCCACCCACGGGCTTCGGGCCGTCCATGGGACGCGAGTCAATTTTATACTCTTATCAATGTAAATGTTAACATGTCAATGTGAATATTCACATTGTCAACAGGCCGGGCCACGGGTCGTGGGTGTGTTTCGGGCAGCCACGAGGCACGGGCTAATGTTACACTCTTATCAATGTGAATGTTAACATGTCAATGTGAATATTCACGTTGTCAATAGGCCGGGCTCGCGTCGGCCCGGGGCCGGGCTTCGGGCTGCCCACGGGTCATGGGCTAATTTTACACTCTTATCAATGTTAATGTTAATATGTCAATGTGAATATTCACATTGTCAACGAGCCGGGCCGGACCCGCCCTGGGCAACGGGCAGGCTTCGGGCCACCCACGGGCCACAGGCCAATTTTACACTCCTATCAATGTGAATGTTAATATGTCAATGTGAATATTCACATTGTCAACGGGTCGGACCGGGCTCGCCCCGGGCCGCCCATGGGACGCGTGTCAATTTTACACTCTTATCAATGTGAATGTTAATATGTCAATGTGAATATTCACATTGTCAGCAGGCCGGGTCGGGGCCGTCCATGGGCCGTGGGCTAGTTTCGGACAGCCACGGGGCGCGGGCTAATTTTATACTTTTATCAATGTGAATGTTAATATGTCAATATGAATATTTGCATTATCAACGGGTCGGGCCAAGCCCACCTAGGGCAGCCCACGAGCCGCAGGCGGGTTTCGGGCCGGCCATAGGCCGCGGGCTAATTTTACACTCCTATCAATGTGAATGTTAACATGTCAATGTGAATATTCACATTGTCAACGGGCCGGGCCGGGCCCGTCCCGACCCGGGCCCGGGCCCGGGCTTTGGGCTGTCCACGGGTCATGGGCCAATTTTACACTCTTGTCAATGTTAATGTTAATGTTAATATGTCAATGTGAATATTCATATTGTGAACGGGCCGGCCGGGCCCGCCCCGGGCGACGGGCTGGTTTCGGGCCGCCCACGGGCCACAGGCCAATTTTACACTCCTATCAATGTGAATGTTAACTTGTCAATGTGAATATTCATATTATCAACGGGCCGGGTCGGGCCTATTTTTTTGGCTTGTGGGCCGGCCCGGCCAGACTCGAATTTTTCTGGGCACCCACGAGGATCGACATGAGCCAGGCTCCTACACATTGACGATATAAACATTTATATTGACGGTGTGAACATTCACATTAAGGGTATTTTGGTAATTATGTCACCCATAGGACTTATTGAAACATAAGAAATAATGTGAACTAAATGGAACATAAGTAGATGAAAAGGGTATTTTGGTCTTCTTATCTCAAATTGGACTTAATGGAATAGTCAAAAAGAATATGGGTTGGATGGAATAAAGCTCTGAGAAAATAGATTTATCAAAAAAACTCTCTTTTTTTTTTCTTACAAAAGTCAAAAAAATCAAAAATTATCCCAAATAAGACTTTTTAATCCCATATTAAAAAAGTTAAAAAATCAAAAATTCAATTCACATCCTAAAGGAAGGCAAAATGTGTGATGTGTGAAACTGTGATTAATTTTTTGTTTTGTGTGATCTAAATGTGTGATAACTTTAGCACTATTTTCCGTTTCCATCATTGTAGAAGGGAAATAGGGAAACAGATCGGGCCTACATTTTGGATTGAGGAATTCAAGTGAGCTCATGGCGTCCATGAGTGATTCTATTTGCACCTAAAAATTATGTAGTGCACGTAATTTTTCTGTATTTTTTATTAAATTATTTAAGATTATAATTTAATCTCAATATATCTTACATTTTTTCCTAAATTATCCTCAAAGATAAAATCACAATTTATAATGCACCCAAATAATAAACAAATTATGGAGAAAAAAAAACTTGGTTCCCTAGATCGTCATCAGCAGCCTCGTGAGCCTCGTCATCAGCAGCCTCGTCATTACCAAAGAAGAAGCTTTTGCTAGTTCTAGGAAAATAGCAGAAAAATACTTAAATATGAATCATTCCATAAGATTTGTTTATTATTATTTTATTAGATTTAATCTTTTTCTTTTTTGTTTTTTTTTTTTTTTGATTTTCCACAGTGTTCTTGGTTTCTTTGTCCCAAATCTTTATACATTCATCTTTCATCTCCAGTTACGAAGCAATTTTTAAATCTATTACCACCACAAAAGTTCAATAAAATTTCTCTTCCTCTAAATCATTGCTCTTTTCTATTGATTTCATTATATAAAGACTAAAATCATCTGTTTGTATATATTGTGAAGATCTTATTAAAAATTTTAAAAAAAAAACATAAAAAAAAAACTAATCATAGGAACAATATGAGTTTTAGGTGCCGAAGGTCTTTTCGGCAACCTACAAACTTTAATATTTGTTTCAAATATTACACAAATAGTCGTCGCCCTTGGCATGGCGTCCTTATACTTTGCCTAAAGCGAAATCTTAGCTCAGGATTGAGACTGGCAGAACTTGAGCTTCCCTTTTTTTTTAATACCAAAAAAAAAAAAAAAAAAAAAAAAAAAAAAAAATTGTGTAGTTGAAAATTCTATATTTTTGCCTCCTTTGTGTTGTGTCGTCAGCAGACAAAGCATAGCGTAAACTTTTTCAAAGGCTTGGTTTAGGTAATTCTTCATAACAAGAGTCAACCATATGGAGCAAATGTAGAAATTTGCTTTCATACATGGTGAGATGATAACATATAATCCTAACAGCTTGTTTAGTTTTGATTTTTAGAAAACAGTTTTCAGAAAATTTTATTTTTTTATTTTCTATATTTTAATGTTTTCAATGAATTTTTTTACTATTTTAAGTAATTTCTTTTAATTTTTAGACACACCTAATATAAATACACTTAAAAAGTAAAATATTTGTGAATTTTTTTTTAAAAAAATACACAAAATACCAAAAAAATTAAAAAAAAAATTCATTATATTTTTCATATTTTTGTGTATTTATTAATTTTTAAAATATTTTTTCACAAATATTTTATTATTTAGATATATCTAAATAAGGTGCATCTAAAAAAGTAAAAAAATTGTTTAAAATTTAAAAAATATTCACTAAAAACAAAAAAAAAAACATGAAAAACAAAAAAACTCAGTTTTCAAAAAATTGAAACCAAACACACTGATTATTCTTATTCATTATTTGATTTTGTTCAAATTGATGATAATGGTAAGGTTTGGTGGGATGGATGAAGTGTTGGAGTGAGGAAGAAAGTGACGAGAAAATAATTAAAACTTTGAAAGAAGATGAACAGACTTGAATATGAACAATACGTATATTTGATTAGGGTATATTATGAAGAAAAAAATATTTTATTTTAAAATTTAGGTGTGCATTGTCCTTATTAATAAATTTACATTAGCATATAGTAGGAGCTAAAATTTCAAAAATCTTGATTGGCGTACTAAATTACTATTTGCTGTAAATAGAATCACCCTACGTCTATCGTGAAGAGCAAAAGCAAACGAAAACGGCAACGATCAGGCCAAGAATAAGTTTATCAGGGACACATGTTTTTTTAACAAATCGGTATTTGAATAAATTTTTGGATGTTGGCCATGTAACACTATGAGATGGTATTTTTTTAGGACAAATTACCACACCTCCCTTGAGGTTTAACAAAATTAAAGATTTTTTTTTGAGGTTTTAAAAATTACATCTCGTCCCATCGTAATAAGCACTGTTAACGGATATTATAAATTGATTAAATGCCCTTTTGACAAATAAGGGCAAATTACCTACACCCTCTTGAGATTTAGCTAAATTGCAGATTCTCCCATAAGGTTTAACTAAATTACAAATTCCCCCTGAAGTTTAGCTAAATTATCATTTTCAAATAAGTTATGAAATGCAAAATTAAAATGGAAAAACCCTTATCACACTACAAAAAATTAAGGTTTTCGAGACCAAAATTTAGGGACAAAATTATTTTTAGGGGACCAAATATTTTTGTTACGAAAAGTGTCGTTATTATGTTTTAACAACGAAAATTGAACATTGGTGATTAATTATTATCTTTTTGGTATCAAATTTTTGTCTAAAAAAATAAACCAGTTTGAGACCAAATTATTTTGTTCCTAAAAGTCTATATATTATTGACATTTTCGAATTTTATCGCTAAAAGTTTTATTTTTGAAATTTTAGGGCGACTTTTTAGTGACTATCCTTACGACGATAGAAATTAGTCCCTAAATGTCTTTTGCAACAAAATTTTCACTTTTAAAGATTAAAAAAATTGGTCTCTAAAACTCTTATATGTTGTAGTGTCAGATGATGAAAATGTCATAAAATTAACAAATAATTAAATATGTTAAAAACACAAGAAATGACTTGTCAAAAAATTCTTAGAATATGTATAGTTTGATTTTAGAAATTTATTTTTAATTTTTTTTAAAAAAATTAAAAATTAATTTGGTTAAGAAATAAAAAATAATTATTGTTTTTATATAATTTTATCTTTTGAGTGGTTAGAAATAATTTTTACAAATTAAATATATTTGTTCATATTTATTTTTATTAAATTAGTTTTGAATTTTTTAAAAAAAATTCTAATTTTTTTTTCCATCTAACGTAATTTTTTTGTAAATTTTGTTGATTTATCAAAGAGATTTCAACGGGGGCAATATCGTCCATCAATTTATATTTTGATGATGTCAGCTAACCATTCTTAATATTTAGTTAACGGTGGGGTTTAAATTATTATGTGAATATAAACCTCGGGGGCGAGATGTAATTTCTGAAACTTCAAGGGGAAATCTGTAATTTAGCTAAACCTCAAGGGAGGTGTAGATAATTTGCCCTATTTTTTATTAATTACAAATATATATATATATATTATTTTTTAAATATCTAATATAAATATAATAAATTTTAAGAGAACTTATGTGTAGGTCCTAATAGATGAATTTATTGTTTAATAGGATATTAAGAATTAATGACTTTTTTCATCAAACAGTATTTAAAAAAAAATCACTAATTGTTAATTTTTAACGACAGTTTGAAAATTTTGTCACAAAAAATGACTAATTATAAGTTTTAGTGATAGTTTAAAAAAGTCATTGCAAAAAAAAATTCACTAATTTCCAATTTTTTGTGACAATTTTAACAATTCGTTACAGCAAAATGTAACTAATTGTAAGTTTTAGTGACAATTTATAAAATTCATGACAAAAAAATCACTAATAGTCAATTTTTAGGGACATGCAAAAAATGTCACAAAAAATTATTACTAACGACGATTTTATTAGATCTTATTTTCAACAGAATTTGATGAGAATTAAATCAAATTATTAAGATCTATGGGTGATTTACCTTAAATATTATTGTCAAATTTAATTATAATAGAAGAAGGTATTACACGACATTTACCCGGTAAGCACCTAAAAATTCCTCATTTGGTTCAATGAATTAATTCATAAAGAAGAAGGTATTACACGGCATTTACCCGGTAAGCATCTAAAAATTTATCATTTGGCTCAATACAATTAATTTATGAATTAATTCTACCATTCACGAACCGGGATCTGATTAGAACAGAGAGTATGAATTGACTCTAATATCTAAGAAGTGAGACAATCGAAAAAGCATATGCGGTGGAGTTTTGAGGATACATATATGTTAAGATTGTAAAATGAGAAAATATTATTTTATCTCTTAAATTATTATGTAAAAATTAATTTAACACTCAGACTTTATATTATTTTAATTTGATCTCTATTTTTTTTTTTATAAATATGATCGATTTATCATTTGTCTTCTGTTTCCGTCTATAATCAAACAAAATTTATTGACGTGATGTCAAACTTAATTTAAAATTTCATTCTATCTGTCAAACTATACTTTAAAAATCAATTAGTCCCAAATATTAAAAATAAATAAATTTAAATATTTAACAAATACTTTTTTTATCTCAATAATGAAAAAATTAAATTTTAAACAACATATTTTGCAAAATAAAAAAATATAAAAATTCTCATTTAGAATTGTCTCTTTGAGTCTCAAATTTTCTCCTGTCAATTCTGAAAAAATTAATTGAGCCGAAATTTCTTGGCTACTCTATGTGTGTGCGTGTATGCAATTGTAATTAGTTTATTTCCTAAATTAATTTTAATAAAATTGATCGACAAATAGTATTCAAAATTGAGTGGGTAAAAAAAATTTAAAGTTTAAAATTTAATTACTATCTGAAGAATACTCAACATGACCGATACTCAATTTTTATTTAAAATTAAATGTTTTATTTTTGAAATAAAAAATAATTAATTAAATATTATTTTTTTTAATATTTGTGGGGCTAATTGATTTTTAAAGTATAATTTGGGGATAAATTGAAGTTCCAAATGAAATTTGGTGCCATGTCTAAGTTCCTTTTAATTGTAGACGAAAACAGACGATGAGGAGTAAATTGATCAAATTTAAAAAAGTTTAAGATTCAAATTAAAATAAGGCCAAGTCTGAGTGCTAAATTGATTTTCACCTAATAGTTTGAAGATCAAAATGATATTTCCTCTTATAAAATCTGACATAACTATCTTTTCGTAAATTTTATGTTCTTTCTTTATTGAAATAATCTAAATCATAGGATTTTTTTTTTTTTCCTTAGATGGTGGAGGATTAGACCCCACCCTATTTATAAACATTGACACCGACTATTTTTATGGCTATAAATTAGAGGTGGGTATCGGCTCATTAGCTCGCCTAGCCCACCCAACTCAGCCTATTTTTTTAGGACTTGAGAACATTATTTTAGCCGATAAGATTGGGCTGAATTGATATTTTCAGCCCGATTGATAAATAAGTTGGGTTTGAAAATTGTACTTCAGACCTAGCCAGCTACATATTTAATTTAATAAATTAATTAATTTGCATAATATACTGAAAATATATACACTCTTTTATTGCCTGGGGTTTCCTTAGTTTTATTTTTTCCTTACACAGGGAACTGCCTCTTCTCCTGTGCCTCCTGAGTGATAATTGAAAGGCCCTCTTGATTGCCTTTTGTATTGGTGAACTAAGACTGGATAAAGAAAATTAGTAATTAAAATTAAATTCACATTTTTAGTGCATATTTGTAGTTGTTAATGGGGTGGGAGAACTGAAGTTACTTACTTTAAAATAAAATCTGGGTAGATTCCCATTCTTTAGGCCCTAATCTTATGAGCTTCTTATGGCTTGTTTATTTGGTTAATTTTTTTTTTTTAGTAAATTTGTTTATTGTTTCTATGCACTTTTTTTTAATAGCTTATGTATATGGGCTGATGGATGAGTTTTGTAATTATAATTTATATTAAAGGTAGGCTTGGGATGACTATATAGGCTTGATATTTGGATTGGATGGACTTAGATAGGCACAACATCCCTTATTAGGTAGTCTCGGCCTAAACCCAACCCGGCCCAGCCCGATAAATATGTACCTCTACTATAAATAGAGCCCTATATTTATTCTGATCAAAATAATCATTGTAAATATATTTTTTTAATTTTTGTTTTTCATTGAATGTCATAAAATGTGGGGGAATTTTTTTTTAACATTTTGAGTTCGTGCCCTGTATTAAAATTGAAATGCAAAACAATCTTTCAACTTAAAATATTAAGACCGTGTTTGGATCATGAATTTGAATAAAGATTTAAAAAGAAAAAAGATAAGTAAAATATAAATAAAGCATAGTTATATTTCACCCACATTTTTTTTTTCTCTCTTTTAAAATCCTTATATATATATATATATATATATATTATAAAAAGTAATGTTTTTCCATTGCTTAGGTGATACATTATAAATGTTTGCTTTTTTTAAAAAAAAAGCGCCACGTGAACATGTCATTTTCATTTATATATAGAGTTTTACACAAACTCAATTTAAATTATAATAACTAATTTACATGAACTGTATTTGATAAATACTTATTTTCCATATATATAATTTTAATTTAATTACTATGATATTTGAAAAAAAAAATTTATCTCGATATACAAATAAATAAATTAATGAGACATAACGTGTATCGTTATGTGCATTGCATAAATCAAATTAATTTTTTAATATTTTATATTTTTTAATCTATCTTATTGATGTTTTAATATTAATTTATATTTAATTTTTTATTTAACATGAAAGTATTTATTACAAAATATTTATATTTAATTTAAATTTTATATACCTATATACAATATGTATGAATAATTGAAAATTAATATTAAAGAAAAAATCAATACTTTACATAATTAATTTATGTATTTTCTTCTTGATCCAATTATAACATATTTATATTTAATATTTTAAATAAATTTTATGTAATTCTATTTCTACATATATTTGTTATCCAAATAAATATAAAAATAAAAATAAAACTAAAATTAAATAATTAGAATCACTTTTAGTTTTATATTATTAACTATTTTTCCAATTTAACTATTACTTTTAATATCAAAATGAGTGTTTATTTTATTATCTTATAATTTAATATATATCATATAAAATCATTATATGATAATTACATTTTTATAGCACATAGAACTAAAATTATCAAAATCAACAAATAATTTAGCTAAATTTATTATATATAAGTATTCAACTACCACTTTTATAGAATAGTAAGATTATTAAAATAATATTATTCTTTTGTGACAGATATCATAATATAAAATAGCATTACATTAATTAAAGTTAACTCCATTTTGATTTTATGTCAAACATCATATTTTCAAAAGTGATTTACATACATGTGTTGCGTCCAATTTGATATTAATTGATTAAAATAATGGAGCTCAATACTTTTTTTGTTAAGTTTTTAGAAGATAAATTGAAAAATGTCAAATGATAAATACTGTGGAGTATTATTTTAAAGAATAATGATCATCGAAAATAATTGTATATATTGAGTATAGCGATCCCAGTTTTCCTTTCCTTTGATTATTGCATTCCGGACTTGGTTCCGTGGTTATGTTGTTGTCTTATTCTCATTTCCATCATTTACTCTTTGTATTTGAGTCTTGGGTTGTGTTGAGCAGGTTTGGAACAGGTTGGTTGTGTTAGAAATCAAAAGTTGATGCCTAGATTTTGACCTTCACACTCAAGCGAGGCTTTTGACGCTCGAGCGGGCGTTTTGACACTCGAGCGTGAATATTCATCTCCCAGTTTTTTGTCTCTGCAGGTCGTCGTACACTCAAGCGGGAGTTTTGACGCTTGAGCAGGACCTTTCGTTTTTGTTCCTCCGCTCAAGCGGGGAGTCTGACGCTCGAGCGGGGACCATGGTCTGTAAAACTTCTGGAAGTATGCATCCGGCGCTCGAGCGGCGCTTTTGACGCTCGAGCGTGAGTCTGTGTCTGATGCTCGAGCAGCGAGTTCCACGCTCGAGCGGGGTGACTTGTATATTAGTCCGAAATTTGACTTTTTGGATCACTTTTTCAACTCCTTTTCTCTCTCTTACTTTTCAAAACCTCTATTGGAGAGCACCTCACTCTAAAACTCTAACTTCTCTCTAGGGTTTGATCTAGTAGGAGTGTTCTTCTATCCTTGGGCCTTTGTAAAAAGTGCGGAGCTTGTTAGGAGCTACGTTTTGATCCGAAAATATTGGGGTTTGGAGCATTTCGAATTTCTTCACCTTCTTCCTTTAAGCTCCGAATTTGAGATAGGGATGACTACTTATTTTTATGAGCTTTAACCTAAATGTTTTGCTTTTTGTATAAATGGTTTGATTTGGGAAGTTAGGGTTTAAGATATGTTATATTGGAAAGAGGGGCTTTGTTCTTTTGATTCAAACATATGTGTTTTGGGTCTAAAAAGGAGGTTATTGATGTTGTTAATGATATTTAGACCTTTGGGTCGATGTTGAGGAAACGAGAAAAATGCCATGTTTGGGTATATTTGGGTCACTAGTGTAATTAATGACATTTATTATCGGAATACGAAATTGAGTGGAAATAATGAAATTGGCTCATTATAAGGTAGAATGGTGGAGTTGGATTCATTAATCACTCACCTTTGAAAATGTTGATAGTTTATCTGTTGGTGCATTTATTATCTGTTAGAAATAACTACTTTGGACTATCGGTGGAGGATAGTCTTGATTGTTGTAGACACTGCATGATGATTAGGTAAATTAAAACTAATCAATTGGAGTATGTCATTGAGTATGACGGTTGGAATAATACAACGAATTTGTGTATTGATTAATCATTGTATATGATGAGTATTTGAATACATGGGTGCCGAATTCCCGCGGATAAAATTTTCGTAATATGGCAATTCGAAAATAATTATACATGGGTACCGAATCCCGCGGATGAAATTTTCGTAAAATGGAAATTCGAAAATATCTATACATGGGTGCCGAGTCCCGCGGATGAAATTTCCGTAAAATGGCCATAAGAAAATAATTACACATGGGTGTCGAATCCCGCGGACGCAATTTTCGTGAAATGGCAGTTTGAAGTATTGTTGGCATGAGATGTAGTCTCACTTAAGTTGTTTGGCCAGGTTCTGAGCCGTGTTTATAAGTTGAGTTTTTGTTAAGTGAAGGATTATGGAACTGGATTGTACTGTATGTTGGTTTGTATGAGTTAAACGTTTATCATGTGCTAATGTTTTAGTTATTACTCATATTATGTTTAGCATATCTCTACTGGGCGTTGGCTCACCCTATATAGGACATCATTTTCAGGTACAGGTGTTATGCCACCTCCAAGGACGTAGCTTGGGAGGCTTGAGGCTGTCAGACTCTTTTTTGTTGTTTTTTTTGTATTACATGTATATCAAGCTAAGGGCTTTTTGTGTAGAGTTAGTACTCTACTTTTTGTAACCAAGTGTTGACTTGGAAAGTTATAAGCCTATAGGGCATTTACTTTTGTTGTCAACATGTAATACCTTTTGTAAGAATACTCTGATGATTGTAATATGAAATCTCTTTCTCGTATCATGGATGTCTGTTTTTGGGTTTATTTTGAGGGCGTTACAACTTGGTATCAAAGCTTACCGGGTTCGAATACTTTGGGTACGCGGGAAGTGATTAGTATCACAATGGGTTCGTCTCGCTTGTTAGAGACTTATGTATGACATTATGTGTTTATTTGACAACATGTTTATATGACTATTTGGGAATAGGATTTAGTTTCTAGGATGTTGATTGGATCCTTGAGTTTCTGTGAGTCTTGTTGGAAAAGCACTTGATCAATGTTGTTTCTAACCGGAACTCTAGTAACGCCTCGGGACTATCATTATCTAGAAATAAAATTCGTAGGTGCTTATGTGATTATGTGCTTACATGGAATGAATTACAATTGTCCATTGCATTAGGACGCGAGTGTTATAGCTTCGGCACATTTATGAATGTGCTAATGTTCTTCGTTACCTTTATTAGGATGTCAGAACGAGAACGTGGTGGTAGGCGAGGTAGGCCTAGGAGGCAGGAGATGCCTATACTGGATGAGATTCCGGCGCAGCAGGAGGGTGTTGGTCAGGCCAATGTGACCGAGCCAGTGGGGCAGCAGGCCGTGGGCGCCTTAGCTCGCGAGATAGCAGGAGCTTTGAGGGAATCCTTGGGCATTCTTTAGAGCTGAGAATCCAGTTCAGACCCAGGTTGTTGATGCATGGCCTTCTTTTTTAAAGAGGGAGTTCTTCCGGTCAAACCCGGATGAGTTTGTCAGTGATCCGAAAGAGCCACTTAAGGCTGATGAGTGGTTGGAACAGATGACTAAGACGTTTGAGATGATTGGCATCGAAGATGGGGCATTAAAGGTGACCTTGGCATCTTTCCAGCTTAAGGGGGATGCGGGTCAGTGGTGGAAGTTCATGAGGGGTCGTATTGGTGGCACATGGGAGGCCTTTGTAGATGTTTTCCAAGAAAAGTTCTTAGCCCCAGCTGTCAGGGAGAAGCTGAGGGACCAGTTTTGTCAGCTCAAGCAGCTGAGTTTATCAGTGGTCGAGTTTGAGGCCGCATTTACTAGCTTATCCAGGTTCGCACCTGAGCTTGTGGCGTTTGAGGAACGCCGTTGTATCGAGTTTGAGAGGAAGTTGAGGCATGGCCTCAAGATGAGAGTTGGGAGATCCATGATCCGGGAGTATGGGCGTCTTGTGGATGCCGCGACCCATATGGAGACTATGATGCAAGAGGAGGAGGAGAGGATGAGGGGCTCCAAGAGGAGTTAGGATGGCCAGGGAGATGGAAGGAGGTAGAAGAGTTCTAACCCTCAGCAGTCCCAGAGTGCTTTGGTGAGATCTACCTTTCCAGTACCGAGTTCGGGTTCTGAGAGAGGCAGCTAGGGAGACTTTACCTGTTTCAAACGTGGTCAGCTGGGCCACAAGTCTCCAGTTTGCCCATAGAGGAGAGGAGGTCAGGGAGCAGCTTCATCTTCGGCTCGACCTCAAAGCCAGAGTCAGGGCAAAGGCTAGTCATCCTCCTATTACCAGTGTGGTCAAGCGGGGCACCTGAAGAGGTTCTGTCCACAGTTGGGTGGTACACCCGGTGCGTCTGGTTCGAGACAGACGCAGAGTTCACAGCCAGCACAGTCTGTTCAGGCCTCGAGGACCAATCAGGGGGCTTCATCGTCTCAGTCTGTGCACCAGTCTTTTGCTCCGAGAGGTGAGCAGGTAGATCAGGGGCCTATAGGGCGTGTATGCTGTTACTGCGCAGGATCTAGTACCGGCTCCATCTGTTGTGAGAGGTACCTTTTTGTTTGCAACTCGGTTGCCAATGTGTTGTTTGATACGGGTGCATCTCATTCATTTATATCTGCTGCATTTGCATCTGTTTTGGGGTTGGAGTTAGCGCAGTCAGCATCTCCTATTTGTGTTGTATCACCTGTCGGGGGTGAGTTAATTTTGAAACAAGGGAGTAGAGGTTGTGACATAGAGGTCGCCGACCGCCGTCTTCCATTCTCTTTTGTAGTTATGGCTATGTCGGGTTTTGATGTGATTTTGGGCATGGACTGGTTATCGTCATATCGGGCAGTTATTGATTGTTACCGCCAGAGGGTCACTGTTTGTACCTTGAGCGGGGATTGTTTCCATTTCCTGGGGAATCGGGTTGGTAGTGTGTTGCCACCGGTGTATGATCCGCGAGGGCAGAGTGAGTTTAGTGGTCTTCTCGCTAGCTTTATAAGTGGTGGGTGTGATGAGACCCAGACTGTATTGCCGAGAGTGGTTTTTGAGTACTCGGACGTTTTTCTCGAGGATCTTGTGAGTTTGCCACCACATCTAGAGATTGAGTTCTCTATTAACTTAGCTCCCGGCACGGCGCCGATTTCCATAGCACCTTACCGTTTTGTCCCAGCCGAGTTGAGTGAGTTGAAGATTCAACTCTAGGAGTTGCTGGATAAGGGCTTCATTCGCCCTAGTGTTTCGCCGTGGGGAACACCGACCCTCTTTGCTAAAAAAAAAGATGGTGCCTTGAGACTTTGTATCGATTACCGAAAATTGAATCGGGCTACGGTTAAGAACAAATACCCTGTGCCCCGTATAGATAATATGTTTGACCAGTTGAAAGGATCCCGTTGTTTCTCTAAGATAGACATGAGATCGGGTTACCATCAGTTGAGGGTCAGGGAGGAGGATATTCCGAAGACGGCATTCCGTACGCGGTATGGCCACTATGAGTTTCTGGTGATGCCTTTTGGGCTCACCAATGCACCGGCAGTGTTTATGGATTTGATGAACCGGATCTTCCGGGAATTCCTAGATCGCTTTGTGGTCGTCTTCGTGGACAATATTCTGATTTATTCGCCTTCAGAGGAGGAGCATGAGGAACACTTGAGAGTGGTGCTTAAGTTGCTTAGAGCCCATAGGCTGTATGCCAAGTTTGAGAAGTGTGAGTTTTGGCTAAGAGAGGTCAAGTTCTTAGGCCATGTAGTCTCTGGGGAAGGGGTGTCTGTTGATACATCCAAGATTGAGGCAGTGCAGGATTGGGCACAACCTAAAAGTGTTTTCGAGATCCACAGTTTTCTAGGATTAACGGGGTATTGCCGTCGGTTTGTGAAAGATTTCTCTAGGCTAGCTTCACCGTTGACTAGATTGACGCGGAAAAGGGTCAAATTTGTGTGGAGTGAGACTTGTGAAAAGTTGTTCCAGGAGTTGAAAGTTAGACTTACCACCGCTCCAGTGTTGATTATTTCGGAGAGAGGTTTGGGTTATGCGGTTTATTGTGATGTCTCACGAGAGGGTTTGGGTTGTGTGTTGATGCAAGAGGGGAAAGCGGTAGCCTATGGCTCACGTCAGTTAAAGATTCACGAGAGGAATTACCCTACTCACGACCTAGAACTAGCAGTAGTAATTTTTGCCTTGAAGATTTGGAGGCACTACCTTTATGGTGAGAGGTTTTAGGTATTCTCAGATCATAAGAGTTTGAAGTACCTGTTTACACAGAGAGACTTGAATTTGAGACAGAGGAAGTGGATGGAGTTCATTGAGGACTATGACTTCGAGTTGCACTATCACCCGAGAAAGGCCAATGTGGTGGCCGATACCCTTAGTAGGAAATCCATTAGTGATGTAGCTTGTATAGCCATCCGGGAGTGGGAGATGTTGGGTACACTTGGCGAGTTTGATTTGCTTCTGGGCGAATCTGTTGAGGCTGAGGCCTTGTTTTCTGTAGTTGCGCAACCCACACTTGTGAATCGAGTGTTAGAGGCACAGGGAGGTGACCTTGAGGTAGAATCCCTCCGAGAGAAGATCTCCAATGGGAAGGCTGAGAAGGGTTTGACGGTGTATCCCGACCTAACTGTGAGATACCGAGACCGTTTGTTTGTGCCGGAGTCTTGCCAAGAGGAAGTACTCCAAGAGTTTCACCATTCACGCCTTGCGGTACATCTGGGAGGCACTAAGATGTATCGTGATCTGGGTCGCCAGTTTTGGTGGCGGGGTATGAAGAGAGATGTGGCTGTGTTTGTGTCTAAGTGCTTTACTTGTCAGCAAGTGAAGGCCGAACATCAGAGGCCAGCGGGTTTGTTGTAACCCTTGCCCATTGTCGAGTGGAAGTTGGAGCATGTCACTATGGACTTCGTTGTAGGTCTTCCGAGGACTCAGCGAGGTAGTGATGCTATTTGGGTGGTTGTAGACCGGTTGACTAAGTCAGCGGACTTCATTCCTATACGTGTGAAGGAATCAGTAGATCATTTTGCCGACTTGTATATTCGGGACATAGTGAGGTTACACGGAGTCCCAGTGTCGATCGTCTCAGACAGAGATCCACGTTTTACTGTTAGGTTGTGGCAGAGTTTGCAGAGTGCCTTGGGCACTAGATTGACCTTTAGCACGGCTAATCATCCTCAGACTAACGGGCAGTCCGAGCGTACTATTCAGATCCTTGAGGATATGCTTCGAGGTTGTGTCCTTGACTTTAGTGGGTCATGGGAGAGGCACTTGCCCTTGGTGGAGTTTGCCTACAACAACAGTTTTCAATCCAGTATCGATATGGCACCGTTTGAGGCCTTGTATGGATGACCGTGTAGGTCTCCAGTTTGTTGGGCCGAGGTGGGTGATGCCCCTTTGTTGGGCCCAGAGTTGGTGAAGAAAACGACGAAGCAAGTTGAGCTTATCTGTAAGAGGCTTGTTACAGCCCAGAGTCGCCAGAAGAGTTATGTCGACCGTAGGAGGAGGCCTTTAGCATTTAAGGTGGGTGATCATGTCTTCTTGAAAATATCACCTAGGCACGGTTTAATGAGATTTAGGAAGAGTGGGAAGTTGTCCCCTCAGTTTATAGGCCCTTTCGAGATCCTTGAGAGGATTGGTAAGGTTGCCTACCGTTTAGCTTTGCCACCGCAGTTGTTCGGGATGCATGACGTGTTTCATGTCAGTATGCTTCGGAAGTACAAGCCGGATCCATCGCATGTATTGGATTGGACCGACTTAGAGGTAGATGAGGATGTCTCGTATGAGAAGAGCCCGGTTCGGGTCTTGGATAGGCAGGAGCAAGTCTTGCGAGGCAAGACCATTCCCTTGGTAAAGGTTTTGTGGAAACATCACGGAGTAGAAAAAGCCACTTGGGAACGTGAGTTGGAGGTCCGTGAAAAATATCCGGATATGTTTGTTGATGTGTAATCATGTATTGGGAATTTTGTAATAATTGATGAACTTTGAGAGCATGGAAAATGTCTTAAGTTGTAAAACATTATATATGTTTTGATTTATGGAAGTATTATGGGACTTGCCTTGAAATGGAAGTTTATTTTAACATTGCATATGTTAATTTTGTTTTAGAAATGCATATATATTATTGGCATTGAATGTGAAATTGAAGTGTGGATTATGTATTGAAATTTGTTGAATTTCAAAGAAAGCATGTTAAGAATGCATATTAAGTTATATATTGTGATTTGCCTCTTGAAAAGAGATGGGATGATCGGTAATGAGTCAGGTTGTGGAATGTTGGTTGGTAATGTTATTGAGAATTGAGGAAAACTTGTTTTTGAAAACTTGTACTTAATTTCGGGGACGGAATTCCTTAAGGGGGGAGGTTATAGCGATCCCGGTTTTCCTTTCCTTTGATAATTGCATTCTGGACTTGGTTCCGTGGTTATGTTGTTGTCTTATTCTCATTTTCATCCTTTAGTCTTTGTATTTGAGTCTTGGGTTGTGTTGGACAGGTTTGGAACAGGTTGGTTATGTTAGCAATCAAAAGTTGATGTCCAGATTTTGGCATTCACGCTCGAGCGGGGCTTTTGACGCTCAAGCGAGCCCTTTGTTGTTGCTTCTCTGCTCGAGCGGGCGTTTTAACGCTCGAGCGTGAATATTCATCTCCTAGTATTTTGTCTCTGCAAGTCGTCGTACGCTCGAGCGGGGACCATGGTCTGCAAAACTTCCGAAAGTATGCATCCAGCGCTCGAGTGGCGCTTTTGATGCTCGAGCGTGAGTCTGTGTCTGACGCTCGAGCGGGAAGTTCCACGCTCGAGCGGGGTGACTTGTATATCAGTCCGAAGTTTGACTTTTTTTATCACTTTTTCAACTTCTTTTCTCTCGCTTACTTCTCAAAACCTTCATTGGAGAGCACCTCACTCTAAAACTCCAACTTCTCTCTAGGGTTTGATCTAGTAGGAGTGTTCTTCTATCCTTGGGCCTTTGTAAAAAGTGTGAAGCTTGTTGGGGGCTACGTTTTGATCTGAAAATATTGGGGTTTGGAGCATTTCGAATTTCTTCACCTTCTTCCTTTGAGCTTTGAATTTGAGATAGGGGATAACTACTCATTTTTATGAGCTTTAACCTAAATGTTTTGCTTTTTGTATAAATGGTTTGATTTGGGAAGTTAGGGTTTAAGATATGTTATATTGGAAAGATGGGAACATATGTGTTTTGGATCTAAGAAGGAGGTTATTGATATTGTTAATGATATTTAGACCTTTGGGTCGATGTTGAGGAAACGGGAAAAATGCCATGTTTTGGTACATTTGGGTCACTAGTGTAATTAATGACATTTATTATCGGAATACGAAATTGAGTGGAAATAATGAAATTGGCTCATTATAAGGTATAATGGTGGAGTTGGATTCATTAATCACTCACCTTTGAAAATGTTGATAGTTTATCTGTTGATGCATTTATTATCTGTTTAGAAATAACTGTTTTGGACTATCGGTGGAGGATAGTCTTGATTGTTGTAGACACTGCATGATGATTAGGTGAATTAAAACTAATCAATTTGAGTATGTCATTGAGTATGACGGTTGGAATAATACAACGAATTTATGTATTGATTAATCATTGTATATGATGAGTATTTGAATACATGGGTGCCTAATCCCGCGGATGAAATTTTCGTAATATGGCAATTCGAAAATAATTATATATGGGTACCAAATCCCGCGGATGAAATTTTCGTAAAATGGAAATTCGAAAATATCTATACATGGGTGCCGAGTCCCGCGGATGAAATTTCCGTAAAATGGCCATAAGAAAATAATTACACATGGGTGTCGAATCCTGCGGACGCAATTTCCGTGAAATGGCAGTTTGAAGTATTGTTGGCATGAGATGTAGTCTCACTTAAGTTGTTTGGCCAGGTTCTGAGCCGTGTTTATAAGTTGAGTTTTTGTTAAGTAAAGGATTATTGAGCTGGATTGTACTGTATGTTGGTTTACATGAGTTAAACGTTTATCAAGTGCTAATGTTTTAGTTATTGCTCATATTATGTTTAGCATATCTCTACTGGGCGTTGGCTCACCCTATATGGGACATCATTTTCAGGTACATGTGTTATGCCACCTCTAAGGACGTAGCTTGGAAGGCTTGAGGCTGTCAGACTCCTTTTTGTTGTTTTTGTTGTATTACATATACCAAGCTAAGGGCTTATTTTGTGTAGAGTTAGTACTCTTTTTTTTGTAACCAAGTGTTGACTTGGAAAATTGTAAGCCTATAGGGCATTTACTTTTGTTGTCAACATGTAATACCTTTTGTAAGAATACTCTGATGATTGTAATATGAAATCTCTTTCTTGTATCATGGATGTCTGTTTTTGGGTTTATTTTGAGGGCGTTACATTAAGGCACCTATTGATATTTCTTGAATAATTCTTAAATAAAAATTTGAATTTATAGTATTACTGATAACGTACGTTTGTGAGCTTTGCCACAAAATATATGCAAAAATAATTTGGCTGGAATAAAAAATTTGCAGTTATGATGATGTCACATAATTAATCAAGACTCTTTTGAGAACTGAAATTATTGAGGTTTAGATATTTTATGCCTGATTCCCTTTGAGAAATTGTTTATGATTTGAATATGTAATTTTTTATACATCAATGTGAATAACTCTTACGATCTTACCGATATAAGTATAAATCCTACCTTTGAGCCAACCAATTTAAGTATTTTTTCATGCAATAAAATACTTAAATATTGTCATATAAAAGTATTATAATAGATCATAATCAAACACCACTTGAAACATAATTAAAGATTCGATGCATCACTTTAGACATAATAAAAAAATAAGAAATTGGCAAAGAACTTTTTGGTTAATAACCAAAATAATACACTAGGAGTTATAACCAAGTCATAATTTGTATATTATAGAACTTTCCGTAGTTTTTATTTTTTTTCAAAAAAAAAAACTATTTTGATACAAGCAGAATTTACGATTTTTGGTAAATTTGATTAACACAAATGAAAATTTGATTTTAGGTTGAAAAAACACTCTCTTTTTTTTCAAAAAAAAAAAATTGAAAAAAATTATTTTTACAAGCCTTTTACATATGATCACACATATAGCGACAAAATTTTTCATTAGCTATTAACAAATTTGTTTGTATTTGACTTTCAATTGTTAAAATTTTCTACACAAAAAAATATAAAGACTTAAAATTAATTTTTTATTTTAAAAATAAATTTCCATGCATCGCAAAGGTCACCCACTAATATATATATATATATATATATATTATATTAAAAGTAGTGTTTTTCTTATGCTTAAGTGGTATATTATAAGGAGTTACTTTTTTCTAAGAGAGCCAAGCCAGCGTATATTTTTTTAATTACATATAGAATTCTACACAAACTCAAACATAATTTAAATTATACTAACTTTACTTATTTTATATGCACTCTATTTGACAAATATTTCTTTTCAAAATATTTTTCATGGTAAATTGAGATAATTCACAAATCCAATACCAATTTTGCGTTTCATGTTTTTTCTTCTAATTTTCTCAAGGGTATTAGGATTTTTTTTTAATGCTAAATTGCCTCTTTTCTTTTTTCCTTATTTTTTCGTGCATTATTCTATACCAAATACCAATTCTATATTATTGATTTGTTGTTTAAATTTTATAGTAATTATATATATGAAATTATACTTTATTTCTTATATTATTTTATATAATCATAACCCACATGAGGAAAAACCGGCATAATAATAATACTCTCGAGAAATTTATAAAGTTTGAATTTACTACTTGAGTTACTTTTTCAATTGTTGAATAGTAAGTTCTTTTATGTTTTGACATCATATTACAGCTGATTAATCACTTTATACACTGACATGTATCTATCGTTTGGATGTCTTCATTATTTTTCTTTTTGGGTTTACATGTTGTTATGTGATACTTTTTTGGTTGGTCATTGTTAAATTTCTTTTATATAGTTGATATTTTAATTTAATTAAGAATGTTTATTTTACAATCTTATAATTTAATATATATATATATATATATATATATCATATAAAATCATTATATGATAATCCAACTACAACATATTTATATTTAATTTTTTTAATAAATTTTATATAATTTCTATTTCTACATATTTTTATTTTTCAAATGAATATAAAAAAATTAAATAGTTAGAATTACTTTTAATTTTATATTACTGATTCTTCTTCTAATTTAATTTTTTTTTAATATCAAAATGAGTATTTATTTTACTGTTTTATAATTTAATATATATTATACAAAATTATTGTATGATAATTACACTTTTATAATACGGTAAAACTTAAATTGTTAAAATAGATAAATAATTTAATTAAAATTAATATATATATATATATATATAACTATTGAAGTAACAATTTTATAGAACGATAACGCTAATATTATCAAAATAAATAATTAAAATTATACTTTAATTTTACAATTCAATTGCTAATTTAAATTTATAATTTAAACATAGACTAAAATAGGACGATGCACTCGGATCATGTTTAATAATACAAATATATATATTTATTGATTTTCTAAATTGGAATTTGGGAGCTCCTCCACCTTGCACTTGGATGATTTGGACTTTGGAGGACTCATCTGGACTTTCAATGCCCGCACATAGAGCTTCTTTAGATGGGGATCTGTTTGCTTGTTTGCAGATTTCTTCATATGTCTCCATTTTTCCTGCATGGTCAAAATGCCACCTCATTTAAAACAATATTTAAATAATCAATATTTTTTATTTTATTTTATTTGAATAATCAATACTTGTATATACGGAAAAAATATTTATTGAACTATATATAATCCACTATGACACACAACCTTATACTTTATTTTATATGAAGTATTGCGAGTGCTTCCAAGCATATTTAATAATAAACATCTTAACCAAAAATAGAGCATCATAAAATTTTAGAGAAATTCTACTATGCATACTGTGAAAAAAAGGTGTAAGTGTGCATATTATTTGTGAAACCAATTTTTTACGATTACAAAATTTTACTAAACTATTTGCAAGTTTTTAAAAATAGAAAGAGATACTAAACAAATTTTTGTTTACAATTTTTCAAATTTTTTTTTTTTTTTGGTTGTAAATATAGAGAAGAAAAAAGAAGTGCAAAAGGCAAGTTTAAACAAGTTCAAAGGATTGGGTTAGGACATATTTTAATAGCTTAAATATTATTGAAATCAATTAATCATGATTAAAGATGAACTAATAAATCAAAGAGCATTCTAAATATATTCAGGAACTTAAATTTTAATAATTCAACATTACAAAAATGCAAATCAAAAGTAATATCATGATAAAAAAAGAGATGTCATATAATTTACTTAGTGCATAAATGGTAATAAATCGCAAATTGCACCGTGTCCACGTATTTTTTAAGTTGTCTTATAATAAAAAGTAATATAAATTTCTTTTCCCTGTAAATAAGTGAAAGTTACGGTTACAAGAATTTGCTAAACTAAATTTTTGAAAACGGAAATAGATACTAAACAATTTTTTATTTACAATTTTTCAATTTTTTTTATAAATAAAAATAGAAATTTTTAAATAAACGTTACCAAACAGACCCTTGTTCAATTGTCAATACCTTAATTTTCATATTTCAAATTTCAATTTTAAAGTTTAGCAAACAATACCTTGGCTTTCTAAGGAAAAAGTTCTTAGTGCTTGCACGGGGATATAAACGAAGGAAAATTATAAAATAAATAAGCTTTATAATAAAATAAAATTTTAATTTTATCAATTTAAATCCTAATTTTTTGATTTGTTTTTAATTTGAATCATTTGCCTATTTTTTTAGGTAAAATTGATGGAAAAAGAGTATTATAATTATTAAACTTAATGAAAAATGATATTTTAGATATTTTTCATATACCTACATTTAATATAATGACTAAAATATTATTTTTGTTCGTCAATTTTAGTTAACGGAAATAGACAAATAATTTATATTGAAAACAAATCAAAAAATTATGGTATAAATTGATGAATTACAAAATTTAGGGTTTATTTTGTTACATGCCTTAAACTATGAGATTTTTTTTTGTAATTTTTCTAATAAACTATTAAGTAGCGCTAAATGGGGAAAAGGTACAATGTAGTATGGAAAGATTGCAAGTGAAACTCTTTACCTTCAATTGGTCTTTTGATCGATCTGAATCTTCGAAATATAGCTTCTTAATAGTTTTCCAATTGCAGCATCTGCGATACAAAATGACAAAATCAACATGGTATCCTAATTCAGTTTTTAAAAAAACATGGTATCCTAATTATGTTCCATTTCTTAGTTGTGTTTCATGTCATAATAAAACTTACTTCCCTCCATATTTCTCAACTCCTTCAATCAGTTTTTCCATTTCTTCAAAACTGAACTTCTTATAAGTTCGACCTTTCCCTTCCGAGGAGGACAACTCGGCTCTTTTGCATGGTGGAGATGGTAGTACCTCTTGGTTGTAAGTTTCCTCATGATCTGGAAGCCTGCAACAGGTAATGGACCAGTTTAAGTGATCATTGAAGCTGAAAAATAGAGCAATGCTAGGAACTCCAAATGAATTTTCAAATACTTTGCCCAATGCACAAAATAAAAAGTAATGTTTCTAAAATAACATAAAGATTTCATACATACAACTGAAAATTATTGGCTTTTACCTTGGTAGAGGTTGGGATGTGTTCCCAACAAAATTCCCCAAGCTAAGTTGTGTGAGCTTATCCTGTTCATCAGTGGTGGGCTTTTGACCCTAAAGTACACCAAGACACACACTCAACTAAAGCTTTGGAACCATTGCTTCCATATCCTTTTTTTGTTTTATTTTTAATTGAATCAAAATTCCGATATGAACTTAAAAGGCATTTTGTTTCCAATGGCCTTGTTTGTGGTCTAATTGCATGGGAGAGGTTGGAGATTCAACTTCCCTCAAGAACTAATTTAACAATCAACAACTAATTTTTTGTGGAAAAAAAATGTTTTCATTCATTTTTACTATTTTATCATTGTAATTTCTACTCTCATTAATTTCCCTTCCATTTAAATTCAGTGGATTTCTTTCCACATGCTAACACAAAATTTGCCTAATCATAGGCATGGTTTAGAGTTTGGACCTACTATAAGTCCCCAGTGGCCCAAAAAATATAAAAGAACTACCACACACGGCTCTGTAATATTTTGTTCTAGGTTTTGTAGGGCTAAAAGTTGTACATGTAAACATTTCGGTACTGACTATTGAAAAAACAAATGAACAAAAAAATTACACTAGTATCAAACATTGACTTACTTTGGCGCATGAAGGCCCTGAAGATTTGGTGCAGGGTGGTGGCCCGTGGTAATTTTTTAAAATTTTACATTAGGTAAATTATATTGATATCCCTTATACTATGTTTGGTTGAGGGATTTTGGAAGAGATTTGAAAAAAAAAAAAGGAAAAATGTAGTGAAATGTGAATAAAATATACCTATATTTCATCTAGTTTCACACACATTTTCCTTTTCCCTTTCCAAATTTCCAATCAAACACAACGTTAAAGTTTAGAGAAAATATAATAAGTATCACAATTTTAACATAATTACACCGATCTTTTTTTTGGTAAAGTTAAAAAGGCCAAAACTAATGGACCAAGGAGTGCTGTTGTGACCACTGTTGTGACTGTGGTGCCCCAGTGGGTATTTTTTGAGTCTCTTATTATAATCTGAACTGTTCCTATTATAGAATTTGTTGAATAGTTCATTCATGCAAAAAAATCAAATTGATTGGAAATCTATAATTCTATAACAAAAGCACATTTTAAAAAAAAAAAATAAACAGTTGGCATGATCTTCATAATTTTTTAAAATAATTTGAATATGATCATTGGGTTGCTGATTTCCGATTAATTTGATTTTTTTTATGAATGATATACTCGACGAATTCTAAAATATGATTGGTTTGGATTATTAAAAAAAATTCAAAAAAGCCCCACATCAGGGCACCACATATTACTATTGTGACTTTAGTCATAGTAGGATTCCCAAATCCAAAACTAGTATAGATGGTATGAATACACAACGATACACAATGTAAAATGTACATTTCAATGTAAAAGAGATGGCAACATTATTTTTTTATTCATACGACTAACAAATTTTTGATAAAAATGGGCCACACATTATATGAATTAAAACCTTAAAAGAGCCTAGTATAATTATGTTAAACTTGTGAGATATATTGTATTTTTTTCAAACTAAGTGAGCCGTCAGTGTAATTTACCTTTTTAATTATTTTATTCTCCTCACATAAATATTTAGTCATATATATTCAAGTGGATTTTACTAAACACATATTTTAACATACATTTTAATATTTCGATTAGAACATTCATATACATTAAATTGACAAACCTTTAACACATAAAATTGAGTCTCACTTTTATCACTTTTTATCATATAAAACACTTTAATAAATATTTTTAACGCTGCTAATGCAGATACTCTTATTTTTATTTCTGTTGAGAAATTATTTTCATGACTCAAACCCTTGTGACCAGAAACGGTAACAAAAACAACCTTTCTATTGGTTTATAGATCACTCGGGTGTTAAAATTAAAAATAATTAAAAAAAAGAACGAAAAAGCATAAATAAATAAATAAATAATTAAGCACTTTACACATATCTTATTTTAGCAAACTATATAGTCAGTGGCCGACGAGGAAATTGAATAAAGGGGCCTAAAGTAAAATAATATAAATTTTAGAGGAATTAAAATAAGATTATATAGATTTCAAAAACCAAGATATTAATTTATCTTACAAAAACTCAAAATGACATGAAAGTTATGAAATTTTTCAAAGGTTTGGGGTGACTAAAATATTAATTTATTTTATAATTACTAAAAAAATGCATGAAAATAATAAATATTTTCAACGATAAAGTAAAATTATTTAAAATTTGAAAGGATTAGAATAAAATTATATATATTTTGAAGGGACCAAAATGTAAACCTTTATAAATATTTAAAATTACATGATAAAAATATAATTTTTCAAAAATTGAGGGGTGGGAGGGCCCCGCCCGCCAACCAACCCTATGTCCACCACTACCTCATCACTCATATTTTGAAGCTTAAGAAGTAATAACATGTCACCCAACATGGCTATGCAAATATAAGCAAATTTAAAAAAAAAAAAAAATACAGGACATAATATGTGAAAGTATTAATTATCCTTTTTTGTGTAAATTGATTTTTAAAAAATAATATTTTTATTTTCCATATATATATATATATATATATATCTATATTGTTTTTAATGATTTTTTTAAAATTTTTTAAGTAATTTGTTTTTAGATTCACATAATCTAAATACATTTAAAAAGTATAATATTTATGGAAAAAAAGTCTTTAAAAATTCACTAAATACGAAAAAATACAAAAAGTATAAAAATTTAGTATATTTTTATGTTTTGTTGTATTTATTGATTTTTTAATATATTTTTCATCAGTATTTACTTTTTAGGTGCATCTAAATTAGCTGGATTTAAAAAATAAAAAAAATTGTTTAAAATAATAAAAAAATTCACAAAAAACAATTTTTTTTATTATAGAAAATCAATCAAAATCAAACAAGGTAAATAAAATTATGAGTATATACTTATAGGAAACAGGGTAGCTAACGTGTCCTGAGACAACAGTCATTGTTGTGCGCCCATATGGGCCCATTTCGGGGCCTGTTTGATAATTTAAACCGTTTACTTTTTAGAATATATCGAATAGAATATACTTATAAAAAATAAAATTAATTAGACACTATTAACCTTTTTATCAACTCATATTTGTATTTACAAAAATAGATGAAAAATGTAATTTGTAGTATGAAACTGAATACAAATGCGAGGAGACGAAAATGTTAACGATATCCAATCAATTTGATTTTTTATAAGTATATTCTACTCGATGTACTCTAAAAAATGAACAGTTTGGACTATCAAAATAGGCCCCGAATCAGGCCCATATGAGCACACAGAGATAAGGTATAACCAAAGATATTATGAGTTATAACTAAAATAATATCATAACTAAAAAAAAAATTAATTATAACTAAAGAAGAAAATGACATAACTATAGTATATATGTTACACCCCTTTCAAGAGGTGTGTATGGTAGAATTCTTCTTCTTCTTTTTTTTTTAATCTTATATTTTAGTCAAAAAATTACTAAAATAATCTATTTCCAATCCAGTCTTAAATATAACATAACACTAATTCTTAGAATTATAAGAAATTAAAATGTATAAATCTATATTATTTTATTTTATTTTAAAAATATTATATTCAAATTTACAATATGTGTTATTTATTTCTAAATATTGTCTCTAAAATAGATTAAGTGTTAAAAAACTAAAATATAATGGTGAAGGAATGTACCTGTAGATCCCCATCAACAATTCCACTTTCGCAGGGCACTAAGCGAAATGAATTAAAGAGATATATATTAATAAAAGAAAAATCAACAAAGTCATGGGTATTTTTAGAGAAATGCTAGACTCACATTTTTTAATCTATAAATCCACTTATAATGATATAATAAGGAGATAGATAAATAATAATAATAATAATAAAATAAAAATTAACATTTATTATATCACATCATTATAAGTTGAATTGTGAGAATTTTTTTTTTGATAATTTCAAATATTTTCTAAATTTTTATTTGAAAAAATTATGAAAAATAATTTTTAAAGGGCGAAATAATTATATCATTACCTATCAAACTGACATCGGTCAAATTGTTGCGGGTGGAATTGTTACCCAATTATAAAATTAATGGAAATAATGTATAATTATATCAAAATTATAAAATTAATTATATTTTTCTCATTAGTCAAGAAAGTCAATCTTTTGACCTTTATATACATTGCTTATTTCCATCAAATAAGTAAAAAATAATATAATATGGGTTGAGTTTAGTTTGAATTTGATCCTTATATTTAGGTTTTGATGATTTAAACAATTAAGTTTGTAAAGCTTTTTGTGTATATTATTCATGGAAAAATTAGATAACAATAGTCATTTCATTTTATTATGTTCGTCTATTTTTTTTTTATTTAAAAAATAGATGAACTATTTTTAAAAGCACATTTATCGTTATTTTTTTAGAAATAAACTTAAAAAGTTATTATTATTAGATTGGTGTAATTTTTTTTCATAAATAATATGCACAGAGAACCTTACAAAATGAATAATTAAAATTATTGAAACAGAATCTATAATAGACCTCATGAGTTCGAACATAAAGCCTTGGATTCAACAAAAAATCCTCACCAAAAGAAGTCAGCCATCGAATGGGGATGCCATCGTTTTCTTCTGTCATCTGATAAAGTATGGAAATTGATCTATCAGTCGATAGTGAAGAGACTGGGAGATCCTCGGCAAGTTCTCTGTTTGGCAATAGGTTTAGATCCATATTTGTCTATGCTTTGAAAACCTGACCAAAACACAAATAATCTGATCTCAGAATAAACTTAATCCATTAATCGATTGCATATTTGCAATTGGTAATGCACCTTTTTTTATTAGCTTTTAACTTAATTAGGAATAGTCATTTTTTATCCTTCTTGAAATGATCATTTTGTTATGATGATGAAAGATAATTTTATTTATAATGTAATTTTTTAAATTTATTTTTATAAGCCAAACGAGAAATTAAACATTATGATAGAATAATTATTTTATATTCCATAAACCGAAGATAGTGTGAAAAAAAAAAAAAAACGCGCCAAAGCCCACACAAAAAGCCAAGAAAAAAAATATTATATATTAATTGGGAAATATTTTATAAAAAAACGTTAAATAAAAAAATAGAGACTTTCTTTAGACCATGCGTCAACTAGACAGTCTAGTTGGATCTCCAACAATTTAATTCGTTCATTTTGCTAGCCTTTATGTGTAGGTCATACATGGAAAAAAAAAAAAAAAAAAAATTATATTGATTCAATGATTGAAGTCATATTTTTTTAAAAATATATATATATATATATATATATATATATAAAGATGATTTTTAAAATAGACCATCTATTTTTATTTTTTTTTGAAAAAGGAAAAAATGCAACAAAATAATATAACTACAATTATTAGATCAATATGATTTTTTCATAAATGATTTATACATAGAAAATTATAAAATGAGCAGATCAGATTATCAAAATAAAGTTGTGGAGATCCCAACTCGACTGTCTAGTCTGTAAACCCTATTCAATTAAAAAGAGTGATATTAAATTAACTAAGTTAGCTAAGCTCAACTTAATAAAAACTTATCAATTTTATAAACAGTGGTGGTACAGAGCCCGAATGGGCAGCGGCTCGAATGGCTCAAAAAAAATTTTCCTAATTTTTTTTTTTTTTTTCTTTTCAGTAGGAGAAAGGAGGAAGACGAAGAAGGGAAGGAGGGGGAGGGAAGGGGGAGGAGGAGGAGGGGGAGGGGGAGGAGGAGGGGGAGGGGGAGGGGGAGGGGGAGGAAGGAATGGAGGGGGCCTAAAAAATGGAGGAGGAGGCGGCGGAGGCGACACGATCGGCGGAGGCGACGAGCGGGGCAGAGCCGACGAGGGGCGGAGGCGACGATCAGAGCAGCGACGGCGACGATCAGAGCAGAGCAGCGAGGCGGCGAAGGCGGAGGCGCGGCGATCGGCTATTGGCGACGACAACGGCGACGGCCTCTCCCTCTCCCTCTCTTTCTCTCCCTCTTTCTCTCCTCCCTCACTGCGTATCAGACTGAGGAAGAAGAAGAAAAAAAAAAAAAAAAAAATCAAAACCCAAAACGACGTCGTTTTGACTTTTGAGTCAAATTCGAGCCACTAATTTCGGGCCTTAAACATTATTCTTTTATAAACAAGTCAAATTTAACTGCACAATTTGAAAGACAAAAATGAGTTATCCAAATGAGTGCAAGTTTTTAAATTTCATCAAAACCGAAACTAGAAAATGAACCAAAAGGGATTTGCTTGATAGAGACACTTACAGATGAGACTCAAAACGCTAATAAGGCCGGTGTGATAGCTGGGAAGGGAGCTCCCAAGTAATTTATATAAATTCTCAATTGTGTGGTTATTTTTGTGTGATTCTCATTGTGAAATTACTCATAATCTTTCTTCGAAAGTAGTGGGATTGATCCACAATTGTGTGTTTTGTTATTCTTGTTCTCTAATCAAAATAAAACACAATCACTTAAGATTTTTGAAGAAAACGTGTAAGGTTGATTTTGTGTGATCACATTCTGTATTCTAAACCTTTTCTTCATATGTTACAATATTGATCGATATTGTGTGTTCTGTTACTTCCTTGCAAACCACTAAAATATTTTGAATTTTCGAAGTAAAATTGTTGGTGGATCTTATGTGTTTCCTTCACGAATAGGCATTTGCGTCTTTCAAGATTGCTTATCACGCTCTTCATCAGTTGGGGCTTCTCTAGCTAGCTCTTCGACAGTTGCAGCTTCTCCAGCAAGCTGTGCATCGCTTCTTGCCACCTGTGTTGCTGCAGCTTTTCAGCCAAGCTTGTTACACAAGTTCTGCAATCTTAAGAGGTGTATAGTGTTTCATTGCGTTTGTGCAAATTAATCTGCGTTTTGTCAACGAAACAGCAGAGGTATGGCAATTCTTCAATTTCTGTTTTCCAGTGTTTGTTTCATTGAACATTTTTGTTTTTTTTAGATATCTGTTTATGAGGTTGGTTAGTGCCTATATTGACTTCAATTTCTTCTTGTTGAATTTAACTGTTCATGAGTTTGTGTTTGGGGGATGAACTTCTTTTTTGACATTAGTTATAATCCCTGCCCACCAAGTGTTTGATTCTATGTTCCAGTGAGAAATTTATTGCTGTTCATGGGTTTGTGTTTTGGGATGAAGTTCTTCTTTTTTGACATTTTTTTATAATTCCTGCCCACCAAGTGTTTGATTCTATGTTCAAGTAAGAAATTTATTGGAAACAATCGATCATTGGATGATGAGGCTAAGTATTTCCCGTTGTGTGAAAATCGCAAGAACCAGACTTCATCATAGTGTTCTTGTAATAGCTGTCATAAGAAGTAACAGAAAACAAACAATGAATTCCAAGGGATAGATGAAGCCATATTTCAAATCAATAAACTATGTAATCAGGACAAAAAAAAAAACAATTTTTCAGAGACCTCTGTGTGGTGCTTCTCCAGCAAGCCGTTGTTGAAATGGTGCTATTGTTTGCTGGTATATTTGCCTCTGAAAGAGTTTCCCATGTGCTGCAAGACAAAAACAGTGAATCAGTGTAGAAAATGATCTATATATATACTCTCTGCGGTTTGGATTTCACCATGTCTAGGAAACCAGACAATCTGGTATGTGAGTTTGCCCTTGGATTTGTTCAATTTCTTACTGTTCGTTTGAGTGTTGCATCTTCCTTTATTCTGCAGTTTGCATTTGGGTTGCACTCTGTTTTTTTTCTTTCACAGACCAGCTGCCAATCCGAACAATCTGGTATGTAAATTTTTTGTTTGCAGTTTCTGTCTTCTATGATGGAGATGTCAATACTTGATTTCTATGCTTTTGTATTACATTGACGTTTGTTAGGTGCATAGACAAATTATGCATACCATCTGCTTGACAATATGGCTGTCTAAGCCCAACTGAGTTTGGCAAAGCAAAAAATTATGGGTTTCCATAATTCAATATTTGATTATTTTGATGGAAAAAGTACCAAAATTTGTGATTCCTTATTAAATTTCAATGTATTCAGAAATTATAGACAAAATTGTCTGCTTTATTCATGTAGGAAAACACCAAACTGGTTTTTCCATTCGCACGTGACAAAGTGATACCTGCGAAAGGCTTAAAATGTAAGAACCTTACGTACTAAAGTTGTGATTTTGTTGCTCTCTCATGTTCCAAAGTAAGTTATAATATCACAGTTCAGTTGGGTTCTAATAACTTTTGTGTATCTTCCCAGTTCTCCTATTCCCTCTTTAGATGAGATGAGCCCATTGCGTCTTTTGAAAGCATTTGAATATTTGTAAAATTGTTCTTAACTTTGTTTAAGATTATGATGTATCAAAAATTTCAAGAACTTGATGTCATTTTAAATATTACACCTTTTTGTCTCTTGTCACTCTTAAAGTAATTCTATTTGTGTCTCCATAACTAATTCAAAGTCTGACTTTTAAATATTATGTGAAACATGAGAAAACTTAGTCTACCACCAGCAGACAAATAATTAAACACAAAAAATGAAAAAACACAGAGGAATTTGAATCTCATACGAACATTTATTTATTTTCCCAAAGAGAAGAAGAAAAAAAACTTGAAATCTTGTGTCAAAAACACTGAACCCCCATCCAATCCGTCGATGTCATACTTGATAGGAAAATGGCTCTGAGATTTAGCTATCAAGTATAATGAGTAGATTGCTCACAAAATTAAGATCCTATCAATCAGTTATTCGACTTGATGGTGTATGCTCACAAAATTAAGATAAACTCACAAATGTAATGAAAAAACAATATTTTTAACTTTTGATGCATTCCTGAGTTAGTCCTAAAAATTCTTGCTACTGCTATTTTCATATTCTTCGAAATATAATTCCTAATCCCTAAATGGGTGTGTTTGGTAACGTTTACGTTTTCAGTTAATATTTACAAAAAATTTATAAACTGGTTTTTGTTTATTTTTAGAAAAACATAAACTACAAACGCGTTTGGTAATTGACAAAATGTTTAAAAAATTTTAAAAATATAAAAAAGAGTGAGAAATTGCAAGTGGTGGCAAGTGGCGGCGGAAGATGGTGGTGGAAAGTGGTGACGGTGAGTGGTGGTGGTGGTGAGTGGGTGGGTGACGGTGGCGGGTGGTGGGGGTGGGTGGGTGGGTGGCGGTGGCGGGTAGTGGGTGGCGGACGGCAGGTGGTGGCGGGTGGTGGATGGGTGACGCTGGTGGGTGGTGGTGGTGGTGGTGGGTGGTGGGTGGTGGATGACTAATGGTGGTGGGTGGTGACGGGTGGGTAGTAGGTGGTGATGGTGGGTGGGTGGGTGACGGTGGCGGGTGGTGGGTGGTAGCGAGTGGGTGGTGGTGGTGGGTGGTTGGTGGATGGCGGATGGCGGGTGGTGGTAGTGGTAGTGGTAGTGGGTGGGTGGATGATGGTGGCGGGTGGTAGGTGGTAGCGAGTGGGTGGTGGTGGTGGTAGGTGGGTGGTGGGTGATGGTGGTGGTGGTGGCGGGTGGGTGGGTGGTAGGTGGCTGGTGGTGGTGGGTGGCTGGTGGTGAATGGTGGTGGCAGGTGGCTGGTGAGTGGTGGTGGCAAGTAGGTGGTGGGTGGTGGTGGCAGGCGGTGGATGGTAGTGGCCGGTGGTGGGTGGTGGCGGCGGGTGGATGGCAGGTGGGTGGTAGGTGGTGGTGGTGGTGGTGGTGGCGGTGGTGGCGAGTGGGTGGCAGGTGGGTGGTGGTGGCAGGTGGTGGCGAGGGGTGGATGGTGGTGGCGGAAGACGGTGGTGGAAAATGGTGGCGGATGGTGGCTAGTGTTGGGTGGTAAAAAAAAAAAAAACTCAAAACTCAAAACGGAAACATATTTTTTTGTGTTTTCATTTTTTGGCCAAATTTATAAACTGAGACCACTGATTTATAAATCAAAAATTTTACCAAACAAGTTTTTATTTGAGTTTTTTAAATTTTTGTAAATATAAATAGAAAACTGAAAGCGTAAGTGTTACCAAACGGTACCAATATTTCAATCCCAATTAATTTCTGGGTCACAAAAGAATAAAGAACAGCACAAAGATGAGGTGAATATGGTCTCACTGATGCAAGCTTTGTCTTGCCCGACTCACACTAGTTCAGATATAAGAAAAGGTGGCCTATTATAGACACTGCAGTTTATAGGTAAAGAAAGAAAAATAACAACAAAACAAAATATACAAACTGGAAGAAGAAATAACCCAACATCCTGAAGAACAGGTCTGAGCCGATGAAAATAATGAGCTCCTCAAGCACCAAGCCCATGCATGTGCTGAAGAAAACAAGAGAAATTCATTCCACATCTTAACCATCTGAATCAATATAGGACAAGAAAACCCAAAACAGAAACACAAAAGAGAGAAAATAATAACAATTTAAAAAAGAACAATATTCTTTTAGGGAAAAATGATACTTTTTCAATTACATGTTTGTCAAGCTGTTACTTTGACATTGAAAGGAAGAAACAAAATAAAGCTTCCCTGTCACTAACCAAGTTTCCAAAAATGCAAGTTAAGCAATTAAAAAAGAACAATATTCTTTTAGGGAAAAATGATACCTTTTCAATTAAATGTTTGTCAAGCTGTTACTTTGACATTGAAAAGAAGAAACAAAATAAAGCTTCCCTGTAACTAACCGAGTTTTCAAAAATGCAAGTTAAGCGGGTAGAACCATTTCCTTTATTCAAACAACTACCCAATGAAAACTTGACATATATATGCTTTCACCCAAATTCTCTTTCACTCCAATTCAACATACTTTTGCAGCATTCCTAAATCTTGAAATTTACAATTAACCAAAAGAGATGGAACCAATCTTTCAAACAGTAACCTGCCATTTTGTCTTGTTTTGCTGTTCTAAAAGTGCTCGTGGATTTTATTCCTCTTGAAGTCATGTATACTCCTAATGGTTTTCATTGACATGGCATGATTTAATATTCCTTCCTATTCGTTATGTTTCCTCTTGTAATCATTTGATCTGATAGGATACTAAATTTCGGGGTGTTATTCATATATGGATGATGTGCTTGTTTGCTTGATATGACTTTTGTTCATATCTCTAGATATAATGTTTTCTAACATGCTATGAGTATGCCACTTTAGTTTCTTAATTCTCAAAGGAGAATTTCATGATTTTGGAAATAATTTACTTCAAATTGTTTTTAGAACCTATTGCAGTGTCTATTAAGATTTGGTCCCTCTATTAGGGCTAGCTTCCTTTGCAAGGAGAATTTCAGTGGTTCTTTGTGACCAAACTGATGTTTTTGCTATCTGTATGATCAATCTTGTTTTTTTCTTTTGTCAAGTGATTTTAATGCATGAATGTATTTATTCTGTTTTTTCAGGAGAAAGAGAAGTTTGTGAAGGACATGGAGATGAACAATTTAAAGAAATTTGTAAATGAAGGGTTTGATTTTTTATAATTTCACCTTATTAATCATCTTTTATGTTTTTATGCTTCCGGGAATTACATCTGGATAAATTTTTTACACATGAGGTGAGCTTTGAAGACATCAACAAAGCTTATGATTTATTTCTTGAAGGAAAATGTCTCCGAGGTGTGATTTGGATGAACAAATGAGTATGTCCCTCTGATGTTATTCTGTGTCTTCCCTTGGGACATCTCTTATCTTATTGTATGCTTCATAACTCCAAAATCCATGAATTTTGGTGGTTGATTACAATAAAATTGAAGGTTATGGTTATTCTACAACATTACCACGGCAATTAGAAAGTAAAATCAATGGAGTATTGTATTGCTTTCAATAAATCAATAGTTGCTTTGATATTCAAAATAACTGAAAATGATACATAAACATGTACTTGAGATAATTATTATTATTTATTTCATCTCTCTTAATAAAAATATAATTATGTTTATATTGTTCTCTATACATAATCTTAAATATATATTTCAATTATTGACGCTGACAATCGCGTGGGAGTCTAACTAGGTATATATATGAAAAATGACTCGTAGCTCGAATTTCATGTGGCTCGAATGGCCCGTTTTGGGCAGTTTTTTTTTTTCTTTTTTCTTTTTTCTTTCTTCATTTTCATTCTTTCGAACAAACAGAGAGGGAAGAGAAGAGGAAGGAGAGAGAGAGAGAGAGAGAAGAGAGGAGGGAAGAGAAGAGGCGATCAACGGTGATGGTCGGTGATGGTGGCGGCGATCGCAGATCTGGATCTGAAAACAAAAAAAAAAAATTCTGCCTTTTTTCTAAGTAGATCTGGATCTGCAAAAAAAAAAAAAAAAAATTATTGATGATGAGATCCGGATCTGCAGAGGAATTTTTTTTTTTTTGTTGATGAAGATGATGATGATGTTGAAGATGATGAAGATGATGGCCCGAACTGCATTTTTTTTCTCTGTTTTCTCTGCATTTTTCTTCTTCTTCCTCCTTTTCTTTGCATTTTTCTACCCAACATCAAGAAAAATTGGGTTAACATCATCAGTTTTCTTCAACATCATCACCAATTTTTTTTTTTGATGTCGAAACCCAGATTAAACATCATCTCCTTGTGTTGATGCCGAAATTCAGCTCCTTCTTCTTCTCTTCTTCTTCTTCTTTAGTTCAGAAAAACACGAAAAAAAAGACACCAAAACGACGTTTTGGTGTCGAGCCATTCGAGCCATCAGACTTTTGAGCTACCAATCGGAATTGGTATATATATATATATATGTTACCCGTCAAAACAACTGGGAACCGGCCCCTGAGCTAAGGTTAGTAAAATTTGTGTGTTGAGCTCCCAAATTTTGACGCAAAATAAGACTCTTGAATTTGTTAATTCTATATTATATTATAAATTCAAAATTCAAACATTTTTATTTTTTATTTTTTATTTTTTATTTGAGGCCTAGGTGACCCAATTGAAAAAAAAAAAAAATATATATATATATATATAGGGTTCTGTAACAACCCAAAAATTTAAGTTGTCCTTTAAATTTTATATTAGTATTATTTAATTATAAATGAGAAAAACTCTAAATGTTTAATTAAATATTCCGTAATAATAAAATAAAATATTAAATGTTTTGGGTGTATGAGATAAAGTATAATTTAATTAGAAATTAATTTATTTATATAATTATATTAAGAATCTGGGCAAAAGTAAAATATTGTGAAAGGTGGCCAAAGACCTGTTAAGTCTAAGTCCTTAGATGTGTTGAATCATCACATAGGAAATTAATTATAGGATGAGTCACCTGTTAAGCTCGAGGATAAAAGGAGGAGGAGCTGCTATGAATGGAAAGGAAAGGAAAGGAAAGAAAGAAAGGGAAAAAAAGAAAGAAAAAGAAGAAAAAATAATGGAAGTCGAGAGAGCCTTTGATAGTAGAAAGAAAAAGTGAGATATTAAAGTTAAGAAAATAATGTAATTCAAAAATAGCTTTTGGAAAGTTTTAGATGTAGGGCTGCGGAATAGACACACACAACACTTTTATCGATATGTTTACATGTAAATATTGGCCTTTTTGATCAATAAATTTTGTTATAAAAATAGAAACTCCAATGATTATTTTGGTACCCTCACTTGAATATTATTTCCGCTCGCGCTTATTAATTTGTTTAAGAATTGGCTGGAGGTAACCTCAGTTACTTGTCATCACGATGCTTAACCCTTGGGTACGGGGAACGGGTCGTGACAAATGGTATCAGAGCAATGGTTTATAAAAAAAAAATTTATCATTGGAGCATAGGACACATGCACATTTAAGAAGTAGGATAGCGAGTAATTAGTCCCTAAATATTATATTTTGTTGGTCGATTTAATTATATATATATTTTGGTGCATAATTTGTGAAAGAGAATAGATATAATTTATATTTGTTATAGCAAAAGAAGGAAAAGAAACAAAGGGTGTCAGGCTCAAGTACCTACCAAAATTATAATAAAATTAAATACATATAATTTTCAGTTCAGTATTCAAAAAAAAATTCATTTCGATTTTTTTTTTAAAAAGTGGATTTAAATTATAAAGATACTAATTTTAAAACTATTTTTTATCAGTGGGAAGTTCACGGATAAAAGAAATGGAAGCTCATCTCAAATTACTTCAACTCTTACATATGATTCTGTCATTTCATTTCCAGTCACTTGTTTAATTGTGATCTTATTTTATTTGATGTTATTACAAAACTAATGAAAAGCTTTTAAAGCCACCGATTGTTTCTCATTTTTGCCCAATATAATTTTTGACAACTAGATAGTGAGTTGTTTTTGGTGAAGTTTTTTTGAGGTAATATTTTCTATCAGATTAATCATCTAATATATATATATATATATATTTATCAGAGTGCGTAGCGGATAGCTTACACCTATGACAAATTTCGATGACGAAATTTTTAAAAGGAGGGAAGATTGTAACAACCCAAAAATTTAAGTTGTCCTTTAACTTTTATATTAGTATTATTTAATTATAAATGAGAAAAACTCTAAATGTTTAATTAAATATTCCGTAATAATAAAATAAAATATTAAATATTTTGGATGTATGAGATAAAGTATAATTTAATTAGAGATTAATTTATTTATATAATTATATTAAGAATCTGGGCAAAAGTGAAATATTGTGAAAGGTGGCCAAAGACCTGTTATGTCTAAGTCCTTAGATGTGTTAAATCATCACATAGGAAACTAATTATAGGCTGAGTCACCTGTTAAGCTCGAGCATAAAAGGAGGAGGAGCTGCTGTGAACGGAAAGGAAAGGAAAGAAAGAAAGGGAAAGAAAGAAAAAAAAGAAGAAGAAAAAATAATGGAAGCCGAGAGGGTCTTTGATAGTGGAAAAAAAGAGTGAGATATTAAAGTTAAGGAAACAATGCAATTCAGAAATAATTTTTGGAAAGTCTTAGATGTGGGGCTGCGGAATAGACACACACAACACTTTTATCGATATGTTTATATGTAAATATCGGTCTTTTTGATTAATAAATTTTGTTATAAAAATAGAAACTCCAATGACTATTTTGGTACCCTCACTTGAATATTATTTCCGCTCGCGCTTATTAATTTGTTTAAGAATTGGCCGGAAGTAACCTCAGTTACTGGTCATCACAATGCTTAACCTTTGGGTACGAGGAGCGGGTCGTGACAGGTTCATTTGGGATGTGGGTTAGTTTTTTGACTTTTTTGGCTTTTTGTCTATTTTAGCTTGAGATTAAAAAGTCTCATTTGGGATAGACTTTTTGGCTTTTCTGACTTTTGTGAGAGAAAAAATAAAATGATTATAATTTGAATGTGACATTTTGTTTTATTAGACTAAAAAACTTGTTTTGTTTTGTTTGGTTACTTTAATAAAAAAAACTCCGTTTAGCTTATGCCAAACGAGGGCATAATCATTGTTAAGCCAATTAAAATTTTATACAATCAATCCAAACAAATTAAAATATATATTATATAATGAATCCAAATAGAATCTTATGTCAAGATTTTAATAGAATAAATAATTTTATTTTAATTTTTTTGCCCTCTCTCTTTATCATATTTTAATTGAATAACCTTACAATAGTTAATTTCCCTTAATTTTGTTTGCACTCTCTCTTTATCATAATTTAATTTAATAATTTTGCCTTAATTTTTTCCTAATTTTTTTTTTTAACAATTTGTGTTTGACTATCAAATAGTCAATGGATTGTGATTGTGTTATCAGATATTATATTAAAATAATATAATCATGTCGTTACTAGATATTAATAAATTATGTTATTTATATTAATTATTGTTAAACTATAAAATAACCATAAATTTCAAGAAGCTTCTTTATATATATGCAAGAGAAGCTAAAAATAATTTTAACCTATATGTTTGCATTTATTAATATAGAATAAAGGCCTTGTTTTGTTTATTTTGGTTTTGAGAGATAAATTTTTTTAATTTTTTTTTGAAAAAGATCTTAGAATTTTTTTGATTTGTTTAGTTGTATATTTTAGAAATAGTTTTATAGTATAAGAGTTTGGTATGATTTGATATTTTATTATAATTGAGTAGATGTGTGTAAGAAAAAAAAGTGATTGAGAATGAGAGAAAAGAGAGAAAAAGTGATTGATTGATATATAAGAGATATAAAGTAATATTAAATTATTATTTTTAAAATCACTAAATTAAACAAATTTTTTTAAAAAAAATTTCAAAATTTGTTTCTCAAAACAAAACCAAACCAAACAAGGCGTATGAGGTTCAAGTTGTTGATACTCTTGAGTCAGGTTTGAAGTTCTGGTGGACAATTATTGAAGTAAGAAACATGAAGAAAATAATTTATTACGAGATAAATATTCAAAAGAAACAACGCCGACCAATTTCATAAATATTGAAATCAATGTTTTAAAAATCGGACCGGTGATTGTACCGGAAAAGTGATCGGGTGGACGGGTCACTGGTTCAACCGTTGGGTTGAACTGGAATCGAATCGTGACGTAATAAATATATTAAATTTATATTTAAATAAAAATATAAGTAATAAAATTAAAAATTAAAAAAAATAAAATATTAAATTATCTTAAATATTTCTCCTAATATTTTTTTTTACTAAAAAATATAATAATATATTTTAAAATATTAATAATTTTAATTATGGAAGAGAAGATCAAATATTCAATATTCCCTCCATATGATTTTAATTCAAATAATTTAATTGAAAGAAGAACTAAAATTTTGGAGGGATATCAAAATTTCAATTCTACCTCCAATAAATTTGATTGAATCCCACATGAATTTTTTGAGTTTTTTTGGAAGATTTTTTTTCCTTATAAATAGGTAGAGACTCTCACAATAATTTCAAGCTCTTAATGGGATTCCTCACAAGAGGAGACCCTTGAAAAAGAGTTTTCAATTAAAGTTTTCTTTAATATATATATAATATAATATATATATATATATATATATAACAAGAAAGAAAGAAAAATTTTTTAAAAAAATAGAAAATATCCAAAACAGTTCAAAATTTTCAATCTAAATAACCCGGTGAACCTGTGCCGATTAGGCGGTTCGACCGCCGGTTTTCCCGGTTCTCTTTAAATACACCGGTTTTTGGCTTCGACCGGTTCAGAGGGTATATCTGAACCGGAACCCCGACCGGTCGACGGTTCAACCGGTCGGTCCGGTCCGGTTTTTAAAATCATGATTGAAATAACTAATTGATGGCCCCGTTTGGTAGAATTGTGCAAAAGTGATTATAGATTATAACCTAACAGATTATGACTTATAGCTGTGAACATAAGCTGTTAACCTGTTTGGTACAGCTGTGGGATTATGAATTTAAGCAACAGAGTAGTATTTGGTCAATAAGCTGTAAAATAATTTTTAACCGTATAATTGTCTTTTCTATCCTTATATGATATAAAAATGATTATTTTGTCATTTTTTTAGTTTTAATTTTCATTAATAAAAGTTAATATAATTAGTATTAATTAGTATCAATTAATATAAAAATTGATACATTTGCTAAAAATGAATGGAAGTATTACTGTCACAATTATTTTCCATTATAAATTAATTAGTATCAATTAATGGCTTAATTAGTCTCAATTAATACTAAAATTATTAATTAGTATAAATTAATATTAATATTTAATTTTTATTAGTATCAATTAATATTAATAATCAACAACTGTTATTAATTAGTATCAATTAATAATTAATTCATTACAAAAGTATACAATATTAATTTGTTAATAATTAATACCAATTAATATTGATTTTTTTAATTAATATTGATTTTTTTCTTTTTCTTCAGAAATATACAATTTTTTATTTTTTAATTAATATAAAAATATACAATATGAATTTATTAATAATTAATACCAATTAATATTTATTTTTCAATTAATATTGATTTTTTTCTTTTTCTTCAAAAATATACAAATTTTTATTTTTTAATTAATAATAATATTAATATTTGGGTATTGACGAGGGCATTTAAGTAATTTTAGCCCCCCACACCAGCTGCGCGCTTAAGTTAAAAATTTAAGCACCCCTGACTAACTTTTGAGATAAGCTGAGAAATAACTTAATTTAAGCTATAAGCTGGTTAACTTAAGTTGCACCAAACACAATATTTTAACTTAAGTTAAGCTAAAAACCGAAATAAGCAGCTTATAAGCTCTACCATGCAGGCCTGATGTCGTATCTTTGTCACCACTATTAATGTAGTGATCACACATCCTAATTTAGAAGGACAAATGCTTGGACCTTTTTTTTAGGCTCCATAATTTTATTTGAATCTTAATTATTGATGTATGTGTGAGATTCACTTACGTATATATGGAATTCAAATCATCAATGGTTAAAATCTAAAAGGGTTGTTGGAGTCCCCCCAAAAAAATTCTCAATTATTGTTGATTTAGAAGTAGACAAAGATAAGAAAGACTTACGTGTAGGCTAGGTGAATTTATTGTCTAATAAATTATATGATAATAAATAATATTTTTATTAAATATTATTAATTGTTAATTTTTAGCGACAATTATAAGTTTTGGCAATAGTTTAAAAAAATTGTCACAAAAAAATATCACTAATTTTTAACTTTCAGCGACAATTTAAAAATTCCATCACAGATAAATATCACTAATTATAAATTTTAACAATAAGTTATAAAAATTGTGACAAAAAAATTTATTAATTATCAATTTTTAGCGACATATATTAAAAATATCATAAAAATTATTTTTAATAATGATTTTACTAAGATTTATTTTCAATAAGATTTAATATGAATTAAGACTAAATATTAAGACTTTTTGATAATTTATATTAAAAATAAAATGAATGAAATTCTATCTAATTGATTTATATATCTATAATAATTTTCACGTGTTATAAAAATGCAGTGCGTTGTCATTGTGGGTAAGAAGTTCAACAGAAATGGTTTTTTTTCCAATAGAATCTAGAAAAATTGGTGATAAATTTAAGAGAAAATTATTTATAAGTCCTATTAGAGAGACTTACACTATGTTAAGTCCTAAGAAATTTCTTATTAAGTTTGAAGTCCTATTTAAATTAGAAAGTATTCCATTAAGTCCCATCTATTGTGTTTTAATTGAATTAGTTTACTATTATACCCTTGATACAGGTTGCAATGTGTTAACCGTTTTCTTTCCATATTGTTTGGTGCCGTGATATGCGCCATGATCGCGGAGTCTGTTAGGTTTTATAACGATCTCGGTTGTCCCTTTACTATTCTGTTGTATTCTGGACTCGGTTTCGTGGAGTTGGTAGTTGTCTCTATCTTGTTGTCGTCCTTTAATTCCATTCGTTTGAGTTTTAGGATGTGTTGGGCATGTTTCGAGCAGGTGGGTTGAACCTTGGTCTAAAATCTTGTTGCCAGGTTTTTGGTCGTTCCGCTCGAGCGGGCCTTATTGCGCTCGAGCGGAGATTGCACACTCCCAGTATTTCGTGTCCCTGCAAAACTTCTGCAGGTGTGATTTCTACGCTCGAGCGGATTTTTTTACGCTCGAGTGGTTGCGCTCGAGTGGGTACTCTGGCGCTCGAGCAGGTAGTACTTTTTAGTGTAAGTTCTGGGAGGGGGAAATCTACGCTCGAGCGGACTGGTTTTCGCGCTCGAGTGGATGTACTTTATTCTTGTGTCTTGGCACTCGAGTAGGCCTTCTTGCGCTCGAGCGGATCTAGTTTTTTGTTCTTGACGCTCGAGCATTGTGTTCTCCGCTCGAGCGAGAATGTCGTATATCAATTGGCAGCTGGGCATTTTAAAATCACTTTTTACATTCTCTCTCTCTCTCTCTTACTTTCTAAAAAGATATTTTGAGAACTCCTCTCTCTAGAAACTCCCTTCTCTCTAGGGTTTGATCTAGTTAGAGTGTCTCCCTATCCTCCGGCCTTTGTAAAAAGTGTGTTGATCATCGAGGGCTCCATTTTGATCCGTGGATCTTTGAGTTTAGAGCATTTTGGTTTTCTTCAATTTCCCCGTTTGAGCACTAACTTCGAGGTAGGGATATCCTACTCCTCTTTATGAACTTTGTCTTTGAATTTTAGCATTTTGATATGTTGGGGGTTGTTGGGTAATTTTGAGAAAGTTTGGGTCTTTGTGTAGTTTCACAAAAGATGGGGTTTTATTTATAATTAAACTTATATGCATGCTTGGCATAGAGAAATGATATAGATGATGAACTGTGGATGAAAATGGAACCTTGGGGTTGTTATGTTAATTATGGGAAAATGCCCTAATTAGTTGGATAAATTAATTTGTACAATTAATTTTGAGAAATGAGGAATTGAATTGAGAGTATTCAAATTGAGGAGATTATGGGATAAACGGGTGTAGTTGGATTCATTTAATCGCTCACCCAGGTTGAATGTTGATAATATATCCATTTGGTGCATTTATTTCCTGTTTAGAAATAACTGCTTTGGGCTATCGGTGGAGGATAGTCTTGATTGTTATAGACAATGCATGATGATTAGGCAAACTAAAACTAATCGATTGAGTATGCTATTGAACATAGCGGTTGGAATAATACATCGACTTTATGTATTGATTGTTTGTGTATATGATCTATGTTTATATACATTGTGTGTGTGGAAGGAGATAATGGATGTACTCCACGATTTAGGGGAAGATAGGGGATGGACCTCTAAGCCGGATTGTGTGTGACATTGATACAACACTACCATGTGTATCAAGTGTTGATTATGGAAGTGTTTAAATTGATTTGATATAGCACTAAAATGTATATCGTTATCAATTGTGAGATATAGAAGTATTTCTATGTTATGTCGATACAGCACCAAAATGTGCATCGTTCGTATAGTATGGAAGTGGTTTATGTGTTATTGATACAGCATCAAAATGTGTATCCACCATGAATTTCGAAAGTGTTTTAAGATGAGTCTTATTCTCATCAAGTTATTTGACTAAGTTTTGAGCCTTGTTTTCAAACTTAAAGTTGAAAAAGGAATGAGAAATGAAATGTAACATGGACTTAAATGTCATGAAACTGGGTTGTGATATAAGTGAGTGTATCGGTGTTGACCATCTATCAACTGCTAATCTTTTAGTCATTGTTCATAGCTGGTCTAGCGTATTCCTGCTGGGCTGTGGCTCACCCTTTATGGGACATCATTTTCAGGTACAGGTAGCATGCCACCTCCAAGGACATAGCTTGGGAGGCTAGAGGCAGACAGACTGCTTTGTTATTTGCTTTCTTTTGATGTATTACATGTAAATTCAAGCCAAGGGCTTAATATGTATTGAGTTAGCACTCTTCTTTTTGTAACCAAGTGTTAACTTGGAAAGCTATAAGCCCGTAGGGCATTTGCTTTTGTTATTAACATGTAATACTTTTGTAAGAACTACTCAGATTAATGGAAAGATGGTTGGTTTCTTTGTATCAATGTATGTCTAAAGTGATGGTTTTTATGTATTATTTTGAGGGCGTTACAGGTTTTCAATTGGTGAGTGTTGCTCTGGTTTGGTTGTTTCATCTTGCCGCTTTCGAGTCAGATTGTTTGAGGGAAGGAGATCAAGTTGTCTGTTTATTCAATTGGTGAGTGTTGATTTGGTTTTTTTCCGAATGTTTTGTTTTCAATGTCTTCATATATCGTAAGAATTTCGCAATCTGTCATAGCAATCCATTGGTAGACTTTGTTATGGTAATCTTGCATCAACTTCCGTGGTAATGATATTGTGTTATAATGTTCACATACATGTTACATTTCGTTTCGTAATAGTATTTTACGATAGCTTATTAGATTAGAAATTGAGAATGTGAGAATGTTGCTGCGTTCTGCGAAATGGTGCAGCCTTACATTGGCGCAATTCTATAGATTCGAAGGCTGTTATGTGGTGATGGTCTGTGTTACATTCATTTGTATTTAGTTTTGTGTTTTGCAGTTGTGCTAGTTTTTCAAAACATATGTGTCACGTTACGAATCGCAAAATTATTGGGCTTCATTTTTTTCTTTCTCAATGTCATATTTGCTTGTCTGTGGATACTATTGGAATGTATGTGAATGTAGCTCACATACACATGGAGAAGTACTTGGTTTTTGTATTATGTTGTCTGACTCTTGTATTTACTGTGGAAATATGTGTCACATTTCGTTTCGCAAAGTCTTTGGTTTCTATTTTTTACAATTGAATGTGACAATTTGTATCGGTTGATGGAATCAACCTATTTTGGGGGTTTCGAAATGCTTTCCGAATTTCGAAATTAATGTATATGGATATGATATTAACATCTACTATTAAGGGTAAATGTGTCAAGTAAATTTTCATAGGACTTATGAGGATATAAGTTTTTACTTAGGACTTAACCTATCATAAGTGTATGAAAAAAGGACTTATAAATAAGTCTCCCTAAATGTTTTTTGTTTAGTAAATTTGGTTTATTGTTTTTATGCATTTTTTTAATAGCTTATGTATATGGGCCGATGGATGGGTTTGGTAATTATAATTTATATTAAAGCTAGGCTTGGGATGACTATATAGGCATGATATTTGGATTGGGCGGGCTTAGACAGGCACAATATCCCTTATTAGGTAGTCCCAACCTGAAACCAACTCAGCCCAGCTTGATAAATAACCACCCCTACTATAAATAGAGCCCTATATTTATTCTGATCAAAATAATCATCATAAATATATTTTTTTAATTTTTGATTTTCATTGAATGTCATAAAATGTGGGGGAATTTTTTTTTAACATTTTGAGTTCGTGCCCTGTATTAAAATTGAAATGCAAAACAATCTTTCAACTTAAAATTGAATGTCATAATAAATGTTTGGATCATGAATTTGAATAAAGATTTAAAAAAAAAAAAGATAAGTAAAATGTAAATAAAATATAGTTACATTTCACCCACATTTTTTCTTCTTCTTTTTAAATCCTTATCTCACACACACACACACACATATATATATATTATTAAAAGTAATATTTTTCCATTGCTTAGTCGATACATTATAAATGTTTTCTTTTTTTAAAAAAAAAGCCACGTCAACATGTCCTTGTCATTTACAGATAGAGTTCTATATAAGCTCAATTTAAATTATAATAACCAATTTTATATGAATTCTATTTGATAAATACTTGTTTTCCATATATATAATTATAATTTAGTTACTATGATATTTGAAAAAAAAAATTATCTCGATATACAAATAAATAAATTAATGAGACATAATGTATTTAATTATGTGCATTGCATGAATCAAATTAATTTTTTAATATTTTATATTTTTTTATCTATCTTATTGATGTTTTAATATTAATTTATATTTAATTTTTTATTTAGCATGAAAGTATTTATTGCAAAATATTTATATTTAATTTAAATTTTATATACCTATATACAATATGTATGAATAATTGAAAAATAATATTAAAGAAAAAATCAATACTCTACATAATTAATTTATGTATTTTCTTCTTAATCTAATTACAACATATTTATGTTTAATATTTTAAATAAATTTTATGTAATTCTATTTCTACATATTTTTATTATCCAAATAAATATAAATATAAAAATAAAAATAAAAGTAAAATTAAATAATTAGAATCACTTTTAATTTTATATTATTAACTCTTTTTCTAATTTAACTATTGCTTTTAATATCAAAATGAGTGTTTACTTTATTATCTTATAATTTAATATATATCATATAAAATCATTATAGGATAATTACACTTTTATAGTACATAGAACTAAAATTATCAAAATCAACAAATAATTTAACTAAATTTATTATATATAAGTATTCAATTAACACTTTTATAGAATAGTAAGATTATTAAAATAAATAATTTAAATTTAAATTTTATTTTAAATTAAACTAATATTATTCTTTTGTAACATATATCATATTATAAAATAGCATTATAATAATTAAAGTTAACTCCATTGTGATTTTATGTCAAACATCATATTTTCAGAAGTGATTTACATACATGTGTAGTGTCCAATTTGATATTAATTGATTAAAATAATGGAACTCAATACTTTTTTTGCCAAGTTTTTAGAAGATAAATTGACAAATGTCAAATGATAAATACTATGGAATATCATTTTAAAGAATAATGATCATCGAAAATAATTGTATATATTAGTTTAATTTAAAATAAAATTTAAATTTAAATTATTTATTTTAATAATCTTACTATTCTATAATTAAAGTTAACTCCATTGTGATTTTATGTCAAACATCATATTTTCAGAAGTGATTTACATACATGTGTAGTGTCCAATTTGATATTAATTGATTAAAATAATGGAACTCAATACTTTTTTTGCCAAGTTTTTAGAAGATAAATTGACAAATGTCAAATGATAAATACTATGGAATATCATTTTAAAGAATAATGATCATCGAAAATAATTGTAAATATTTAAGGCACCTATTGATGTTTCTTGAATAATTCTTAAATAAAAATTTTGAATTTATAATATTACTGATAACGCACATTTGTGATGCAAAAATAATTTGGCTAGAATAAAAAATTTGCGATTATTATGATGTCACATAATTAGTCAAAACCCTTTTGAGAACTGAAATTATTAAGGTTTAGATATTTTATGTCTGATTCCCTTTGAAAATACTGTTTATGATTTGAATTTGTAATTTTTTATACACTAATGTGAATAACTTTTACGATCTTACCGATATAAGTATAAATCCTACCTTTGAGCCAACCAATTTTAAGTATTTTTTCATATAATAAAATACTTAAATATTGTCATATAAAAGTATTATAATAGATTATAATCAAACACCACTTGAAACATAATTAAAGACCCGATGCATCACTTTGGACGTAATAAAAAAATAAGAAATTAGCAAAGAACTTTTTGATTAATAACCAAAATAATACACCAAGAGTGTAACGCCCTCAAAATAAACCCATAATATATATAACATTGACATGCATTAATAAAAAAAACCAACCATTATACCATTCATCAGAGTATTCTTATTGAAAAGCATTACATGTAACATCAAAGTAAATGCCCTACGGGCTTATATCTTTCCAAGCCAACACTTGGACACAAAATATGAGTACTAACTCAACTACAAGTTAAGCCCTTGGCTTGAGTGTTTACATGTAATAACAAATAAAATAAATGACAACTAAACTAAATAGAGTCTTCAACTCCAATTCCTTCCAAGCTAAGCCCTGGGAGGTAGCTTATCACCTGAACCTGAAAATGATGTTCCCGTATAGGGTGAGCCACAGCCCAGTAGAAATATACTAAACCAAACATAAGCATTGAATAAAACAATAGCATTCAATAGATGGTTAACCAAGATAATCAATTATATCATTATACAGTCTCATGACACTAATGTCCATGACACGTTTCACTTTCCATTATTATCAATATGGCTCAGAACCTGGCCAAACTTACAGCAGTGAATTATGTATCATATTCACATTACTTTCAATATCAACAAAACAAATGAGACTCAGGCTCATATCAAAACACTTCATACTTCCCGTTTGATACACATTTTAGTGCTGTATCAATAACATGTAAAAAAAACACTTCAATATCAATAAGCACACATAATAGTGGTGCTAATGGAGTCCATCCCCTATCTCCTCGCAAACAAAATCCGGTTTAGAGGTCCATCCCCTATCTTCCCCTAAACCGTGGAGTACATCCCCTATCTCCTCCCAAACAAAATCCGGTTTAGAGGTCCATCCCCTATCTTCCCCTAAACCGTGGAGTACATCCCCTATCTCCTCCCAAACAAAAATGCATATACAATGTATTAAACACTTGTCATATACAACACACAATCAATACATGTATTTTCTGTATTAATTCAACAGTCTAAATCAATGACTTAACCAATGTGACTAGTTTCAGTTTTCCCTAATCCACATGCAATGTCTACAACAATCACGACTATCCTCCATCGATAGCCCAAAACAGTTATTTCTAAACAGGAAATAAATGTATCAACTAACATAATTCCAACATTTTCATAGGTGAGTGATTAAACTAACCAACTACACCATTTAATCAATAAATTCATAAATTCCATGAATTCAACTAATTTCCCCAATTTTCCCTAAATCAATTATATAAATTAATTTATTACAACAACTAGGGTTTTTCCCAAAATTACCAAAGTACCTCCAACATATCAAAATACCAAAACTTAGAACAAAACTTATAAGATGGAGTAGGAAATCCCTACCTTGAAGCAAAGAACTCGAATGGAGAAGATGATGAAAACCAAAGTGCTCCAAACCCAAGATTGTTCAGATTAAACGGAAGCCCTCGACCCACTCTATCTTTTTAACAAAGGACTTAGGGTAGAAATACACTCTAAGTAGATCAAACCTAAGAGAGAAGGTGTGTAGGGAGGGGGAGAAGACGGTTCTAGGGTTTTAAAATCAAAAAGGAGATGAAAAATGATCCAGAAAGTCGGGTCTCGGATTTTTATACCAGTCGCCCCGCTCGAGCGTGGAAACCCCCGCTCGAGCGCCACTCACAGACTCCCGCTCGAGCGGCCAAACTCCCGCTCGAGCGGCGAATGCACACTCCCAGAAGTTTTTGCAGACAGGTCCCCGCTCGAGCTCCCAACTCCCCGCTCGAGCGTCACTCACGACTTCCCGCTCGAGTGTCCAATCCCCCGCTCGAGCGGCCAACACTACACAGGACATACTGGATGGGTGCATTCCCCGTTCGAGCGTCCAAACCCCCGCTCAAGCGGACAAGCCAAAATCTGGGCAACTAGATTTGGTTCCTAAGCTCAACCAACCTGCTCCAAATCTTCCCAACACAACCCAAGACTCAAAATAAGGATTAAAGGGTGCAAACAACATACTCTCAACAACCAGCTCCACGGAACCTAAGTCTGTATATAACAAGTAAAGCAAAGGGAAACCGTGATCGCTATAAAGAGTCATAACCAAGTCATAATTTGTACATTATAAAACTTTCTGTTGTTTTTATTTTTTTCTAAAAAAAAAAACTATTTTGATACGAGCAGAATTTATGATTTTTGGTAAATTTGATTAAAACAAATGAAAATTTGATTTCAGATTAAAAATACATTTTTTTTAAAAAAAATTAAAAAAATTATTTTTACAAGCCTTTTACATATGATCACACATATAGTGACAAAATTTTTCATTAGCTATTAACAAATTTGTTTGTATTTAACTTTCAATTGTTAAAATTTTCTACACAGAAAAATATTAAGACTCAAAAATAATTTTTTATTTTAAAAATAAATTCTCATGCATCGCAAAGGTCACCCACTTATATATATATATATATATATATTATTAAAAGTAGTGTTTTTCTTATGCTTAAGTAGCATATTATAAGGAGTTACTTTTTTCTAAGAGAGCCAAGTCAGCGTATATTCTCTTAATTACATATAGAGTTCTACACAAACTCAAACATAATTTAAATTATACTAACTTTACCTATTTTATATGCACTTTATTTGACAAATATTTCTTTTCCAAATTGTTAGACTTATTTATTTTGATGATTTATTTAATTATGTTTTAATTTATTTGAAAGAGAAAAATAGAATCTAAAATTTATTTTGATTCTTTATTTAATTATATTTTAATTTATTTGAAAAAGAAAAATATAATCAAAATTTATTTTGATGATTTATTTAAAAGAGAAAAATAGAATAAAAATTTATTTTGTCCCATTATTTCTCACCTAAACCTTTTATGAGATTAAATGATCTTGAAACTAATGTCCATGGACCCAAGAAAGTATGGATACAAAGAAAGAAATCAAGATATTTTGTAGGTGGAATCTCAAAGAACACTAAGGACTTCGAGAGGAAATGCACAACAAGAGTGTTCAATCTAAAGAGTAAAATCAGCTCCTACAAGAAGAAGAATGGTGAAATGAAAATCACCAATATGAACAATAGAGGTAATATATGGGTGAAGATTCCAAAGAGGTAAATGAAGGTATAACTCCTAACACACCTTTAAGCTTAAAGTTATATATTCTTTAAGGTGTGATTTGTGTACAATAGGTTGTGTCTAATCATTGCTTCCATGTAACCTAATTGTTTTAAGTTTGCCAAGTCATGTTCTGCTAGTTTCTTTCAAACATTCATTGAACGAAAAAATGAGAATTATGTTATTTTGATGAATGCCTTTAAAATATGAATGATTCATGTATTCATTAAGATTTTATATCTTGTCATCCATTGCTATGAAAAAAAGATAAGAAGTGATAAATTTTTTTTGTGAGCATACTTTTCACATCTTATATATGATTTCATACTAATATGTTAATTCCTTTTTGAGTCATATCTTTGTAAAATCAATTTTGATGTCATAGCATGTTTTTGAGATGTATACTATCTAATTTTGAATTCTACATTTGTGATCTCAAAAATATGCTCAATATGAAATTTCATGCTTATATGCTTTAACATTGGAATATTTGAATGAGTTGTGAAATTCCTTGATTATGATCTATCAACAATGTCTAAATGAAAAGAAGTATCATACGTTTGTAGAGACATTGCATCTATCCTATTGAATATCTTTTGAATATGGATTATATTGGCATACATCTCATGAAATGCTTTTAATTGATAAATTGTTGAATTAATTATTTATAACATTCATGCTGTGTTCTATATTGAGTAAAATGTTTTATCACACTTGAGCATGTGGATTGAATTGATGAAAATGCCTCTTGATAATATTATGTGATTAAATGAGATTGTTGCATCATTTCTTAATAAAACAAAGAGCACAAAACTATTTTCTTATGCATATTATGCTATGCGTTACAACTTGAAAATTCTAAAAAATAGCATTCCAAACTCTTGTTTGATCATTGAATTATTTTTCACCTTTTTAGTTTGTGATAAGAAGTGATTTGTGTTGTATTGTTATTGAGTAATAGTGATTGTTCTGTGAATGCTATATTTACACAAAATAGAAAAAGATAGCACTAACTTAGGGGGAGAAATCATTTTGCTAACATACTTGTTAAACCCTTTTGAGATGAACTCCTCATAAAAGCAAATTGAAGATTGAAACGCTTCCATCTCTTGAACTAAGGTATGCCTCATATACTCTCTTAAGCTTTTGAGGTAAAAATTCTATCTTATATCGCTTGAGCTAATACTATTATTACTTTGATATGAAAAAGATTGATAATGCTTCATATGATTTGTAATGTATACTCTTTGATGATGTTCTTACCTAAAAATCATGCCTATGCTTAAATGTGTGGTACATATTGAAATTCATGATTTTTCTTGGCATATAGATTGCTATACCTTGAACATGCTTCATTTTTTTTGGGAATTACATTAGCTCCATGAGATTATATTGAGTTTAACCTATTATGGGTAATATTTGGTATTCTACATAATGCTTGAGCTATGATTGTTAAATCTTCTAGATTGTATATTAGTATCTTTGGTAGATTGCATGTTGGTATTATTTTGGCATCCTATTTGATATTATTGACGAGAACATTTCAGTTATGAGCTTTCAATTATCATATCTCTTATTGATTTTGCCTAATGAAACAAGGGAAAGAATTTAAACTTGATTATTTTTTAAAATCCCCTCAGTTTCTATTCTGTTTTTGATATCAAACTTATGGGCTTGCACCTTCACATGTTACTTTTTTTTTTGCCCATTATTGTCAAATGGTATGAGCTTCAATTGTATGATCATTATGTGCTATCATTTTTTTGGTATCATAGAGCTACCTTGATATGAATGATTATTTGTGCTATAATGAGACTTATATTCTTTTATCCTATATTTTGTACCATACTCCCTCCTTGTGCTTGATTTTGTTGAAAATGTCATCGGGGGAGAAAAGGGTCCGAATAAGTGTTCGAATGTCTAGATTAACTAACTATTACAAATCCAAAATGAATACTAATGCGCTAAATTAACTAACTACTTATTACAAATTTGAGGAACACTAAGCTAACTATCTAATTTATTACAACAAAGATATTTACCATAACAATAATATTCAATGAAATTGCAATAACAATTAATATTTACAACAACAATAATAATTACAATAATAAGATAACAATACAAACAATCAACCAGGCACAATGATCGCATACACAGTGTCCAGAAGCTGCTTTATCTGCCCAAATTGCTCTGCCTCATTCTCAGCCACTATCCTCTGTTTCTGCAAAAAGCTCACTGCTTACCCAGCATTGGGAGATGACCGGCCCCAAATGAGATCCGGTCGGGCCCAAAGAGAGCTGACCGTACCCTAATTTTTATGCCAAAAGTGTTTTTGTGCTCTGAGGTGAGAACAGTGCAGACAAAGCCTTTCTAGGCCCTGTTTGTCCTTTCTGCTCATCTCTGTGATGGGAAACTCAAGAGAAGAACAATTTCGAGTCCGAAACCACCAACAAGCGCAATTTGATGGCCTGATGATTTTGAGCATGTTTGGATAAAATTTAATAAAAGCAATGGAAAACCACCCTACCTTCCTATCACAAAGGCTCAAAGAGGAAAGTAGACACGCACCGAGTCTTATTAATATATCATGGATTGATAAGTGACAATTCTCGGAACGATGGACTCGGCATAACGTCCGGCTGAATCCAACAACTCTAAACATTTTTTTAATGTCGGTTTCATTGATTTTAGGCCAATTTTATTAATTCTTGCCATTCTTTAATCAATTTGTCCAAAGCGATGGTTAAGTCCAGTAAATGAGAAGAGACCTCAAATGAGAAATGATTCTTGGCATGAGAAAGAGCCTATGCCTTGACGATGAACCTCCGTAGAGATTATGCCACTAAGCATAGGTCTCTTTCCCATGCCTTGAATTACCGTCGATCATTTGAAATAACTCTTAAACAAAATAAAATAAGAAAAGGGAGAGGTTACAGAGATGATTGTAGGATCAATTATTAGAATGAGACTCTTCAAAATAAGAAATTAAACAAATGAAGCTATCAACTAAAACAACTCGATGTCTAAGGCCTAAACAACCAAAGTTATGAGGACATACAATACAACAAGCTAATATTCAAAGCATAAGCTAATTTAACAAACTAGGAAAACCCTAAATAGCCCCAAATATGGAAAGAAAGAAAAAAAAAAAAAGGCAAAAAATTATGCTAAGGAGCACAAAAAAGGTAGGAAATACAAGGCTAGTGAACAAGAGCAAGGAGAGATGGGTAACCCCTCCATTTTTGAGACATCAAACCATGTTTTTTAGCCTTTTTAAATTCTGAAAATTAGTTTTCAAGGCAAAGAAAAGAGTATACAAACAAGAGGGTGAGCTATGAAGTAAGGTACAAGAAAGGGCGTTAAACCTTTCTTCCTTTGGTAGCTATTCAAACCCAAGTTATAACACTTGAAGTAGGATCAAAACAATACAAAAGCACAAGAAATAGGTAGAAAGAGATAGAAATGAAAGCAAGAGATAACATGGTAAGCTTATACCTCTTGAAGAGGACAAGCTCTTATTGTGAATCAAACTTGGTCCAAGCACGCTCTCAAGCTTGAATTGTGATTCACCAAGCTCAAACAAGGTTCTAAGGCCTTGTTCTAAGGTTGCATGTAGTGTATGGCTATGGTGTATGAATGATTAAAATATCTCAAAGTTAGCTTGCACAAGAAGAAGGAGCTCTCAAGAGTTATTTGGCTTCTTTGAATTTTTTCCAACCTCTAACACTGAGATATATGTTCGTGTTTATAGAATTTGAGCAAAATAGGTCAAAAATATTTGCAAAATGGGACAACTGGCTGATTCCTGCCCAGAACAGTATTTCTCGCCAAAAAGTTCCAGTCGGCCCCCAATGGCTATGGCCGGCTCCCAATGTGGTATAGCTGACTCCTAATGTGTTCCCCTATTCGTCTGTTTCAGGCTCAGTGCAGAGTAGCACAGGGTTAGAGTGGGCAGAATATGAAGACCATGAGACAAGGTGCCTTTAAGATAGCGAATGATACGAACTAAAGCATCATAATGAGGTGTATGAGGAGCCGACATATACTGGCTAACATTATGGATAGCATGGGCAATATCAGGACGAGTAATAGTGAGATAGACAAGATTGCCAACCAGCTGATGATACAGAGTAGCATCACAGAGTAGAGTGCCATCAAGAGGAGTAAGACGACTTTAAGTCTCCAGGGGAGTGGAGGCAGTCTTGTAATCTGTAAGACCAGCACGAGCGAGAAGATCAAAGGTATACTTAGCCTGAGAGAGAAACAAACCCGTGGAATCATGGGAGATTTCAAGACCCAAGAAGTAACTGAGAGAACCAAGGGCTTTCATCTCGAAATGATGGCTAAGAAACTGTTTGAGGCGAAGAATACCATCCACATCATCACCAGTGATTATCATGTCATCTATATAAAACAGAAGCAGGGTGGTCTCTTAACCAGTTTTCCTCACAAAAAAAAAAAAAAAAAACAGTATCATAAGAACTGGAGATGAAACCACAATCAAGAATAATAGAGCTAAACTTGGCAAACCAAGCTCGCGGGGCTTGCTTAAGATGATATGATGCATGTTGAAGTTTGCATAACTTATTAGGCGGATAAGTAGACCCAGGGAGAGGTTATACGTAGACCTCCTCTAGAAGATCACCATTAAGGAAAGCATTTTTCACGTCCATTGGATAAAGGTCCTATTGACAGGTGGCAACAACAGCAATCAAGCTGCGAACAGAGGTGAGACGGGCAACAGGAGCAAAGGTCTCCTCATAATCAATACCTTATTCCTAGTTGAAGCCTTTAGTAACAAGGCGGGCTTTGTATCTCTCAATAGAGCCATCAAAGTGTGTCTTGATTTTGTACACCTATTTACAGCCAATGGCAGTCTTGCTAGGGTGAACATCAACAACGTCCCAAGTATGAGTTTTGTCTAAAGCCTTCAATTTATCGGTCATTGCATGTTGCCAAAGAGAATTAGAGCGAGCCTCATGATAGGAGGTAGGTTCATGAGTAGAAAAAGCAGTGGAACCAACAATATAATCACAAAGACGAGTAAAAGGTTATGTTACCTGGTGTGGTTGAGGAAAGGGTGAAGGAGCTAGAGGGCGTGTGAGAGACTTAACAGGGGGTGAGGATCCCGAAGGAACAAGAACAGGACCATCAAAGCGAGTAGGCTCATGGGCAAGACCAATAGACAAGGATGTCTCTAAAGGTGCAGGCAGGGGCCTTGTATCAATCTCATCAGAAAATAGATCTGTGGAAGGGTTAGTAAAAAATAGAGAGGGTGAAGGAGTGGATAAGAGGAATTGGGAGAGGGAGGAAAACATTTTGTGTTCTAAAAAAACCACATGACAAGAGATACGGAGACGCTAGGAGATAGGATCCCAACAACGATACCCTTTATGTTCAATACCATACCCCAAGAAGCAACAAAGACGTGACCAAGGTTCAAGTTTGTTGTGTTCATGAGGTTAGAGAAGAACGAAACATGCAGAACCAAAGGCCCTAAGATTGGTGTAAGGGGGACGAGTGCCATGCAAATGCTCATAGGAAGTGTGATTATGAATGACAATCATAGGGATACAATTTATAGTGTAAGCAATAGTGAGACCAGCTTCGCTCCAAAAATTTTCCGGACAAGAGGAAGAGAGAAGAAGAGCTCGAGTAGTGTCGAGAATATGCCTATGTTTTCGTTCAGCATATCGATTTTGTTGAGACGTGTTTGGATAGGAACGATGAGGCGGAGTACCATGATTCTAAAGAAAAGAAAGAAAATCAGAATCCTTATATTCTATAGCATTGCCGGAGCGAAAAATCTTAATAGTTTTAGAAAATTGGGTTTGGACCATTCTAACAAAATTGTAATAAAGTCTTTAGTTTCACAGATACCAGAATAATTCACACCAACTTTTCTCTTTCTATGTGACTTTTCATACATCATAGTAAGTCTTATTATTATTTTATTTATATTAGCTTTACATATAATATAAAATAAAGAAGTAAATTAAATTCGATAATAAATAGTATTTTATTCATTTCTTTATATATTTAAATTATCACATTCATCGCAGTCCATGAGATAATTGAAGGGAAATTGATGTTGTGGGCCTGCGCTGATCAAATTCGATTTGTCTAGAACAAAGTGTGGGCTACAAAGACCATGGCGGAGTTATGGGCCCGTTTGGAAATGGGTTCACGTCCGCTTTTCAATCAAGTTCTCCTTGGAAAAGTTTTGCAGGAAGTTTTAGATTGAGTTCGGATGATGAACTTGAGTAGGGATTTATGGAAGGAAAGGAAAAGAGAAGAAAAATAGTAACAAAAAAAGAAAAAGCTAAATTTTTTTATTTTTTATTTTTCACTTTCATTTACATTTTCCCACTACAAATCTTTATTCAATTTTATGATCTGAACATAGTCACACAGTTTGCTCGGAGATGGGAATCCTTTGGCTAGTCATCCTAGTGTGTAGACGCGCTCGAGGACTCCCCGAGAAAATCTTGTTTTGTTCTCTAGCTACTACAGTTCGGACTCAATGTCACGGTTTTGAATCTAATCTTGCAAAGTGCAATGCAAGACCGATAAATCACCAAAGAGTCCAAATCTGGCAAATCGTTTTGGAAAACTGATTTTTGTAAAGAAGTGCCAAACATGGACTGCTTTGCTAGATACAGAGTCGCCACCTAAATATTTTATTTTGGAGGGAATTTAGGAAACCCTGACTCGTGCCTAAGGCCACGTGTCCGTCATCACCAAAGTTGCCTCGGCTCGCGAACTTGGGTACGAGAGGGGAAGGTCATGCAATGAGCAGCCCCGCTCGCCCGATCAAAGATCGGCCTGTACTAAACATGATATCTTGTTTTTGAAAACACATGCATTCTTATTCCAGTTATTAGCTAGAATTACTATGTGATGCGCACAACACACAAGTATAGACTAGATCGCCTAATTTGGAACAAAGCATCACATATCTATTTGTTTGGAAAAACGGTTTGAAGTTTTGCTACTCGCAAGTAGGCTAAAACACGGATTTCAATGAATCATTCCAATTCAAGTAATCAGACCTTCACCCACAGGCATTCAGACAGTTATATCACATAAGCAATTAGCCTCATGACAAGCATGCTATCATGGCAACACTTACATACTCATGCAAGATGATAAAGCATAAACACTCACAGTGTACTCCGAGCCAAAACAAAGAACTAGTTAGAAACCATGCGTGATCCTAGTTCATGTTAAGATGGCTAATGCAACATAGGCAAAATGCAACTAGAGATAGGCTCGGCTATTCTAAGATGGCACATGAGATGCGACAATCCGATACATGTATTCACGTAGGAATCGAAATACAATGCAGTTAGTATGATGCGCCAAGCCCGGTGCATGCAATATAAATGGATGGATGCAAACATGCATAGCATAAGGATGCTAAATGAAATATGCCCTAAAACTAACCATCGTAAGCGGTGAAGTAAAAGGGAGAAAGAAATGGGGGTTGGAAGACATGCATCACATACACGCACGCTTATTACAACAATTGGCCCTCTCGACGGAGGGTCCGAAAGAATAATACAAATCAACTAATTAACTAACTTACATGCTAATTAATTATTACACAACCCTTAACTAATTAAACAAATTAATTAAGCTATGAAAACAGTAAAGCAGCCTCGGGAAGAGGAACAAATGCATGTTCGGTCAGCTTCGCTCGAAAATCCGTTGCCATGCCTCATGTTACCTCTGTTTGCACTGCTCTGTACCTCTGCAAAGTGTGAAAATTCCCAACACACTTCTGATTTACCCCAATGGGCACTGTAGGAGGCCATCGGCCAAAAGATAAGGCCATCGGCCAAGGGAGACTGGTCATCGACCAAAAATAATTCTCTCGGCTGGACATTTGTAGCCGACCGGCACTGAAGATAGCCGATCGGCCATCTCTTCCTGTAAAATGCTCCTTTTGCTGCAGCAGACGACAAACAGAGTATGACAATGTATTTACAAGACAATGTTTGCAACTACACTCCTTATCATGTTTAAGACTCAAAGGAGCATAGTTCTCGACCCTCGGGCCACCAATCACGCATTCCAATGCATGATGGCCAAAGGAGCCAAGTGTGCAATTCAATATCAAATGAAATGCACAAAACACACAAGGGACCTTAACCTCTATCATGCTTGATCAAGAGGCAAGACAATGCATACACAATGCGATGCAACCTAAGCATGCAAGCAAACATGCAAACAACTCAAGCATGCAACAACATGCAACAATACCATACAATGCAACTAATATGCAATAGGCATACAACCTAAACAGGTAAAGATGCATGGCATAGGTATGTGACATCAATACCAACATTAAGCATGTGACAACATGTAATCCAACAAGTATGCAAGATGGATGAGCATGCAACAACATGTCAATTAGCAAGCATGTGACAACATGCAATATGACAAGCATGCAACAAGCATGCAAGCATGATGTAAAGTAGCAATTTTAAACAGCATGGTAAATGGACTTAAACTAAAGATGGACAGACCTCAGTCATGCCCAAAATCAGTGGCCAAAGTTATGGATTGGAAGCATGAAAATGCAAAGCAAACATGCACATGTAAATGGTCCAACACCTAAGCATAGGAGGGCAACTTTCAAGAACATTTAAAAGGGGACAAATATGGACATGTGACAAACATGGTAAGCTCTGAAATCACACATGGAAAGGTGCCAAACCAACTAAACAAAGCACGCAAAGCATACAAGAAAGTCCAAAGCTTAAGGCTAGCCAAAGGACTCAAACTATGGCCATGCAAGGCAAGCCCCAAAGGGCTAAGGGCACTCAAAATAGTCCCAAGGCAGGTCAAGACAAGACCAAAAATACGCTCGAAACTAGCCAACAAAAGCTAGAATACAACTCCAAAAGGCATGAAGCATGCAAGGCTACAAAGGGGTGTTACACTACACTTACCAAAACCAAACATGACATGAATTATCCAATGAAAAACAGAGTTGTGGCATATCAAAATAAACCCAAAAACCAACTTAGATGGCATCCCAAAGACCTAAGCATGGAGGCATACACAATGGTCTATTCATGAGGCATAAGACATCAACTCTTTAAAGCATTAAAGGAGTGATAAATGCAAGTATATGAGCATGAAACATGGACTGAAATAACATTTCAAATGATGCCAAATCATGATAATAGTCCAAATAAAGCATGCTAGTGACTTGGACAATCAAAGCTAACAAGTTAGAATGCCTTATGGCTATACAAAGCAAGTCGTGCATGACTAAAACAACTTAGATCAGAGCTCAAGCATGGTAAAACAAGGCTAAAAGCTTCTTAAAGTTAAGCCAAAACATGCAAGCATGATGGTCTAAACACAAGATGCAAGTTAAGGCAAATGAGAGGATTGCAAGACAAGTACATGAAGCATGTAAGAGCCAACTAAACCCACCCAAAATAGAGTCATGGCATGCTAAAACAACACCAAAAATCCACTGAAATGGAGTCAACATAAGCTAGAAAGACATGCTCACACATGAAGCATATAAGACTAGTTTGTGTGATTTACACTACAAGTGTATTAGGCATGCATGGAGTGACAAAACCAAGCAAAAATAGTGTTGTATCATGGAAAAACAAAGCCTGATACATACTGAAATGAAGCTAAAACAAGCTAAGCAAACATGCTACCAATATAAGCCAGTTATACTAGCATATAAGACAACAAGGAGAGGGGATGACCCTCTCCTATTTAGGATTCCAAAACCACCTTTCCACCACTGAAAATCCTCTGGATTTCAGTGGTAGAAAGTTCATGCAAAGCCAAGAACAAGGGCCAAAAGGGATGGCCTAAAACAAGGCCTAATAAGGCCTAAGAGGGGGTAGATGATCCCCAACCAAAAAATGACCTAAAACAAAGATCTAAAGCATCAAAAATCAAAACTTATTATAGTTTAGAGTCAAGCTTAAAACAATAAGAAAAAGGGTCTAAAAGCTTAAGCAAGAATGGGGGTTTGAATGCAAAGAACTCACCCTTGAAGACCACATTCAAGAACACAACTCCAACAAATTTTCCAAGCTTAAACCAGTCCAAGAACTCTGAAATCAACCTCAAGGGACCTCAGCTCCAAGAGGATGGTGTTCTGCTAGGTGTTTGTGTACAATAGTAAGACCAAATGACACTTTTGAAGCACAAAATGAAGAATAAAAGCAAGATAGATACAAAACTATATCCAACACTCAAACCCTAATTTTTCTGAACCTCTGTGAAGGGAGGAAGGGCTCCCTTCTTATAGAAGTTCAATTCCAAAGCTTGTTGAGCAAGCTAAGCAATTGAACCAAATCCCTCCATACACGTGTATGGAGGATGTAAATTGTGTATGCCAGCTATGACAACTAGCATAAAATATCTGCATAAAGCAGATGAATAGGGTTCGGCCAGAAAATATGGCCGATCGACCAACATAAGTGCCGATCGACCAAAAAAAGTGCCGATCAGCCAACACTTTTGGCCGATGGCAAGAAAACAAAGCCGATGGCTTCATGCCTTGGCCGATGGGTTGAGGGGATGGCCAACAAGCCACCCTCTTCCCTCAGAAGCAAAAACACAAGTCCTTGGTCCACAACCAAGCACAAAACAGACAAGTTGAGAGATCTTGAAGCAAGACCGAGACCTCCGGGAACTCAAAACGAACACGAACATGAATGATCATCGAGTGTTCAAACGATGATGTCCAAGTCTTGAAGATGGTAAAAAATGGGTGTCTACATAGTGACAACTTAATTATTTGGCACAAGATTGGTCTAGTATCAGGTTTATATATATATATACAAATTAATTGTCAAACTCCACCTAAAATTGCCTTGGCATGGGATTGGTCTTGCATGATAGGCGATGTATGCCATGAGGGTAATGAGTGCACAAAATATGCCATGTTTTTTCTTGTCTATGTTGACTCGCTCTTATGCTGTGTTTAGTTGAGAGATTTGAGAAGGGATTTGAAAAGGGAAATGGAAATGATAGGTGAAATTTGAATAAAATATATACATTTCACTTAGTTTCACATACCTTTTCCCTTTCCCTTTACAAATCTCTCCCCAAATTTCTCAACTAAACACAACTTAGTGTATGTGAGCACTTCCTATCCTTTCAGCCATTGCCACTTCATGTCATTTGGACTCCATTTTTTTGCTAGAGCCAATGTTTGTAGAAAAAAGTGTCTTCAAAGAAAGCTTACTCTAACTGACTCCATTTTATGTTGTTAGAATTTGAGGAGAAAGCTAACATAGGTTATGTCCCCCATTATTTTGGTTAAAATTTTCATATTCCTTTCAGTTGGCATCTAAATTAAATCAACTAAAAAAATAAGGACACGGGACAATCAAGACACCGTTAGGACACATGGGAGCTACTGCCAACTGGGAAGAAAATTCAACATGTGAGCATGCTGAGGAAGGAACAGTTGGAAGCAATTATACTGACGATTACTAATGCTGTTTGATAGAGGGATTTGAAAATGGAAGAGAAAAAAGTGTGTAAAAGGTACACATACTTTTTCTCTTTTCCTTTCTAAATTTCTTCCCAAATCTTCCAACCAAACATAGCGAAGAATTTGAATTCAAAATATGGAGGGAATCATCCAGCAAAGAGGATGACATGGAGATCAACCATGGGGACATGTGAAGTAGTTTCAACTGTTTCGACGATTACCAAATGATTAGAGAAATTGTTGTCTATATAAATAGCTGTTCAAATGAATAGAAGAGCCCCCTAAATCAAACTGTGTCAGACTAGAAGTAGGAGTAGGCAAAGACTTGTGTTGAGTTTCATTTTCATAGGAGTAAAGATTATAGTAATAATAGAAGAGGAGTCGTCAAAGGCTTTTGAACATAACTTTATGTTGTGTTTGGTTGGAAAATTTGAGGAAGGATTTGGAAAGAGAAATGGAAAAGAAATGTGAATAAAATATACCTATATTTTACTTAATTTCACACACTTTTCCCTTTCTTTTTTTAAATTCCTTTTCAAATCTCCCAACCAAACACAGTATTGTCGTGCTTAGAAAGAATAGTAATAGTAAGGTACAATTGTATTTTGTAATTGGGTTGTTCTCAGCCTTATTACAACATAAGTCTGTGTAATTACTTAGAAAGAATAGTAGCAGTGTTCTTAGACTTGTTACAACATAAGTCTGTGTAATTACGCTAAACTAATCACATTTATTGTATTTTCTTAAACTTCATTAGTGGTCACTATAACTTGCCCTAGTTATTTTTTGAAATATTTTTATACCCTACTATATACGGTGCACATGCCCATAAGCGATAAAAGTCCTCATAAATCATTAACCCAAAATTCCTAAGCAGCTAATCCTATTCTCTAGGTTCACCTTTATTCATCTCGCATCCGCACTCTCTCTCTCTCATGGCGGCATCAAAGATCACAACGGTCGGTGAAGTCTGGAGATCACAGTATGTATACGTTTCTATACCATCTGTTTTTATTTATTTATTTAAATTTTTAATTTTTTAAGTATAATATATTTTTTTTATATTTAACAAGAAGATATTTCAAATATGAACTATGTTTATTTTTCTTTAAAATCTGGAATCTCTGTCATAGTTCTTCTGAATTATAATGTTTTTGCCTTTCATTTTTGCTTCTACATTGAAATCTATCTAAAATATAAAGGGAGAACACCAATTGAAATTGATCTAAGGGTTGCTATTCCCAGAGTTGATATTTTAACGTTGGACAAATTACATTAATAGTCCCTACATTTTACCTTTAGTGTCATTTTGGTTATTACACTTTCAATTGGCTTAATTTTGATATTTAATTTTATATTTTGTGTCAATTTAGTCCAATTGATGATTCTGTTAAAATTTTTTACGAAAAATGATCACTGAGTTTGTTGAGGTTAACTCACGGAGTTGATCAAGTTTATAATTTTGTTCACAAAAGTATGACACTTGCACAACTCATATGCATATTTTTCAGGAAAAAAAAATGCTAATTACTGAACCGATTGGACCAAATTGAAACAAAAGAAAAAATTCAAGGTGAAAATAGAGTCCAATAAAAATTACAGAGATCAAAATAACGTAAGGATCAAAATATAAGAACTAATGATATAAATTGCCTTTTTAACATTTTATTCGCAATGGCTTGCGATGGCTCTCGAAGGTGGTTTTATTTAAGGTGAGAGGAATCTTTATGGTGTCGTGTCATGCAAATTGATGGATTTTGATTTATGAGGTATACTTTCACTGTTTGTGTATTTAATTTTATATATTTGATTTGGCTTTTAATTTTGGTTTCATTCACTTTACAAAATCTAGGCAAGACGACTTGGGCTTGAACCAGGTTGTTAAGACAAAATCCGATCAATGGTGAAAAAAGTTGCGTAAATGATTACGCATTACTTGTACACTCCAAATAAAACTTCCAAGCCATTTTTTTCTTTTTTGTTTTTTTTTGGAGAACATGAAAAACAGTTATATTAATAAAACAAATAACATACAGCAAAAGAAAAACAACAAGACTCCAAAGGGTCAAACAAACCATCAAACAACAAACTACAAACAAAAAAAAAAAATAACAAGTTGGTAAAAAAATCAGTTATGACCTAGGGAAAACAACCGATCTTCTTAAAGATGTGGTTTAAAAAATTAGATCTGCATCAAACCATGTAAGATCTGCATCAACACTAGCTGTTGCTGTCACCATCGTCCCGTTACAACTCCCCAACTCTGCCACTTTTGTTGCCGTATTTGGGACATTGCAAGAAGCAAGAGTTGAAGAGGAAGAATACCTCCGATGGTATGAGAAAAGGTTTTGGAGAAGAGGGAATCATTGTGGGTTACCCCCATTCCAGATATAAAAAACTTAGATCTATACTCTAGAAGTGTAGATCTACACTTTAGAAGTGATAAAAGAGGTCACCGAAGTATCCCTGGAACATCGTTGGAAATCTACTAGAGAGAGAAGCTCTCACTGCTCTCTCTCTCCCTCTGGAGCTAAATTTGAAGCCATTTTTGTTATTACAATGATGTCGGCATACCCCAAAACAACAATCACAATTGAAATCAAACACAACATATTAATTTATTTTATTTTATTTTTTAGAACAGATTGGGACATTCAAACTCTCACACTAATGACATGGGATTTGATTAACCGATTACATCCCAGCCATACTTCAAATATATTCAAAGCCACCATGCAAACATATTAAGGTCCTTAAAACACACTGCAACTGTCACGAAATCCTTTATTTCATTGAGTTGTTGTTCCAGCTCCATATTTTTTACTCTTTTCAGCCAGTCGCAAGCCGCTATTGCTTGAGCTATTCTTTCCGCTGTCACACACCACTCTTTAATAACATTCTTGAACACTTCTGTTTTATTTGATTGTATTTCAACTTCAACCATGGCAGCCATCACATAGAACAACTGTTGTTCATCATCTGTTTTATTTATTGCATGCTCCTTCAAGTCTTTCCACTTTTGCTGCATGCACAAATGGTTAAAGCACCACATCATTTGAGCAATTATCAACTCTTGAATGTAAATACATGGAATAAATATTTATTTATTTATTTCACTGTATAAATTCTGCTATCACACTACCTATATGTATTTTATATGAAAAATATGGGTCTCCATACATATTTAGTAAGTTAATCAAATTCACTAAAGTATGATAAAATCATTATTATGTGAATGTGTTAGCTTGGTTGAGGGCTAGTTTAAAGAATTTTTTTTTTAATATTCTGAAAAAATAAATAAATAAAATTTTTGTTAGAGAATTGACCCACTTTTCAAATTATTTGGAAAACTAACTTGCTTTTTGAAATCACATTTGGAAAATGCGATTTTGAAATTAAAATTGCATTTTCAACATGCAATTTCACCTTGAAATCACAGGTTGAAAATACAATTTATGATGACATGGTGAAATTGCATGTTCAATATGCGATTTCAATTGAAATCGCATTTTCAACATACGATTTCAAGGTGAAATTGCATGTTGAAAGTGCAATTTCAATTTCAAAATCGCATTTTCAAAATGCAATTTCTAAAGCAGGTTAGTTTTCCAAATAGTTTGAAAAGTGAGTCAATTCTCTAAATAATTTTTTTTAGAATATTAAAAAAAAAAAACTCCTAGTTTCAAGGCTGTTTTGGCAAATACTTTTTAATATATATATATATATATTATTTTGCTTTTTTTTTTTTGGGGGGGGGGAGATAAAATTGTTGTTAAAAAAGTTGATGTATTTGGAAAATGTTAAAAGAATCTAATTTTTGTTATTGTGAAAGTTTAGGTGGGTTTTGAATTTTTTTAATCTTTAGTGAATTTTTTGAATTTTTCAATAAAAATAAATAAATATATTTTTATTTTTTCTAGGCTAGAAAAACTTGAGAAGCTAAAAAAATTTGTTGAACCCAAAAAATTTAGAAAAAAATAAGGTTTTTTAGCACATGCCAAATAGAGTAGTGTTTCTTTTAATTTGTTTGTTTGTTATTTGTTTGGTTTTTTTTTTTTTTTTATTTTTTATTATTATTATTATTATTATTATTATTTTCAATTGTTAGCTAAATAAATTGAAACCAAACAACTAAAATATTTTTGGCTTAAATAATAAAAAATGATCTTTTGATTTGAAACCAAACAAGTAAAATGTTTTCAATCATTAAATAGCGTCGATCTTTGGATTGTGATAAAATCTGAAACTAGATATTTAAGTTTTTGGTGCGAAGGTGAAAGTTTGAGCACAAGCCAAACATCAGATTTGGAAAATCCAAAGAGGGAGGCGATATAGCGATCCCGGGTTTACTCTTGTTGTACAGTGATCCGGACTTGTGTCCGTGGATGTTGGTAGTTGTTTAATTATCTTGTTTGCATCCTTTTTACCTTGTATATTGAGTTATAGGATGTGTTGGGCAGGTTTGTTACAGGTTGGTTGTGTTTGGGAGCCTAGTGTTGCTGCCCAGATTTTTGGACCTTCGCTCGAGCGAGGCGTTGGTCGCTCGAGCGAGAGTGAGGTTCGTGTCTGGTGGGTCGAGCCAGAGTGGCTTCGCTCGAGCGAGCGCTTGCTCCTGGTTCTGGACCTGAGAGTTGTGTTTCTTGGCTCGAGCGAGCTTTTCTTGGCTCGAGCGGTCTGGTTTGTTCTTCGCTCGAGCGAGAAGTTGGTCGCTCGAGCGTGCTTGTGGTTGCAGACCTGAGGGTTCGAGTTGTTGGCTCGAGCGAGCATTCTTTCGCTCGAGCGCACTTCTGAGTTTTTGGCTCGAGCAAGAGCTTCTTGGCTCGAGCGAGAGTTTTCTGTGTCTGGTCGCTCGAGCGACTAAGGCTTCGCTCGAGCGAGCGTGTTTTATATCAGCGGACAGTAGCGTTTTAAACCTCACTTTTTCACCTTTTCTTTTTGATCAAACCCTAAATCCGAGACTCTCTCTCTCTACCCTTATATTCTCTTTAAGATTTGATCTCCCTAGAGTGTGAATCTAGCCTAGGGCTTTTGTTAAAAAGATAGAGGGCGTTGAGAGCTTTGATTTAATCTGAAAAAGTTTGGATTTGGAGCACGTTGGTCTTCGAGTCTTCATCTCCTTTTTGGCTCAAACTTCGAGGTAGGGATATCCTACTCCTCTCTATGGGTTTTGTCTTTAAATTTTGGCATTTTGAGATGTTGGTGTTGGTTTGGTAATTTTGTGAAAGTTTGGGGGCTTTTGTGTAATTTTACAAAAGTTGGGGTTTTATTCATAATAAACCTGAATGCATGTTTGGAATAGAGAATTGGAATAAATGTTGAATCATTAATGAAAATGGGACCTAAGGGTTGAAATGTTAATTATGGGATTTGACCTAATTACATTGTTTAATTAATTGGGATAATTAATTGAGAAGAATGAGGAAATGAAATGTTGATTGAATATCCATTGTGCATTTATTTTCTGTTTAGAAATAACTGCTTTGGGCTATCGGTGGAGGATAGTCGTGATTGTTGTAGACAATGCATGATGATTAGGCAAACTGAAACTAATCAATGAAATGTGTCATGGAACTTGACGGTTGATAGAATACATTAATTGTATGTATTGGGTGATTGTATATAGAACCATTGTGTTTGTATACGTTATGTGTAGAGGAGGAGATAGGGGATGTACTCCGCGGTTTAGGGGAAGATAGGGGATGTACCTCTAAACCGGATAGTGTTGGGAGAAGATAGGGGATGAACTCCGTAGATACAGCTCATATGCTTGTCAAGAGAAGTGAAGATAGAGCTTATATGCTTGTCTTTGTGATGTGTGGATACAGCTTATATGCTTATCTGTGAATGTGGGATATTGTTGTTATACATATCTGTTGAGAATGTGGATATAGCTTATATGCTTATCTGAATGTGGGATATAGTTTTTATACATATCTGTGGAAATGATGATAAAGCTAGTATGCTTATCTGTTGAAAAAGGGAAAATGAAAGGAAACTTGGACTCATAAGTCGTATGACATAAATATGTGATTTATGTGATTGTATCAGTGTTGGCCATCTATCAATTGCTAATATTTTAGTCATTGTTCATGGTTGGTTTAGTGTATTTCTACTGGGCTGTGGCTCACCCTATATGGGAATATCATTTTCAGGTGCAGGAAGCATGCCACCTCCAAGGACATAGCTTGGGAGGCTAGAGGCGGACATAATGTTGTCGTTTCTCTTTTTGATGTATTACATGTAAATACAAGCCAAGGGCTTAATGTGTATGAGTTAGTACTCTTTTGTTGTAACCAAGTGATAACTTGGAAAGCTGTAAGCCCGTAGGGCATTTTGTTTTGATGTAACATGTAATACTTATGTAATGGAACTCTAATGAATAAAAGAATGTTGTTAGTTTATATGTAAATGCATGTCTTATCTGATGGGTTTAATGTTGATATTTTGAGGGCGTTACAACTTGGTATCAGAGCGTACCGGGTTCGAATGCTTTGGGTACGTGGGAAGTGATTAGGATCACAATGGGTTTGTCTCGCTTAATAGAGACTTAGATGTAGTATCATATGCTATGTGCTTAATTGATAACATGCTTATGTGACTATGTGGGTATGGGATTTAATTTCTAGGATGTTGATTGGATCCTTGAGTTTCTAGGAGTCTTGTTGGAAAAGCACTTGATCAATGCTATTTCTAACCGGAACTCTAGTAACGCCTCGGGACTATCATTATCCGGAAATGAAATTCGTAAGTGCTTATGTGTTTATGTGCTTACGTGGAGTGAATTACAGTTGTCCATGCATTAGGACGTGAGTGTTTAGTTTCGGCACATTTATGAATGTGCTAATGTTCTGTGTTACCTTTATTAGGATGTCAGGACGAGGAAGAGGTGCTAGGCGTGGTAGACCTGCGAGGCAGGAAGTACCGTTACAGGGTGAGATTCCGGCAGTGCAGGAGGGAGTTGGTCAGGCCAATGTGGCCGAGCCAGTGGGTCAGCAGGCTATGGGTGCCTTGGCCAGAGAGATAGCAGGAGCTTTGGGTATTCTTAGAGCTGGGAATCAGGCAGCTGAGGCAGGGCCTTCTTTCTTGAAGAGGGAGTTCTTCCGGTCTAATCCGGATGAGTTTATCGGGGATCCGAAGGAGCCATTGAAGGTTGATGAGTGGCTAGAGCAAATGAGTAAGACGTTCGAGATGCTTGGCATCGAGGACGGAGCACTGAAAGTGACCTTGGCATCCTTCCAACTGAAGGGAGATGCGGGTCAGTGGTGGAAGTATGAGAAGGCTCGTGTTGGTGGTACTTGGGAGACGTTTATAAATGCTTTTCAGGAAAGGTTTTTGTCTGCTGCAGCTAGGGAGAAGCTGAGGGATCAGTTTAGCCGGCTTAATCAGCAGGGCTTGTCAGTGGCCGAGTTTGAGGCTACTTTTACCAGTCTGTCCAGGTTTGCACCTGAACTGGTGGCGTCTGAGGAACGCCGTTGTTATGAGTTTGAACGGAAGTTGAGGCGGGGCCTCAAGCTGAGAGTTGGTGGATCTTACATCCGGGAGTATAGACACCTAGTGGACGCTGCAGCTCATATGGAGCTCATGATGCAGGAGGAGGATGAGGGGCAGAGAGGCTCCAAGAGGAGTCAGGATAGTCAGGGTGATGGCAGGAGGCAGAGGGGTTCTAACCCTCAGCAGTCGCAGGGTGGTGTTGCTAGATCGACCTTCCCAGTGCCGAGTGCAGGCTCCGGGAGAGGTGGTCAGGGGGAATTCACCTGTTACAAGTGTGGCCAGTTGGGTCACAAGGTTTCTGTTTGCCCGCAGAAGGGTGGGGGTCAGAGAGCTGCTTCTTCTTCAGCTAGACCGCAGAGTCAGAGTTTGGGCATGGGGCAGCCCTTGACTTGTTATCAGTGTGGACAGCCTGGGCACCTGAAGAGGTTTTGCCTGCAGTTGAGTGCCATTTCGGGAGCGTCTGGTTCTAGACAGACGCAGGGTTTTCAGCCAGCTCAGTCTGTGCAGGCCTCGAGGGCCAATCCGGGAGCTTCGTCATCCCAGTCTGTGCAGCAGTCTTTTGCTCCGAGAGGTGAGCAGGTAGACCAGGGGCCTACGGGGCGCGTGTATGCTGTTACCGCGCAGGATTTAGTACCGGCTCCATCAGTAGTGAGAGGTACTTTTCTGTTTTGCAACTCGGTTGCTAGTGTGTTGATAGACACGGGTGCATCTCATTCTTTTGTATCTGCTGCATTTGCATCTGTTTTGGAATTGGAGTTGGCACAGTTAGCATCTCCTATTTGTGTGGTATCGCCTTTGGGTGGTGAGTTGATCCTGAAACAGGGTGTTAGAGGTTGTGATATAGAGGTCGCCGACTATAGGCTTCCTTTTCCGTTTGTTGTCATGCCCATAAAGGGTTTTGATGTTATTTTGGGTATGGACTGGCTATCGTCATACCGGGCTGTTATTGATTGCTACCGCCAGAGGGTCACGTTATGTACCTTGAGCGGGGAGTGGTTCCATTTCTTGGGAGACCGGGTTGGTAGTGTTTTGCCACCGGGATATGATTCGCGAGGGCGAAGTGAGCTTAGTGGTTTACTTGCTAGCTTTGAGAGTAGTGAGTGTATTGAGACTCAGATTGTGTTGCCGAGGGTGGTTTGTGAGTATTCGGATGTCTTTCCCGAAGATCTTGTTAGTTTGCCACCTTACCGTGAGATAGAGTTCTCTATTGATTTAGTGCCCGGCACGGCGCCGGTTTCTATGGCACCTTACCGTTTTGCTCCAGCAGAGTTGGTTGAGTTGAAAGTTCAGCTCCAGGAATTGCTAGATAAGGGCTTTGTTCGCCCTAGTGTTTCGCCGTGGGGAGCGCCGGCCCTCTTTGTTAAAAAGAAAGATGGTGCCTTGAGATTGTGTATTGACTACCGGAAGTTGAATCGGGCTACGGTTAAGAATAAGTACCCTATGCCCCGTATAGATGATTTGTTTGACCAGTTGAAGGGTTCCCGTTGTTTCTCGAAGATAGACTTGAGATCGGGTTACCACCAGTTGAGGGTCAGGGAGGAGGACATTCCTAAGACGGCATTCCGTACGCGGTATGGCCATTATGAGTTTCTGGTGATGCCATTTGGGCTTACCAATGCACCGGCAGTCTTTATGGACTTGATGAACCGGATTTTTCGGGAGTACTCAGACCGATTTGTGGTCGTCTTCGTGGACGACATTCTTATTTATTCGCCTTCAGAGGAGGAGCACGAGGAACACTTGAGAGTGGTGCTTGAGTTGCTTAGAACCCATAGGCTGTATGCCAAGTTTGGGAAGTGTGAGTTCTGGTTGAGGGAAGTCAAATTCTTAGGCCACGTGGTATCCGGGGAAGGGGTGTCTGTTGATACATCCAAGGTTGAGGCAGTGCAAGATTGGGCACAGCCTAAGAGTGTGTTTGAGATCCGCAGTTTTCTGGGATTGGCTGGGTATTACCGTCGGTTTGTGAAAGATTTCTCCAGGTTAGCGTCACCGTTGACTAGACTGACTCGGAAAGGAGTCAAGTTTGTGTGGAGTGAGACTTGTGAAAAGTCGTTCCAAGAGCTGAAAGTTAGATTGACCACCGCTCCGGTGTTGATTATTCCGGAGAGAGGGTTGGGATATGCAGTTTATTGTGATGCCTCACGAGAGGGTTTGGGTTGTGTGTTGATGCAAGAGGGGAAAGTGGTAGCTTATAGCTCACGTCAGTTGAAAATACACGAGAAGAATTACCCCACACACGACCTAGAGTTAGCAGCAGTGATCTTCGCCTTGAAGATTTGGAGGCACTACCTTTATGGTGAGAGGTTCGAGGTGTTCTCGGACCACAAGAGTTTGAAGTATCTGTTTACACAGAGAGACTTGAATTTGAGACAGAGGAGGTGGATGGAGTTCATTGAGGATTATGATTTTGAGTTGCATTATCATCCGGGAAAGGCCAATGTTGTGGCCGATGCCCTTAGTAGGAAATCCATTAGTGATGTAGCTTGTATAGCCATCCGGGAATGGGAGATGTTGGGAGCACTTGGCGAGTTTGATTTGCTACTGGGCGAATCTGTTGAGGCTGCGGCCTTGTTTTCTGTTGTTGCGCAGCCTACACTTGTGACTAGAGTGTTAGAGGCACAGAGAAGTGACCTTGAGGTAGAATCCCTCCGAGAGAAGATCTCCAGTGGGAAAGTTGAGAAGGGTTTGACGGTGTATCCTGACCTGAGTGTGAGATACCGAGACCGTTTGTTTGTACCGGAGTCTTGCCGAGAGGAAGTACTCCGAGAGTTTCATCATTCGCGCCTTGCGGTGCATCCGGGAGGTACTAAGATGTATCAGGATTTGGGTCGCCAGTTTTGGTGGCGGGGTATGAAGAGAGATGTGGCTGTTTTTGTATCGAAGTGCCTTACTTGTCAGCAAGTGAAGGCCGAGCATCAGAGGCCAGCGGGTTTGTTGCAACCCTTGCCTATTGCCGAGTGGAAGTGGGAGCATGTCACTATGGACTTCGTTGTAGGTCTTCCGAGGACTCAGCGGGGTAGTGATGCTATTTGGGTGGTTGTAGACCGGTTGACTAAGTCGGCGCACTTTATTCCTATGCGCGTGAGAGATTCGGTGGATCATCTTGCCGATTTGTATATTCGGGACGTAGTGAGATTGCCCGGGGTCCCAGTGACGATCATCTCAGATAGAGATCCTTGTTTTACTGCTAGGTTGTGGCAGAGTTTGCAGAGTGCCTTGGGCACTAAGTTGACCTTTAGTACGGCTTATCATCCTCAGACTGACGGGCAGTCCGAGCGTACTATTCAGATCCTCGAGGATATGCTTCGGGGTTGTGTCCTGGACTTCAGTGGGACATGGGAGAGGCACTTGCCTTTGGTAGAGTTTGCCTACAACAACAGTTTTCAGTCTAGCATCGGTATGGCACCGTTTGAGGCCTTGTATGGCCGACCTTGTAGGTCTCCAGTTTGTTGGGCCGAGGTGGGTGATGCACCTTCGTTGGGTCCGGAGTTGGTTAGGGAGACGACGAAGAAAGTTGAGCTTATCCGTAGGAGGCTTGTTACAGCCCAGAGTCGGCAGAAATCTTATGCTGACCGTAGAAGGAGACCTTTGGCGTTTGAGGTAGGTGATCATGTCTTTCTGAAGATATCACCTAGGCGAGGTCTGATGAGGTTTGGGAAGAGTGGGAAGTTATCCCCTCGGTTTATTGGTCCTTTTGAGATCCTTGAGAGGATTGGTGAGGTTGCTTATCGGTTAGCCTTACCGCCGTAGTTGTCCGGAGTGCATGACGTGTTTCATGTGAGTATGCTTCGGAAGTATGAGCCAGATCCATCACATGTGTTGGATTGGACCGATTTAGAGGTAGATGAGGATGCCTCGTATGAGGAGAGACCGGTTCGGGTCTTGGATAGGCGGGATCAGGTCCTGCGTGGCAAGACCATTCCTTTGGTGAAAGTCTTGTGGAAACATCACGGAGTGGAGGAAGCCACTTGGGAACGTGAGTTGGAAGTCCGAGAGAAATATCCGGACTTGTTTGTTGATATGTAATCTTGCAATTAAATTTTGTTGAACTTAAGAGCTTTTATATATGTCTTAAGTTGTGAAACATTGAAAATGTTTTGGTTATTGGAAGTATGTTTTGGAACTTGCCTCATATGGAAGTTGAATGTAACATTGTATATGTTGATTATATTGTTGAAATTGGATAGTTAGTGCATAATGTTGATGCATATTGAAAGTACATATGTTGTTTACATATTGCGATATACCTCTTGTTAAATGGAGGGGATGGCCGGTAATGGGTCGGATTATTGAATGTTCAAGTGTAACATTGTTTAAAATGAAGGAAAACCTGTTTTTGAAAACTTGTGCTTAATTTAGGGGGCAAAATTCTTTAAGGGGGGAGGTTATAGCGATCCCGGGTTTACCCTTGTTGTACAGTGATCCGGACATGTGTCCGTGGATGTTGGTAGTTGTTTAATTATCTTGTTTGCATCCTTTTTACCTTGTATATTGAGTTATAGGATGTGTTGGGCAGGTTTGTTACAGGTTGGTTGTGTTTGGGAGCCTAGTGTTGCTGCCCAGATTTTTGGACCTTCGCTCGAGCGAGGCGTTGGTCGCTCGAGCGAGAGTGAGGTTCGTGTCTGGTGGGTCGAGCCAGAGTGGCTTCGCTCGAGCGAGCGCTTGCTCCTGGTTCTGGACCTGAGAGTTGTGTTTCTTGGCTCGAGCGAGCTTTTCTTGGCTCGAGCGGTCTGGTTTGTTCTTCGCTCCAGCGAGAAGTTGGTCGCTCGAGCGTGCTTGTGGTTGCAGACCTGAGGGTTCGAGTTGTTGGCTCGAGCGAGCATTCTTTCGCTCGAGCGCACTTCTGAGTTTTTGGCTCGAGCAAGAGCTTCTTGGCTCGAGCGAGAGTTTTCTGTGTCTGGTCGCTCGAGCGACTAAGGCTTCGCTCGAGCGAGCGTGTTTTATATCAGCGGACAGTAGCGTTTTAAACCTCACTTTTTCACCTTTTCTTTTTGATCAAACCCTAAATCCGAGACTCTCTCTCTCTACCCTTATATTCTCTTTAAGATTTGATCTCCCTAGAGTGTGAATCTAGCCTAGGGCTTTTGTTAAAAAGATAGAGGGCGTTGAGAGCTTTGATTTAATCTGAAAAAGTTTGGATTTGGAGCACGTTGGTCTTCGAGTCTTCATCTCCTTTTTGGCTCAAACTTCGAGGTAGGGATATCCTACTCCTCTCTATGGGTTTTGTCTTTAAATTTTGGCATTTTGAGATGTTGGTGTTGGTTTGGTAATTTTGTGAAAGTTTGGGGGCTTTTGTGTAATTTTACAAAAGTTGGGGTTTTATTCATAATAAACCTGAATGCATGTTTGGAATAGAGAATTGGAATAAATGTTGAATCATTAATGAAAATGGGACCTAAGGGTTGAAATGTTAATTATGGGATTTGACCTAATTACATTGTTTAATTAATTGGGATAATTAATTGAGAAGAATGAGGAAATGAAATGTTGATTGAATATCCATTGTGCATTTATTTTCTGTTTAGAAATAACTGCTTTGGGCTATCGGTGGAGGATAGTCGTGATTGTTGTAGACAATGCATGATGATTAGGCAAACTGAAACTAATCAATGAAATGTGTCATGGAACTTGACGGTTGATAGAATACATTAATTGTATGTATTGGGTGATTGTATATAGAACCATTGTGTTTGTATACGTTATGTGTAGAGGAGGAGATAGGGGATGTACTCCGCGGTTTAGGGAAAGATAGGGGATGTACCTCTAAACCGGATAGTGTTGGGAGAAGATAGGGGATGAACTCCGTAGATACAGCTCATATGCTTGTCAAGAGAAGTGAAGATAGAGCTTATATGCTTGTCTTTGTGATGTGTGGATACAGCTTATATGCTTATCTGTGAATGTGGGATATTGTTGTTATACATATCTGTTGAGAATGTGGATATAGCTTATATGCTTATCTGAATGTGGGATATAGTTTTTATACATATCTGTGGAAATGATGATAAAGCTAGCATGCTTATCTGTTGAAAAAGGGAAAATGAAAGGAAACTTGGACTCATAAGTCGTATGACATAAATATGTGATTTATGTGATTGTATCAGTGTTGGCCATCTATCAATTGCTAATATTTTAGTCATTGTTCATGGTTGGTTTAGTGTATTTCTACTGGGCTGTGGCTCACCCTATATGGGAATATCATTTTCAGGTGCAGGAAGCATGCCACCTCCAAGGACATAGCTTGGGAGGCTAGAGGCGGACATAATGTTGTCGTTTCTCTTTTTGATGTATTACATGTAAATACAAGCCAAGGGCTTAATGTGTATGAGTTAGTACTCTTTTGTTGTAACCAAGTGATAACTTGGAAAGCTGTAAGCCCGTAGGGCATTTTGTTTTGATGTAACATGTAATACTTATGTAATGGAACTCTAATGAATAAAAGAATGTTGTTAGTTTATATGTAAATGCATGTCTTATCTGATGGGTTTAATGTTGATATTTTGAGGGCGTTACAGGCGACGTCAACACCAGTGGCTAAAGGCAAATCTATAGGAGATGAGGCTGATCTAATGAGGGTGGATCCAATGAGGCGGGAAGGTGGCGAATCTAGTGGCAATAAAATGGTTGGAATGACAAGCTTCCAATATTATTAAGCAAAAATACAAAGAAAATGAGAAAAAATGGTAGAAGGAGGAGAGAGGAGGCCGGCAGCTGGAATCCCTCCCCACCACTGGTGGCACACCCAGCCGAAGGCTTAGGGAGGGAGGCTTAGAGAGAGATGCTCTAAGCTTAAAGAGAGGACTTTTTTAGTGAAACAAAATAAATCTTCCTAGTTTCATTGCACTGCTGGAAAATCCACTTTTAGCGGCGTTTAAAAAACGACGCTAAAAGTACTAAAAACATCGCTAATTCTTTTTGCGACGTTAGTATCAAACGCCAACGATGTGGCCGTCGCTATAGCTTTATGGCGTTTGAAAAACGTCGTAAATGTCCTACCCTAACTGTACTATGACGTCACCATGACATTTAGCGACGTTTTTGAAAACACCGTCATAGACATTTATACATTTAAAAAATCTAGCCATTGTGGTAGATATAGTGATGTTTTTTAAACGCCGCCATAGCCTTTTTTTATTTTTAAATTGTGCTAATTTTATATGGTTGAACAAAAAAATACTTGTCAAACAATTATTAAGAACTAATAATTGATGTTTATTAAAATAATAAATAAACTAAGCTTGAAAACAAAATTAAAAATAAGAAACAATGCATTGCATACCTAAGAATAGAAACAATTCATGTTCAGACTTTAAATACATCAATTAAAATCAAAATGGTCAAGAAGTGTAATTTGCCCAAAAAAAATTAAAAAGGAATAGAAAGCACACTAATATGGCTTATAATATTAAAAATACCACTTGTCTTCCAACTATATCCAAAGAAGAGCCTAAACTATATGCAACAGATGATACATTTGGAACCATACAGTACACTATAATCCAATTAAACAAGATAAAAAGAATTAAAGGGGGGGGGGGGAGGGGGAATGTAAAAGAACAAGAACAAATAAAAAAAGCCTCATCATATTTCCTCTAATGGCTTTTTCCCTCTCCTCTCACATAAATTCTACATATAGCAACTTCATATCCATCATGATGATCATTCGGAGTTAAATAGCTTCTCACAATCAAACAGAGTTGGGTTTCAAATTATTCTGTCTCGTCTTCTTCCAAATCACCGTTCGATACCCCGTTGTTTCCACCAGGTACTGATCCGACTTCAAGTGGACTTCAAATATCCTTTGAAGGCATAGGAGATGGTTTTATGAGTGTCAAAGTATTATCATCCTTGTCAAACTCTTCACTTGCTTCCCCTGAGTAAGTATAGCTGCCACATGTGAAAATATTCAATGTGGAGACAAGAAAATAATTGACAATTAATTTTTATAACATAGAATAAGCCCTCTGCGAGGAGTTTGCAGCTAATTTCTATGTTCCACCATAAAATTGATCGACAGTTGGGGAGATTTTTCCTGGACACTCAAGTCTTTATGAGTTATTATGACCTAATGTGACAACAATCATAATACTCACAAATTACGACCTCAAGAATTAGTGATTAGAATAACAATATCATAAATTACAGTCTGATTGTCTACAAAAATACCATAACACTCTGTTTGGATTGTGGGTGAGAAAAGAAATGAAATGATTGTGGTCACACATTTAGGTTAGAAAAGAAGAAATTATTGTATTTTCTTACTTTTATGTTTGGATGAGTGAGACAACAAAATATTTGATACACGGATATGGGTGGGATTTCTTTTCCTTCGTATTTTAATGGGCAATCTTGGTATTATAGAAATACAATCAATCAGTTTGCTTATCACCAAATCACACAAGTTTTAGTGAGAAATGAAACCCCTATAAAATAAGCTCTCCCTCTCCCTCTCCCTCTCTCTCTCTCACACACACATAACTTATAAACCAACACAAGAAAAGAGTTTTCTCTCTTCATTTCTTATTATTTCTCACCAAATCATCCCATCCAAACAGGTTGTAAATGAACGATGATGGTAAAAGAATGGTGAATTATAATTGCGAGATACACATGGACATTGTATGAATGATAATGGTCATTATAGAGTGCCAATTATCTGCTTTGTAAACTCTCTTTTCTTCATTAGTTCCCCTTTGAAGCAAAAGGGAACATACGCCAAACAATGTTATACTATAGTGATTACATTGCCAAAGATGAAACTGCAAATGACTTAACAAATGGTTGATCATATCTTAAAAACTTCAATAAAAGAAATTGACTGCCAATTGCAACAAATTTTAACAAAGAAGCAGATAATAGCAGGCCTTTAAACCATTTTTTTCTCCACTGGGATTTTCATCTTGGCCCTCGTTCTTGCATTCTACGTGGTTCAAATGCTAATAATTTTGTTTGGTCTCAGCCAGACGCTATGTTATTGACACCTTTTCATCGCAGATGATGGTTTTTAACAGACCCTTTGTGCTTTCTACTGTCCTGTAATGGTTCATGTTAAACACTTGACATTTCTTTACACATTTGAAGATTAATTAAGCCTTATTTCCCAGACAAGAAAAATTACCTCATAGCATATCCAACCTACGGACACAATAACAGCTACTGCCAAAGCATTAGTGAACTTCCTGTAAATATCTAGTTTTGCCAACATGCGTCGAGCCTGCCACGTCACATTGATAAACAAATGTTACTTCGGTGGATTTTTTCAGAATTCAGGCAGCAATACTTATATCACATATCAATAAAAATAGCAACGTAGGTGTCATTTCAGAATGCAGCGTAACATAAAAGGAAAGTATTTTCCCCTTTCTCTACAGACAGTGAGGCCAAATGAAGCCCAAGCTTACTCCTATAAATTCCAAGGCACAAACAGAAAAATATGCACAAAATTTAGTCATTGGGCCCTAGCAGTGTTGAATGGGATACAAAGCACAAAATACAAAGAACACACATCACACCTTGACCTGCAAGTAAAATTTATTAAGATTCCTCACTATTTTCAATTTTCAAGAGCTAATGTCCATTACATTGACATTGGCAGTATAAAATAGTTGATTCATTATCGCTACCCCGATTATTGCCTAATCTAGAAATAACTAGAGCAAATCATTGTTTTATTTCATTTGAGATCAAATCAGAAATCAGCTTACTACAGAGTGCATGCCAAGGTTCAAACTCATCTATCATCGACACAAATAACATAATAAATAAATAGGGAATGTGGTTATCACTAGCACTGTATACAGTTGTAGACATGTTTATAAGGATTTATGGAGTTCATAAATATTATATTCGGCATGATAGAATGTGATTGCCAACCAGAGAAATGTGGTGTACAAAACAGCTACAGAAGGTAATTCACTACAGAGGTTAGAGTTTTTTTTGATAAGTACTACGGAGGTTAGAGTTACAACCACCAATCAACAAGAAGATTTATTCCTATCCCAGTAACAATGAATAAGAAAAATTGTCAACTACAAATTCTAGAACTATAATAGGAGTATGGACATAAATAAAGATATATCAACCACATATTCTAGAACTTAAAAATAACATAATAATAAATTAAAAACTCCAGGTTATCATTACATGAAAAACAAGTAAAACGGAATGCAAAAGTAATAGCAGCAACATAAAATAATATACATTTAATAGTAGGATTGTTCTTGCTGCAGTTGATTGTGGTGGCGGTCAAATAAATAAACAGAAGTACAAAAGGCACATAGATATCTAGAAACATCAAACAAACTTACATTTGCCAGTCGGAAGGGACAAAACTTAGGCTTCCCACTTCTTCCATACTTGAGCAAATATGCCCTTTCTTGAGAGCAGTAATGGCCTGTTGTAAAGATCAGCCAAAAACCTAAATTAAACAAGTTCAACACTTTTGCAGACAGAACTACTAGCAATCTACGTTCAAGGTAAAGTCACAGTAATAGGTTAAAGATAAAAAAAAAGTAGCAAAATTTTATTCAGATGATGGGGACAAATTTGTAGTTACAAAGACCGCAGATGCAGGAGGAACTTGAAGCTATATTGTATATCCTGTAAAATCTTCATGGTTACTCATGCAGGTGATAGAGCAAATATCCATAGGATTTAACATCAACCTCCGAGTAACATTATTCTATAAGAGGCTTAAGTTGTATAGTAGCTCACCTATCTAATCATAACCCAAGATCAGATCTGACCACGTAGTGAATAAATAGCTTCTCAACCATGCTGAGGAGGGTGTACATTGAATTGTTGTGAAATTTGAGATTAAAAAAAAAAAAAAATTCCTTCTACCTTCACTCAGTTTTCCCTCCTCATATCAATTCACAAATGATAGTATAATCACAAACAAAAACACAATCAAACACAAGCTATTTCATTAATTCATTAACCATTCTACAAAGCCTGTGCATTCCAAAACCAAATGTATAAGCATACAACAATCACTTAAGCATTAATGTAATGCAAAAATCAATACACACTATGCTTGTCATCACTTAAGCATTAAAGTAATGCTAAAAATACGCCACCAAAACACATATTTCCTGTAGTGAAAAGGGTGATTTAGATATTGTGTACAAGAGAAGCAGAAATGAACAACAATGAATTTGTAACCTTTGTTTATTTTATGTTATCTAGTTTTAAATGTCAAAACCAACTTTCATAAGATAATATATCTTTTGTCAAATAATTTGTAAGAACCATTAACAAAACTAGAATCCTGATCATTGCAAGTAATATTCTTACTTCAAATCCTAAAATTAAATTTTTAGACAGACAACAAAGATCTCATTATATATATAAGACAACATTATAATGAACTTGACCCATCCCAAACTCCTAAACTAATTATTAAATATCTTATCTCAAATCATCTAAGACCATCTCCAACCACTGCTGGAAATCAAGGTTTAAATCATTTGAACAAGATTAAGGAGTCACCAAAATAGGATGAGCCAAAATAGAAATCTGAGTGCACCAAAATTGGAATCTGGACATTTGAGCCAACTTGATATTCATATTCCCATTCACAATAACCACATTCACACACAAATCCTTTTCCAACCATATCAACCTAGTTCACCAAAATAGGATGTCCCTCCATCTTTGTCTCCAATGCACTTTTTCCATTTATCTCTGTTCCCTGAACTTAAAAACATGTATACAATTGGGAGAGAGAGAGAGAGAAGTTGATATTAGTAATCATAAACAATAGAAAACAATTATCCATAAACAGTTAATTCTCAACAAAAGACTAATTCTCAACAGGTAATTATAATAGTAAAATGGAAATATAAGCTACAAAGACAAATTCTCAACAAAAGAAAATTTCATAAAGAAAGCAATCATCAATCCATATTGATAAAGAAAACACCTATTATTGTTTAATTAGTCAAGTTGTGTAATCCATCCAGTTTTCCATAGAAAAATAAAATGGATGCATGTGTGAACTGTGATTATTATCCCATATCCATATCCAATTCAATTCATATTTAAGATGAAAATTTTGCTTCTTTAGAATTTATGTCCCCTATTACTAATGAAAAACTCTAATTAAACTACAAAGCAAATGCCAAGACTTGGGCCTACTTTTCCAGCACTTGAAAGACAATACCTGCATCAAACAAAGGTCAAAATCCGCATAAGTAATTCCGACAGATTTCTCCAGCACATAGAAAATACACATCTTACAAAGTCAAGGTCAAATTGTACTTGAGATCATGGCGCCAAGCTTGGTATGTCAAGTTTGAGGTGGAGTGTCCCATCATACTCTGCCACTCCATTTTCCCACCCTTGTTTTCAATAAGTTATCATAGATTTTGTTGCATTATTAACAAATAAGGTTTCAGAGCACAGTCGCTAATCAATTCAAGACATCAAATTGCATACAATCACCAAGAAGCCTTAAATCAAAAACCCTAAATTAATTCTCAAAACAGATACACAAACACATATGCATATATAAATAAAGTCATTAATAAACAATTCGATAAATAAAAGACCAAATTTCAAAACCGTTCTCACCTGACGTCACTGCCACTTTCAACCAGCTGTGCCGCCGCCGTCGCCGAAGAACCGTCCTTTCCCTTCCAAATGAACCTAGACCAAAGTCTTCGACCAACCGAAAATGCCATGAAGGTGAGCCAGAACCTCAGAGCCCTAAACCTCGGTGGCACGGTCCAGGCGAACCGAAGCTTGGGGCGGAGACCGAGATAGAGCAGACCGGTCCACCTAGGGCGCCAGGACCAGCCAATAACAAGACCGATCATGACAGCGAGCCAAATCGGGACTGAGGAGAGAAAAACGTCGAGAAATGTCTCGGCGAGGCCTGGGCAGTATAGAAAATAGATCAAATCGAAGAAGCTCTGCTCCATTATTGATCGGTGTCTATACAGATACGTGTATGTACATGAGAGAATCGATAAACATACATATATGTATATGTATACACAAAGTGGAAGAGATAAGGAGATGAGGTGCTAAGCCATGGAAGCTTGCATAGATGGTGGTAGCGGTGGAGCTTTGAAATCGAGAGAGAGAGAGAGAGAGAGAGAGAGAGAGAGAAATCGAAATCGCTCTGAGATGAAATCAAAGATGAATCTCCGAGAGAGAGATCTAGAGAGAGAATCAAAATCGGGGTGGTAGTGCAGACCGATCTGAATCAAAATCGTGGTGGCGGTGCAGATCGAGCTGAAATTAGTGAATCTGTGAGATTTGAATATGTGAATCTCGCTACCTCGCCGGTGCAGATGGTGGTGGAGGTAGGGCTTCGAAATCGGTGAATCTGTGAGATTCAAAATAAGGGTTTAGAGAGGATTGAGAGAGAGGTGACGTGAGGATAAGGGTTTAGAGAGGATTGAGACAGAGAGGCGACGTGAGGATTCAATTTATGTCTGAAGAGCTGAGGGTTTACAAAGGCTTTATTCTCATATTCAAAATAGGCGCGTGTGACATACCGCATTTGGAGACGTTTTTAAACGCCTTTGATCATAAAACGGAGTCATTTTAATTAAATACATATGCGTCATTTTTTAAAACATCGTTAAATATTAATAAAAATAACGTTTAAGAAAACGTCGTTAAAAAACGTCGCAAAACCCTCCATTCCAGATATAAAAAACTTAGATCTATACTCTAAAAGTATAGATTTATAATTTAGAAGTGTAGATCTACACTTTAGAAGTGTTAAAGAGGTCACTGAAGTATCCCTGGAACATCGTTGGAAATCTACTAGAGAGAGAGAGGCTCTCACTGCTCTCTCTCTCTCTCTCTCTCTCTCCCTCTGGAGCTAAATTTGAAGGCATTTTTGTTATTACAATGATGCCAGCATACCCCAAAACAACTATCACAATTGAAATCAAACACAACATATTAATTTATTTTATTTTATTTTTTAGAACAGATTGGGACATTCAAACTCTCACACTAATGACATGGGATTTGATTAACCGATTACATCCTAGCCATACTTCAAATATATTCAAAGCCACCATACAAACATATTAAGGTCCTTAAAACACACTGGAACTGTCACGAAATCCTTTATTTCATTGAGTTGTTGTTCCAGCTCCATATTTTTTACTCTTTTCAGCCAGTCGCAAGCCGCTATTGCTTGAGCTATTCTTTCCGCTGTCACACACCACTCTTTAATAACATTCTTGAACACTTCTGTTTTATCTGATTGTATTTCAACTTCAACCATGGCAGCCATCACATAGAACAACTGTTGTTCATCATCTGTTTTATTTATTGCATGCTCCTTCAAGTCTTTCCACTTTTGCTGCATGCACAAATGGTTAAAGCGCCACATCATTTGAGCAATTATCAACTCTTGAATGTAAATACATGGAATAAATATTTATTTATTTATTTCACTGTATAAATTCTGCTGTCACACTACCTATATGTATTTTATATGAAAAATATGGGTCTCCATACATATTTAGTAAGTTAATCAAATTCACTAAGTATGATAAAATCATTATTATGTGAATGTTTAGCTTGGTTGAGTGCTAGTTTCAAGTGTTTTTTTTTTTTTTAATATTCTGAAAAAATAAATAAATAAAATTTTTGTTAGAGAATTGACCCACTTTTCAAATTATTTGGAAAACTAACTTGCTTTTTGAAATCACATTTGGAAAATGCAATTTTGAAATTAAAATTGCATTTTCAACATGCAATTTCACCTTGAAATCACAGGTTGAAAATACAATTTATGATGACATGGTGAAATTGCATGTTAATATGTGATTTCAATTGAAATCGCAATTTCAACATGCGATTTCAAGGTGAAATTGCATGTTGAAAGTGCAATTTTAATTTCAAAATCGCATTTTCAAAATGCAATTTCTAAAGCAGGTTAGTTTTTCAAATAGTTTGAAAAGTGAGTCAATTCTCTAAATAATTTTTTTTTTAGAATATTAAAAAAAAAACTCCTAGTTTCAAGGCTGTTTTGGCAAATACTTTTTAATATATATATATATATATTATTTTGCTTTTTTTTTTTTTGGGGGGGGGGGGGGAGATAAAATTGTTGTTAAAAAAAGTTGATGTATTTGGAAAATGTTAAAAGAAGCTAATTTTTGTTATTGTGAAAGTTTTGGTGGGTTTTGAATTTTTTTAACTTTAATGAATTTTTTTAATCTTTTTAATCTTTAGTGAATTTTTTGAATTTTTCAATAAAAAATAAATAAATATCTTTTTATATTTTTCTAGACTAGAAAAACTTGAGAAGCTAAAAAAATTCGTTGAACACAAAAAATTTAGAAAAAAAAAAAAGGTTTTTTAGCACATGCCAAATAGAGTAGTGTTTCTTTTAATTTGTTTGTTTGTTTATTATTATTATTATTATTTTCAATTGTTAGGTAAATAAACTGAAACCAAACAACTAAAATGTTTTTGGCTTAAATAATAAAAAATGATCTTTTTATTTGAAACCAAACAAGTAAAATGTTTTCAATCATTAAATAGCGTCGATCTTTGGATTGTGAGAAAATTTGAAACTAGATATTAAATTTTTTGGTGCGAAGGTGAAAGTTTGAGCACAAGCCAAACATCAGATTTGGAAAATCCAAAGAGGGAGGCGACGCCAACACCAGTGGCTAAAGGAAAATCTATAGGAGATGAGGCTGATCTAATGAGGGTGGATCCAATGAGGTGGGAAGGTGGCAAATCTAGTGGCAATAAAATGGTTGGAATGACAAGCTTCCAATATTATTAAGCAAAAAGACAAAGAAAATGAGAAAAAATGGTAGAAGGTGGAGAGAGGAGGCCGGCAGCTAGAATCCCTCCCCACCACTAGTGGCACACCCAGCCGAAGGCTTAGGGAGGGAGGCTTAGAGAGAGATGCTCTAAGTTTAAAGAGAGGACTTTATTAGTTGAAACAAAATAAATCTTCCTAGTTTCATTGTTTTCGTCATCTAAGAAAATCTGTGCTTCCCTCTAAGTTATAGATCACTATGCCAAGTGATTACTCTCTCTCTCTCTATATATATATAATATGTATTGGAGAATTCTATATGTTTCATGGTTCTTGGTTTTCCGGAAGTAGTGCTAAAATGAACTCTTTACCTTCAATATGTTTTCTGTTCGCTCCAAACCCTTGAAATATTTCTCTATGATTTCCTGCCACATGCATAATTTCATATATGAATGAAAAAAAAAAATTTGAAGCTCCCAATATATATATATATATATATATTAATTTGATCCATGATAATGTGATATGATAGTTGTTAATTTTTAGTTTGCCACACTCAAGTATATAGGTCCAACTTACCTGTCATATCATTGTGTGTGAAATTGAGGGTTTATAATTAGAACAAATATTAGGTGGTTTAGGGACATCATGTGTTCCTATCCCCCACCAATCACCAAATATCGAGTCCCATCTTGTTTCGCTATACCCCAACACAGTTGTGGGCTCTACCCTTCCACCAAACAATGCTCTTTTTGGGGCACCACTTGGGGTATTGACGTGGACATATTTCAAGTTCACTCAAGAACTTCTCCTAATATTGTGAGTCTCTATCATTTTTGGTGCATATGAATAGTTTGCTCTATATGATGTAAAGTGGACAATTCGATGTAATAGACTAAAACTAATTACACAAACATGGGGTTGCAACCCTCCCTGTGCAAGAAACCCGGAGAGTTGCACCCTTTACTTTGTAATTAGTTTTGGTCTATTACATTGAATTGTAAATCTCATGGTTAAATGTTGGTGTCCTAAATAGTCTCTTGTAATTTCTGATTGTGCTGTAACTAACTTACCTCTTTCGACCTGTCTCTGACGTAGTACTTGCAACTCCTACAATCATTTTTAGTACTTCTTCAACAGACCACGGAATTTTTCCTGTAAAAGATGAGTAAAAAGAATTGAAGAGAAGTGTATATATAAAGCCTCCAACAAATTAGGAAGGAAACTGGGCAATTGAAATGACAACAAATGAATTATGCTACACAAACGATAGTTTGAGTTTATTGTAGATGATATAATCAAAGAGTTGAGAGATACATAATGCATGTAGGATTTAGGAAGGAAACTGGGCAACTAAAACGACAACAAATGAATTCAACTACAAAAAAGACAATTTGAATTTATTGTAAATGATATAATCAAATAATTGAGAGATGCATAATGTATACAGGATTAGTAGTGGAATATCAAAGATAGATATAACTATACTTCCTCAAAAAAAAAAAAATATATATATATATATAAAATATAAAATAAAAATAAAAGAGTAAAAAGAAGAAGATAGATAAACTATACATAAGTGGCATTGATGATGTTGGGTTTACCATCTTTTTATACTAACATTGACTTAATTTGTATCCTCATTATCAATGTTTTCAAAATCGGACTGCACCGGATTGGCGAGTTCGAACAGTCTAGGGTTCAGTTTAGATATGCCATCCTAATTGTTCCCACTTGAAAACCGGTCATTTTAAATTAAACCAGTGAACCTTGCGGTTAAACTGGTAAACCGGCTGAACTGGTTTGTGATGCATGGTCTAATATTGAAAAAATTGGTGCTGCAAGTAGTGAGTATGTTTAAAATAATTTATACGAGATATCTAATATTTATTGTATTCAAAATAATTTCTTTCAAACACATGTATAATTAATGTTTTTACAAATAATATTAAAATTGATAAATATATATATATATATATATATGAGAGGGTAATTTATGTGAACTGAGACCGAGCTAGGTCCAGTTGTTGAAATGGGCCGAGCTGTGGGCCGAGGTAATGGTCTACATAGCTTTGTCTTTGGTCTCACTAACTCGGTCAGAGATTGCTGCTACTAGCCTGGTCTGGGTACTCTGAACGGAGGTATAAGTGGAGGGAGGACCGAGCTAGACGATGCCCAGGATAGCACCGAGGTAAGTAAGCGTGGTTTAAACTGGTGTCAGACCGGGTAGTGTTAGCTCGATTGTGCTGTTATTAGATCGCGGTTGAACCATCTCACTGGGTTAGGCAGTGAGGAGGGTGTAAAAAGATAAAGCTGTATCTTTGTGACTCCTAGGAGGACTCTACTAATGAGAGTTGGAGTCCTACTAGGATTGTGCCAGACAGAATTTATAAAAGCTCATTGCAGGACCTATGTACAGGTATCACAATTTTTACTGTAGAATACACAGAGCTTTTGTATCTATTGTCTATTTGCTACTTAGGCATCGGAGAGGTTTCTGGTAGACACTCGCCAGCTAGCTCATGTTTGTGTTTTCAGGTAGAAAGTGATGGCATTTGAAGGAGTGCAAACTTGATCAACAGGATTATACGAGAAGATTATTTCGTGCTCGTATAGTTGGCGCCGTCTGTGGGAATACACAAAGAACAAAACCTTTTGATTGACTCCAACTCTCCTTAGTAGAGTCCTCCTAGGACTCATTACTCCAGGTCTGAGAGAACAGGGACTGAATGGTCCTACATGGAAGGAAGCAGTTACAAGCCCTCACACTAGCACCAAATGACGTCTAGGCACACAGAGTTGCCAAGGTCGGCGGACCTACGGACAGTACTAGAGAAAAGGGATTGAAGAAGAAAAGACAAACGGGCGCGCGACCCCCGCAGAGTCTCCGCACTGCAACGATTGACACTTAGGACGCATAGGAGTGGCGAGGTTGGAAAGTCAGAGCCACGCCTTGCCTATGAACCAGCTGACAAAGCGCTAGCAAGGTTGCAAAGTTCGCCATTCGTTCTGGCGATAGAGAAAGCACCATGACCCTCTGGCTTCCATCAGCCCAAATTCACTAATTATGAGGGAAAGACAAACCCCTACATGCACTTGAGTCACTTCCGCCATGTTATGGCGGTATATCGATGGAACGAGGCTCTAATGTGTATCTTATTCCCTTCCAACCTTGGTGACCTAGGTCTAACATGGTTTGAAAGGCTACCAGAAGGCAGCATAGCACCATGGGCACAGTTGGCAGAGGCATTCGTGACTAGATTTAGAACGAATACCAAAACACCAGTGGAGATTGACCAACTACTCTCCATTGACATGGGCAAGAAGGAAACATTGAGGTCTTACAATAGTCGATATTGGGAGACTTTCAATCAGATTGGGGATTGCCCTACAAACCTCGCCATCTCACACTATAAGCGGGGTTTACTAGTCGGTAGCAAGTTGAGAGATTCAATGACGATGATGCTGCCCTTCACAATGGAGACCCTAATGGAGATAGTGCATCAACATATCCGGGTAGAGGAAGATAACGCCCGCGCTAAAGCAAAATCTGGCACAACAGCGGTGTCTGATAAAAAGACTGCAGCGAAAGTCAACACAGTAGAATAACCAAGCAAGAATGAGCGAGGCAGACAAGCCAATAGAGGGGACCCCCAAGCAAGGAAGTTGAGAGTCCGCACTGCCATTACCACAATATTCAACAAACCTATCTACCAGATTCTTAGCGAGATACGCGATGAACCCTTTGTTCAGCGGCCTGCCAAGTTAGGAGAAGCACAAAAAGGTTACAACGAGAGGTGTCGTTGCACCTTCCATGATGAAAAGGGGCACCGAACTGAAAATTGTACACCGTTAAGGCAACATCTGGAGTTAGTGGCCGCTGGGCACTTGGACCAATATATAGAAGGGGAAACACAGCCATCCCCCCAGGACCACAGCATGCCAAATGGGATACTGGTCGACGGTCCGCCCCAAGGCATAATCAATGTTATACATGGGATCGTCGAACCTGAGCAGGTATGTGAGCTCAGAGGGATGATCAAAAAAGCTGAACACTTGAGAGAGGTGCTAAGTGCACAACCTATCGTCAAGAGGGGAAAAACGGAGGCAATGAACGTTATCTCCTTCTCTGACAAGGATCTAACAAGGCTACATTGCCCTCACAATGACGCGCTGGTGGTCACTTTGTGCGTCAAGAATTTCGACATCAAACGGATTCTGATTGACCAAGGAAGCTCGTGTGAGATAATGTACTATGAGACCTTTAAGCAACTAAAATTAGAGGACAAAGACTTGGCACCGGCAACATCTCCCCTCGTCGGTTTCATCTCAATGCCAGAATGGCCAGTTGGCAAGATAATCCTGCCAATCAAAGCAGGAACAATGATGAAATAGATGGAGTTTTGGGTTTTGAAGGTCCCTTCCACCTACAACATAATCTTGGAAAGAGCATGGTTGCACGCCAAGTGTTTGCTAGCATCAACCTACCATCAGGCATTGTGGTTCCCCAACGAAACCGGAGTGATCGAAGAAGTCTTAGGAGACCAAATCATGTCAAAACAGTGTTTCGTCATAGTAAACGACAGTCGGCTGCAAAATGGTTTGTACAGATGGTGGAAGAGCCAGAGAGCAATGAACTGTTCGCAGATGTCAGCAAAGCAGTCGAACAAAAGGCAGTGGAAGACTTAGTAGAGGTAAGAGTAGATGAAAAGAACCCAGAAAAGTTCTTTTTGCTCGGCTCATCTCTGTCTAGCACTGAGAGAATAGAGGTCATGGAGTTTTTAACCTCTAACGTCAAAGTGTTTGCCTGGACACTGTATGACATGCCTGGCATTGACCCTAAATTCTTCTGCCATCAACTTAATGTCCACCCAACTACCAGACCAATTTTACAGCGAACTTGCTGATCGACACTCCACTACGCAGAAATAGTGACAGAGGAAGTAGGAAACTTGCTAGAGGCAGGAGCAATCAGAGAAGTACGCTACCCCAGATGGATCTCCAACACTGTAGTAGTGTCAAAAAAGAATAGCAAATGGCGCGTTTGCGTGGCCTACAAAACAGTTAACAAAGCATGCCCAAAAGACATTTTCCTCTACCACGGATAGACCGACTGGTGGACCTGACAGCAGGGCATAACCGACTTAGCTTCTTTGATGCGTATCAGGGTTACCATCAGATCGCTATGTACGAATCGGACTAGGAGGTCACGTCATTTACATCACCCAGAGGACTATACTGCTACAAGGTCATGCCCTTTGGCCTAAAGAACGCAGGGGCTATATTCCAATGGATGATCACCAAAATGTTTGAACCATTGTAAGGTAGAACAATGGAGGCCTACATAGATGATATGGTGGTCAAAAGCAGAGATGAGAGGGACCATCTCAGGGACCAAGATGAAATGTTTCAAATCTTGAAGTCCCACAAATTGCATCTAAATGTATCTAAATGCGCATTCGACGCACGGTCAGACAAATTCCTAGGCTTTCTGGTGACCAACCGGGGTATAGAAGCTGATCCCTCTCAAATCAAAGCCATCCGAGAACTTGCAAGGCCTAACACAGTCAAAGAAGTACAACATCTCACTGGCCTAGCAGCTGCGCTCAATCAGTTCATAAGTCGGTCGTCAAACAGGTATCGACCATTCTTCCAGGCACTGAAGGCCAAATTTGAGTGGGATGATGAGTGTGACCGCACCCTAGAAAGCTTGAAAGACTACACGACCTCTCCTCCGTTGTTAGTAACCCCGGTACCAGAAGAAGAGCTCTTTTTGTACTTAGCAGTTTCACAGCATGCAGTCAGTGCAGTGTTGGTCATAACGGAGGGAATACGACACCTGCCTATCTTTTATGTTAGAAAGATCTTGCTGGGCCCTAAAACGAGGTACCTACCGTTGGAAAAGCTGGCCTTAGCTTTGATGATGGCTTCAAGAAAGTTGTCACACTATTTCCATGCCCACACCGTGATTATCCTAACGGCTTTCCCCTTAAAAGCCTTGTTTTAGAGGGCGGATTTCTCTGGACAAATTTTGAAATGGACAGTAGAGCTGGGCCAGTTCGATTTAAGTTCCAACCAAGAACCGCAATAAAGGTCCAAGCTTTGGAAAACTTTGTGGCTGAGTTCACACCAGGAAGTCATAATGTTTGCCTAATTGACTTGACCGGGGCAACTAAAAGCAAGAGGGAAAGTGACGCAGTAATTGTTTAGCCTCCAAAACAAGATGCCCAACCATATAACAAGCCATTCAGACTTGAGAAAAGTGAAGAAGGAACAGACATTACTATTCTCAGTGGGGACTCACCAAAAAGAAAAGACTTGAGGTAACCAGACTGTGAAGATCAGGAAGCCCTGACAGCAAACATCGACTGGAAGAAAATATCAGCAACACTCCTGATCCCAAGACATCATCCGATCCATCTACTTGCTGGAAGCTATTCGTCGGAGAGATATGGAAACTCTTTATGGATGGAGCATCCAACAGGCACGGTGCAGGACTTGGCATAGTCCTCATCTCACTAGATGGCCTAACAATTGAAAAAGCAGTCAACTTTGGCTTCCCAGCATCCAACAACGAGGCGGAGTATGAAGCATTGCTAGCAGGTTTAAAATCAGCACTTCACATGAAGGCCACCGAGCTGATAGTGTACAGTGACTCCCAGCTAGTAGTCAACCAGATTTTAGGCAACTATGAGGCAAAAGTTGATAGGATGGCTAAGTACCAAGAGTTGGCCAAAAAGGAGATCATGATGTTCAAAGTAGTCCGGATAGAGCAAATCGGCCAAGAGGAAAACAGTAGAGCAGACGAGCTAGCCGATTTTGCCTCAATGGCAGATACATCTAGCCCACACCCATTACTGATCAACTTCCTACCCAGACCAAGTATTGAAGAACTCAAAGCAGCTGAGGCATATTGCACCGAACTGGGCCCTTCCTGGATGGACCCCATCATAATATTTCTAAAAGACAGCATTTTGCCTGAAGAAAAAAAAGAAGCTAACAAAATCAGAGCAAAATCATAGCAATTTTGGCTCTCTCCATCACTAGCATTGTACAAAAAAATCCTTCATAGGATCTTACCTGAAATGTGTTCATCTCAGTAAGGTCGAGGCATTTTTGTTCGAAATACAGAAAGGCGTCTGCGAAAGCCACCAAGGGGAAAGATCATTGGCCTGCAGGGCAATTTCACAAGGATATTGGTGGCCATACATGCAAGCAGATTCAGAGAAATATGTCAAGAAGTGCGAGAAATGTCAGAAGTTTGCACACTAAATACATCAACCAGCCAGAGTGCTTCTACCATTGAACAGCCCGCGACCCTTTGCAATGTGGGGCCTGGACATAGTGGGACCACTTCCAACTGCGCCCGGCAACAGAAAGTTCTTTCTCGCAACAACCGACTATTTCACAAAGTGGGTGGAGGCAGAGGCACTCGCATCTATAAAACAGAAAGACGTTAAGAAGTTTGTCTGGCAGAACATCATAACTCAATTCAGGATACCCAAGGCTCTAATATCAGACAACGACACTCAGTTCGATGGCAAAATCTTTAGGGGCTTTTGCGAAGAATACAAAATAGAATTTTACAACTCTACACTGGCATACCCTCAAGCGAATGGCCAAGCTGAAACTTTCAACAAAGTCGTCTTAGACGGTTTGAAGAAGAGGTTGGAGAGAGCAAAAGGCAAGTGGGCTGAGGAGCTTCCTCATGTTTTATGGGCTTACCGTACCACACCTCGGCGGTCAACTGGAGAAACGCCTTTTTCCTTGGCCTATGGCATGGAGGAAGTAATCCCACTGGAAGTAGGCCTTCCCACTATTAGAAGCGAAAATTTTGACCCAAACTTGAATAGTGAAGCCATAACCTTGGAACTCGACCTTGCAGAAGAAAGAAGGGAAAGAGCACTAGTCCACATTACCTCATACCAGCAGGAATTATCCAGAAAATATAACAAGATAGTGCACCCAAGGCAATTCAAGATTGGAGATTGGGTACTACGCAAAGTAATGAGCAACACTTTGGTACTTGGAGATGGCAAGCTAGGACCAAACTGGGAAGGACCATATAAAGTGATCGGTTTAGCAGGAAAAATGGCATATCACTTGGAAGATATAGATAGCAAAGCTATTCCCAGACCATGGAACACGACCAATCTCAAATTATTTTATTTTTAGCTTTTCCTTAAAATACTTATAATTTTTCTTTTTTTTTTTTCAAATAAAGCAAGTAGTTTTTTCCAGCACAATTCTTTCTATTTGTAAAGGCTTTTCTTAGTTATTGCCAGCAAGGGGCAATCAACAAAAGTTATCAGGTTTGACCAATATTTCGTTCTCTCCATCAGCCAAGAAAATAATCTAGACTGACGGAAGTTTGGCAGGTTTGACCAAACATATTTTGTTCTTCAGCCGAGATAAGGATCAAGGCTTAAGAAGGTTGGTAAGTTTGACCAACATTTAGTTCTCTCCATCAGCTGAGATAAGGATCTAGGCTGACAGAAGTTTGCAGGTTTGATCAAACATGTTTTTTTCTTCAGCCAAGATAAAGATCATGGCTGAAGAAGGTTGGTAGGTTTGACCAACATTTGGTTCTCTCCATCAGCCGAGATAAAGATCTAGGCTGACGGAAGTTTGGCAGGTTTGACCAAACATGTATTGTTCTTCAGCCGAGATAAGGATCAAGGCTGAACATGGTTAGCAGGTTTGACCAACATTTAGTTCTCTTCTTCAGCCAAGATAAGGATCTAGGCTGAAGAAGGTTAGCAGGTATGACCAATATTTTTTTTTCTCTTCAGCCGAGATAAAGATCTAAGATGAAGAAAGTTGGCAGGTTTGGTCAACATTTAGTTCTCTTCTTCAGCCGAGATAAGGATCTAGGCTGAAGAAGGTTGGTAGGTATGACCAACACTTTTTCAGGCTCTTGGACCGAGATGACTGTCTCGGCCAAAGAAGGTTGGCAGGATTAGGTAAGACCAAGCTAAATTAATTTGGCATGGCATGATGCAAAACATTAAAAACATAGTAACCGAGCAAAGAGATCAAACCTTTTGCCATTAAAGATTGGAAAATAATTACAACAGACGGGGTATGAACCGAACAAAAAGATGTAAATGGGAAAGCTTCTTTTTTTTCATTTCATTGGTAAGTAAATACAAGAGGAGGAGCTTGCAGCCCGATTACATTTCATAAAAAGAAAAAGAGAAATTAAGCAAACAAATCATCTAGGTCGACGTCCAAATCGACCCGGACTTCGCCCAATGGTAGGTCGGTTACAGCATCAGCCCCCTGGTTAGGCTCGGTCACAGGCACTTCGTCAACTGTCTGGTGCAAGGCTTGGCTAGAGTCCACTGGGGTAGGAGAGACAGACTGGCGGCCGAGCTAAGTGTTAGAAGCATTATGTGGACCAGGGACCTCATCATCCTCCCTCTCCTGAAGGAACTTTTGTTGGACCACGTTAGCATAGTCCGTTATGTATCCGGGTATGAAGTGAAGAGGGGGATTTAGGAAGACCTCAGAGTCATGTTTGTAACCGAGCTTTTCAGCAGTGGCCTTCCAATTGCACTTAAAGAAAATGTCCTCGGCGGCTTCGTACTGTTGGACGTAGGTTTCCTCTCCTTCCTTGAAGCCTTGGTCCTCTGTGTCCTGAAGATTTTTCTTTGCCTCCTCCAGCTTGGTGTTTTTCTTCCTCTCTAACTTCACCAACTCTTGTAGGTAGTAGTCTTTTTTCTCGGATAAAGCTTTCTATTTGTCAGCCTCTGTCGTGCTGACCAGCTCGCTAGCCTTGCGTTTTCGTTTTCTAGCTCGGCCAGCTTGGCCTTAGCTTTTTTTAGCTCGGTTGCCTTGGCATCTGCTTTAGCAACAACTGATCGCACTATTTTTCGTAGCACAAGTACTCGTTTATGAACCACTTGGCTCTTTTGCAGGACCTGCGCAACATTCAGAATGGTTATAGAGAAACCAAGGCATTGGCACGATATCATTTGTTGAGTTATAGGGATTTTGGGGCTTACCACTGTCATCAACTTAGACGCCAAACGAATTACCTTCTGCTCGGTCAGGCCATCATGCCGCTCCATGTCAGCAAGCAGACAGACACTCTTCGCCAAATTGAAGGCCAGAAGATGATCCTTCTCGGCACTAACAGAGTCAGAGGCCGTTATTGTACGACCCCTGAAGGTGACAGAGGGTGCCCACACCGACGGGATGGGAGGATTTGAAGGGCTAGGTCGGTCATGACCTTGGGGGTGAGTTGCTTCTTGAAGCTCGATTTCTGATGGCTCGGTGTCATCCTCATCCCTCAGGCATTATGTACGTGACCATTTGCTTGGCTGAGATGAAGAAGCTCGAGTTGTGAGGAAGGCCACCACAACCACTGGTGACTGACCGGCATGTGGTGCCTCAGTTTACTGCTCGACAGTTGGAGCTGTGGTTTGTTCGGTGATTAGTGCGCGGATAGCACGGTGCTTAGCCATTTCTTGTTCTTCAGTTAGGGGAATAAGGTTGATTTAGGGCAAGTTTGGGTCCGGTTCAGGTGATGGTTTGAGGAGAAAATCAATCACCCTGGTCTTCCTCCTTCCGTTATACCTATAGGTCAATTCAAAGTTAAGCAGCTCGGCCCAACCACGATGACGGTATCGGAGCGCGGCACGAAGGGCATCTTGGTTGGCATATGGGTAATGTGATTTAAACTAGTTTAAGTCAGCACAAAAGAAAGACAACGCTTGTGTTAGCACGGTGTAAAATTATAGCCTGGAACAACAAAGCAAAAACATAAAATTAAACCGAGGTATTCTTACTAGCGGTCCCTTTATTCCAATTTATATTATAGCTCGGTATTTGGGCTTCCTGATCTTCAAAATTGCCCGAAACCCAGAAAAAATCGTTGTCGTTTAAGTCTTTATCCAGTGTATTTTTTATGATTTTCTCTCGGCATCTTCTTACCCTTAAATAGTACACCCAACCGTCGTCATTTTGGCCGAGCGAATATTGGTGAAAAAGCTCGGCCAATCTGAGGTTGAGGCTGAGCCGACAGTTTAGCTCGGCAATGCCATTTATTATTCTATAGGTGTTGGCGTTGAGTTAGGTTGGGCATAATCTTATCTGCTTGAGGAACTCGCATATGAGTGGCTGCACAGGGAACCAGAGACCGGCCTCTACAATTGATATTACGGTGAAAGGAACGAAGCCCGGTTTTCCCCAGGGCGTGGTATCTAGTTCGGCTAAAGAGAGGTGGACGTCGTCATGGATGTTGTAGTCCTTTTGAAATTCGGCAATGGCCCTAGGCAAGTTTACCAGGAACCGGTGTTTTCCCATTAAACTAAAATTTTGTATAAAAGTTAGGGCGGTAGCCTAGCTTGGCGCTAAGGTGACGTTGGATGGCTTAGTTGAGCAATGGCGCCGAGGGGGCAAAGTGCAAAGGTGTGCCTGGGCAACCTAGTCAAGTTTGCAAAGTGGAGATAAAAAGTGTTATGCTCAGATCACTGGACCAGGCTAAGCAAAAAGGCAGAATAAACATAACCCTGTATCGGCTAAATGGGTTGCAACCCATTCTTAGTTCGGTCGTAACACAAGTTTTAGCTCGGTTATTGAGCATAAAGGTTCTTAGTTCGGTCGTAACACAAGGAGGGCTTGAGGTTTTAGCTCGGTTATTGATTGAGGGTTCCTAGTTCTGTCGTGTGCAAACCTATCACAAACAGGTTCCTAACTCGGTCATGGTATTATTTTGGATCAAAAGCTCGCATTCCAGATTGATTAAAAATCCAGCTAAATATGTTTTGAGTTCTAAGCATGTGGTTTTTTGGGGATTTGGTGGTCATTACCCATTTACGTGAAGCTAAAGGAATGCGTTTTGAAAATATATATATATATATATCTATACTATATATATTCATAGAATAAACAAAAAGAAAAGGGATGAGCAACTTACAGATTTAAAACAAGAGGATGAAGACCAAAACAACAAGGATGCCAGCTAGAACACGAGCTTTGCAGGTGTTGTGGTCTTGAATATGGAGACTTAGGAGGCAAGAGAGAGAAGATGAACAGTAGGAGTGTTTGATTCAAAAGATGTGTTTTTGTATAAGCACGAGAATGGGCGGGACTGTTCAAATTTTCATAGTATAAAGATGGTTGTGGCAGGTGTACTTGACGAGTGGGAGCAAGCCACGTGCCCAGAGGAATAAATGACGATTCAGACATGCTTGAGAGGTGGAATGACGTGTAGAGCAACTGACAAGACGTTCCTGGACCAGGCAAATCGGTAGCCCGGTTATATTTGAGCTCGGTTTGAGGCTTGAACATTTAGCTCAGCTGGTAAAGAATAATCCTAAATCATGCGTTGCAGATGGAATTAAGGGGCAATTGAGAGGTAATTTATGTGAACTGAGGCCGAGCTAGGTCAGTTGTTGAAATGGGCCAGGCTATGGGCCGAGGTAATGGTCTACATAGCTTTGTCTTTGGTCTCGTTAGCTTGGTCAGAGATTGCTGCTAGTAACCTGGTCTGGGTACTCTGAACCAAAGTATAAGTGGACGGAGGACCGAGCTAGACGATGCCCAGGATAGCACCGAGCTAGGTGAGCACGGTTTAAACTGGTGTCAGATTGGGCAGTGTTAGCTCGGTTGTGCTACTACCAAACCGCGGTTGAACCGTCTCACTTGATTAGGTAGTGAGGAGGGTGTAAAAAGATAAAGTTGTATCTTTGTGACTCCTAGGAGGACTCTACTAAGGAGAGTTGGAGTCCTACTAGGATTGTGCCAGACAGAATCTATACAAGCTCATAGCAGGACCTATATACAGGTATCACAATTTTTACTGTAGAATACACAGAGCTTTTGTGTCTATTGTCTATTTGCTGACTTAGGCATCGGAGAGGTTTCCGGCACACACCCGGCGGCTAGCTCACGTTTGTGTTTTCAGGTAACAAAGTGACGACATTTGGAGGAGTGCAAGCTTGATCAACAGAATTATACGAGAAGATTATTTCATGCTTGTACAATATATATATATATATATATATATATATATAAAATAATTATGATGTCATGGTTTAATTTCGGTTCAACGCGGCAGTTGAACCGATAATCCGTCTATCCGATCCCTTTTCCAGTTTGTTCACATGTTTGGTTTTTAAAACATTACTCTCTATTATATTAGGTGGAATGGAATGGAGATATCCAATTCATAATCTATAGTTGTGAAATTGTCAACCATCTCATCATCGTAGAGACATTTTAAAAGTTAGATTTACTTAAGAATTATAAATTATAAATTATTTATCTAGTGCCATGTAACTTTATCCATTGAATTGAAGATTTTCATTTGAACTATGTAAAAAATATGATAATACTACATGTCTACACTAATTTAGATGTAGGCTTTATATAATAGTAAAAATAGATAAAGTGCATAAATATATATATATATATATATATTTATTTATACACATGAGTTACATAATATAAAATTATACCCAAATCCATAGTTATTATTAATTTTTAATGATTGCCTGTATAATTAAGTTACATATGATTCAATAGGTTTACGTTTATTTAATAATATAGCAAAGTATTATTTAAATAAATAAATCAAAGGCCCATTAGTATATAAATTGTGTGAGTGAATTTCTAACCACACTGCCAAACTAGTATTCAACTGGAGAGCACTGGCAGAATAGATGGCGCCTAAATGACCTGTAACAGAAAGATGAGATTCCGGCGGTGGTTCGTCCACCCGGGGGCACTCCGACGATCAAGTTAGTTATCTCTCAAAGATAGCAAAAGTGTTTAACTTACTATTCTGAATATCAAAAGCGTACTTTAGACCCATGAGGGTGCCTTTCTTTTATAGCCAACACAAACCTAGTCCAAATGGACTCTGGATTACAGCTAATCTTGGACTCCTGGTAGGATTGGGATAAAACTCTCTAAGAGTCTTATCTTTACCCAAACTGAAGTCCTCTCCCATTCTAGGACTCTTGTCCCTTATCCGCTTATCCCAGATTCTGATATCTTCGGAGATAACCTCGGTCTAGCCGAGATCATTTCGGTGTCATGACCAGGACACGTGGCACCCTGGCTGGCACTCGGGTGACACCTCGGCCACGTGTCATAATTCAAAATTTATGTCCCCACAACTGCCCCTTAGGTTCTATTACCTCGGCATCCTGAGGTGATGGAACCTATACCTTTTTTAACCCATAATACGTCGGCTAGCTTGCCTTATTTTCTCTTCTATGTGTTTGCACCAATGCCTTTAAAACCACTAACCAAATCCGTTCAAGTTCATTGAGCCGAGATCGCCCCCGTTGCTGAGGTTTTTGCTTTATTAAATCAAGAACTCCAAGAGTTTTATCACGTGTGTGAGCTGTCACGCACAATATTTCAATCGTTCCTGTCACGCGTCCTTCTCCTACTGAGCCATACCCGACACGTGCCATCAAGTCGCATCACTCATGCGTGCGTCGTCTGTCAGGCATGTCGTCCTAGGCACATTGATGGTATTTTGCCGCCATTCTCCACGTTTGATCAAAATCAATTCTCTCTCTCCGTCCTTTCACTTTTTCCACCATCATCTTCATGCAAACTCTCTCTCTCTCTAATTTGCCATTTGTTTCAAGCCTTCAAGCTCTGCAACCACTCTCATTCTTCTCCTCCGGTGAAGCTTTCACTGATCTTTTCTGATTGCAACTGTCACTTGACTCTGACGTAATCAACACCGACTTCACTCCCCTGGTAAGCTACTGTTCCTCCTGGTTTCAGTTCTTGATTTACTTCGAACTCTGTCATATTTGCGAACTTGCTCATGTCTCTGATTGTTTAATCTGTACCTCGATTTCCACCATGTGCTTGAGCATGTTTACTTCGTGATTCTGTTTTTTGCCCAATCCTTTCTTGAATACTCACATTGCTTACATATCTGTTGATTTTTGCCACTGTTCTTGGCCTCACACACCTGTACAAGCTTTACCACTGTGTTCTTGATGATTCATCACTATTCTTGACTCTGAATCGCATTCTAATTTTTTTTCTGTGTTTTTTCTAGATTCTTGCCTTCAATCCTTGTTTGCCTAGACCTAGGTTTGGGATTTTTCTATAGAACTTACGAACCTTAGGAAGAACTGACACAAATTCCCCTTTAGATCCATACAAATTCTTACCATAGTACATATTTAGGTTTTAGCCGAGGTATTTCAGACCCCTATAAAACACTTTCTTCCGAAATCCAATACTCTTCCTCTAAGCCGATATCATGGGTATGTGGAAGCATAGGGTAGATACCCCAACCAAGTTGGAATATTTCAGGCGAGAGTTTTCCATCCCAGTCGACGTCCATCTGAGGTTGGCTGGGGAGGATGACTCCATCATGCCCACAATCGATTCTATGCCCTTCCCCGTTGTAGCTTTCATAGAGTGCAGACTTAGGCTCCCACTCGACATCCTTTTCCGAGAAATCCTTCATTACTATAAATTGAACCCAATACAACTTGCCATCAACTCATACCGAGTTATCAACGGTATAATAGCCTTAGCCAAACAAGAGAATGCTAGGGTAACTTTAGCCAATATCCAGTATTGCTACACCATGTGTGGCCTTAAATTAGAAAAAGGCTACATCTACTACCTTAAATCGAGGTCCACTGAATACAAAATTGTTGCCAACCTCCCAAACTCCAACAAGGGAGCTGGGGATGATTACTTCATTGTCTCGGGGAACTGGGAGTTTGCTCCAGATGAGGACCTCCACCTCTACCCACTTAGCCGAACTGTTTTCGTAGAGGGTAATGGTAAGAGCCAAGTGTTTATACCTACTTGTTTTCAAAGTCTTCAATAATTTGCTCTTTTATTTGTTCTAACGTTTGTTTTCCTTGCAGCTCTTCCCCAGCCGGCGAAGGATTTCGGCAAGTCTTTTTTCCCGAGCCAAGGCTTGAAAAAGCTATTAGACCTGCCAGTTCACAAGTGGAGAGCCCCCCTACTGCTCAAATTCATCCCGACTTACAAGTCGGTTCTTCCCGACATTCCGAAGAAGAAGAAGAGCAAGTCTCCTCCGTTCGCCACTACACCTCCGACAACTTCATCATCTCGGCCAGATCAGGGATCAACCTCTGATCCAACTGAGCTACTCTCAACTTCGGCTCCATATTTGATCCCTCCCTCTCAACATCGACAAAGACGCCGAACTGTAATTGCCGCTGAGATGGGCCGCAAAAAAACAGTCGCAGAGGATCTTTTGGCCGACATCCCTACCACCGTTAGCGCTCAACCAGCACCATCTCAGCCTCAACAAAAGCCAAATAAAAAAAGACTGAAGAAGGCTTAGCCAAAGGCAACGGTGACTCAGATTGATATTAAGGACACCTTGCCATTTTCAAAATTGGCTGAGAGTGAAAAGACCCCTTCCGCCGCCGAGAAGAGACCTGCCAAGGCTGAACCATCCCAATCCACTCGGTCAAAAAGGCCAAGGTCTGAGTCGGCCACAACCTCGGGGCCAATGAAACCAGATGCCCCCTGAGCCCCCCCGATCACCATCGAGGACAAGCCGGTCAGAGTTGGCGACAGTGCGACTGATCTCGAAGTCGGCGTCGCCCTCTCCATGGCTTTGCTCCTTCCTAACGATCTTAACTGAAATGCCAAGATGAACGAGTATGAAAACTTCGCTTTGATGCTCCAGCATTCTATTCAAGTAAGTCTTTCACACTTGGTATCTTTCTTTCTCTATTCTTTCGTACTCAGAGAATTTTACTAACTTTTGTTCTGTTCAACTTCTTTTCAGGCGATCCAGCACGCCCACTCCTTCTCGATGTAAGCTTTTGAAATGAGGAAGGAGTTGGCCGACAAGATTAGGGATGTCGCTGCTTTACAGAAGTCTCTCAACAAGGCCAAGGAAAAGATGAAGACCTTGGCAGATCAGGCCGAGGCAGCTATAAAAGCTCAGGACGCGGTCAAGGAAAAAACAGACACTGTAGAGGCCATTAAGAAGGTTCTTGACACCCAGAAGAAAGAGGCCGAAGAAAAGACGGCCGACGCCCAAAAAGAACCTCAGGACGCTTTGGCTACAAAAGAGGCCGAGATCAAGGTTGCTGATGAGAAGGCGTATGCTGAGGGGGCGGCCGACGTCAAGAAGGACTACAAAAAGCGAGTGAAGCAGGCATGCAACAAGGGTTTCACCCTTGGTTAGATGGCCCTCAAAAAGCTTGATGTCCCCGAGGGCTCCCCCCTCCAGAATGCCGACGTCCTCCCCCTGCCATTTCCCCCTACTCCAAGCCAATCCGAAGATGATTCTGAGTTTGAGGAGGAAACTTTGGTGAGAAAAAAGAAGGAAGCTGCTGGGGCCAAGCCCTCCACTCCGAATGAGCAAGTCATAGACTTGTCTCAGGATGAGGACGGTGAGGTCTCTAAAGATGCCTCCCCTCTAAAGACAAACCCCGAGGTGACAATTGTCGAGAAGAGCCTCGATCAAACCCTCCAGGAGATTGATGCTGAGCTCGCGGCTGAGAGGGCCTCCGAGATGTCTTTTTCGCTGTCTTCTGAACTCCAGACCCAACCAGCCAGAGATGCCAAAGAGTCTTAGTTTGATGTTTTTTCTCCTTTCCTCTGTTCCTTGTACTTTTTTTCTTTCTTTTTGAAATAACGTAAACTTTAATTTGGCTGACATGCCACTTTTGTAATCCGAACAACTACGTTTCAATGTCAGGCCGAAGTGCCTTTTTGTAATTGAATTTCCTTATCTGAATTATACACTATAACTGTGCAATCTCCTCAGGGTATAACACCTTGGTTAAACAAACCAACGCTTTCATCTGGGTTTAACTTCAACAAGTGTAAATTTTTCAACAAGTGTTTAACTTGTAACAACGCTTTCACTTTAACTTGTAAATTTTTCTAAAAAATTTTAACAAGTGTTTAACCATGACCTCAGTTTAACTTCAACTTGTAAATTTTTCTAAAAAATTTCAACAAGTGTTAAACATGACCTCGATTTAACTTCAACTTGTAAATTTTTCTTAAATTTCAACAAGTGTTAAACCAATCCTCCAAGCATCAATTTCCAGCCCTTTGCCCCTTAATGTGAACCTAAGTTCCACTTGGGTTCTCATTTAAGACTAGGATTTTAACCTTTTTGCAGAGGTCAGATTCAAATAAAGACTGACCTCGGCCTCTTTGTTAATCTGACTGATATGTACTGGCAGAGGTTAGATTCAAATTAAGACTGGCCTAGGTAACCAACCTCGGCCTTTTTGTTAATCTGACTGATACGTACTTGCAGAGGTCAGATTTCAATCTGAGTTTGATTCTGCCAATATGACAAGCCCAGGTTATCCCAACTTAGTTCAACTCTATTATATGCAAGTAAAAGTTCTACTCTGCCATATAATAAGTCTAAGTTATTCGTCATGTTTCACTTAGAAACAATGCCAACTTAGTTTAACTCTATTATATGCAAGTAAAAGTTCTACTCTGCCATATAATAGGTCTAAGTTATTTGTCATGTTTCGTTTAGAAACATCGCCAACTTAGTTAAACTCTATTATATGCAAGTAAAAGTTCTACTCTGCCATATAATAAGTCTAAGTTATTCGTCATGTTTCGCTTAGAAACATCGTTAAGCATCTGGTCAATCACATTACGCAAGTTTAAAGATCAAGCTAAAACTTTATTACTTCTGCTAATAACAAGACAAAAAGAAAACTTAGAGAACAAGAAAATATAATGATAGAAAAACTTCAGATTGCAAGTATTCTAGGGTCTTGGCAATTCTTTGCCTTCACAGTCCACAAGCCGATATGCCCCATTGCCCAAGATCGAGATGATTCTATAGGGTCCCTCCCAATTCGGTCCAAGCTTGCCCTCTCTGGGATCCTTCTTGTTGTCGACGACCTTTCTCAGGACGAGGTCACCAACTTGGAACTCTCATGGGTTCACCTTCTTATTATAAGCCCTAGCAAGCTGCTGCTGGTATGCCCCCAGCTGAATTGCTACTTTCTCCCTTCTCTCTTCTAGCAGATCCAGATCTCGGGCTATAAATATATCATTAGTTTCGTTCTTCACTCCCTGGGTTCTGATTCCTGGGATGCCGACCTCTAGAGCAATGACTGCTTCTGTGCCGTAAACCATGGCAAATGGGGATTCCCCAGTTGATCTTCTCGGCGTAGTCCGATATGCCCAGAGTACACTGGGAAATCATCCACCCACTTTCCCTTTGCTACTTGCAGCCTTTTCTTAATCCCATCTAAGATAACTTTGTTGGATGCTTCTGCTTGTCCATTGCTTTGAGGAAAACTTGGGGTGGAAAAATAATTCTTGATTTTGAACTTTGCATAGAAGATCTTGATTAGCTTACTGTCAAATTATGTGCCATTGTTAGCTATTATTGCTCTTGGGATTCGAAACCTGGTGATGATGTTCTTCCATATGAAGTTCTTCACAAGGGGTTCGGCTTCTACCCACTTTGTGAAGTAATCTATTGCTACCAGCAGGTACTTCCTTTGTCCAGTTGCTTGGGACAGTTTTCCAACAAGATCCATGCCCCATTGGGCAAATGGCCAAGGGCTGGACACTGGGTTCAAGTCTGCTGCTGGTTGGTGTATCAAGGGTGCAAACCTTTGGCACTTCTCACACTTCTTGACATAAGTTTCAGCATCTTTCTGCATGTAAGGCTACCAATAGCCCTGAGTAATGGCCCTATGAGCAAGTGACCTGCCCCCAACGTGGCTTCCACATACTCCTTCATGTATTTCGTACAAAAAGTCTTCAACCTGTGCAGGATGTACACATCTCAGAAGGGGTCCAGTAAAGGATCTTCTGTAGAGATGGCCTTCTACTGTCAAATTGAATCTTGTCGACTTCAGCCTGATCTTGTCCGCTTCTTTACGGTCGTCTGGCAATTTTCCTTCTTTAAGGAATGCTACTATTGTATCTATCCAACTTGGTCCCATCTCCACACACATTGCTTCACACTTTGTGCTCAGTGGTCCTATGCTTGGACTTGACAAGTAGTCAACCATTATTGTTCTTGCCTCTCTAGGCTTCATTGCACTAGCCAGGTTGGCCAGAGCATCGGCATGGCTGTTGTCATCTCGGCTTACCTGCTGTAGTCGGAAATTTTGAAATAAGGCTACTAGTCTGCCTACTTCCTTTGCGTAGGCCGACATCCTTTCATCTCGGGTTATAAATTCCCCTGTTGCTTGATTGACTATAAGCTGGGAGTCACAAAAGACTATTACCTCATCGGCTTCCATAGATGCTACCAGCTTTAACCCTGCGATTAGTGCTTCATACTCTGCCTCATTGTTTGAGGCTTTGAACCCTAAACAAATGAATTGTTCCAGTATTTGCCCATTTGGAGATACTAGCACTACTCCTGCCCCCGCTCCTTGTCGGTTTGAACTCCCATCAACGAACAGCCAGAATGAGTCACCGATGTAAATACTGCAGGGCCTGAGCTTATCTTCCGTCCTTTGTTTTGTTGTCCCCCGCTTGGTTTTTTCTTGCTCACCTGGACATTGCACACCTTGGCTCAACGAAGCCCGATGTGTGATGGAACCTGGTGTGAACTTGGCCACAAAATCGGCCGAAACTTGGCCTTTGATTACTGTTCTAGGTCTGAATTCCAAGTCATGTTGGCCCAAGGCCACTGCCCATCTGGCTATTTTGCCTGTCAGATCTCCTTGCTGCAACAGGGACTTCAAGGGGTGTTTAGTTAACACTACAATTTTGTGGGGTTAAAAGTAATGATTCAGTTTTTTGGAGGCCATTACTAAAGCCAGTGTTAACTTCTCTAAGGGTAGATATCTGGTTTCTGCATCTGTAAGGGTTTTACATACATAGTAAACAGCCCTTTGTTCTTCCTTTTCTTCTCGGATTACCACTGCACTTACTGTATGTTCTGAAACTGCCAAGTATAAGAACAGCTCCTCTCCAGGTACTGGATTTGAGAGAATTGGAGCTGTAGTCAAATACTTCTTTAAGTTGGTCAAGACGGCTTCGCATTCTTCGGTCCATACGAAGTCTGTGGCTTTCTTTACTAAACTGAAGAAAGGCTTACATTTATTTGAACTTTTGCTTATGAATCTGTTCAGGGCTGCACCCCTTCCAGTCAACATCTACACTTGTTTTGCCGATGTTGGGCTCTTCAGTTCTAAGATAGCCTTGATCTGATCTGGGCTTGCCTCAATGCCCCTTCTAGTTACCAAATATCCAAAGAACTTACCAGACCCAACTCCAAATGCACACTTCAATGCATTGAGTCGGAGCCGATATGTTTTAAGGATGTCAAAAACTGCCTTTAGGTCGGCTAGATGACCTTCAGGTTCCTTGGTCTTCACGACCATGTCATCTATGTAAACTTCCACTATTTTGCCAATTAGATGTCTGAACATCTTCGTTACCAATCTCTGGTAAGTTGCTCCTGCGTTTTTTAACCCAAAAGGCATCACTCTGTAGCAATATAACCCTTTTGGGGTGATAAACGCAGTCTTCTCCTCATTTGGCGGGTATATAGCTATCTGGTGGTACCCCCTGTAAGCATCCAGAAAGCTCATCCTTCCATGCCCTAAAGTGGCATCCACCAGTTGGTCAATCTTGGGTAATGGGAAGCTGTCTTTGGGGCAAGCCTTGTTCAAGCTAGTGAAGTCCACACAGACCCTCCACTTCCTATTCTTCTTCTTCATAACAACCGTATTTGATAGCCATGTCGGGTAACTTACCTCTTGAATGGCTCTGGCCTCCAGCAGTCTGTCCACTTCTTCTTTTACTGCCTCAACGTGTGTCAACGTCGGCCTTCTGGCTCGTTGGATTATAGGTTTGGCTGACCTGTCCACATTCAGTCTGTGGCAAGTGACCTCAGGATTAATGCCAGGCATCTCGTAGGGCGTCCAGGAAAACACCTCAATGTTTGTTCTCAAGAATGCCTCCAGTTCTTTTTCTTCTTCCTCAGCCAAGCCCGAGCCGAGAAGGAAGAAGCGTTCTTCGTCCTCTTGTTGGATAAGGATTTTCTTCAGGGCTTTCTCATTCTTCTCGGCTGGCTCTTTGCCGACTTCCTCCAGAACTTCTATGTCTTTATCCTCAACCTCTACTGGTTTTGCTTCCCATATGTTGTAGGTAGATTTCATTGCTACCATGGAGCAATTCTTTGCATGCACTTGATCCCCTCTAACCTCCTCTATCCCATGCTCTGTTGGGAATCGCAGCAGCTGGTGCAATGTTGAGGGAATAACCCCCGTTACATGCAACCATGGTCTTCTCCAAATTGCATTGTAAGGGGAGGGGGTGCCAATTATGGTGAACTCTGTCTTCACCCTCTTGGTGCCAGCCTGCACCTTTAAGCTTGCTGCTCCCAAGGGCCATGTCAGCGTTCCATTGAACCTAACCATTGGGCCATTGGACTGTTCCAAGTCATCTTGGTGAAGGCCAAGCTCCTTGTAACACCTGACATACATGATGTCACAAGAGCTGCCCTGGTCAACTAAGATGCGCTTCACCTGGTATTCTCCAATCTGGAGGGATATTACCAAGGCATCGTTGTGTGGATGTTGCACCATCTCCATATCTTCCTCAGTAAAGGACACCACTGGTTCTTGGCTCTTGTCTGCCCTAGGTCTCTTTTTTCCGACCTAATATACATGTTGCAGGTGTTTTACCTTTTGGGTTTCCTCCCTTATCTCATTCACATTCACCTTTGAGTGGATCGCATTGATCACTTGAGGTCCGCTTGCCTGTGGTTGTGGTGCTGGTGGGGGTGGTGCTGTTGGTGCCTGGGGCAGTCTTGCCTGCCCTTCTCTTGTCCTGGCTTCATCTACCATGTCCCTTAAATGGCCCTGTCTTACCAGGTCTTCGAGATGTGTTTTCAGGGCTCTGCACCCCTGAGTCAGATGTCCCGCTTCATTATGGTAAGCACAGTGCTTGTCAAGGCTTCTTCTCACAAACTCATCTGGTACCCTTGCTGGTGCTTTGTAGTAGGGCTGGTTGTAGATTTTCTCCAAGACCTTGTAAACCGGAATTCGGAATACGGTTGTGACTGCCTGGGTAGCCCTTAATCCTATTTCTGGTTTGTTGTAGCCACTATCACCTCGGCCTCGCTTCAGAGAGCCATTTTTTTCTTCTTTTATTTCGGTGCCTTTGTCCACGGCGTATCCTCTTCAGCCCTGGCATACTTTTCTGTCCTGGCCATAAGCTCCTCCATGCTTTTTGGCAATGTCTTTGCCAGTGATTTTCGAAGCAGGTAGTCATCCTTCAGGAGATTTTTAAACGGCACAACTGCCACCTTTTGGTTGCATCCTGGTATTCGGTTAAATACCTCATAATACCTTTTGGCATAGGCCCTAAGGCTTTCATCCTCGCTAATTCTTAGGGCCATTAAGGGGTCCACCCTTAATGGCTCGTTCCTGGTGTATAACACCATCGAGTTCAGGTACAAACCGACATGAAAGTTGGGGTCTGACTTACTGTCGTAGATCTGGAATCTTGGCATACTAAACCTCTTCGGGGCTTCGAATTTGTCCAATTCTACCAGGAATAGCGTTCTTGGCTTGACCGGGGAGGTTACCTCGGCATCTTGTTGCCTCCTCTATAGGTAATCCCTTAAATCCTCCTTGGTCCGTCCAGGAGCTCGGCTATCTCCTGACTTCAGCCTTTTCGGTGCACTACTCTCCGCTTCATTGTGAACCCTCTTCGACTTTTCTCCATTAGTTGCCTCAAAACACAACTCCTGCCCTTGAACATGTCGATGTTCTTTGGGGTCTTCTTCCTTGGTGCGATGGGTCCTTCGAGATTCTTCCCTTCTTGACTCTCCTCGGCCGACCTCCCTTGAAGGCCGGTGAGAGTGCTTTTCGCTCCTGGTGTGCGGGGGGACTGTAGGGACTGTTTTCTGCCCATCTTGTCAGGCATCTTTCTTGTGCTGGAATTGGCGTATCTTGTAACAGGAATGGTGGCTGCATGACATTATTCTGCATTATGAAGTTGATGACCATTTGCAGGTCCGCCAATTTGTTTCTAATTCCCTTCATCTCGTCGGCCCTCCGCAGGCATCTTTCCTTCCACACCTAGAGGTCGTCCTCATTATAATACTCGCTTCGGTCTGACTTCTTCGATGTGTTGCCCTCTTGGCCGACGTCTTTTCTCCGTGATTCTTATCTTGAGTCTCTTTATTGCAGTTGTTTTCTTCGACGTCAAGGTCAATAGGTTTCCCACTCCCAGTAGGAGGGTCGTCCCCAACCTTCTTTTTCTGTCCGTTATTGGCCATCTATTTTCCTTTCTTTCCCACAAACGACACCAAATTGTGTGAGTGAATTTCTGACCACACTGCCAAACTAGTATTCAACTAGAGAGCACTGGCAGAATAGATGGCGCCTGAATGACCTATAACAGAAAGATGAGATTCCGGCGGTGGTTCGTCCACCCGGGGGCACTCCGACGATCAAGTTAGTTATCTCTCAAAGATAGCAAAAGTGTTTAACTTACTATTCTGAATATCAAAAGCGTACCTTAGACCCATGAGGGTGCCTTTCTTTTATAGCCAACACAAACCTTGTCCAAATGGACACTGGATTACTGCTAACACTACTACAAACATAGATAAAGATCACACTTTTTTGGTGTGATGTATGTTTTTTAATCACACCTTTTAAGTTTTATTAAAGTGTGGTCTTTAGGAGTGTGATTAAAAATGGTCATTTTTAATCACACTTTTTAAGTGTCATTAAAAAATGCTTTTATCACATCTTTTAAGTGTGATTAATAATATTTAGATCACACCTTTTAAGTGTGATTAAAAATATTTAGATCACACCTTTTAAGTGTGGTTAAAAACATTTAGATCACACCTTTTAAGTGTGATTAAAAATATTTAGATCACACCTTTTAAGTGTGATTAAAAACTTTAGTTCACACCTTTTAAGTGTGATTAAAAACTTTAGATCACACCTTTTAAGTGTGATTAAAAACATTTAGATCACACCTTTTAAGTGTGATTAATAACTAATAAAACTTGTGATAAAAAAAAATTTGACATATTTAAAGAATAATCAATATTATTTTTGCACGCGCATTTGAATAATGTAATACACACTATATACTATATTTTGAATCACAACCATATATTGAATGAAATAATATCATATATTTCATAAATGAAAGTTAAATGTTTAAAAATATATACAAAGAAGTTAATAAAAAAAAAATTAACTGTGATTACATACATTAAAAAATAAAAAATAAAAAACTTGAAAAAAGTAAATTCTTGAATTCTTTGACCATATTTTGCATCTCTCCAAGAAATTTCTGACCTGAAAAATAAAAAAACAAATTAATTTAAAAACTGCCAGAAGCATATGAATAAACTTACTAATTAATTTATAAACTTACATTTAGATCACACCAAAAATAATGTAATTTATCCAGTTGTTAAACTGCCCCCAATCCTTTCCCCACAGCCACCAAAAATGACATAATTATTTTGATTCTCCACACAAATATCAGTAAAACAACACCACAAAAGAAGACAATATGCAACAATGCAGAAAGGATCACATAAATGATAAAATGGAGTATTATATGGACAATCAAAATCATATGATATCAACATATAACTCACTAAAAACTATAAAAACAAATAAGGATCAATAAAGCTTATTGGTCTTCAAAGCAGAAACCACATAGCCTGAATAATTACAAATTGGTATGGGAGCAATCCAAGTAGAGGAAATAATAAGAGCCCAGCACACTAAATTAAAAAGAAACAACTTGCATACAACCCCCTTATCTAAACCTTCAGCTCCCTAATTTAATAACTTGAGATGAAGCACATCTTTATAGGAATAGGATCAGCCACAGATAGATACTTTAAAGATTGTAACTGTCAAAAATACGAGAATTATATGATTTTCAACCATGACAAAAACTCTATTGAAATAGCAAATTCTCCACAATTAAAGTCTGTCCATGAAAGTGACAAACAATAACAGGTCCTCACTATCCAGCACTTCTCTCTGTGCATGTCAATGAAATCCATCACATACAACATATAAAAGCAATTCGCAAAAATTGAAGTAGGAGACTTGTAATTATCAATCCATTCAATTAGTATATCTTAACTCTTATATGAACCCAATTTTCTGTTGGACCATGACATTATTTGCTGAAATCATATTTTTTTAGGCAGAAAAAGTAGCTCATATGGATCTCATCAACGATATCATATCTTAGATTCTGCACCATGCACCTCAAATACAACTTAGGCCCATTTGTGAAACCAACTTTGGAAGTATACCAATGTCAAGAATTAACAATTATCTTGCTATGTTTTAACAGTCTTAGACCATGCAACCTTGCCCTTCAGTGGGGGCAGGATGGTTAAAATAGTATCCAAATTCACATGTTTTGAGTTCCTATGCTGCCTTGACAAATTCACACTGCAGCTATGATGTGGTCAAATAGCTATACTTCTGGATGATTTGTTATGACATCAATTGGTCCAACAGTTTAAAGTATAGAAATATTGAAGCTCAAATTCCAGCAAAATTTTAGTTTGCTTTTGAATTTGAGCCCTATCAAATTCTCGTCAGATCAATACAGCCAGACCAGCCATTTAAATAACTTATCTCAAAAGAAGAAAAATAGACATTCAAAGACTTTAATATATATATATATATATATATATCTAGAACTTATTATTTGTGTTAATTTTCAGTTCAATGAGTTAAGGAGGCAACCTGAATCAAAACCTATTATGTTCAAAAGTGAGTAGAAGATTACTTGAATGCAGCCCACCCAAAAAAAAAGGTCAAACTACATGCTTACTTCAGGCAGTTCTGCAGGTATAAAATAGTACTGCCAGCTAAACATAAATTCAATCCCACAATAGACACTGTTACTGCCATTTACATAAATCTAGTATATCACAAAAGTGACCAAAATGGCAATTGGGCTTCATTGTTCAAGGCCTACACAAAATGCATTTACACTCAAAAGGTTGAAATAATGAACTAGCATAAATGACCTTACCTTTTCGTCAGCAGAGTACTTAGTGCATTTGAAATAAAACCTGAATATTTGGATCCCCAAGTATGTCTGCAAATAATTTTAACATTTCAGTCAGTTCACTGAACAATAGTAATACATATATCATAATCAAAGTCTGAAAAGGATGTATTTTACCGATCATAGAAACAAGGATAAATAGAGTGAAGATAACAATATTATAACCATAACAAGGGTATCCATCTTTCAAACAGCATAATGTTGAAATTTCATCCAATGTCACCTCATGCTGTTACATAGAATATGTTCAGTTAGGACATCATTTCATCAAGTTAATCCCTATGTGAAAGTAGAAAAGATAAGGTAGATGGTAAAAATCTGGCATCTAGAACAGTAGTAGATTTGTAGTGACAGTACTGGGGGTACATTGAATCCACATAAAAATATGGTTGCTCTACTTAGAAAGTGTCTTTAGATTTATGATCAATAGTTGCCTTCTTCCACAACTTGTGTTAATCCTCTAACCTCAATTGGAGACATCTACCATTTGTCACTAGTTAGGAAATAATAGGTGACTGAGAGGGAGATTTATGATCTGGATTGGGCTGTGGTAAGGGCCGAACAGATTTGGGTCAGACTGAGTTGCGCCGTGCAAATTTGGGCCCAACAGGTGTTGGGCCGAGCTGTATTCCCCGGCCTTGGAGAGAGCTGCTCAGTTAAGGCAGCTCATGGATTGACCGAGCTGCAAGGATCCGTGGTTGCGAAGCCGGTCAGGTGAAAAGTCCATCGCCAGGAAAGGCAAGGTTGGACCGAGGCACCTGTTTGCTCGGCAGGTAGGTCGACCGCAGACAAGTGTGAGTAGTCCCGAGCTCGGCTTTGCCGAGATGCCGCCGAGTCCGATCCTCATCTGAGCTTAGCTGTTGTAGTACTTGGGCATGAAACGCAGCATGGCAGACGATGGCCGAGATGGTACTGCCCGGCTGCCGAGCTCCCAGGAACATGGGCATGCAGTTGGGTTAGGTGGTGCTCAGCAAGGTTTATGCTGACAGATAGGATAGCAGTGCCACGTGTTGAGAGATCACTGGGAGTAGATTTGGGGCGCAGAAGGTATATAAGCATGACTGCCCCCCCCATACGCAGGCAAAGGAACATTTGGTAAGAGTAATACTTACACTCAACACTCTCCCTTCTCTCTATCTATCCCTTGTGTGTGTGTCCTAACTTGATCGTCGGAGGGGTTTTCCGGCCACACACCGCCGGGTAGCTCACCGTTATTTGCTCGCAAGTGATCGGACAGTAACGGAGCTCGGAAGAAAGGAGTACGGGCTTGCCTGAATATTTGCTCCCCGTACAATTGACGCCGTCTGTGGGAAGCTTGACAGACAAAACCTTGTCTTCCAAGCTCGTCTGATCGCCGTCCATGGCGAACAACGATGAGTTTTCGTTGTTTGCCATAGACGGAGCCACCCCGGAGTATACCCGAAGGAGAGAGGGACCTCCTGCCATCCATCCAATGGCGGACTTGGAGACGCCCACCGGAGGACAGTCAAGAGACGCGCGGGATAAGCGCAGAAGAAGTTATGGTCATTCACGAAGTCCGGACGGTCATCGGCGATGGAGAGAATCACATGCTCGACGTCTGGAACACAAGTTGAGGGACCAAGATGCTGTCATCCGGCGAATGGCAGCGGAGATGGAGGAGCTCAAACGGCATGTCAAAGGGAAAGGTGTAGCTGGAGTGGGTGACCACAGTGAGCGCACCCCATCCCGCCGTTCCGGCGGACAGAGTCAGCGACGCACTCCATCCATTTCTATCACAAGAAGTTACCAGGTTGGTGATTCCGACATGCATGCAGAGAAGTCTAGCGTGCAAGACAGCACCTACCGGCCCTCACGTCCGGTGACGACATCGAGGTACTCTTACTCCGCTCATTCAGAGGATTTGCGGGCGGTCTTGAAGGAGCGGGCTCACCGGCGCGAAGCTCAGAGGATACCGGCGTTCCAGCGGTTATCCTACGGGGTTCACGCCAGCGAAGAGGTCGGAATGCCTCCACCACGCCAAGCAGCGCCACTCCTAATGGATTCAGATTTGGCCAAGTTGAGTGCCACCCCTTTTTCCCTGGAAATAGAAACAACACCACTTCCGGCAGGCTTCCACCAGCCTAAGTTCACACTCTACGACGGAAAAACCGATCCTTACATGCATGTGAGCCACTTCCGACAGGTTATGGCCGGACATAGGCGAAATGACGGACTTATGTGCCTGATCTTCCTGTCGAGTTTAGGCGAGCTGGGCTTGAAGTGGTTCGAGAGGTTGCTGGAAGGGAGCATACAACAGTGGCATCAGTTGGCCGAAGCCTTTGTGACACGCTTCAAAACCAACACAAAAACACCAAAAGAAGTCGATCATTTACTTAGTGTCAAGATGGAACCGATCGACACATTGAAGGCATACAACTCAAGGTATTGGGAAACCTTCAACGAGATCTTGGATTGCCCGGTCAACCTTGTGATCACGTAATACAAGCGTGGTCTTCCGGTCGGACATAGACTGCGGGACTCGCTTACCATGCACCAGCCGACATCCATGGGCCAACTCATGCAACGCATCAATGAGCATATTCGAGTTGAGGATGACGCGTCGGCGTCTACCGCGAAGTCAGTTCCGGCAGCGATAGACAAGAAGGCTGGAAAAATGCATACAGTCGGACAGGAGTCCGGCCGATCTTCTGACCGTGCTGAGGAATCGGACCGTGGATTGAATTGGAAAAACTGGGGTAGAGGACATCGGAATGACCGGGATGACTACCCCCGAGATGACGTAGCGGACGTAAACAGAAGGTTGAAGGCAAGGACTGGTTGAAGGCAAGGATTGGCATAACCACGGTCTTCAAGATTCCAATCTATCGCATACTTAGTGAAATCCGAGACGAGGAGTATGTCCGGTTTCCTGCTAAGTTGGGCGATGGACAAAAGGGCTACAATCCGCGGTATCGTTGTACGTTTCATCGGGAGCGAGGCCACCGGACTGAGGATTGTTTGCCATTGAGGCAATACCTGGAAGAGCTAGTCGCGGCCGGGCACCTGGATCTTTACATTGATGAGGGCGTCAAGGCAAATCAAGTTCCGGTTGATCCGCGGGGACCGGACGACCGAGATGCACCTCCTCAAGGGATTGTGAATGTCATCCACGGCATAGTGGAACCGGCGCGCGTTTGCGAGCTCCGTGGTATGATAAAAAAGGTAGAGCACATGAAGGAAGTTTTGTCGGTTCAGCCTGCACTCAAGAGGGGGAGGACGGAAGCAAAAGAAGTGATCAGTTTCTCCTCGAGGGACTTGGAGCGCATTCAGACACCGCATAATGACGCCTTTGTAGTTACACTCCGTGTTAAAGACTTTGAAGTGAAACGGATCTTGATCAATCAGGGAAGCTCGGTCGAGATCATGTACTACGACGCTTTCCAACAGCTCAAGCTCCGAGATACGAATTTGGCCCCGGCGACATCGCCGTTGGTTGGTTTCAACTCACAACCTGAGTGGCCTTTGGGAAAGATTATCCTGCCGGTCAAAGCGGGATCCATGGTCAAACAGGTGGAGTTCTGGGTATTACAGGTGCCATCTACTTACAATTTGATCCTTGGAAGGGGGTGGCTTCACGCTATGCAAGCCGTGGCATCAACTTTCCACCAAGTAATGAGATTTCCCTCGGCTATGGGGGCAATCGAGGAGATGTGGGGCGATCAGGTCATGTCCAAGCAGTGCTTCGTGGCGGTCAACGGGAGCCGGGTTGCCAAAGGATTCGTTCAAATGATTGAGGGACCGGAGGACCAGGGTGTCTTGGATGATGTGGGCACCAAGGTCGAAGACAAAGCTGTCGAGGAATTGGTGGAGGTGCGAATTGATACAGAACAGCCGGACAAGTTCTTCTTGCTCGGCTCAAGCCTTACGGCCATAGAACAGACCGAGATGGTTGAGTTTTTGATGGCCAACATCGAAGTTTTTGCATGGTCGCCTTACGACATGCCCGGCCTCGATCCTAGTTTTATTTGCCATCATCTCAATGTCTTCCCCGGTGCCAAGCCAGTTATTCAGCGGACAAGGAGATCGGCGCTACATCACGCCGAGGTAGTTGCGGAAGAAGTCAAGAATTTGCTAGAGGCACGAGCAATTCAAGAAGTACACTATCCTCGTTGGATCTCAAATACAATGGTGGTACCGAAGAAAAATGGGAAGTGGCGGGCTTGCGTTGATTACAAGACCGTCAACCGAGCTTGTCCGAAAGATAGCTTTCCCTTGCCTAGAATTGACCAGCTTGTGGATTTGACGGCTGGACATAACAGCCTAAGTTTCTTGGATGCCTACCGCGGCTATCATCAGATTGCCATGCATGGCCCCGACCGAGAAATCACCTCCTTTACTACATCGAGGGGACTCTTCTGCTACCGAGTCATGCCTTTTGGTTTGAAGAACGCCGGGGCGACTTTTCAGAGGATGGTGACCAAAATGTTTGCTCCTTTGCTTGGCCGGACAATGGAGGCTTACATCGATGATATGGTGGTAAAGAGCCGACATGAGGCAAACCATTTGTCTGACTTAGCCGAGATGTTTGCCATTCTAAAGAAGCACAAGCTGCGCTTGAATGCGTCAAAGTGTGCCTTTGGCGTGGGATCTGGAAAATTTTTGGGGTTCCTAGTCACGAACCGAGGCATCGAAGCAGACCCTGCTCAGATCAGAGCCGTGCAAGAGTTGAAGCAGCCCAGCTCGGCTAAGGATGTGCAGCATCAGGCCGGGATGGCCGCCGCGCTTAATCAGTTTATAAGCCGGTCATCAGATCGCTGCCGCCCTTTCTTTCAAGCATTGAAGTCAAAGTTCTCGTGGGACGAAGAGTGTGACCGAGCTTCAGCCGAGCTCAAGGAATATCTGTAAACTCCGCCACTGTTGGTTACACCAAAGCCGGGTGAGGAACTCTACCTTACCTTGCCGTCTCCCAGCACGCAGTCAGTGCGGTGCTAGTCCGCGCTGAAGGAATCAAGCACATCCCAATTTTTTATGTCAGTAAGACCTTGCTGCCGGCTGAGACGAGGTACTTGCCGCTGGAAAAGCTTGCGTTGGCGTTGATGATGGCTTCAAGGAAGTTGGCGCATTATTTTCACGCCCATACCATCATCGTACTGACCGAGCTTCCCTTTAAGGCCTTGTTTGAACGGGCGGACTTTTCAGGCCAAATTCTCAAGTGGGCGGTCGAATTGGGACAGTTTGAAGTAAAGTTCCAACCGCGCACAGCCATAAAGGCCCAAACTTTGGCCGATTTCGTTGCTGAATTCTCGCCAGGAACTCATCCGGTATGCCCGGTCGATATTGCCGCGGCAGAAGAAGAAGGGACTGCAAGCCTGACCGAGATACCACAACTGGGTGGAGTTGCCGACGCGGAATTTGTGCGCCCCACTGTAGTACCCTCAACTCGTACAATTCAACCAACCGGTGACGCGATGACGGAGTCGGGTATTGTCGTCCCACCCACTCTGTCCGGTACCGCGTCGTCAGAGGGTGAAGTAATGGAACTACTCAGCATAGAGCCTGCGGCCGACATAATACCGCAACCTGGTGATTCGCCTACGGACTTAAGCATTGTAGACCGATTTGTTGAGTCCGGTGCCGAATCACCAAGGATGGCTGGAGTGGAACCAATCAACACAGAACTTGAAACCTGACAGCCAAGAAACCGTGATCCCATTGCCCTTCGCAACTCTCAGGACCCATCAGACTGCTGGAAGCTTTTTGTGGGGGAAATGTGGAAGCTTTTTGTTGATGGAGCGTCCAACCGTCACGGTGCCGGCCTAGGTATCGTTCTTATCTCCCCGGATGGCCTAACCATTGAACATTCTATCACGCTTGGCTTCCCAGCATCTAACAACGAGGCTGAGTACGAGACCCTTATTGCCGGGCTCAAGACCGCTATTCAAATGAAGGCTGCCGAGCTACTGGTGTACAGTGATTCCCAGCTTTTGGTTAACCAAGTCTCTGGGATTTACGAGGCAAAGGATGACAGAATGGCAAAGTACCAAGCTCTGGTCTGGGAACACATCAAACAGTTTCAGGCAATCAGTGTACAACAGATTGGTCGTGAAGAAAACAGCCGAGCTGATGAGCTGGCCGGCCTCGCTTCGATGGTAGATAGTACGTCTCCAAACCCCTTGTTAATTGACTTTCTTCCACGGCCAAGCATTGAAGACGCCGGGCAGACGGATGTACTTTGCGCCGCGCTAGGTCCTTCCTGGATGGACCCCTTAATCTTGTTCCTCAGAGACCGGACTCTACCCACTGACAAGAAAGAAGCACACAAAGTCCGGGTGAAGTCAGAGCAGTTTTGGCTCTATCCATCTGGTGCGTTGTATAAAAAGTCCTTCACTGGTCCTTATCTAAAGTGCGTGCACCCGAATAGTGTGGAGGCCTTCTTGTACGAAATTCACGAAGGCATTTATGGCAGCCACATAGGGGGCAGGTCCTTGGCCTACCGAGCTATTTCGCAGGGATACTGGTGGCCATGCATGCAGGCCGACGCACAAAAGTACATCCGCAAGTGCGAAAAATGCCAGAAATTCGCCCATCGGATCCATCAGCCTGCTAGGGAACTTCTTCCCCTCACTAGTCCTTGGCCTTTCGCCATGTGGGGGCTAGATATAGTGGGGCCACTGCCAACAGCACCAGGCAACCGGAAATTCTTCATTGCGGCCACAGATTACTTCACGAAATGGGTTGAAGCTGAGCCCTTGGCAACAATCAAAGAGAAAGACGTGAAGCTGTTTGTCTGGCAGAACGTGGTCACGCGGTTTGGGGTCCCCAAGATCTTGATCTCTGACAACGGCACCCAGTTTCACGGTCGCCTATTCAGAGGATTTTGTGAAGATTTGAAGATTGAATTCTACAACTCCACTCCGGCTTAGCCGCAGTCCAATGGTCAAGCCGAGGCATCAAACAAGACTATACTGGATGGGTTGAAGAAACGGCTGGAGAAGGCAAAGGGAAAATGGGCAGAGGAATTACCCAGCGTCCTTTGGGTATACCGAACAACCCCGCGGCGATCTACCGAGGAAACTCCATTTGCTTTGGCTTATGGCATGGAGGCGGTCATACCTTTGGAAGTTGGCATGCCCACTCTAAGAAGCGAGAGTTTTGAGCCCGAACTGAATGCCGAGGCTATTGCCTTGGAGCTGGACCTAGTGGAAGAGCGTCGGGAGAAGGCCCTCATCCATATGGCCACCTACCAACAAGAGCTCTCAAAGAAGTACAACAAGACCAGACCGTTTAAAATTGGTGATTGGGTTTTGAGGAAAGTTATGGGCAACACCCTGGTGCCAGGTGAAGGCAAACTAGGGGCAAATTGGGAAGGACCCTACATGATCACCGGTCTGGCGGGCAAGGGGGCTTACCACTTGGAGGATCTAGAGGGAAGAGCAATACCCCGGCCATGGAATGCGGCCAACCTGAAACTGTATTGTTTCTAAGCTTTTGCTTTCTTTTCTTGTGCAAAGGAATTGTTTGGCTTGCACTTCAGAATGTAATTCTTTTTGTCAATATATAAAAGTAATTTTGCTTTAGCACTTGGACTGTTGTTTTAATGTAAAAACCGAGATGTTTTACTCCGGCTTGAAGAGTTGGTGTTTTGTCCAACTTAGGCCATCCCAACCGAGATGATTTACTCCGGTTGGAAGAGTTGGTGATTTGTTCAACTTAGTTATTCCCGACCGAGATGGTTTACTCCGGTTGAAAAAGTTGGTGTTTTGTTCAACTTAATTATTTCTAGCCGAGATGATCTACTTCGGCTGAACGGCGTTGCTGTTTTGTTCGACATAGTTAACCCAACCGAGATGATTTACTCCGGTTGGAAGAGTTGGTGTTTTGCACAACTTAGGATTCCCAACCGAGATGATTTACTCCGGTTGGAAGAGTTGGTGTTTTGCCCAACTTCGGATTCCCAACCGAGATGATTTACTCCGGTTGGAAGAGTTGGTGTTTTGCCCAACTTCGGATTCCCAACCGAGATGATTTATTCCGGTTAGAAGAGTTGGTGTTTTGCCCAACTTAGGATTCCCAACCGAGATGATTTACTCCGGTTGGAAGAGTTGGTGTTTTTCCCAACTTAGGATTCCCAACCGAGTTGATTTATTCCGGTTGAAGAAGTTGGTGATCTGTTCAACTGTTATTTCTAGCCGAGATGCTTTACCCCGGCTGAAGACGTTGATGTTTTGTCCAACATAGTTATTTCCAGCCGAGATGGGTATTCCGGTTGAAAAAGTTGGTGAGTTCAACTTGGGTGTTATGTTCAATTTTACAATTTATACCGACATGTTTTGCTGAAAAAGGAATTGATGACGACCGTCCAAACACTTGATGAAATCAAGGCTTTTCATTGATAAAAAGTTAATACAAAAGGTGGGGAACTTAGCCCGGTTACATTTACTGAAACAGAAAAAAGAAACCTAAGCTAGGGGGGAGAGATCAGGGAATTCCTCATTAGCCTCCAGGTTGACCGTGGCAGTTGGGTCCTGGACACCGGTCCCAGTCTGGCCGGCCTGCTCCTGTTCGGTTTGCTCCTCTCCTTCAGCGTTTGTCTCGCCCTCTTCTTCAAGTCCTTCCCCGGCCTCAGCTTGCAGCGCGCTGAAGACGTCATTGGCATATGGAATGAGGTAGGTCGGTAGGAAGACAGCCAGTGGAGAGGCAAACACGTCAGTGTTAGGACCCTAACCGAGCTGTTGACAGGCAACCTTCCATCCAGCCTTGAAGTAAATGTCCTGGGTGGCGAAGACTTGTTTCTTGTAGTTTTTCTCGGCTTCGTTGAAGCCGGCTTTATTGGCGTCCTCGCAGTCTTTTTTCCTGGACTTCTTAAGCTCGTTAAGCTCGGCCTGGAGCCCGTCTTTCTGTTTCTCGGCTGCTTCAAGTTGGCCGAGCAGCCTGTTGTTGTCGGAATTGGTGGCTTCGAGCGAGGACTTTGCTCGGCCAAGCTCGATTTGGAGGCTTTTGACTTGGCTGGCGGTATCACTCGCCTTCTGCTAAAGTCTGTGGATGCGCTCCATGACCAAGTGCTTCTTTTGGATGGCCTGCAAAATGAGAATTTGATCGGAGAAGAAACCGTGCAAACACTTGTGAAAATTGAAGTAGAAGATTGAAATTCTTACCCTGGTCATGGACTTCACGGCGGATTTGACCAGCCGGGTGTCAGGAACGTGGTCGCTGCCAACCACGTCGCTGGGTAGCAGCAGAGCCTTTGAGAGGTCGAAGGCAAGCAAGTGCACCTTGTCACCTTTGACCGAAGCATTTGCCGGGATCTCTTTGCCCCGGTGCTTCAACTGCGGCCGCCATACTGGGATGGGGCTGACCGTGTCGGCAGGTTGCTCGGTTGTTAGTTCGGCGACGAGCTCGGCAGAGGGATCTGCCCGTGGTCTTTTGCCAGCCCGGCGTGTTTCTTTGCTAGATTGCCCGGCGGCTGGAGAAGCTAAGGCGACCACGGTGGCACTTGATTGACCGGCAGCTGGGGAGCGGGCGACGACGCTCGGTATCTCGGCCGAGGTTGCAGTGAGAAGGTTTTTGATTCGGCTTCTTTTGACTATTTCTTGTTCGTCTGTCAACCGGATTAAGGGGACGTCAGGAAGGGTAGGGTCTGGAGGTGGCGATGGAGCACGGAGGAAGTCTGTTACTTTACTCCGGCGCGGAGCAGAGTACTTGTAGGTTGGGGTGTAACAGAGCAAATCGTTGCAATCTCGGTGGCTGTAGCGGAGCACGGTCCGAATTGCTTCTGCGTTGGGGTATTGGTAGTTCGCTCGCAAGGCTTGAATTGCTGCATGAGGAGCAGGTAAATGGTTAAGTACAGAATAGTTAAAACGAATTCACCAAACAAGACAACACGGCTTACATGTGGAACCGAATTTCTTGCTTATGAACCAACCCGGTACCTCGGCTGTTTCGTAATTACCGGTTACCCACAAAAAATCGTCATCGTCCAAGTCTTTGTCCGGTGTTCCGGTCGCGATTTTTTTTTTGGCCGGCCTGATCTTAAGATAGTAAGCGAGACCATCGCCGATGTGACCGAGAGTATATTGTCGCAATATCTCAGCTAAGCCTAAGTTTGTGCCTAGCCGATTGTTAAGTTCGTGCACACCGTTTATTATTCGGTAGGTGTTGGTGGACACTTGAGTGGGTGCAAGCTCGGTGCGGTGGAGGAACTCGGTGATCAATGGGTTGAGTAGGAAACGAAGGCCCCCTTCGACAATGGATAGCACGGTGAAGGGGCATTCCTCCCTGCCCCAAGGCGTTGTCTCAATTTCTGCAAGTTCAAGGTGGACATCGGCCGAGATGCCGTACTCCTTCCAGAACGCAGCCAGTGCAGCCGGAGTATCTACGAGAAATCGAAATTTCCCCATGAAGGACCAGCCAAATTTTCTCGGCTGAGGAGGTTTGGCACTGACTTGTGAATTGTTGGTTGCTCGGTCTTTGAGAGCCTCGGAAGTGGTCAGGGGTCCACTTGGACTCTGCAGGAAAAGGTTGTCAAGTGTAAATGTGAGCGCGGTCGCGCGAAGGGAGCTGGACTTTAGCTCGGTCATTAAGAGTGCCAAACCACCTCGGTCGTCTAAGCTAACTAAGGAGCTCGGTCGCCCAAGCAGACCAGATGTTAGCCCGGTTGAGCGACCAATTCCTTTTGCTATCTCGGTTTTTGCTGGGGTTGAGACAAACATGTTATTTGCTCGGTTAGATTGGTTTTTTGGATCAAATGAAGACCAGGAGCCTGGTCCGCCCCAATTCTTCAGTGTTCTTCAGGAAAAATGAAGAACACCGTTAACAATGGAGGGTTTGGGATGGTTTTAGGTGCCCAAGGCCTAAAAGCTACGATTTCATGTCCTAATATGTGAAATATCAAAGAAAACGACAAATAACAAGGGTTGGAGAGCTTACCAATATGGAGCAGTGGCTGTTTCTTCTTCGAGCACGAGTTCGGGAATGGCAAAGGAGAGGCAAGAGCTTTGGGTTGCTTGGAATGGCAGTGAGTCAATGAGTCCTCAAGGAAGGTGAGGGAGGGATGTTTATAGAGGAAACGAGACCGCCCAAATTCAAATTCTGGCAAAACGGCGGGTTGGTTGCTCGAGAACCAATGGCAGCCCACCATGTGTCCCTATTTATGGCGACGTCAGAACTGAAGAGACAGGTTGAAGAGTTGAGGAGCCAACCGGTCTACTTTCAAAGAAGAGGACGTCAGCCGAGAAGTACAACCGGGCAAGTTTGCAGACAGTAATGTTCACTAACCCGGTCGCCATTTAGCATTCTGAAGACCGAAGAAATGTTATCCCGGTCGAAGTAACTAATCCCAGTCACGCTTTCGCGGACGGAATTAAGGGGCAATTGAGAGGGAGATTTATGATCTGGATTGGGCCGTGGTAAGGGTCGAACAGATTTGGGTCAGACTAAGTTGCGCCGTGCAAATTTGGGCCCAACGGGTGTTGGGCCGAGCTGTATTGCCCGGCCTTGGAGGAAGCTGCTCGGTTAAGGCAGCGCATGGATTGACCGAGCTGCAAGGATCTGTGGTTGCGAAGCTGGTCAGGTGAAAAGTCCATCGCCAGGAAAGGAAAGGTTGGACCGAGTCACCTGTTTGCTCGGCAGGTAGGTCGACCGCAGACAAGTGTGAGTAGTCCCGAGCTCGGCTTTGCCGAGATGCCGCCGAGTCCGATCCTCATCTGAGCTTAGCTGTTGGAGTACTTGGGCATGAAACGCAGCATGGCAGACGATGGCCGAGATGATACTGCCCGGCTGCCGAGCTCCCAGGAACATGGGCAGGCAGTTGGGTTAGGTGGTGCTCAGCAAGGTTTATGCTGACAGATGGGATAGCAGTGCCACGTGTTGAGAGATCACTAGGAGTAGATTTGGGGCGCAGAAGGTATATAAGCATGACTGCGCCCCCCGTATGCAGGCAGAGGAACATTTGGTAAGAGTAATACTTACACTCAACACTCTCCCTTCTCTCTATCTATCCCTTGTGTGTGTGTCCTAACTTGATCGTCGGAGGGGTTTTTCGGCCACACACCGCCGGGTAGCTCACCGTTATTTGCTCGCATGTGATCGGACAGTAACGGAGCTCGAAAAAAAGGAGTACGGGCTTGCCTGAATATTTGCTCCCCTTACAGTGACCCACAGAAACAGGGGCAGAATAATAACTTCTAATAAAGACAAAACAGAGGGAGATCCTGAATTTTTGTGCAAAAAAACTTATAAGGGATGAGCTATGACAATGTTTAACTCAAGGAAATTGAAAAGGAAAAAAACACTAGACTATTGATTTCATTAGCGAAAGAGAGGCTTGAGTAATTGAGCGAGTCATCACTACACATGTCCCAAACTTACTGTAAATGTATGTTGTTGTTTGGCAGCACCATAGCTTTCCTTAACAACTCTTCCAGCAATAGTTCTCTTTCCAAACCTGTTTGGATATAAACCTGTTCGGAATTAGCTCCTTCATTTACCGAGCAAATATGATTTACAAACTACGATGGAAATCAAGAGATTCATATACAGAAGGAAAACAAGAGCTGAAACCAGTGAGTTACTTCTTGTATACTTTCTGTGTAAACAAAACAACATCTCCTTTGCAGACATCACCTGAAAAGAGAATCAAAGAAGCTTTAAATTTTCAAAACCACCTTGAAGTGAACAAAAATAGTGCACTCAAAAGAAATGTACGTAAATAAACCTTTACCAGTACAATTGATGGCAAAGGATGATCTTGGATAGGGTGTTTCAGCATTTCCATCTTTTATCCTGAGGGTTAAAAATCATACAATAAGGATACTCTTATGCAAAAATAGTATAAAGCTACAAAAGATATTAATACCCTTGTAGATGCCAAAATAAATCATCAAGACATGAGTGATTCCAAACTTTCTTAAGCTAGAATAATTTAATAATAAAATAAAAAAGTGATCTAAAACTCAAGATATGCACTTGTAGAAAATGACAATATTATTTGAGAAACAAGACATTTAATAAAAGATTAGATACTAAGCACGACACAACAAAGAGAGTAGGGGTAATATGTATACATCCACTCACTTATAGATCAATGTATTGTGCTAGTCTAAAACAATACAGTCTACACCATCCAAGTTTTTTCGGTGTCACTTATAGATCCACTCACTTCTCTCAAATTATTTCCCAGCAAAATACACATTAAACTCCCCTTGCTATTTTTTTGCTTCTTCAGAATCTTTGCTAATTGAATCTAGGTGTGAAATGATATTCATAAAACTATGACAAACTCTAGTTCTATCAAACTTTATGAACAAAGTTTCCTTATATATGCCTAAAACACAAAATTATGAAGCACCAAACATAAGCAAAATTAAAGCAATTATAGCAATTATAGTCCATTTCATTCCATATTACACCAAACATAAGCAAAATTATGAAAATCAGATTCCAAAGTAGCAAAACCAAACAATACCAAACAATGTCATTGAAATCTCAAGTTCATTTTATTTGATACAAGACACCAAAAACACTAGTCGAAATTGTAAAATGAAGATCTCTCTTTTATGACCAAACTTGTGGAACAAAAGTGAAAAATAAACAAATAACATAACAGAGCAAAATTAAAGCAATTATAGCAATTATAGTCCATTTCTAAACCTTTTTTTCTCCTATTTTGTCAATCTTTATTTTGGACCTTTTTAATAAAATATTGAATTCCTTTAAATAGATTCAGATTAATAAAATATTAAACAGATTCAATATTCAATATTAAATAGATTCAATAATAAAATATTAATAAAATATAAAATACAGTCACAGATTCAATTAAACAGATTGAATGTAAACAGACACAGATTCAGTTTGAATGTAAACAGACACAGATTCAGTTTGAATGTAACCAGACACAGACTAATAGACACAAATTCATGAAATTAACTGGGCAGTGAGTGTTCAGCTGAAGCACAATCATAAAAGAAAATTTATTTGCTTACCAAGTTGCCCAACTCTGAGACTAGTTTCTTTACTGTAGGCTTGAATTGCTAAATGACTAATCTTTGGTCACAAAACCTTGTGTGGAATGAAGATGAGTACAAAATCAGCATTTCCGTGTAATATTTTTTCAAAATTCAAACTATAGGAAATTCAAAACAAAAAAATAGAGAAATAAAAAAAATATAGCAAATTCAAGCAGAGGAAGATTGAAAATTGAGGAAGGTAGCTGGAGTTTGATATAAGCCTCTAATCTGGGCTGGTAATACTTATTTGAACATTGCGTGACTTTTTCATGACCAATATGGCATGGAGGGCAACAAATCCACTAAGATTTGGCCTGTTCATTGTCTTTCCAAATATATAATGAACTTATTTTTTTTGGGAGCCATCAGTGATCAAGTCTTCTAAAAGTCAGTGGTCAAGTTTCCCTAAATGTTTTAAATATGAAAGCACTCAACAAAATAGTTTTCTAACTATAGTTAATCATGTTGCAGGTTTTTCTTCAAGTTATGGAGTGCTTACTCAATCGTTTTAGTCAGTCAGCATTTATCAATTCTGTTCTGGATACTACTTTTCTCTGTTATTTTCATCACTATTGGCGAGAACTTTCTTAAACATTTAATAACAGACAGATTCATACAGATTATTCCACCTATTATTAAATTCATACCAAAATTAACAGACAGATTCATACCAAAATTATTCCACCTATTTTTTCTGAATTCCACCTAGTTGGTCAATCTGAATTCCAAACATAACAATTAATAACAGACACAATTAGATGCCAAAACAGATTCAATAACAGACACTATGAATTCCACAATTAGAGACCAAAATTATTCCACCTATTTTTTCTGATTTCAGATTTAATAACAGACACAACACAATTAATAAAACAAAGAGATTCAACTAAGACACAACTAAGATCAATACAGATTCATATTTACATTCCAAATAGAGGCCAAAACAAACACAGAGAGTGAGTGTGAGAGTCGATCGGGGTGCCAAAACAAACACAGATTAACAGACAGATTCATATTTACCTGTGTGTGAGTCGATCGGTGCAGAGATGCAAAACCAGAGAGTGAGTGTGAGACTGATGAGATGAGAGAGTGAGGGAGCCGATTAGGTCAGATCAGAGATATATATGTATATATATATATATATATATATATATAAAACAAAAAAAATCAATGATCGGGAGAGAGAGAGAGACAGAGATTGAGAGAGAGAGAGAGTTTACCTGTGAGTAGATCGGCTGTGCGATGATGATCGGTGCGATGAGATGAACAACGAGAGAGTGAGAGGGTGATCGGTACAGAAACGAGAGAGTAAGAGAGACAGTGATGTTGAGATTAGGGATTTTGGTTTTGCGCCCGAGGGGTGGGGGGGATGGCAAAAAAAAAAGCGGGAATGAAAAAAAAAAAGAGAGGGAGACGGGGGGTGGATAAAAAAAATTAAAATCTTTTTTTTTGGGGGTCACAAATAAAATTTACACAATAAAATAATACCGTTTAACTCTTCTTTTTTTTTTTTTTGTGTCGCAGGTTGCTGTCGTTAAAAAAATTTATTTTTTGTTAAAATAAATTTTTTTTGTGGTTAATGAAAAAAATTTCATTTTTTTTTTAGTTACTAAGATTGAAAATTTATTTCTTTCATTTTTATTTTAATTAAAAAAAATATTATTATTATTTTTTATTTAGTAGAAGTAGGGGTAATATTTTAATGAAAAATATTTTCCACTAAAATAAAAGTTTATTTTCTGTGGTCAATGAAAAATATTTTGCTACGGCCTATTTTTTTTGTTAGTAAAAATCATGAACTATTTTTTTTGTGGTAGAGGAAAGGGAGCGACATTAGTGGTGGAGGTGGTGGTGATGGCAAAAAATATTAGTGATGAAGTTGTGGTAGTGGTAGTGTAGATGGAGTGGCAGGGATGAAGGAGAGGTAATGGTAGTAGTAGTGGCAGTAGTGGTAGTGGTGGTAGTGAAGTGGTGGCGATGGTAGTAGTAATGGTAGTCGTAGAGGTGAAGTGGCGACAGTGGAAGTAGTGGTGGTGGTGGAATGACGTTTGCAGTAGTGGTGAAGGTGGTAGAGGAGATGGGTGGTGAGAGAGAGAGAGATGAGTGAGAGGCGGATAGAAGAGATAGAGAGAGAGAGTAGAGCGGGAATGGAAAACAAAAACAGGCGGGAATAAAAAATATTTTTTTTTTGTCAAAAATGAAATTTAAATAACAAAATAATGTCGTTTAACTTTCTTTTTCTTTTTCTTTTTTTGCGACGAGAGTTGCCGTCGTAAAAAAATATATATTTTTTGTTAAAATATATATATTTTTGTAATTAATGAATTTTTTTTTTTTTTTTTTTTTTTTTTTTTTTTGTAGAGGATAGAGAGTGGCAGTAGTGGTGAAGGTGGTGGATAAGAGATGATGGTGGCGGTGGTGGTAGCGACGAAGGAGATTAATGGTGAAGTTGTGGTAGTGGTAGAGTAGATGAAGTGGCAAGGTTAAATGAGAGGTAATGGTAGTAGTAGTGGCAGTAGTGGTGAAGGTGGTGGTGGTGGTGGTGGTGGTGGCAGCGAAGGAGATTAGTGGTGAAGTTGTGGTAGTGGTAGAGTAGATGAAGTGGCAAGGGTGAATGAGAGGTAATGGTAGTAATAGTGGCAGTAGTGGTAGTGGTGGTAATGGTAATAGCAATGGTAGTCGTAGAGGTGAAGTGGCGACAGTGGTAGTAATGGTGGTAGTGGAATGGCGTTTGCAATAGTGGTGAAGGTGGTAAAGGAGATGGGTGGTGAGAGAGAGAAAAATGAATGAGAGACAGATAGAGGAGAGAAAGAGAGAGAGAGAGAGAGAGAGAGAGAGAGAGAGAGAGACGAAGACAGAGTGATGAGCGAGAGAGAGACAAAGTGGTCGCTAAAAGTGCATTTTCTTGTAGTGGATAGATAAATCGAGAGGGAGCTCAGTAAATAGAGAAGACAGAACGGAGAGAGTGAGCAACGCGAACATAGTGGGAGAGAAAGAGAGAGAGAAAGAGAAGAGAGAGAGAGGGACAAAAAGATAGAGAGTGAGAGACAGAAAAAAGATAGAGAGAGAAGAGAGATGAACGAGAGAGAGAGATAGAGAGAAGAGAGATGAGCGAGAGAGACATAGAGAGAAGAGAGATGAACGAGAGAGAGAGAGAGAGAAGAGAGATGAGCGAGAGAGACAGAGAAAGATGAGAGAGATAGAGAGAAGAGAGATGAGCGAAAGAGACAGAGAGAGAAAAGAGATGAGAGAAGAGATAGATGAGTGAGAGGCACAGAGAGAGAGAGAGAGACAGATAGACAGAAAGAAAAGAGTGATGAGTGAGAGAGAGAAAAAGAAAAGAGAGAGAGGAAGATGAAAAAATGGGTGAAAAGATATAGACAAAGAGAGACGGAGAGAAAAAAAGAGCGAAAAGAGATAAACGAGAGAGAGACAGAGAGAGATGAACGAGAGAGATAAAGAGAAGAGAGATAGAGAAGAGAGACAGAGAGAGATGAAAGAGATAGACAGAGAGAAAGAGAGAGAGAGAGAGAGAGAGACAGACAGACAGACAGACAGAGAAGAGTAATGAGTGAGAGAGAGAGAGAGAGAAGAGAGACAAAGACAGAGAGATAGAAAGATGAAAAAATGGGTGAAAAAGTTCTGTGTCTAAAGCCTCATTTTCTAGTAGTGAGTCATCTCTATCATTCATGGGTAGAATAGAGGCGCGGATTTGGGAATTGTATATTTTATATAAAAATCTAATTGAAATGTTTTATACAATCACACCTATTTAGGGAGTGTGATTAAAAAGTAGTAATGTATATATAATCACACTTTAATTAAAATGTGTGATTAAAAAAAATATATATAATCACACTTATTTAAAAAGTGGGATTAAAAAGTAGTAGTGTATATATAATCACACTTTAATTAAAAGATGTGATTAAAAAATATATAAATAATCATACTTTAATTAGAATGTGTGGTTAAAAAATATCTATATAATCACACCTATTTAAAAAGTGTGATTAAAAAGTAGTAGTGTATATATAATCACACTTTAATTAGAAGGTGTGATTAAAAATATATATAATGTGTGGTTAAAAAATATCTATATAATCACACCTATTTAAAAAGTGTGATTAAAAAGTAGTAGTGTATATATAATCACACTTTAATTAGAAGGTGTGATTAAAAAATATATAAATAATCACACTTTAATTAGAATGTGTGATTAAAAAATATATATATAATCACACTTGTTTAAAAAGTGTGATTAAAAAGTAGTAGTGTATATATAATCACACTTTAATTAGAAGGTGTGATTAAAAATATATATATATATATATAATCACACTTAATTGAAACGTGACATAAAAAATAAATATTATCACACTCAATCAAATTAAGTGTGATTAAAATATCAATCTAATTTTTTTTTATCACACTTCCAATAAAAGTGAGATCTTTTTTTTGTCAAAGTGTGATCTTTAACTATTTTTGTAGTAGTGTAATCTTGGACTTCCAATAGGATTGGAATAAAACTCTTTAAGAGTCTTATCTTTACCCAAACTGAAGTCGTCTTCCATTCTAGGACTCTTGCCCCTTATCCGCTTATCCCGGATTCCGATATCTTCGGAGATAACCTCGGCCTAGCCGAGATCATTTCGGCGTCATGACCAGGACACGTGGCACCCTGGCTGGCACTCCGGTGACACCTCGGCCACGTGCCGTCATTCAAAATTTATGTCCCCACATAAATTATTGCAATGTACATTTGAAAAATGTTCAATCCTTAATGGGTTGATAATCGCTAGGCTAGAAGCTCCTTGGGTGGTAAAACAGTTTTTAAGAAAATTCTTTCTGTATAGATTTTGAATCTTTAGTCATATATAAAGATCTAGTCAACGAGTGTTCACAAGAAGGAAAATACAAGATATTTTTTTACTAATGCTCCGTTTGTTTGGCTGGAAAATATTTTTTGTATTTTCTGGTATTTGATACAATAAAAAACGAAAGTTTAACAAAAATATATATTGAAATAGTTAGCTAAAATAGAAAAGTGGATTTTTGAATAGCTATTTTGACTAAAGTCCCGTTTGGCAACAAGTAATATAGTCATAAAGTTATACAAAAGAGTTAAAGATTCATTTTCACTTTGTATATTTTTTTTTCATGCGTTTTTGTAAAAGTCACTAAAAAAAGTCACTTCCATCACTTTGTGGCGTGAGGTTATGGATTCAACTATTTTGTAAAGGAGTTTAATATCCTCTGTGGTGTTTAGTTCTCTCCCATTGTATTATAGGAGAGGTACGTGTAGACACCCCATTTTTGACCGACCTTAAGACTCAGACGTCACCAGTTGAGCATTCGGTGATATTGCATGTTGTGCTTGCTCAGAAAGTTTCAGAGTCTCGGCTGCGAGCCTTGCCTCCGGACTTCCGGGCTCTTTTGCGCTTTGCCTCGGTTTGCGAACCAGGCTCTATTTTCTCTGTTTTCTCTTACCAAAGGGAGGGAGAGGTCTCGTAGATCATATCTCAGTGGCCGTAGGCTACGTTTCGTGGTCGTAGGCCATTTTGCCCGTTTGGAGTCCGATTTCCAGTTTTTCGGAGCCGTTGGCCGTGTGCCCCGGTTCGGGACCGTTTAACCATCTCCGTTTGCCCCAATTTTTGGCATGCGTCTTATTTGCTCCCCTTTGAGGGACACTGTGGTCCGAGAGACCAACTTCGTGGTTGAGCACCACTCCCGGTGCCTAACAGCCCACTTTCGGGGCCCCGAACTGCGTGTTTCGGCTCCCGAACCTTCATTCTGCATTTTTGGGCTTTGACATAAACTTGAGATAGTCATATTTTGAGCTCCTTTTCATGTTTGATTAAGGACCTCTTGATGTTTGATATCTCCATCTATCACTTGCTTCTTTACCCCTCATTTTTTCCCTTTTCTTGCACGATAGTTTAGGCCTACGTGTATTTATTTTCGTGGCTTGATGTAAACTACAAAGTTCCTTTTTTTGAGCCCCTTTTCAACTTTGTTGAAGGGCTCTTGGCCATTTGGGACCCACAGATACCACTTCCCTCTTTGTCTCACCCTTTTGGCCTTTTTGGGGGGAATTTTGAATCCGAATTTCCCCCCCTTTTTTCCCCCTCTTTTTCCACCCCTTTTGCCTATATATACAGCCCCTCCCCTTCAGATTTAAGGGTTAGAAATTTTTGTTTAGAGCTCCTACATTATATATATCTCTCTCTCTATATTCCAACCATCAAAACTCCAAGTTCCCTACACCATTTCTTCACCATTCCTTCACCACCACCTAGCACCACCACCACCACTCAATACCAGCAGTTTGGAGGTCATTTCCAGAGGCAAGGAGCATCTTTTTCTCAAGCCAAGAGGTTGCTAAAGACTAGTCTTCAAGGGTGAGTCTCGTTTTTCCCTTTTTTGCTCTTTTCTTGGTCTATATCTTAGCCCTTCTTGCTTATACATTTGAGCTCCGACCAAAACTGAAAGTGGCCATATTTTGAGCTTATTTTCATCTTTTATTAAGGGTCTTACCCTATTTGGGACCTCCTTATTGCACTTGCTTCATTACCCTCTTGTATGCCATCTTTCTTGCATGATATTTTTGGCTTGTGTGTGATCTGTTTTGAGGCATGTTATAAACTGTAAGTGTGCTTATTTTGAGCCCTTCTTCAACATTGTTGAAGGTCTCATCACCATTTGATATTTCCATATGCCACTTGCCATTGTAGCCCTCTTTCCCCCCTTTTTTTGCATGATTTATTAGCCTATGGTGTTTTTGTTTTTGGACCTTAATTCGAACTGAAAGTGGTATTATTTTGACCCCCTTGTCATGTTTCATTAAGAATATTTTTCTGTTTGGGGCATATTTTGTATACTTAGTGTTGTAACCTCTTTTGGGCCTTATCTTGCATAGCATTTTGAGCATACTTGTGTCTGTTTTTAGGGTTTTCCATAAACTGTAAAATACCATATTTTGGGCCCCTCTTCAACATTTAAGAAGGGTCTTTCTCTGTTTTCGGACAGTGGCTATCAGTTGCTTCTTTGTCCCCTTTCGGGCCCACTTTTGCATGTTAGCTTAGCCCCATGTGTGTTTGCTGTTTGGCCCTTCTTTGAACTGAAAAATGCTTGTCTTGGGACTGCCTCACTTCTGTCTTCATGCTTCATGTCCATATTATGCATATTTGGTATAGCTATAGGCCATTTCGGGTGCCTAATGTTGCATTTCGGGACCATTTCATGCATCGGGTGCACTTTTGCCATGTTTCGGGGCTGTTTTGCATCACTTATTGCCACTGAAATTTTCATGATAGTATGCCATATCCCATGTTATTGCCATGTCTCATTAGAGTTGCATTTCGGTGCCTTAAGGTCGGTCCTCGGTTTGCGTGCACATGTGCACGCATTTCGAGGTGTCTCATTTTCATCTGATGGCCTCCTATGTGATTGTGGCTGAGGCTCCCTCATGTTGGTGTAAGCCCATTATTGCATTGCGTATGCCATTTCATCCATAGCATTGTGTATGCTCAGTTGTGTATTACCTCGTGTAGCGTGTAGGCCATTCCATAACATTGTGTATGTTAGGATCGTATCTTAGTTGCATTTCATGCATATCATGCATATCGCATCGTGTTCGGGATAGGAGTTAGCCCGGGCACGGGAAACGAGGCGCATTTCGTACTCCGAGTGACGGAATGTGCCTCAATTCCCCAGTCACCGACACTCCGGATTATCCATGATGGAGTTAGGTTTTGTAGTATTTTCATTTGCATTTATTTCATATTGAGTTGTGCAATTCGACTCCTCGGCCATCATGCATCGGTATGCGTGATTGGTGGCACGAGGATCGAGACATGCATACATTTGTGAAAATACATTGCCATGCCCCTTTCCTGCTCTCTCCTTGCAGCAAAAATCAAGAATCAGCAACTTTTCGGAGTTTGGCGCGCATTTCAAGAAAAAGTGCAAACAGAGGCTAATCGGGGCATCGCCATGGATTTCCGCGCAAAGGCAACCCGCACATGCATCATTCATCACCCGGAGAAGAGTCAAGGCAGTCCCTGGCTTGCATGCCAGTTTATTTATTTTTTTAGTTAATTCGTTAATTAATTAGGAATTTGTACATTATTTGGACTGTGCTATTCTTTTATTCGGGACTGTATATTTATTCGGACCCTTCGAGTGAGGGCAAAACTGTAATAAGTGTGCGTGAGTGTGATGTATGTCTTCCAACCCCACGTCTTTCTTCCCTTTTATTTATCTGCTTATGATGGTTAGATTAGGGCATGTTTCAATTAGCATACAGTATGACAGCATGTTTGCATTCATTCATCTGTATTGCATGTACCGTGCTCGGCGCATCATACTAACTGCATTGTATTTTCAATTCCAAGTTGAATACATGTTAGCTGTAGCATTCCATATGCCATGTTTAGAATAGCTGAGCCTACTATAGTTGCATTTTGCATGTGTTGCATTAGGCATCTCTGTATGTTTAGGACCATGCATGATTTCTAACATAGTTTCTGTTTTGGCTTGGAGTACTCGGTAAGTTTTATGCTTTAGCATCCTTGCATGCATGTGAGTGACTGCCATGAATAGCATGCTTACCATGAGGCTATTTGCTTATGTGATATAACTGCCTGAATGCCTGTGGGTGAAGGTTGGGTTATTTGGATTGGAACAAATCATCAAATGTGTGTTTTAAGCCCACTAGATAGTGGCAAAAATCATGTTTTCTAAGCCCACCTGAGGGTGGCAAATCCACGTCTTAGCCTACTTGCGAGTAGCACCATCAAACCATTTTCAAACAAACAAACATGAAATGTTTTGTTCCAATTCAGGCGATCCAGTCTATACTTGTATGTTGTGCACATCACATAGTAATCTAGGCTAATAACCGGAATAAGAACTCACAATGTTTTCAAAAATAGATATCATGGTTAGTAGAGGCCGATCTTTGATCGGGCGAGCGGGGGTGCTCACGAAGTGACCTTCCCCAATCGTACCCAAGTTCCCGAGCCGAGGCAACTTTGGTGATGACGGACACGTGGCCTTTGGCACCGAGTCAGGGTTTCCTAAATTCCCCCATAAAAAATATTTAGGTGGCGACTCTGTATCTGGCAAAGCAGTCCATGTTTGGCACTTCTTTTCAAAAATCTGTTTCTCAAAACGATTTGCCGGATTTGGACTCTTTGGTTCAGATTAAGAACCGTGACAATTTGAGAGTCCGAGCTGTAGTGACCTCAAATGAACAGAACGGGACTTAATCCTCCCGGGGCGTTCGGGGACGTCTACAGTACGTAGCTCATTTCTTCTCAAAACTATGTTGGGTTTCTCTTACTAATTACAGAGAGGAAAAAGAATATCAACATAAAGGAAAAATTAAAAAGAGAAAACTACAAAATTTAAAAAGATAGGGAAAAGAATTGAACAGATAAGGAAAAAAATTCAACAGATTGATATAAATTTGAACAGATAGTAAAAAAAATTTAACAGATAGAAAATAATTTCAACAGATAGTCAGCAAAAAAAAAATTAAAAATAGAAAGTTCACCAGTGTGACCAGATCTCCTGCAAAGCGACTCCATCAATTCATCCAGGGAGTTACGTTCATCTGTAGTAGTTGCTATAATATTTGATGGTAATCTTGTGTTGTTATTAGAAAATATAGCTTGCCATGATTCACCAACTAATGTGCCATGCCCATTATGTGGATTGGCCATAAGGACTAGTAGTAATGCTGAAAAAAGGAAAAAAACACAACAAGAAGGCGAAGTGAGCTTGTCTCAAAATAATAATCTTAATGCCCGTATATAAAAGTTTATTGAAGAAGATGGAGGTGATTTGAGGTTGTGTGATGATCTTTAACTTTTCAAGGTTTTGTGTGATCCTCCATTGTGTGATCCCTTATTTGAATTTTTTATTTAATAAAATTAATAGAAAAATAAATAAATTTTTGGGCAAATTACACTAATAGTCCCTATAATTCAAGGGTAAAGTCGTCAATTTGATAAAATATAAACTAATTTGACAAAAATAAATGTCAAAAAAATATTTTTGAATTTTTAAAAATAATTTGTACTCACCAAAGATAATATTATGTAAAATTGATAAATCTTTTAGACATTTATTTATTTACCAAATTAATTTTTATTATGTGTTTGGATGATGATCATGTAATGAGTGGTTGTTAGACTTTTAATGTGTAATCGATATATTTAATATATGAAATATTTTTAGTTTTGGATTTTTTGATTTAATGGATTGGTTTAATAATGATATCAAAGTTGTAGCCATATTTGACTTTTGAAAAAAGAGAAACTAATTTAACTAAAAGTCAAATATGAAAAAATGGGAATATCGATTCACGCGTGAAATCCATTACGACACACATGAAAATCAAGAGAAAATCATAGTATAGGCAAACATGAAAAAATGCATTACGACACACAAGTAAAATCCACGCGTGAAATCCATTACGCCACACAAGGAAACACAGTATGACCACATGTAAATATCGATTCACATGTGAAATCCATTACTCTCCTATCAGACCAAAGTGACACAAGACTCAAACTATGGGGACCGTTAGTATAATTCGTCCTAAATTTTTATATATAACAATAAAATTATTTGAATTGGTTTTTAGTACCTAGTTTCTATGCCAAGGGATAAGATTTTTAGTACCTTTGAATTGTTAATTGTTAATTGAAATACATTTTTGATATTTTTAAAAATTATTAATTGATTTGATGATACATTAATAAAAAGAGTTATTTATTGTATGATTAGAAACTTGAAGGAGTAAGATCTAATTTTCAAAATCACAAGTAACAATATGTAAGGAGATGTTTTTGTGACAAGATAAACATAGTCCGTTATGTTCGCATAATAGTGAATGTGAACGAGGTTGCTATTGTGTGAACCGGGTAAAATGGGATGGATAATCTGATGGCGGAGTTAGGGTAGACTATGGTTGTTGCAGCGTTCTGTGGGAGGTTGTCACACATAAAATCCATAACGGCACATATGAAAATCCATTACGACGCATATGGAAATCCATTTTGACAAACATGGAAGGGAGGAAGAAATGCATTACAGCACACAAGTAAAATCTACGCGTGAAATTCATTACGCCACACAAGGAAATGCAGTAAAATCTAAGCATGAAAGCCATTACGCCACATGAGGAAATGCAGTACGACCCACATTTAAATATCGATTCACGCATAAATCTGTTACGACACACATGAAAATCAAGGGAAAATCATCTTATAGGCAAACATGAAAAAATGAATTACGGCACACAAGTAAAATCCACGCGTGAAATCCATTACGCCACACAAGGAAATACAGTTCGACCCATATGTAAATATTAAACAAATGCCTATGTGTTGATTGATTCTGAATTAGTACGTTTGTATATCTTCGCTTGGGATATTATTTGATTCGGATCGGTATATTTTTCCATATCTGCTGCGTGTGTATCTAGATTGGTTAGACCCACATGATCGAGACTGCATTCATTGGAGGTATATGCCCCGTTTGGGAAATTTGTGAAATATGTTTTGGGATATTGATTGAATTTGCACGTGCACATGTATATCTAAACCTATGCTCAGGTTGATTTGCTATGCTACTGTCTTCAATGACTAAACCACTGGGATTGTGACTTTGTGATTGTATAATTGAGTTGAGTACCCCAAATAATGAACTCTGCAAGTTACGAGACCATGAGTTTTGATTGGTAGAAAATTGACTGGATTATGTGACTAATTTGGAACTTTTGCGTAACCGACCCTATCTTATGTACAACCGAGGAACTCTGCTTAATGTGTTACTGTGCACCATGTGCTTGTATATAAGACTTATTTGGGAACTGCTATACTGATTATGATACGTACCTCCTGATATGAACACTTGCATGCTTATGTAACTATACCTGAACTTATGTGGACAATACTGTATTATACGTGATTTGAAACACTTTGATATGAACAGTTGTGATGAATGATTCTGATACGACCTTGAGAACTGATAAACTTAGGGCAGTTGAGAAACTATCAACCATGTACCTAAGCAAACGAAGTAGGCCTTACAGAACCGAATGTGCCCTATTTGAGAAAATTTTTATCTGACTTGATCCAATAGAACCTTTGTCTGAATTGACTTGATGGAACCCTCATTTGATATAATCTGATAGAACCTTTGTTTGATTTAATTTGGCAAGACTTGTGTCGGGATTGGTTTGATAAGACCCTCTATCTAATTTGATTTTGTTAAATAGGGGATTAAGAATTGTTTATGAACAAATAGCCAGATTATTCTTGGCAAAAAAACTGATAGACCCAAAACTTGAATTCGTTTGGAATACTTGACTTATTGGAAAGACCTTTTGTGGGCTATCAATAGATTAATCTACCTATGAACACCATTGAGAACCAATCTCCAACTATTGAGGACATATGTGTTAAAAATGAATCGAATTGTACAAACCCCGTGATTGGGTGTCGTAAGGAGTGTTGTCCCATTTTGTTCGTTTGACGCTAGGAGAACCGATGACGGTAGATTGATTTGATTTTGAGCAGTACTGAATATTTGTCTTTGACTGATCAGAACATGTTTTGTAAGGGGGAGCGGTTGCTTCAGTGTTATCAGATTTTGGGGAAATCAGGTTATAGCGAATGGTGTTGTGTTGCTTTGATGACATTCTTAGAGTGTCCTTTCGTGCTAGGGGACGTTAAGCTTATGTAGCACCTTTGATCGAGATACCTTTTGCCACTGACGGTTTCGTACGGGTGGGTTTGACTAATCGATCTCGAGTCGGCCACTGACGGTCGTGAACGGGTGTGCTTGATTCCGAGACTATTATTCCTTTGTTTTGTTCGGAATGTCATCCTTTGGTATTATGCAGATGTTATAGACATCCAAGAAGCTTTGAAAAATCCTAATTATCCATAAGTGTACGAATTCAGTACACCTTGTGAACGCCTGCCCAGCACCATTATATTCTGTAATTGGGGCCCTGAGGATGCGTAAATTGTGCTTAACATGTGATTGACTCCTTTGATAATGCCTTTGACATCATGAGGATTAATATATGAATTGCCTTCTGCTTCTGGCGACTAGGAAATAGTGTGGAAAGACTCTTTGGAACAGGGAGTTGAATGTTGAACCGAATTGTAAACTGCTGAATGAACTAAGAACACATGTATTCTATTAGAAGTCTGCTGCCTCGGTGTCATTGTATTTTACAATCAGTATTATGGGGATATTGGCCTATGTGCATTGTATGGGTAATTACTTCGATACTATCTTTGTTAACTCGGGGATCACTGTCTGGATCCACTTTAAATTCCTGTGAACTTTTGGTTGGCCTTGAATAGCTGTGACGAGTCACTGAACTAAATACCAAATCGGATTGTGTATTGTGGAATTATTGAAGAATGAATTGAACTTTTGTGACAAGGGGATAGACCGAACTTCTATGATAAAGCTAGCTGGCATCTGAAATGAATATGTTGGTGACCTACCTTGGAGAGGACAATTGGTGAAATTGTGTCTGAATATTTTCGGTGCCAACAGGTCGAAGTCGAATATCAGTAGTGGTGGAACTGCTTCAGTCTCTCCTTATTTCGGAATGGAAATAGGGATATATGTGACTACGAATTTCATTGTGGGGCTACCTTGAGCACTCAAGGTGTAAATCCCGTCTGGGTTGTTGTATGAGGAATTACTTAATTCGCTCGTTTCCTCCCTGTGACATTTTCATATGATGCTTGTAGACTGGCCACTGTTTACATTAATAAGGTTGCTTGTTTGTATGGGGTCCCAGTGTCTGTTGCTTAGACAGAAATCCTGAAATGTGTTTGAATCCTGACAAGCCTTCAAGAGGCAATGGAAACTGAATTGTGATTCGGCGCTACTTTCCATCCGTAAATTGATGTACCGTCAGAAGGAACCTTTTAGATTCTGGAGGGAATGCTCCAAATGTATGTTTTAGATTTCCAAGGCAGTTGGGGAAATCCATCCATCATTGGCAAACTTTGTTTACGACAATAGCTTACGCTCTAGTTTGGTGAAATACCATACAAGCCTTGCATGGAGGAAAAGTTGAGTCTTTGACTAATTGAGAACAGAGTGTTGCCTGATTTTGAGATTGAGTGGATAACTAAAAAGGGAATGGAACCGTTGAATAAGAAAGTATTCCGAATTATTTTCGGCTACAGGTAAATTAAGTTTGGAGGACCAAACTTCCTAAAGGGGGGAAGACTGTAATACCCCTGTTTTGTAGCATGCTAATTGGTCCTTAATATGAGTATGATGATGTGTTTAATATGATTTTGTGTGCCATTTTGTGAATATATGTGATTTTGAAGTTCTATCTGTTCACCGTAGGAATATCTGTTGGAATAACCTACTTTGGAAATTAAATTGAGGGCCTTATCGGCTACAAAATCCGAAATTGATTACGCTATTGTGGTTGGCATAATTTTTAGAGCCTACGGTGAAATTTAATTGAAAATTGATTCTGGTCAATTTAAACTGATTAAATTGATAAATTAAGTACCTCATTATTTTATATTAAAATATTTGTTAGTGGGGCTTGTTGTATATTTGCATTGCACTCTCCTTTAACTCTCTTAAAACTCAAAATCTGAGTTAGACAATGGAGAGTGAGAGAGAGGCTGGCTATAGAGAGAGAAAGGAAGAGACTTGAGCAATTTTTGGGCTCTAGCTTGGGAATTTGAAGATTTAACTCAAGAATTGACTAGAGTTTGGAAGATTAAAGCTCCTAGGTGAGTAACCAACCCCTAACTCATGAATTTGAGTTGTGATTTCGTGAATTGAAGATTAATTTGTGATCTAGAACATGAAAGGAGTTGGTTTTGATGAATTTGAAGACTATATATGCATGCATGTATGTATTGTTTTGAATTTGCATATTTGAGCTTGAATTACATGACTCATGTTGCAATTTTGGTTGAAATCCCTGTATTTGACCATCTTTTCATCATATGAGACGAGAATGAAGGTTATATGTCACATGCATGTACAATCCATGGAAGTAGAAGCTTTGAATGCATGAAATGGTTACATTGGTAATGAGTTGGTGGAAAATGAGCCATGCATGCAGATAAATTATGAAATTGAGCTTCAATATGTTGTAATTCTATGTTTGTACCATGTTAGTACATGATTATGTGAAGTTTGGACCGAAATCATGCATTTAGAGCCTTTGAATGTCGAGATGAAGCTCAAGAACTCAATCTGGAAAACCCAGATTTTCGATGTCCGCTCGAGCGGGTGAAGTGCCACTCGAGCATAGAAATCGAGCTCCCAGTATTTTCTGCAGACATGGTTCTCGCTCGAGCGGGGAGCCAGGCAGTCCGCTCGAGCGGCCGAGTTCACGCTTGAGCTGGAATTGAAGGCAACCAGTACTTTCGCAGACCTAAGGGTCCGCTCGAGCGGGGAAGTCCACGCTCGAGCGGGGACCCTATTTTCTGAAATCCTGTTTTTGCATTTTGTGTTCTGTTTTCCGTTCTCTTTCACTTGCAAGCACTCTTAGGCATATGTTAAGCATTGTAAATGAGTTAAGGAGATAATAATAAAGCCTAAAGAGGAATATGTGAATTAAAGAACGGATTGAACTGTTAATGACCCTTTTGTGTTCATGAAACGTGTAGGGTCAAGCTCCAGGGCAAATCCACAAGCCGATGACTGTGAGTAATATTGATATTTGAATGATTGTGAATGTCCAATTATTATTCCCTTATAAGCTTTATGAGTTGCTAATTGGGATTGTGGACAAAAGTCTGACAGGAATAAACATAAATGGACCAAAGGTCGTTTTGATAAACATAAATGGACCGAAGGTTGTTTTGACATGTATGAACGAATCGAAGGCCTTTTTGACACGAATATATGGGCCAAAGGCCGTTTTGACGTAAACGAATGGAACGGAGGTCGTTTTGATAGAAATAAATGGACCTAAGGTCGTTTTGACATAAATGAGTGGGCCGAAGGCCGTTTTGACGTAAATGAATGGACCAAAGGTCGTTTTGATAGAAATAAATGGACCGAAGGTCGTTTTGATAGAAATGTGTGGACCGAAGGTCGTTTGGACATGTAACCTAAGGTCGTTTTGACATGAATGAGTGGGCCGAAGGCCTTTTTGACACGAATGTATGGGCTGAAGGCCGTTTTGACGTAAACGAATGGGCCGAAGGCCATTTTGACAGAAATGAATGGGCCGAAGGCCGTTTTGACATGAATGGAAGTCTGAATGGGCCAAAGGCCAGAATGTTTGGAACTACAGTCACTTGATTTGAATTTTGTATAGTTATATATATATATATCTGTTAAATAGGAATATGAATTGGGCCCAAGGCTGTTTGGAACATGTTGTTCTACATTGTTAAGTAACTTCTGTATTTGATTTGATATTATTCACTGGGCTTTCGCTCACGCTCATTCATGTGTTTGTAGGTGAGCCAAGAGAAGTCCAGACCCAGCCTCAGTGAAGTCTGTATGGAACAACTAAGGTTTTGAGAGAGTCAGCCCTTGTGTCTCACGCACGAGACCCGCCTTCGCCCTTTTGTTATGTATTTATATTTTGTGAGGTTGGCGAAGTTTTGAATACGTCTGTATGTAGTTTTGCTTGGCTGACTTAGATTTGAATGATCCTGTCTGTACAGTACTTATGTTACTACACTTTCTATTGTGAGTTATTAACGTACATATGTATGGTTTATTTTGATGTGCCATGTAAGCACAGCTCAATGGACAAAGTTTTAAATTTGGCTTCCCTTTTGGCCCCCTTTTACTCTGATGTGTCAAGTCTGTTTTGGTTTGAGGCCGTAGGTAATCTCAAGATTACTGGCCGGTTACGTCCTTAACCCATGGGGGCGGGTTCGAGTCGTGACAAAAAATATGTTGAACGGGTTATTGAAAGGCTCAATATGAAAGATGCCAAGCCAGTCAATACTCCTCTAGCTAACCATTTCAAGCTGAGCAAGAGTTCTTGTCCTTCATCTACAAATGAAAGAGAAAAGATGGAGGCAATTCATTACTTATCTGCAGTAAGGAGTTTGATGTATGCAATGGTGTGTACCCGGCCAGATATAGCTCACGCAGTTGGCGTTGTGAGTAGATTCCTCGCCAATCCAGGAAAGGAGCATTGGGAGGCAGTCAAATGGATTCTTCGGTATTTGAAGGGAACTTCAAAAATGTGTCCATGTTTGGGGAAGCTAAACCAATTTTAGAGGGTTTTACAGATGCCAATATGGCGGTTGATCATTGATGGTAGAAAGTCTACATCAGAGCACCTTTGCAGTGGGAGCTGTTTCATGGCAGTCCAAACAATAAAAGTGTGTTGCTTACATACAACAGAGGCAGAGTACATTGTTGCTGCAGATGCTGGAAACAAAATGTTGTGGTTAAAGCGATTTCTCCAAGAATTGGGTCTACAGCAGGAAGAGTACAAGATACATTGTGATAGTTAGAGTGCAATCGATCTGAGCAAGAATTCCATATACCATTCACGTACAAAGCACATTGATGTCCGGTATCATTGGATACGAGAAGTGATGGAAAAACAACTGATGAAGTTGGTGAAGATTCACACGAACAAGAATCCTTCTGACATGATGACCAAGGTTGTCACCAGAGACTAACTGGAAGTTTGCAAGAATCTGACCGGGATAGACTTCAAGTAAGAAGTCGGTTATCCATATGGGCGTGGAGGGGGAGAATTGTTGGCTCCAGCCCACATGGAGAAGTAGTTGGAGGTTGGCTCCAAGTCAAGAAGTAGAAGGGGAGATGGTAGGTGGCAGCCCTCTCAATTACTCCTCTTCCTTAACTTTGTTCCTTCTCATTTGTGTATAAATTGAGGTCACAAGGAAGGGATGAAACACAACAAAGATAGAGCAAGACAAAATCAGAGAGTCTCTGTAAATCTATAGAAAGTGAGCGTGAGTTCTGTAATCTCCCTCCGGGAAATTTTATAATGAAATCTCTCCGTGGACGTAGGCAATTACTGAACCACATAAATATCTTGTGTCTTTTCTGTGTGTGATTGATTTCTTGATGTGCCTAAACCTAACAAGTTATAGGTCGTGCAGTTAGAAAAAATGTTGCTTGATTATGTTGGAGTGCAACACTAGGTCCAATTACTATATTCTATTATGATGTGTTTTTTTTATTTTATTTTTTTCAGATGTTGGGTGGATGTAATATTTTACATTAAATTATTTATAAAAAATTAGATTAATCTTTTTTAAGATTTACAAATTATATTAAATCCCATCAAATTTGACATAATTATATTAAAAAAATTTAAAATTTTAATTTAAATAAAATTTAGCTAATTTTTCAATAATATTTTGTCAGTTGTATGAATAAAAGAATAATATTAATTGTTTAATATTAAAATATATATAATATATTTGTATTTATTTTTGTGTTTACACAAAAATTTTATAATACACATTTTGTTTTTGAATGTGTATCATATGTCTAGTTATAACTTTTGTAATCTTTTATTATAACTCATGGCCCCGTTTGTTTTCAGATGTAGAATGGAGGGGATTGATAGTGAGGGGATTAAGTGAAATTGTGTTTGTTTTGATGATGGTTGTTAGTGTAGGGATTGTTAAATTATTTTTATATAAAATAAATATAAAATAAAAAAAATACAAAAACATAAACATTAATGTTTTTAAAAAAATACCCAACATGTAAAAAATTTAAAAAAATAAAAATAAAATAAAAAATTTCCAGAAAAAAATAAAACAAATAAAATAATAATTTTTACTTAACCAAAAATATAAAAAATTAAACATTGATGTTAAAAAAAATGCCCGACATGTAAAAAAGAAAATAAAAAATAAATAAATAAAAAAATTTCTAGTTTGCTGGACTATTTTTCTAATACAAGTCCTGGAGGTCCATCTGAATCCCCTTGGAGAGGCCCATCCTAATCCGGAGCTCACTATCAATCCCCTCCCCATCTCTCAAAACAAACACAATATTAGTGGGTCTCACTTCACTACCAATCCCAATCCCCCCTAACTCTCCAAACAAACGTGGCCATTGTGTTATTGATTATGACTTGATTATGACACATTATTGTGTTAATTATGCTTTAGTTATAGGGGTTGGGCTTATTTCATATTTGAATCTCAACTATAGGTTTCGTTTCGATGATTCGAACCGTTTATTTTTTAGAACTCGTTGAGTAAAATATTCATACAAAAAAATCAAAATAATCGAATATAGATAACTATATGTTAGAATCAAATTTATATTACAAAAAATATATGGTTATTCTTGAAATTATATTTATCGTTCATTTTTTAAAACAAATATGATTCAAATAGATAGCTACCGATATTCAATCATCTTAATTTTTTGCATAAATATTCTATTCAATGAATCCAAAAAAAAAAAAAAAATGAACGGTTCAAATTATCAAAATCAATTCCAAAATGGACCTACCAAGTCCAAATGCTTTCTCAAGTTAAAATGACAACATGAGAGAAACCAAAACCTAATTATAACCTCTTGTAATTTTAATTTTGATTATGATTGAAGAGTTCTTTAGTTATATGCCTCAAATGATATTTGGTTATTACCCTTGGTATGATTCATCGTGATATTGATTATGATTTATTATGATTATTATTTTAATTATAATTGAAAAGGTCTGCAACGACACCGGTTAAGATCCGACCCTTGTTTCTTTTTCGTATAGAGATAGTTGCATTAAAAATGTCACAGTTGAGTTAAGCCTGAAAATTTTCTAAGTGTGGAAAGTGGATTTTTCAAAACTTACAATTTTGAAAATAATTTTTAACGGTAATTGAAATAGACTAATTTGATCTTATGAGATTTTTCTACGAAGTATTAACCCCTTTACTTCAACATCAAATTTAGAAATTTTAGTTCAAAAATTATTTTTGTACTAAAATTGGGGGAACCATTTTTTGATTTAATTGGATTTTAATTTTTTTTTTTTTGTATTTTTCTTTGAATCCAAATGAGGGGTATTTCCTTATTATCACCACCTAGGGGGTCAAACAATGGACGGATTTGAATAGACTCGAAAGTGTTAGGCTGGACATTCCGTTCTAGGTGAACAGTTCGAGCCTCAAAAGATTTATGGAACAATTTGGCCTGTTTGGTTGTCTGAAACCTCTCAGTATTAAAGGCAGGACGAGACACGGTAGACTTTCGGCACTTAGGGGCAGACATGATGAGATGAGACACAACTATAACCCAAAAACCCAACAAGGCCAAAAACCAAACCAAACAAAGACCAAAGCAAACCATTAGTAACAAGTGTAATAATGAGATGGAGATTGACAATACTTAAATCAAATATAAACATAATAGAAGAAGTAAATCAACAACCACAATTCATAATAGTGATGACATAGTGCAGGGCAAGAATTGGCAAAGACAAGCTCAAAGCATGGGATAGCGAAACCAAGTCTAAGCATAGCTACTGAGGATCAAAATCCTTGTAAATCAGAACCAATAACCCCAAATCAACACTACGTAGTACCCACAAGCTAGTACATTCAAATCAAACCAAACAAAAGCATGAAAGACATGAGACCAAAAAAACAACAATGAAAAACCCTAAATCTAAGGACACAACAAATGACAGAAAACAAACAAGAAAACATCATTAAAACGAAACCAAGACTCAGTGAAAGTGTGTGAGAGAAGGGAACAAACAAATCTAGACACAAAACAGCAAAAAAAAAAACGAAATACAACCCCCATTGTAGCCGAAATTACAGAAAAAAAAAAACAGAGAACGAGAGGGAAAAACACTTACCAAGGGGAAATCGGTGAGGAAGAGGAAGAAGAAAGGTGAGATCCAACACACAAAGTCCACTATCCAAACCCTAGGTCTGAGAAACTGAATAAGAGGGAAAAAAAATGACCTGAAGAGTCGAGAGCGGGAGGTTTATGCAAAATAATGCCGCTCGAGCGTAAGGATGAGCGCTCGAGCGTGAGGCAAGGCAAGCTGATATCCGCTCGAGCGCAAAGAAGGAAGCTCGAGCTCAAAAGCAGCTCTCTCAGAACTGTAAAACAAAGAACAAAATGCTGCAGGTCAAAAAAATATGCTCGAGCGTGAAACAATCCGCTCGAGCAGAGCCCTTTTTTTTTTTTTTTAAAACAAAAAAAAAACAAGATACTCAATATCTAGAAGGGAGACTTGGAACATAAGAGATGATCACATTTGTCCAAAAAGAATACTAAGATGAAATAATCCACAATTCATGAATTCTGTAAACTTGCAATTTAAAAAAAACAATGACACTGGAAATCATGAGCAAAGCAGATAAAATCTAATCAGTGATCATAAGCTACATGAGAATGTACAACTCAAAATCTAACATGAGATCTCACACATCAGGATTAACTTAGCTAGAGTTAATCCTCGTAGTGATCGAATGGCTGGACCACCACCAAAAGTAACTTAACAACACAGAAAAAAGTCAAATCACTAGGAATCACGGGGTATTTGTTGAGTAAAAGCGGAGGCTCCCCCTCAATCAATTAGTTCTTTTCTTTTTTAATATATTTTTTATTTTTGACTTTTTCTTTCTTGTGGGCACTCACTGGTGGCATTCACGCTCAAGAGTATGGAAACCAAACCAGAGAAGAATGAAATCAATAATGATGGCCTGGTTGGTGCCTCTGAGGTAGCCTTTTCCTAATGCCCGGACTTCAAGGAACTGAGGGAGAAACTGTGGAAGTGAAAACAGATGGTAGATGGTTAAGAGACTCAACATCACCCATGATATGCTAGTATCGGTCAATTCCACTGTAAAAGTACAAGAAACACTGTTAATGGTCCATAGAGAACTTTGATCACTTGTGCGGAAACCCCTGCAATAATTTATCTCAAGGATGTGTACAGAATGAGGTCATGAGGTTAATGAGCATGGGCATTCAAAATGAGCTATGAACAATGAACAATGAGATCTTGTAAGCAACATGAGTAGTGTACATAAAAAGTTGGATGCAAGACAAACAGATATCAATGACAATGAGATTATAGCATCCAAGCACACATAAGGACAAACACTTACACCTACTCAAGGAACAAGTAACACTCTAGTGATCGAGCATGACACCCAAGGTCTTTCTAAGGAACTCAAATCGAAGAAGATCAAGGGGTTTTGTAAAAATATCAGCTTTTTGATGCTCAGTGGGAACATGCTCAAGAACAACAAGGCCTTCTTCCACTAACTCTCGAATAAAATGATGACGAATGTCAATGTGTTTGGTGCGAGAGTGTAGGAAAGGATTTTTTGAAATGTTTGTGGCACTTGTGTTATCATAGAAAAGAGTAAGAGTGTTCTGTTCTATCCCATAATCATGAAGCATTTGCTTCATCCATAGCATTTGTGCACAACAACTCCCTGCAGCAATGTACTTAGCCTCAGCAATCGAAACAGAGATGGCATTTTGCTTTTTACTATGCCAGGAAACCAAATTATTCCCAAGGTAAAAACAACCCCCAGATGTACTCTTCCTACCATCTGCACACCCTGCCCAGTCGGCATCAGAAAAACCAGTAATTTCAGCTGTAGTATCAGTAGAAAACCAAACCCCATACCCCAATGTCCCATTCACATATTTGATGATGCATTTAACCGCAAGAAGATGAGACTCTTTAGGACTGGCTTGGTAACGGGCACAAACACCTACACTGAAGACAATATCAGGACGATTGGCTGTGAGGTAAAGAAGACTCCCTATCATACTCCTATAAAGGGTAGGATCAACATCAATACCAGAGGTATCTTTGGAAATGTGAAGACTGGTGCTCATGGGAGTACGGGCATGTTTGGCAGACTCAAGACCAAACTTAGACACAAGACTTTTGGCATACTTCATCTGAGGAACAAACATTCTAGAAGGAGACTGTTTAATTTGAAGACCCAAGAAATAAGACAACTCTCCCATCATGCTCATCTCAAACTCATGTGTCATGCAATCCGAAAAAAATTTCACAAGATGATCAGCAGTGGATCCAAACACAATATCATCAACATAAATCTGAGCAACAAGAATATGAGACTTAGTATGTTTCACAAATAAGGTCTTATCCACACTACCCCTTTGAAAATCATTATCAAGAAGAAAGGTAGTAAGTTTATCATACCAAGCCCGAGGCGCTTGTTTCAACCCATACAAAGCCTTGTCTAACTTGTAGACATGATTTGGACATTTAGGGTCCTCAAACCCTTTTGGTTGCTCAACATATGCCTCTTCTTTCAAGTACCCATTCAGAAAGGCACTTTTCACATCCATTTGAAACAATTTGAAACCAAGAAAACATGCAACACCAAGCAAAATACGAATAGATTCGAGACGTGCAACTGGGGAAAACGTCTCATCATAGTCAACACCTTCTACTTGAGTGTATCCTTGAGCAATGAACCTAGCTTTATTCCTGACCACAGTACCATTCTCATTAGATTTATTTTTAAAGATCCACTTGGTACCTATCACATTCATGTCTCTAGGTCTGGGAACTAGAGTCCAAACATTGTTACGTTCAAATTGACCTAATTCGTCATGCATAGCATTGACCCAACTATCATCTAGCAAGGCCTCTCTGAAATTCTTAGGTTCAATTAATGAAACATAACACATATGTGATACCTCATCCCGAATCTGTCTTCGGGTTTTCATTCGATCCGATACACTTCCAATCACCGGTTGTACTAGATGATTCGATTTCACCCTTGCTGATGGTTTGAACTCAGGACTTGTGGTGACAGAAGCAACAGGAGTGGTGTCCCTTTGAGCACTCTTTGGACTTGAACTTACCTGTGAGGATGGTGCTGTAACAATTTCTTATGATTGGACCTCAATTTCTCTTTGACTTTGTGGTTCAGTATCTAAGATTGGAGACTCACCATTGTCATCCTCATTTGTTGCTGGAGTAGGGGAACCTGTATCATCTATAACCACATTGATAGATTCCATTAAAGAAGAAATTCCCAGGTTATAGACTCGAAAAGCCCTACTGGTGGTTGAATATCCTAGAAAAATACCTTCATCACTTCGGGAGTCAAATTTTCCCATAGGCTCTCTATCTTTGAAGATGTAACACTTACTCCCAAAGGTTTTGAAGTATTTTACATTAGGTTTCAATCCCTTCCACAATTCATATGGAGTTTGTAAAGTGCTGGCCCTTAAATATACGCGATTTATGACATAAACAGCAGTATTTAGGGCTTCAGCCCAAAACTTTGAAGGAAGTTTCTTACTAAGGAGCACGACCCTAGCCATTTCTTGAACAACCATGTTCTTCCTCTCAACAACTCCATTTTGTTGTGGAGTAAGAGGTGCAGAAAATTCATGCTTAATTCCATGCATATCATAAAAATCCGAAAACGAACTATTTTCAAACTCACGACCATGATCAGTTCGGATTCTTATGATACGCCCAATGGAAACACCCTGTTCATTTTGAATTTTAAGGACTAAGGCCTGGAAAGTATCGAACATATCAAATTTTTTCCTTAAAAAATTTACCCACGAAAATTGAGTAAAATCATCAACCGTTAAAAAAATGTGTCTTTTTCCTCTGATGCTTTCAGTCCGAGTGGGTCCCATTAAGTCCATGTTAACCAATTCAAGAGGACGCTTGGTTGTAAAGCTGTTCACCTTTTTATAAGGGGCACGGGTTTGCTTCCCAAGTTGACATGGTCCACACACATGGTTCAGATTCTTACCCAATTTAGGTACTCCTCTCACCAGCTCTTTGTTGGCTATCTTAGTTAGGTCTTTGAAATTCATGTGACCTAATCTTTGATGCCACAATTCAATGTTACTTATGATGGCAGAGTGACAGGTGAGATCATTAATCGTAACAATCCCATAGCAGTTATCAGATGTGCGAACCCCATGCAAGACAGTATTTCCCTTTTTATCCAAAATTTCATATTTATTTTTTGAAAACAATACTTCATGATGGGAATCACACATTTGACTAATGCTCAAAAGATTTGCTTTCAGACCATCAACAAGAAGAGCATTGTCAAGCTTGGGTAGACTAGCAACACTTATAGAGCCCTTACCAATGACTCTAGAAGTGCCGCCATCTCCAAAGGTAACAATTCCTCTTTCATATTTTTCAAGGGAGGTGAAGTAGGATTTGTTACCGGACATGTGACGAGAGTAACCACTATCAAGATACCACATGTGTGAGCCACGTGCTTTTAGGGCAGTGTGAACGACTAAACAAGTCAAATCATCTTTTCTTACCCAAATCTTTTTGGTCTTGGTCAATGTCTTGGCGTTGTGAACACCCTCATGAATCTTGGTATTCCGCCTAGACATGTAAGGTTGTCTCCTAACCCAAAAAGTATTCGAATTTCTACCCTTTTGAGACACCTTACCAAACAATTCATAGCAATAAGGACGAATGTGGCCATACCTACTACAGTGATGACAAATAAAAACAGGTTTACCTCATTTTTGTTGATCTTACCCACTTTTGGTAGATGAAGAGAGGAATAATCCTGGTTTACCTTCAACTTTCCCTTTGCTTGGGTCTTCAAGTTATGTGAGGTAGAGGCCTGTCCCTTGTGAGCTGTCGTACCATAGCCTAGCCCACTTTTGTCACAACCCATTTGTTGAGACCCAAGGATGTCTTCTAGAGATTTGGAACCTTTGTTCCACATGGCAATCGTTGCTCTAGCAATACGGAGTTCTTCACCTTTCTGACAGACTATCTCTTCCAATGCAGCTTGTGACATCTCAAAGCTTTCAAGCTTTTCTTCATATATGGAATACACTTTCAGAAGTTCATTCCTTTCAGTTTCACAGGATAGAAGTTTTCCACATAAGTCTTGCCTGTCACTTGAGATCTTGATGACATTTTGTTTTGCTGCTACAAGTTCTCCTTTTAGCTTGACATTCTCACTCTCACATGTTTTGAGCTTGAGAGAGTTTGTCGTTGATTTTGGACAAATTCAGAGATTCCTCGTACAGCTTTTCATAAGCTTGTTGTAGTTCATCGCCATTGATCTCATCATTGTCTTCAGATGTTTCATCATCCTCTTTTTGCTCTTCATTCTCCTTGACCTCATCCAATCTAGCAACTAAGACAGGGAAGTTGCTGGATAGTGGAGAGGGTGAATCTCCTCTTTCATGGAATTGGCTTAGAATTTTCCATGCATCTTTAGCCTTTGTGCAGTGAACAACTCGTTGCTATTCCTCATCAAAAATTGCTCCATGAATAGTAATTAGGGCTCTCTGATTGCCCGGATTGTCTGCACTTTCTGTATCTTCTTCAATGGCTTCCCAACTTTCTGGGTCAAAAGCTCTTAGAAACGCTCTTATTCTGATCTTCCAATACAGGTAGTTACTCCCATCAAAGGTGGGAGCATGATGCAGGTTCTGATCGCGAGCTAATTTCGATGGCTTTGGAAGAGGTTTAGCGAAAGAGGACCAAAATGCCACGAAAGCACTATCCCTGTCTTCACCGGATTCAGGTTCTTCGGGTTATTGTTCCGACCCGCTTTCATCATCCCAAGTCACAGTGTAAACCTTCTTTCGGTTCTTTTTCGAAGGGCATTCAAGGGCAATATGACCAAACCCTTGACATTCGTAGCACTTAATCCCTTGCCCCTTTACAATCTTCTTTTTAGTTTTAGGAGCAAATTTTGGTGGAAAAGTTTTAGGTTTTTCATTACTCTTGTCCTTTGAAATAGGGTCTCTGAAATTAGGCCTCTTTTTCTTCAATTTTTTTTTAAACTGTTTAGTAAACATAGTCGTCATCTCAGACTCTAAATCAAATTCAGTCTCCAGAGTTTTTACAGTCTCATGAGCACTAGTGAAAGCCACACTATCTTTTTGTTTTTTCTTAGAAATCTGGTGGGCTTCATAAGTCTGCAAGTTTCCAACCAATTGATCAAGCTTGAGGGTATCAACATTCTGAGCCTCCTCAATGGCTGTCACTTTTGATTGGAACCTCTCGGGTAATGACCTCAAAATTTTTCCAACCACTTTAGCTTCTGGGATTTTTTCACCGAGTGTGAAACAGGAATTTATGATATCACTAAGTTTGGCATAGAAATCATCAAACATCTCATCATCCCGCATAAAAAGGGTTTCAAAGGCGGAGGTGAGACGTTGAAGTTTTGACCTTTTGACAGAGGTAGTACCTTCGTGAATCATTTCAAGAATGTCCCAAGCCTCTTTTGCTACCTCACACGTGAGATACGACGAAATTCTTCAGGTGTGACGGAGCAAAACAGGGAATTAAGAGCCTTACTGTTCCAACTCGAGTTTTGGTAATCATTTGTGTCCCATTTATCAAGGGGTTTAGAAATGTCTACACCATCAATGGTGACAATAGGTTCACTCCACCCATAGATCACGCAGTGCCAAACTTTCTCATCGATGGATTTTAAAAACGCTCTCATGCGAGCTTTCCAATAAGAATAGTTTGTACCATCGAGTGAAGGAGGTCTATGAATCGAGTTTCCTTCACGAATAGAATCCATATCACTAGTCACACAAAATCACACTCCTACAGTTTTGATAAAAACAAGAGTGACCTGCTCTGATACCAAATTGAAATTCCAAAGTGATTCGTGATTAGATCAAGATTTAAAATATTCCAATTCCCAAATATGTAAAACACTCAATCTAAATCAACAAGCACATACGAAAGTGATTTAGTTTGTTTGTTTTATGAATAAATAATAAATCGACACAAACGATTTTTACGTGGAAGAAACCACAATTGAAGAACCTTCAATTGTAATAAAAAAACCACAGGCGAAACGCCACTAATCAATCCACTACTGAAGAAAGAAAGATTACAAAGATAATACACAAATTACCCAACTTAGTCAATTTGCCTTTGAATCTTCTGTAACTCTTTCACCAAGCCTTCGTCTTGGAATTGATCCACCTGAAGTTGAATCCGCAACTTCACTTGTCGAATTAACGACTACGTACAGAATCAAACGCCTTTTGAAACTCTACGTTTGAATCTTCGGAATCCACCGAAGAGAACTCTCTTGAATTATAAAGTAACAAACTCCTTGATGTATGTATCTTAGATCATAAGTGAAGAACTCTCCCAAAACATCAAGGAAAACTCACAAAAATCTCAGAAGAAAACCTCCAACAAAAACCTAGGACTCTTGAATAAGATCTAGGAAAAGTAAAAAGAAAAATCAGCCTAAACAGGTATAAATAGGCAACCTGAGTCCGCGATCTCCGCTCGAGCGCCCAACATCCCGCTCGAGTAGATTCAGCAAAATATGCGTGTGATAAAACAGAGTTCCGCTCGAGCACTTGAGAACCCACTCGAGTACGAAATCACACCTTCCAGTATTTTTACAGACCTAACCAAATACTGAGAGACCCCAATCTCCGCTTGAGCGCCCATGGTCCCGCTCGAGCAGGAAAGACAAAAACATAAAAAAAATTACAACTTTTTCAACACAAAGTTTTGTACCCGGATTTGACAATAAAGGACCTAACTGACTCGAGTTATTACTCAATGAGATTCCACTTATAATTTGATTACACTTCACTTACTACTCATTTACCCTACTTACTATTTAGTGAGTTTCTATTTACTATTTCATAAGACTGTACTTACTATTCAATTAGCTTTCATTACTACTTCATTTGACTTTACTTACTACTTAATTAAACTTGACTTACTATTTAATGAATTTCTACTTACTATTCCATTAGACTTTAGTTATTACTCAATAACTTTCCATTTACTACTCAATCAAACTCTACTTACTACTACATAAGACTTGATTTACTATTCAATAAAATTTCACTTACTACTTTATTATAAGTAGACTTCACTTACCATTCAATAAGACTCTACTTATAATTTCATTAGGCTTCACTTTCTTAAATATGAAACTCCATTTACTATTTTATTAGAGTTGACTTACTACTCAATGAGACCCCGCTTACTATTTTATTAGTCTTGACTTACTATTTCATTAAATTTCACTTACTGCTCAATTAAACTACACTTACTGCTCAACGAGACTCTACTTAATACTTTATTAAATTTGACTTATTACTCAATTAAATAGCATTTACTATTCAATAAAACTACACTTACTATTTCATAGTAAGTAGATTTGATTTACTACTCAATGAGAATTCACTTACTATTTCACTAGACTTCATTTACTACTTAATGAGATTACACTTATTATTTTATTAGACTTGAGTTACTACTCAATGGGGTTTCACTTACTATTTCATTAAATTTGACTTACTACTCAATGAAACTCCACTTACTATTTCATTAAATGTGACTAACTATTTAATGAGACTCTACTTACTATTAAATGATTTTTCTTTAACTAGGTGAAATGCTATTCCAACAAAATCTTAAATTTCATAAATTAAAAAATCACATAATGTTAAAATAAAACAGTGATAGAGATAGAGATAGAGATAAATTCTTACCTCTATAATTTTTTGAATTTGTAAAAATTAAAATCACCCTCTTTCACTTATCATTTGTTACAAATATCAAAAGTAAAACACGATATTGTTCATAGTGTGTGTAAATGAGTTGTGAGTTCTTCTATATTCTCTGAATTAACTATCTTCTTATATAACAATTACTATTTTCAAGTGCAGTAGGTAAAGAAATTTAATTCTTGTAGATGTATTTATTTATTGCCATTAATACAAATGTTGACAAATGAAAAGTTTTCCTAAGTTTATATTTATTTAATTTTTCATTTATGCTTTCAAATATTGTAGATATTAAATTTGTAAAAGCATATTCATTGCAAATCATATGAATTTTATGGGGAAAATTTTCATTTTATGGTAAATATTAAATTGATAAAAACTTATGAATTTATAAAAATTTCTAAAAGATTTGATTATGAAATTCATATAAGTTATATAAAATATACAATATTTATAAGTAATAAAATAAAAATATGGATCTCAAATTCTTAAATAGTAATTAATGCCTTAAGGTGTTGTCGGTTAAAAAAAAAAAAAAGGGTACTTCTTTTAGGTTAATTTTTACAAAAAATAAGTTTAAATAATTTACATTTTAAAAGAAGATAGTTTACAATTTATTTTTACTTGTTTTATTTATTTTTAATATTATTTTGAAAAATATTTTTTTTCACAATAACAACGTTATAAAATTTGGTAAATTAGTAACAAATTTTAATAAATTAATATTCACATGCCATATCTACAACTCACAAAAGAGTAATAATATACTTACCACTAGTTTATATGATTTTTAATGTATTACCTTATGTGTCAACATATCATCATCATTGATGTAATGTATTCCATCACTAAAGTTTATCTTCAATGTAGTACTAACACATGAGCTGATATATTAAAAATGATATACACGAGTGGTAAGAGTAGCATCACTCCTCACAAAAAAGACTAAATATGAAGGAACACACAGTTTTTAAAAGGCTGAACTGGGCAATCAAAGGTGATAGGAACATACAGTTTTTCCATATTATGGCTTGTAGTAGAAAGAACAAGAATGCATTGTGCGCTATTCTGCTCAATGGTTCTGTTGAAGAGGAACCTCAAGATGTTAGGGCTGCAGTGAAAAGTCATTTTCTGTCCTCATTCTCAGACTCTTGGAGTAGTAGGCCAGAGATGTTAGGTCCTTTTGAAACCATTGGTGAAGATCAAAATTCAGAAGTGTTGGAATCAGACTTTTCAGAATTTGAAGTGAAGGAAACAATTAGGAACTGTGAGGGTAATAAGGCTCCTGGCCGAAATAGATTTAACCTTACCATGTTTCAGAAATGTTGGAAATTATTAAGGGTGATGTACTTCAATTTCTGAATGAATTTCACCAGAATGGGAAGTTGGCTCGAGGTATTAATAGCTCTTTTATAGCTTTGATTCCAAAAAATGAAAATCCAACTAGCCTTGCAGAGTATAGACCCATCACCCTTATTGGGTCTTTGTATAAGATCCTTGCAAAGGTACTTTCCAATAGAATGAAGAGAGTTATGCCTAGAATAATCAGCAATACACAATCTGCTTTCATAGGGGGAAGAAATATTCTGGATGGGATATTGATTGCAAATGAGGTTATTAATGGGTGGAAGAAGGACAGAAAAAAGGGGATCATCCTGAAGCTTGACTTTGAAAAAGCATACGACTCAGTAAATTGGGGATTTTTATTCTCAATGCTATCCAATTTTGGATTTGGTGCTAAGTGGGTGAGTTGGATAAAAGAATGTGTCACTTCAGTAAGTATTTCTATTTTGGTGAATGGTTCTCTAACCTCTGAGTTCAACCCATAGAGAGGACTTAGACAAGGAGACCCGTTGTCACCTTTTCTATTTAATATAGTGGTGGAAGGTCTTAACATTTTGTTGGATAGGGCAAAACAGTTGAGATTGATTAAGGGCGCATCAGTGGGTCCTGATCTTAGGGTCACGCATTTGCAATTTGTTGATGATACTATACTGTTCTGTGAAGTTGAATGGGAAGAGGTTTTAAATATTAAGAGAATTTTGAGATGCTTCAAAATTATGTCGGGCTTGCAAATCAATTATCATAAGAGTGTGGTGTGCGGGGTGGGTATACCTTCAAATCTCTGTCAAGAGTTTGCGTCCAAATTACATTGCATTTATCAAAAACTTCCTCTGAAATACTTGGGAATGCCTTTGGTGGCTAGCCCTAGTAGAAAGAGAACTTGGCAGCCTGTGCTTGATAAGTTTAAATTAAAACTTGCTTCTTGGAAAAGAAGGTACCTCTCATTTGCAGGTAGACTAACACTTATAAAAGCTGTGTTGTCTAGTTTGCCTATTTATTATCTTTCTCTGTTTAAGATGCCATCGGGAGTAGTAAAGGAGATTGCTAAAATTCAATCAACTTTTCTTTAGGGAGGCTCGGATCTGAGAAGAAAAATTCATTTGGTTAAGTGGGGTGATGTTACCCTTAGTAAAAGCCAAGGAAGGTTGGGTGTGAAAATAATTGACTTGATGAATGTTTGTTTATTACTAAAATGGTGGTGGAGGTTCGGGGCAGAAGAGAAACCCTTTTGGAAGGAGGTGATTTGTAAAAAGTACTATGGCTTTTCTGATCTGTGGTCACCTGAATCTGTAAGAAGTGGAAAGATGTCTAAAATATAGGAAGCTATTGTGGGAAGTGTTATCTAAAACTGAAGTACTGGGCCTTTTCTATTCTAACTCTAGAATTGTACTTGGGGATGGGATGAGGTCAAGGTTTTGGCTTGATAAATGGGCAAGTTCTGTTTGCTTGAAGGATGTATTCCCTAGACTCTTTTTATTGGCTTTGAACAAATCTGAATCTGTGTCTTGGATGAGAAATAGGATTGATCAAGATGCTTGGACTTCAGCATTTCGAAGGAGCTTGTTTGGCTGGGAAATGGAGGAGTTAGATAGATTGAAGGGGATGTTGCTTTCTGCTCCAGAGTTAAGGGTTAATGTTGCTAATAAACTGAACTGGAATATGGATTCCTCAGGAGTGTTTTCTGTCTCATCAGTATACAATTGGTGTGAATCCTCACTTGGTCCTACTTACAGGGTGACAGAGTGTATCTGGAAGAATGTGGCACCCCCAAAAGTTCAATTCTTTGGCTGGCTTGCTTGGAAGAGAAGGATTAAGACATCTAACTATCTTCAAAGGTTGGGGATTCTGGATAACCATACTTGCTTACTCTGTGTGTTCTGTAAGGAGGAGGAGGAAACATACAATCATGTGTTCTTGCATTGTCCATTTGTTTGGTTAGTATGGTCCAAAATTATGAAATGGTGGGGTATTCAATGGGTGATAGCAAAATCAGTGCATGAGTTGCTACATTGGTGGTCAGGAATAAGGTTGAAAAAACTAGAGAAGAAGATTTGGAGAATTATTCCGTTTGCGATGTTATGGTTGATATGGAAATCAAGGAATGATTGTATTTTCAATAATGCACAATCTAGCTTGGAGGAGCTATGTGAATTGGTCAAAGTGAGAATTGCATTATGGACCAAAGCATCATACACAGGATTGCCCTTTTCAGTGAATGACATTATTTTAAATTTACATCAGGTCAAATTCTGCTCCAGGTGAATCTCCAGTCTAGTTTGGTTCTGATGCAGGGGTTCCTTTTCTTTATCTTTTCCTTTTTTTGATCTGTGTTGAAGTCTAAGTTGTTAGAGTTGATAGTTGATTGACGCTAAGCTGCCAGTTTTCGTTACTGGTTTAGATTTGTGGCTGCTGTTGCTATGCGGCCGTGGGGTGATTACTTTTCTGGTTTCTGTGACTGAGGGTCTATTATCATCAATATCAATGGCTTCAGATGTCTGATGAGAGGTTGTCAGGTATTTGAGGCATGTTTGTGCTGCTGTATGTTGTTGTATGCAGCTCTGTGGTGCTTGTTTTGGTACTGAGTTATGTGGAATCATTGTCGCTGAGTTTTGTTGACGGTTGGCTGAGTTATGCAGTGCAGAGGCCTGCTGAGTGCAGGAGCTGGTGTCAAAATTGCAGTAGTTTAGGAAGATACTAAGCTGATTGGTGGCTTTGTGCTATTTGTTATCATGTGCTCTGATGTCTTGAGCACTTGTGGTTTGGTTGGTAGTGGTGGATTGGTGTTATATGCCCTCTGTTAGCATAGGAGTTTTGTGTGCTTGGTTGAATGGTGGTCCTTTGTTAGCATAGGAGTTTTTGTGTGCTTGGATGAATAGTGGCTGGTTGGTGGCTTCTCCATCCTCTGCTGGTAGCTGCTGCAAGAAATAATGGTATACTAGGCTTCTGGTTTGATCTGTTGGATGTCCTGCTGCTGAACTACTTGCCTGACTGATGGTCTGCTTCTAGCCAGTGTTTTGCTGATCTTTTTTCTGTGTAGAATGCTATGCTATATGTGGTCTGCATTTTGAATGCTCCACCAGAGGACTTTATTGTTGTTGCTTTTGTTTAGCTTTTTTGGTTGTTGTTTTTGTGTTTCTATCTGTTGGTTTTGTCATGTTTTAGATTTTTGGTTGTGTTTTGGGTTTGGGTTTGGGTTTGCAGATTGTGGTTGGTTACTCACCAACTCTAGGCAGTGTGCTAGCATATGATTGGAAGATCTTATCAGTGCCAACCTAGTTGGGATTGTTTTGTTTCACTATGATGCTATTTGCACTCCTCTTCCCTTTCCACTTCTTCTTTATTGATGTAATTCTATATTCGTTTTCATCAATAAAGTTCCCTTTTCTTTGCTGATCAAAAAAAAAAAAAAATGAAAGAAAAATAGTTATATATAGTGTGTCATTTTACGTGTTTAAAATTAATTTATAATATAAAAGAGAACACAATTTTTGAGACAAAAAAATGTGACTTGATTAACAGGTAATATTGTAGAGCTGTATTTTATTTATATTTAAATAGTAAATTTATTTATAACAAGTAGGAAGTGAGTTAATAGTAAGTAGTAAGTATATTTGCAACAAATAGTAAGTTAAATCTATTTTTTCATTCCTAAATCAGCTAAAACTACTTTACTTTTTGAAAAATCACCTTAGTTCCCTATCTATTTTTAGTCATAACACATCTAATGACTAGGATTTCATCCTATCCAAATCTAATGGTGCATATATTTTTAGGTACCATACTTACAAATTTTTCCATGCAGCACTAGGTCGTGCTGTTGGAAAACAAAAATGCTTGGGATCTCCAAAGTTGGGGACCCTCATGACCCCCAAAATAATGTGGACTGATCATGTGTTTTTATTTTTTTTAATTTTTTTTTCTTTCCTTCATGGACCAATCATAGTTGAGTGAGGATTGCAGATGTTGTGTTTTTTGGGAATCTGTAGCATTGTTGATTGGAAAAAATGTTTCTTGATTATGGTTGAGTGCATCACATGCCTACCATGAGAGTGACCCGAGTTAAAAAGGAGGGGCAGAGATAGGGTGGGTCAGGGGTCTTGGCCCTCCAACTTTCTCAAAATTGTCAAGTTTATAGGTATGTTATTCCAAAAAAATAAAATAAATAATTGTATATTACATAATGGTCCCCAAATTCAATTTCACTTTCAAAAAATTTGTAAATTCCACAATATAGTAGAGTTGTCTTTCAAAATTTAATGACTCATGTAATATCTTCATAAATATTTATAATAATGTTATGATAATTATATTTTCGTATCATATTTTGTTTATCATATAATGTGTCAATGTTACATTAGTAACAAGTATGAGTGGTTCATGTAATTGTAGTGAAAAAAAAACGATCATCCTAATATTACTGAAAATGTTAATCTGGCTCATGTTAAAAAGTTATTAGTAATCACATGTTAAAAAATCTTATAATAAACAAATAATATAATTTATTTAATTGGTATGAAATCATAAAAATTTTTTAAAAAAATTACTAACAACAATTAAATTTTTAGAGAAAGAATATAATATACTTACGAGTTCTTACAATTTATTTATTGGAGTCACTTGTGAAATTTTATGGGTCTAAAGATATTGACATGCTTGCTGCTTATCTATAAATCTCTACTTTTTGACTCCTTAATGATGAAACTTGTACAAATAATATTTAATTGAGATTATTTGCTTATAATTATTATATAATTTTATTAGTCCAATTAGTCTCTATTGAATAATATTTAATAATGATTTAATCAAATAAAACTCAAGTTGATCCATCAACGGCTCGGCAGATTTATCCCATGAATCTTGGCTCCACCCTTGTTCAAAGGTGCCTTTTTTATTTTTATTTTTAATTAAGATATAAGGTGAAAAAAAAATTAAAGCGTTCGAGAATGATATTTTTAACTTTCTACAAAAAAATATATATTGTGGGTGTTGATTTCTGACCTCACAACCAAATAGGAAACTTAGCTGGAGAGCACACGGCAGAATAGATTAAACCAAGCACCTGTCAACAAGAACACAAGCATGTCACGGTAGCTCGTCCACCCAAGGGCACTTTGACGATCAAGTCAGTCAACTTATCTCTCAAAGATATCAAACAAGTATTCAGTGCACAAGTAAATGCATACCTTAGACCCGCGAGGGTGCGTTACTTTTATAGCCAATAGTGCCCTTGTCCCCTAGAAGTCTCATTTCATAGGGCTTAAGCACAATGCTTATTTCAGACTCTTAGTCAAATATGGGTATCCTTATCCAAACTAAGCGCTTCACTTATTAGGACTCTTGTCCTCTATCCAAATATCTCATATTTCAGTATTACAACACAAGATCTCAGTAATATCACAATCATATCGGCACTCTGGCTTACCCATGTTGCACCTCGGCCATCACTTCGGGCATATCTTGACCACGTGGCACGACCCTAAAAATACATCTCCAAAACTGCTCCTAGGTTTTATGACCTCGGAAACCTAAGGTGATAGAACCTATATCGTTCAATCTTCTAACGTGTTGGCTAAACAACATGTTAGAGATATTCCTATGACCAAGATTGTGACTTGACAGCATCAAGAAACAAGGACTCAAATGTCCACTCCTCAAGATCAATAACCAAGATCCAAGAATCAATAATCAAGATGTTCTTTTACCAAAGATCAACATCTCAACCGAGATCATACTACTAGCCGATGTCATGACACACTAGTTCAAGAATACCAAGAATCCTAATGCACATGAGCTGTCACACACAGTTATCCCAACCGTTTCAACCACGTGTTGTCGTCCAACTAGTCCGTACTCGTCACGCATAAGATATGTCACTTCGTCTTTGATCCACGCCGCTTGATATCATTATGAGCACGTCTACATAGGCAGTTAAATCAGGGTTTTGCCGCCCTTTCATCTTTTCAACAAAAACTATTTCCCTCTCTCTTCGTCTCTTCACTTCTGCATCCGCCACTCTCTCTTTCTCTCTCTCTCTCTCTCTCTCTCTCTCTCTCTTCCCAGAGCCTCTCCCTCTAAACTCCATTAACGGCCTTTGAAGTTTTCTACAACCATCCATGTTCATTACTTCCGGTGAGTATTCAACCACTCCGTTCCGATTAAAGGCATCACCTTACTTCGGCGAACGCAAGTCTGGTGTCCATTTCTGCGAATTCAATCTATATGTCCTTGATTCATCCCCTTTTTTTCATTTCAGTTCTTACTCATGTCTTCATGGTCGTGAGCATGCTTCCATGATTTTTATGTCTGTATGAGCCCTTTATACCTTTCTCCACTCTTGCACACTGGCACTAGATTACCACGAATCTTCATTCCTAATCCCTTGTATTTCTTATACGTATTCACTCATGCCTTGAATGTGTTCTTGCTTCTTCATCTTCTAAATCTTTGTTATCTTTGTCTCTGTTTCTTTTTTCTGTTTCCAAATTCTTCCACCTCATTCTTGCCTATTTCAGTTGTTTTTGCATAGATTTAGGTTTGGGATTTGTTAGATCAATACACACTTTAGGAAAATCAAAACAGTTTGTGTCCCAAAGTCTCCATTAGGTTTCCATAATCCCTGCCTTAGTGTCCCCTAGGGTTGCGTCAAGGTCCATTAGTTGTTAGAAAAACACTTTTGTATTGAAAATCGTATAAAACCCACTTAGCTGAGGTCATGGGCATGTTCAAATGGAGGGTAGATTCCCCAAGTAAGTTAGAGTACTTCCGCTAGGAGTTTAACATTCCAGCCGATGTCCACCTTAGGCTTGCTGGTCAGAATGACTCAATTATGCCTAGGGAGAACTACATGCCCTTCCCTGTGGTATCAATCATTGAGGGTGTAATTAGATTCCCCTTTGACATCCTCTTCTGAGAAGTGATGCACTTCTACAGACTTAACCCCTACAACTAGTCATAATCACTTTTAGGGTTATCAACGACATAGCCGAGCTATGTTGTCACAATGCTAGGATCGCCCTTGATGACATCCAATATTGTTACACCATGTGTAGCCTCAAATCCACTAGTGGATACACTTACTATCTCAAACCCCAGTCTACTGCTTACAAGTTGATAGCAACCTTCCAGACTCGAAATATAGGAATAGTTCTTCTCCTGGAACTAGATTTGACAACACTGGTGCGACTGTCAAATACTTCTTCAAGTCAGTCAGGGCGACTTAGCATTCGTCTTTCCATAGAAAATTTGTGGCCTTCTTCAACAACTGGAAGAATGGCTTGCACTTTTCTAAACTCCGATTGATGAATTTGTTCAGCATAGTTGCCTTACTGGTCAAAACTTTGACTTCTTTTGTTGTTGTCTAGCTCTTCAGATCAAGGATCGCCTTGATCTGATAGGGGCTTGCCTCAATTCCTTTCCTGGTCACCAGATATCCCAGGAATTTACCAGATACCACCTCGAAAGCGTACTTGGAGGCATTTAGACGAAGTCGATATGCCTTCAGGATATCAAAAACCTCCTTCAGATTGACTAGATGATCTAAAGGTTCCTTACTCTTCACGACCATGTTGTCGATGTAGACTTTCACAGTCTTCCTGATAAGATGTTTGAACATTTTCGTCACTAGCCTCTAGTATGTTGCCCCTACGTTCTTCAATCCAAATGGCATCACTCTGTAGCAAAGAGTCTCTTTAGAGTGATGAATGTCGTATTCTCTTTGTCTGGTGCGTATATGGCTTTCTGATGATAGCCTTAGTATGCATTAATGAAGCTCATCCTTCCATGGCCAGATGTGGCATCCACAAGCTGGTCTATCTTTGGCAAAGGGAAACAGTCATTTGGGCAAGCCTTATTTAGGCTTGTGAGGTTTACACAAACCCTCCACTTGCCATTCTTCTTTTTTACTACCACTATGTTGGACAACCACGTCGGGTAGTTTACTTTTTGGATTGCCTGTGCCTCTAACAACTTCTCTACTTCCTCTTCAACAGCTTTTACATAGACCAAGATTGGTCGCCTGGTGTGGCTTGCTTTTCGTGCTCCTTTCGAATACAATCAGCCCTACAGTTCGGACTCCCATGGTTCTGAATCTAATTTCACAAGTACAATGTGAAATAGTAAAAACACAAAAAGATTCCAAATCCGGCAATTCTTTTGAAAAATCAATGTTCGAATCAAATTCCAAAAATGGACTATTTTGCCAGATTACAGAGTCGCCACCTAAATATTTTTGGAAAATTTAGGAAACCCATGACTCGTGCCATAGGCCACTTATCTATCATCCCCAAAATGTCTCAGCTCGGGAACTTAGGTGCGAGAGGGGAAGGTCATGAATTAAGCACCCCATTGTAACAAGCCCGCAGGGGACCTCGCTACAGTTCGGACTCGATTTTGTAGTCACGGTTCTAAGTCTGAACCAAAGAGTCCAAATTCGGCAAATCGTTTTAGGAAAACTGATTTTTTTGAAAGAAGTGCCAAACATGGACTGCTTTGCCAGATACAAAGTTGCCACCTAAATATTTTATTTTGGGAAATTTAGGAAACCCTGACTCGGTGCCAAAAAGGCCACGTGTCCGTCATCACCAAAGTTGCCTCGGCTCGGGAACTTGGGTACGATTGGGGAAGGTCACTTCGTGAGCACCCCCGCTCGCCCGGTCATAGACCGGCCTCTACTAACCATGATATCAATTTTTGAAAACATTGTGAGTTCTTATTCCGGTTATTAGCCTAGGTTACTATGTGATGCGCACAGCATACAAGTATAGATCGGGTCGCCTGAATCGGAACGAAACATTTCATGTTTGTTTTTGAAAATGGTTTGCTACCCGCAGGTAGGCTTGAAACATTTGATGATTTATCCCAATTCAGATAACTCAACCTTCACCCACAGGCATTCAGGCAGTTATATCAGATAAGCACATAGCCTCATGGTAAACATGCTATTCATGGCAGCACTCACACGCATGCAAGGATGTTAAAGCATAAAAACTTACCGAGTACTCCAAGCCAAAATAGACACTTATTAGAAATCATGCATGAATCCTAAGTATACAGAAATGTCTAATGCAACACATGCAAAATGCAACTATAGCAGGCTCGGCTATTCTAAGATGGTATATGAAATGCTACAACTACCATGTATTCAACTTGGAATTGAAAGTACGATGCAGTTAGTATGGTGCGCCGAGCCCGGTGCATGCAAAACAGATGAATGATGCAAAATATGCTGTCATACTGTATGCTAATTTAAATATGCCCTAATCTAACCATCATAAGCGGATAAATAAAAGGGAGAAAGACGTGGGGTTGGAAGACATACATCCCACTCACGCACACTTATTACAGTTGTGCCCTCACGCAGAGAGGGTCCGAATAAATATACAGTCCAAATATTACAGTCCCGAATAAAAGAATATTACAGTCCAAAATATTACAAAATCCTAATTAATTGACAAATTAACTAAGAAAACAAGTAAAACGGGCGTGCAAGCCAGGGACTGCCTTGCTTCTGATGGATGATGCATGTCCGGGTTGTCTTGCGCGGAAATCCACCAGAATGCCCCAATTAGCCTCTGTTTACACCTGTTCTTGAAATGCGTGCCAAGCCCCGAAAGTTGCTGATTCTTCGTTTTGCTGCAACAGAGAGCAGGAAAGGGGCATAGCAATGTATTTGCACAGATATATGCATGTCTCGATCCTCGTGCCACCAATCACGCATACCGAGGCATGATGGCCGAGGAGTCGAAATGCACAACTCAATATAGGATGAATGCACATGAAACTACAGCTAAAACCTAACTCCATTATGGGTAATCCGGAGTGTCGGTGACTGGGGAATTGAGACACATTCCGTCACTCGGAGTACGAAATGTACCTCGTTTCCCGTGCCCGGGCTAACTCCTATTCCGGACATGATGCAATATGCATGATATGCATGAAACGCAACTAAGATACAATCCTAACATATACAATGCTATGGAAATGAGATGCCTCGAAGTGCGTGCACACGGGCACGCAAATCGAGAAAATGACAGAATGCAAGCTAAGATACAACCTAGTATGCACAATGCTATGAAAATGAGGTGCCTCGAAATGCGTGCACACGGGCACGCAAACCGAGACAATGGTATACGCAATGCAAGTGACTAAAATGGCATGGGAAAGGTAACATGGACTTATACTAACATGAGAGAGCCTTAGCCACACTCACATAAGAAGCCGGTTGATGAAAATGAAGTGCCTCGAAATGCGTGCACGCGGGCACGCAATCCGAGGCGATGGCATACGCAATGCAAATGACATGGAAATGACAAATGGGCTTAAACCAACATGAGTGAGCCTTAGCCACACTCTCATCGGATGCCGGCGGATAAAAAAGGAGTGCCTCGAAATGCGTGCACACGGGCACGCAAACCGAGGCAATGACAAAATGCGATGAAATGACATGGAAATGATAAATGGGCTTATACCAACATGAGTGAGCCTCAGCCACACTCACATCGGATGCCGGCGGATAAAAAAGGAGTGTCTCGAAATGCGTGCACACGGGCACGCAAGCCGAGGCGATGACAAAATGCTATGAAATGACGTGGAAATGACAAATGGGCTTATACCAACATGAGTGAGCCTCAGCCACACTCACATAGGATGCCGGCGGATAAAAATGAAGTGCCTCGAAATGCGTGCACACGGGCATGCAAACCGAGGCGATGGCAGAATGCAATGTAATGACATGGAAATGATAAATGGGCTTATACCAACATGAGTGAGCCTCAGCCACACTCACATAGGATGCCGGCGGATAAAAATGAAGTGCCTCGAAATGCGTGCACACGGGCACGCAAACCGAGGCGATGGCAGAATGCAATGTAATGACATGGAAATGATAGCAATCATTCTAATGGAATTCCAGCAGTAAAATATGGGGGAAAACAGTCCCGAAATGAGGCGAAATGACATGAAATGCATGGAATTGTCCCGAAATGCGAATTTAGGCACCCGGAATGGCCTATAGCTATGCCAAACATGCACAACATGGACATGCAATGCAAAGACAGAAGCTAGACAGTCCCAAAAGAGGCACTTGCACAGTTATAAACATGGCCAAACAGCAAGCATAGGTATGGCAAAGATAGCATGCAAGAATAGGGGCCAAGAGAGGGGTAATGAAGCAAGTGATATAAGAAAAACCCAAACTGAAAAATTTCCTTCTAAAACATTGAAGAGGGACCAAAAATATGAATATTTACAGTATATGGCAGACCTCAAATCAGTATACAAACATGCTAAAAATGTGATGCAAAATGAGGCTCAAAAGGTGCTATAACATGAAGTATACAAAATGATCACCAAACAGAAAAAAAGTGTTAATGAAACATGAAGTATAGGCCAAAATAAGGCCACTTTCAGTTCGGACCAAGGTCCAAAAACAGAAGTAAAGGGGGCTGCCAATTTATGCAAAAATGGGACCAAATAAGGGATATAACTACAAGTGACACATGGAGGCACCAAACAATGTTGAGCCCTTCTCCAATGTTGAAGAGGGGCTCAAAATAAGCCTAACATCAGTTTACAACATGCACAAAAACAGATTTCTCATGGGCCAAAAATAGCATGCAAAATCATGACATCTAAGAGGATCAATGAAGAAAGTGTATTATGGAGGGCTCAAACAGGGTTGAGCCCTTAATGAAAAGTGAAGATGAGCTCAAAAGAGGGCCCTTTTCAGTTAGGGCCGGAGCTTGAAACCAAAAGCAAGTGGGGCTTACAAATAGATCAAGAAAAAAGGGTCAAAGTGAAGAAAAGCTACTCACCCTTGAAGACTCAAACTTTTGTTGCTTCTTGGATCAATTTGCAGCTTCTTTGGCCTTTGAGAAACCTTCCTTGTTGCTGGAAATGAGGTGGTGGTGGTAGAGCTTGGTGGTGTAGAAGGAATGGTGCTTAAGGACTTAAGGTTTTTCAAAGAATTGAGAAGGATGAAGATGGAGTTGTGTATGGAGACTTGAAGAACAATTTTTCTAACCCTTGTAAGTGAAGCCACCAGCTGGTTATAAGGGTTCAAAAGGGGGTGTAAAGGTGGGGGAAAAGGAGAGCAAAATTCCCCCACAAAATATCCCCCGGATAAAGATCTTTTCTGGGGGATATTGCCCCACAGCTGTAAAGTGCACAGTGCAAGGAACACGGCCGGCCTATTACTTTTGCTCCAGGTGGCCGGCCGGCCACACCCCCTAGCCGGCCGGCTAGGGGTCAAAAGGTTCAATCATATTTTCTGGCCGGCCACCAACTGGTGGGGTACTCCTATGTGTGTACAACACAAATATGTGGTTCAAAGTCCAAGAAAGTGGGTCCAAGGGGTTCAACATTAGCTCGGAAAGAGGGGTTCAAAAGGGTCAATTTGAATTACTGGCCGGCCACCTCTTTTTAGGGTCCTCTCATGTGTGTACATCACAAATATGTGGTTCAAAGTTCAAGAAAAAGGGTCCAAGGGGTTCAACATTAGCCCGGAAGGAGGGGGTCAAAAGGGTCAAGTTGAATTAATGGCCGGCCATGAACTTTTAGGGTCCTCTCATGTGTGTACATCACAAATATGTGGTTCAAAGTTCAAGAAAAAGGCCCCAAGGTATTCAACATTAGCCCGGAAGTGCGAAAAAACGGGCGCCGGAGGGCGTCGGAGGATGTATAACTGGCTGCTGCAACAATTGCTGGCCTCCTACCCTTCAGTGACCTCCCTGGTGATAAAACAGAGGTACCTGCCAAAAATGAACGAAAACCGTTGCAAAACGAATGCTCGGGGACCAAAACGCGCAGTTCAGGGTCCCGAAAATGGGCTGTTAAGCACCGAAAGTGGCATTCGGCCACGAAGTGGGCTTTTCAGCCCCCAGTGTCCCTCAAAAGGGAGCAAACAGGAAGTATGCCGAAAACCGGAGCAAAGGGAGATGGTTAAGCGGTCCCGAACCGAGGCACACGGCCTGACGGCTCCGAAAACTGGGAACCGGACTCCGAAATGGGCAAAATGGCCTACGGCCACAGAATGTAGCCCACGGCCACTGAGAGATGGTCTACAGGACCTCTCCCTTCCCTCAGGAAAAGAAACAAAGAAAACCGAGTCTGGTTCGCAAACCGAGGCAAGGTACGAAAGAGGGTTCGGAAGTCCGGAGGCAGGGCTCACGGCCGCAACTCTGAAACTTCTGAACAAGCACATTATGCAACATCACCAAGCGCTCAATCGGTGACGTCTGAGTCTTAAGGTCGGTCAAAAATGGGGTGTCTACACCCACTCACCCGATCAAAGATTAGCCTCTACTAATCATGATGTGATTTTTATTTATATTATATGCTCTTGTGCCGATTATTAGCTAATTTTACTATGTGTGAGCAAACAAGTATAGACTAATTTGCAAAAGTTGGAACACTTTGATTTCATGTTTGTTTTAAAATTGGTTTGAATATGCATCACTTAAAAAGGCGATTTTGTATATACATTAATCAATGCATCCCAATTTTCGCACTTAGCCTTCATCCACGGGCACTCAAACAAGTATATCAATTATGCACTTAGCCTCATGGAAAGAATGCTTGATATGGAAACAATCACACTCATGCGATATACTAAAACACAAAATGCTCACCTAGTACTCCAAGGCAAGCCAAACAAAGCAAAATAATTAGAAAACATGCATACTCCTAACTTAATACAATGTGACTAATGCAACGCACACATATATGCGATTTTTATAGGCTCGGTGTAGACGCGCCCTCGGGCCTCTCTACAGTTCGGACTCAATTTGTGTCATGGTCCTGTATCTAATCTCGCGGAGTGCAATGCAAGACCGATGAATTATCAAATAGTCCAAATCCGACAAATCGTTTTTGAAAACAGATTTTTTTGAAAGAAGTGCCAAACATGGACTGCTTTGCCAGATACAGAGTCGCCACCTAAATATTTTATTTTGGAAAATTTAGGAAACCCTGGCTCGTTGCCTAAGGCCACGTGTCCATCATCACCAAAGTTGCCTCGGCTCGGGATCTTGGGTACGATTAGGGAAGGTCACTTCGTGAGCAGCCCCGCTCGCCCGATCGAAGATCGGCCTCTACTAACCATGATATCTAGTTTTGAAAACATTATGCATTCTTATTCTGGTTATTAGCCTAGATTTACTATGTGATGCGCACAGCATACAAGTATAGACTGGGTCGCCTGAATTGGAACAAAACATTTCATGTTTGTTTATTTGAAAATGGTTTGATGGTGCTACCCACAGGTAGGCTAAAAAGTGGATTTGCCACCCTCAGGTGGGCTTAGAAAACATGATTTTGCCACTATCTAGTGGGCTTAAAACTCGCAGTCGATGAATTATTCTAATTCAAATAACCCAACCTTCACCCACAGGCATTCAGGCAGGTCTATCACATAAGAACATAGCCCCATGGTAAGCATGCTATTATGGCAGTCACTCACACGCATGCAAGGATGCTAAAGTATACGACTTAACGAGTACTCCAAGCCAAAACAGAAGCGCTGTTAGAAATCCATGAATGATCCTAACTATACAGAAATGCCTAATGCAACACATGCAAAATGCAACTACAATAGGCTCGGCTATTCTAAACATGGCATATGATGATGCTATAGCTAACACGTATTCAATTTGGAATTGAAATACAAATGCAGTTAGTATGGTGCGCCGAGCCTGGTGCATGCAATACAGATGAATGAATGCAAACATGCTATCATACTGTATGCTAATTGAAACATGCCCTAATCTAACCATCATAAGCTGGTAAATAAAAGGGAGAAAGACGTGGGGTTGGAAGACATACATCACACTCACGCACACTTATTACAACATTGCCCTCGCTCGGAGGGTCCAAAAGAATAATACAGTCTGAATAAATAATTACAGTCCGGAATGAATAATTAATAATTACAAAATCCTAATTAATTAACAAATTAACTAGGAAAGCGATAAACTAGCATGTAAGCCTATGGACTGCCTCACCTCTGTTCCGAATGGTGGAATGATGCATGCTTGAATTGCCTGGCGCGGAAATCCATTGCGATGTCCCGATTCGCCTCTGTTTACAATTGTTTTCGGAATATTGCGCAACGCTCCAGAAGGCCGCTGATTTCTGATTTGCTGCAACAGAGAGCAACAAAGGGGCATGGCAAAGTATTTCATATATGTATACATGACTACTCTTCAAGGAGTGTAGTCCTCGATCCTCGTGCCACCAATCACGCATCTCGATGCATGATGGCCGAGAAGTTGAATTGCACGACTCGATGTGAAATGAATGCATATGAAAACACAACAAGACCTAAACTCCATCATAGGTAATCTGGAGTGTCGGTGACCGGGGAATTGAGACACGTTCCGTCACTCGGAGTACGAAACGTCCCTCGTTTCCCGTGCTTGGGCTAACTCCTATCCCAAACACAATGCAAATGAGATGGCATACACAATGCGACTAACAAACAACCTAGCATACGCAATGCTATGAAATGGCATACACAATGCACGACGCAACATGACATACACAATGCTCTAACATACAACCTAGCATACGCAATGCTATGAAATGGCATACACAATGCATAATGGACTTACACCAACATGAGTGGACCTCAGCCACACTCACATCAGTGGCCATTAGATGAAAATGAGACAACCGAAATGCGTGCACACATGCACGCAAACCGAGGACCGAACCTAAGGCACAACGTGCAACTCTAACAAGGCATGGCAAGGCATGCAACATGGCATTCAAACATGTAAATTTCAGCACTGAAATATGATGCAAAACGATCCCGAATCATGGATATATGGCACCCGATGCATGAGATGAGCCCCGAAACTTCAAAACTAGGCACATGTATTGACTTGTAGCTATACAAAGCATGCATTATTTGACCATGAAGCACAAAGACAGAGCCAAGGCAGTCCCAAAACATGAACATTTCTAGTTCAAAGCATGACCAAAAGATGCTAGCATGATGGACTAAAATAGCATGCAACTTTGACTAGCAAACATGGTTTACATGGCATGCATATGAAGCATATGAAATCTCACCAAACCAGCAAAAATCAGTGAATAAAACATGCCAAAATATGTCCAAATAATCACTGAAATACAGCCAACATGTGCGAAAATGAGGGGCTTCTTTGGAAGGGCATACAAGGGGTAATTAAGCACATGCATCAAGGACACTTAGCATGGCACAACCAACTCTGGAAATCAAATATGAAAGCCTTAAAACTCACCAAATTGACCCTAAAATTGGTCTAGGGAACATGCAAAGAAAGGCCTCTTTGAAGGGCCTTGAATGGGATTGGTCTACACATGCAACATAGACCTAAAATATGGTGAAATGGGCCTTGGATAGGGCCAAGGAAGGCCTCAAAACCCTCAAAATGAGGCCTGGAAAGTGACTTCGATGCATGCAAAATAGGGTCCTTTTGGAAGGCCTAAAAGATCCCCAAACAAGACAAGGAGAGAGGGGGTCACCCCCCTCTAATTTTGGCCCTCAAAAATGAGTCAAAGCCACTGAAAATCCACTGGATTTCAGTGGCTAAGAGGCCAAACCATGACTAATGCAAGTGCTCTAATGCATAGCCTTAATCATGAAGGAATGAAGCATGCATAGGGGAAGATGACTCCAAACATAGAATAGACCTTAATCAAACATAAATATGATATCAAAACAAGATTTTTTTCAGTTTAGGTTGAGGTCTAAAATGGCTCACAAATAAGGCTAATGTATCATGCAAAAACATCCCTAAAAGAGAGATTGAGCAAACAAGGCAGAAAAAGGCCTCAAACAGTAAAGATCCCTTCAACAAAGTTGAAGAGGGGCTCAAAACAAGATACTTTATAGTTTATGGAAAATCTCGAATATCCTCACGAGTAAGGCTAAAATATGATGCAAAAATAGCCCTAAAAGAGAGATAAAGGGAAAGGGATAGTAGATGGACTCAAACAGTAAAGAGCCCTTCAACAAAGTTGAAGAGGGGCTCAAAAAAAGATACTTTACAGTTTATAAAAAATCTCGAATATGCTCACAAGTAAGGCTAAAATATGATGCAAAAATAGTCCTAAAAGAGAGATAGAGGGAAAGCGGCAGTAGATGGCCTCAAACAGTAAAGAGCCCTTCAACAAAGTTTAAGAGGGGCTCAAAAAAAGATACTTTACAATTTGGATCGAAGCCCAGAAATGCTCAAAAATAGGGCTAATATATCATGCAAAATAAGCCCCAAAAGAGGGATAAAGCACAAAGGGGGAGTATAAGACTTCAAACAGAGAAAATTCCTTAATCAAACATGAAGATGAGCTCGAAATAAGACTTTTTTTAGTTTAGGCCAAAGCCCAAAAATGTAAGAAAAAGTGGCTAAGATATAGAACAAAATAGTGCAAAAATGGAGAGAATAGGAGCTTACCCTTGTAGCCCAACTTTCCAGCAGCCTTTGGTCCAAGGAAATGAGCTTTCCACCTCTGCAAATGACTTCCAAGGGGCTGGAATGGATGATGGTGGTGTGGTGCTATGGGTTGTAGTGTAAATGGACCAAAGAAGTTAGGGTTTTGGAGCTTGGAATAGTAGCAATGGAGGTGGGAGGTGATGAGCCTTAAGCAAAAGTGTCTAACCTCTACAAATGAAGAGGAGGGCCTCTCTTATAGAGAAGAGAGGCCAAAGCTTCTCTTGGAAGCTTCAAAGATCCTCCATACACGTGTATGGAGGATGCACCAAATGATCTCCAGCTGGCACAGCTGGATTATACTCAATGAGAGGAAAAGCAATAAGCAGGCCGGTCAGTTCAAGTGGCCGGCCAGCCACTCCCCCTGGTCGGCCGACCAGGGGTCAAAAGGTTCAAGAACAATTGCTGGTCGGCCTACCTAGAAAGGTGGCCTTCCAGATGAGTAGAACACAGCCCTGTGGAGAAAAACCAGAAAATGTGACCCAGGAGAGAGAAAAGTTAGCTTTTTAGAGGGGTTCAAAAGGGTCAAGAGGAATTACTGGTCGGCCTACCCATATTTGTGGCCTCCCAGATGAGTAGATCATAATGGTGGTATGAAAAGCCAGAAAATGTGGCTCAAAAGTGGGAAAAACTAGCTTTTTGTAAGAAAAATTGGCTTTTGGAGAGAGAAAATGAGAAAATTGGCTTTTTAGGGGAATAGGTGGCCGGCCACCATCCTACCACCTCTCTAACAGTGAAAATAGAGTCTCTACCAAAAATGGACCAAAACGGATGCAAAACGAAGGTCCGGGGGCCAAAACGCGCGGTTCGGGGCCCCGAAAATAGGCTGTTAGGCACCGGAAGTGGCGTATGACCACGAAGGTGATCTCTCGGGCCACAGTGTCCCTCTAAAGGGAGGAAAAAAGATGTGTGTCAAAAACCGGAGCAAACGAAGTTAGTTAAGCGGTCCTGAACCGAGGCACACGGCCGACAGCTCCGAAAATCGAAAACCGGGCTCCAAATGGGAAAAATGGCCTACGACCGCGAAACGTAGCCTACGGCCACTGAGAGATGGTCTACGAGACCTCTCCCTCCCTTCGGGAAGAGAAAATAGAGGAAAGAGGACCTGGTTCGCAAACCGAGGCAAAGCACAAAAGAGCCCCGAAGTCCGGTGGCAAGGCTCGCAGCCGAGACTCTGAAACCTCAGAACGAGCACAATATGCAACATCACCGAGCGCTCAACTGGTGACGTCTGAGTCTTAAGGTCGGTCAAAAATGGGGTGTCTACAGTTGCCCCTCTTTGACAGAACTCGAAAGTCCCACGTGACGGGAGTGAATGTCAAAGCCCAGAGACGACCCATTTTTGACAAGGCCAAAGACTTAGACAAACAGGCAAGATAACAAAGATGTGCCCGCAGGCAGGGGCAGAATGCAAAATGGTATGCACAAAGCCAGATATAACTCATGATCATGCAAAGCAGCAAGCTGTAATGAAGCGCACACGCAACAGTTTTAAGCAAGAATGCAAAGCAACAACTACATTTCATGCAGTTTAAGAATGCGGAGAATTGTTCGATTCTCGCCACGTCTCACACGGAGAAGATACAATACCTGCGTGATTCGTCTGGTTGCACCAGCTTCAAATGAACCGTACATATAATATCGTGCCTGAAAGAGGAAGAAACTCAACAAGTACAACATAGTTAGCAACACATGTTTAACACTACATCGAATGCAGACAAACAGGGTGTTGATGGGAAAGCGCATCGCAATGCGAGGGACACGCGTGTAACAACGTGAGCTAAGCATGGAGGTATGACAATACCAATGAAACGTGCACAACAATGCAGGTGGTATGCATGAGAATGCAAGTGATGTGCATAACAATGCAGGATAAGTGCGAATTCGAATGCGTGTTTGACGCGAGACAACGAGCAAAGAAATGCAAGTTTCGACGAGTGCGATTCAATCGCGACCTCCGGTTTACCTCCTGGAAGGGTCACAGCATACTCAAAAAGGATACATCTTGCTCTTGACGAGTGACGATGAGACACGCATCGAAAGTTGGAGTTGGAGTTCCTGTGTTTCGCGACAAAAAGTGCACTTTTCTTGTACTCTCTCGGGTCCCGGGGACTCCAATCATCACCAAAATTTGCAGAGACCTTGGAGGCCCTCTTGGGAACACCACCGACCAGGTTTGGAGTCCAGGGGAGGCCACCGACCAGGTTGGAGTGCAAGGGGTGGTCGGCCTGCCAGGAAAGGTGGTCGGCCGACCACCTAGCCCAAATCCGGGGCAGTTTGGTCTTTTTGCTCCCATTTCTTTAAATAAACAAAGCCAAACACCTTTTGCTCATAACATCAGGCCCGAAATCAGTCCCTCTCCCTTCCTAGAGCATTTTCTTTCTTAGATCTGCGCTCTATACGCGTTTTCCAACACCCCACGCCAAGTTGTTTCGCGAAAACTTTCAGTTCTCTTCACTTTGAACCGATTAAAATTTGATTTCGGAGCTTCTTTTCTCATTTTCACCACTTGAGGTAAGTTTGTCTCAATATTTGGAAGATTTTCTCGGGAGTTGACTTTTGTTGACTTTTTCATTTCCCGAGCGTTGACTTTTGTTGACTTTTTCCAATTTTGGCTCATTTCGCTCATTTTTGCTCTTTTTTTGTAGATTTCTTGAAATGGCGGGTCAATTTCCCCACGGCGGAGGTTCTCCAGGCGCCGGAGGCGAGCTTGACATCATGTCTTTGCATCCGAGGGTTCGCCCCTTTATCCCCGAGAGGTACAATCCTTCGACTCATGTCCTCCCTCGGGCGATTTTTTATCATTTTACTGACTTCGACCCTCGAGCTCCTCTAGACCTGCTATTGCGGGAGCCGGAGTCCCATCTCTCTCATGAGGCACAAGAGGTATGTACTTCGCTTTTTGACATTTCCTGCCTTAATTCTGTATTTTCCCTGCATTTCATGCCATGTACGCTTATTGCTCGTTCTGAACACATTTGCATGCCATACTTCTGCTCATTTTAGCACACAACTTATTCTGCATGCTTAGTCAATAACACAATACTCTGTCTTGAACGCACAACTCAATCACTTGAATCTCTGAAATCTGAACACACAGCCCAAATTTATTTGTGAACACGCAGCCCACATTCGCTGAAAGTTGAACACGCAGTCCAAACTTTAAATTTCTGAAATCTGAACACACAGCCCAAATTTGATTGTGAACACGCAGTCCACATTTGTTGAAAGTTGAACACGCAGCCTAAACTTTAAATTTCTGAAATCTGAACACACAGCCCAAATTTGATTGTGAACACGCAGCCCACATTTGTTGAAAGTTGAACACGCAGCCCAAACTTTAAATTTCAGAAATCTGAACACACAACCCAAATTTGATTGTGAACACGCAACCCACATTTGATTGAAAGTTGAACACGCAGCCCAAACTTTAAATTTCTGAAATTTGAACACGCAGCCCAAATTTGATGGTGAACACGCAGCCCACATTTGTTGAAAGTTGAACACGCAGCCCAAACTTTAAAATTCTGAAATCTGAACATACAGCCCAAATTTGATTGTGAACACGCAGCCCACATTTGATTGAAGGTTGAACACGCAGCCCAAACTTTAAATTTCTAAAATCTGAACACGTAGCCCAAATTTGATGGTGAACACGTAGCCCACATTTGTTGAAAGTTGAACACGCAGCCCAAACTTTAAATTTCTGAAATCTGAACATGCAGCCCACATTTAATTGAAGGTTGAACACGCAGCCCAAACTTTATATTTCAGAAATCTGAACACACAGCCCAAATTTCATTATGAACACGCAGCCCACATTTAATTGAAGGTTGAGCACACAGCCCAAATTTGATTGGTGAACACGCAGCCCACATTTAATTGAAGGTTGAACATGCAGCCCAAACTTTAAATTTCTGAAATCTGAACACGCTGCCCAAATTTGAAGGTAAACACGCAGCCCACATTTAACTGAAAGTTGAACACGCAGACCAAACTTTAAATTTTTGAAATCTGAACACGCAGCCCAAATTTGATTGGTGAACACGCAGCCCACATTTAATTGAAAGTTGAACACGCGGCCCAAACTTTAAATTTCTGAAATCTGAACACGCAGCCCAAATTTGATGGTAAACAGGCAGCCCACATTTAATTGAAGGTTGAACACGCAGCCCAAACTTTAAATTTCTGAAATCTGAACACGCAGCCCAAATTTGAAGGTGAACACGCAGCCCACATTTAACTGAAAGTTGAACACGCAGCCCAAACTTTAAATTTCTGAAATCTGAACACATAGCCCAAATTTGATTGTGAACACACAGCCCACATTTGATTGAAAGTTGAACACCCAGCCCAAACTTTAAATTTTTGAAATCTGAACACGCAGCCCAAATTTGATGGTGAACACACAGCCCACATTTGTTGAAGGTTGATCTGATTTGCACACAACACATTTCTTTTATTTGCATATAGTTTATTCATTCCATTTTGAAACTGAATACATGTGTTTGTTATGAATGCAGACATCGTCCCATGTTACGCGGGGATATGGTTCTATTGCTGCGAGAGATTGGTACGCGGAGCTCCCGAAGGCTGTCCGCGATTGGATTGATCTGGCAGGATTCGGGACCTTTTGTACCGGGATATCTCGTTATCCAGCTAGCCGGACATTGATGGGCGCCCTGGTGGAGAGATGGTGGGACACCACCAACTCCTTCCATTTCTCAGCCGCCGGGGACATGACCATGACCCCATTTGACTTTGCCGTGTTGACGGGCCTTGACGTGGGAGGCTGGACGATCCCTTACGACGAGGACATGGGCGAGTGGGAGGCAGCCTGGATTCATCTGTTGGGATCTCGCCCACCGGTAGACCGATCTTCGGGCCGAGTCCGATATACCTGGTTTTCTACGCAGTTCAGGGGGACTAAGCCTGAGACTCCGGAGGAGATTGCACAGTACGCCCACGGGTTTTTGATGTTCCTCTTCGGGACCACTCTGTTCGCCGACAGGGGGAACACCGTTGGGCTATATTTGCTGAGTGCCCTGGTAGACCTCACACAGATTAGTCAGTATGACTGGGGTGGCGCCAGCTTGGCTACCCTTTATTGCTATATGAGTGCGACCTCCCGTAGACGAGGGAACATAGTCGACGGTTATTGGAGAGCCTGGGAGGTACCTTCTGCCCTTTAGATTCACATTTCTGCTTTTCATTATCAGTATATTGCACACACGGCACACTTTACATTCTGTACTTACATTCTGCCCTCAGCATTCTATATTCAGATTCTGCACTCAGCATTTTGTATTCTGATGGCTTTTGCCCTGTTTTCCACAGTTATGGGTCTTCGCGTACTTTCCGACGCTAGCCTTGGAGCTCGAGGTGGAAGCCCCTCTCATGACCCCTTATTCGCTCGTCTTCGAGGGCCAGTACCGATCGTGACCCCGGGAGACTCTCCCTTACCTACGGCAGTATTTTGACACTGTGCGGGCGACCGAGGTATGTCAGAACTCTCAGTTCTTCCCGTGTAAATCTTTGATTCATGCTTGGACATTTGCGATTTCTAATCGGCTTATGCATTGGCTATCCGCAGATCTTATGGCAGCCCTGGGCGCCTCTGGGTGGGGATCTCTGATTCCAGTTTGCTAGAGGATAGGCCTCCTCCCGGTATAGGATCTTGTTCGAGGGGCCAGTTGGTAGGGCCTGTTTCCTGGGGGAACGCTTTCTTCGTCAGACTATGGGCTTTCCTAAGCCGAGTGTCCCTTCAGTACCCCCAGATGATATGCGGCTCGCTGATAGGCTTACCCCCCAAGGTGTCATTGATGCTGGGCTGGGCATTGATGCACTGCTGCATTTGGAGGATGGGGAGTACGCGACTTATCGTCACACTTACTTGATGCCTCCATTGACAGGTGTTCGTACTCCCTCGAGGAGGCCTACAGGCATGCCATCTTCGAGTCGCACCCGAGCCAGAGACATTCCTTCAGCCAGTAGGGCTGGCACATCCAGAGGTGGGGCTGGACTGGTTCCTCCGATTCCCCCGACTTATCATGATACCGGATGGCCAGGTGTCCCGACTGAGTTGACAGGATGGAGATACGGGGCTTTTTACCCAATTCCACTAGAGCCTCCTATGCCAGATCATCCATACACCAGAGACCCTGACTCACCACCGGTATGTTTTACAGCTTTGCTTTATCACTCAGATACTTGGACATTCACTCATTCACTGATGAGTTGCACTTGTATCTGCAGCCTACCACGGAGTATGCTGAAGGCTTACTCGGGTTAGTGGCCTCGCTCGAAGGCATGGTCTTGCGGAGAGAGGCGTAGCTGTCCATCATGGGCGTCTCGGTACTGCTTAGCTTTCTTGCATTTATCACATTTCTGATGACATGCTGAATTTGAACATTTCAATACATTGATTGACCGATTGTATGCGGAGAGCATATCTGACACACACCACATCCATGTACTATATTGGCATGCATTCACTCCATGTAGCTTTTTATCTGTACATCTGATATACATATTTTGGCTGATGTATTCAAACTACACTCTTTTTTTTTCAGATGCCTCCGATATATACCGGACCACAAGCTGGGCCATCTAGGCCTTCCCGAGGAGCTGGGCCATCTAGGCCTTCTCGAGGGGCTGGGAGAGGGGAGTCGTCTCGCAGATGAGGCGGGCGCAGAGCACATATTGTTGAGGAGGAGTCCAGTGAGGAGGAGGAGTCTGCGCATCGTCAGTCAGAGACATCTGCTGGCAGAGAGGATGACTCTGAGCCTGGCTCTGAGGGCGGAGATGATGCCGAGGAGGATCTCGAGGATGACAGCTCTGACTCAGATGGCGATGATGGTGCTGAGGCTGTTCCACAGAAGAGGACGAAGAGGGCCTCTTCTTCTTATGCTTGAGAGCACAGATGTTCCTGCTTTATTTGCCTTTTTTACTAGTAGTTGTAGCACATTGTACATTATTAGGCAGTTTTATTTTCTGTAAAACTTGTACCCTTGTTGTAAAATGTTGTAACAAATGAGGCATGATGGGATGAAATAGCTTTTGAAAAGGTGTTGTATTTTATGTTCTTGCATCGCATCGCATTATTTTGCACAAAAATGAGATTGAATGGAAATCGTACATTGAAAATTGCCAAGTCAGGTAGTGAACCGACGCAACAAACAAAGCAACTTAACTTACTAAGAAAGAACAGAACCTTAGCAAGTTTACAACTCGATAAGCAAGACACAACAATGTTGATTAAACTTACAACTCGATAAGCAAGACACAACAATGTTGATTAAACTTACAACTCGATAAGCAAGACGCAACAATGTTGATAAACAAAGAGTAACAACTCAATACACAAAACTCGTTAACTCGACAAAACTTAACAACGTGGTAAGCTTAACAACTCGGTAAGCAAAGCAACAACTCGATAAGCAAAAACAACAACTCAATAAGCCGGATTTAACAACAACTCGATAAACAAATACACTTTGGGCGATCTGGGAGATGGAACGCATCCGAAACGGAGGAAAACTCGCACCTTTAAGGCCCCCAATGCATGGAAATGCTTGGAACTTTCTTCTAGAGGCTAGAACAAGACCAAAGCCAACCTTCTCTTGATGGCCGACCACGTAAGGGGGCTGGCTGACCAGCTTTTTGCATTGGAGGAGAGAGGGGTGGTCGGCCTGCCAGAAAAGGTGGCCGGCCGGCCACCTAGCTTGGCAACCACCAAATTTTTGACACGTGTCCTCCGAACAGTGCCTTATCCTCTTTAAAAACTCCAGCCTCATGGTTCTCTCATTTCATCTTAGTTTTGCACCAAAATGGAAGCATTTCTCACCCAAAATCTCATAGCTTGGATTGCTTCTCTAGATGGCTCGGAAAAGTTGAACTTTCGGGGTTTCGGCTTGAATGCACTATTCACGCTGAGTCGTACTTCGCTACACATTCTGTTCCTTCATGCCACGGCGAGATTTTGGAATCCAGTAACACACGTCTTTAGCTTCGGCGGGCAAGAGATGTGTCCGACCTTCGAAGATTTTCAAGTTTTGATGGAATCTGAGCGCCATGAAGAGATTGTCTCAGCTTCGCTTCGGTCACGCCCAAGCTTTAGGACAGATGTGTGGGCTCACCATGCACGATGCTCGGCCTTGTAACAAGCCCACGGGGGACCTCGCCACAGCTCGGACTCGACTTTCGTAGTCACGGTTCTAAATCTGAACCAAAGAGTCCAAATCCGGCAAATCGTTTTTGAGAAAACAGATTTTTTGAAAGAAGTGCCAAACATGGACTGCTTTGCCAGATACAGAGTCGCCACCTAAATATTTTATTTTGGGAAATTTAGGAAACCCTGACTCGGTGCCAAAAGGCCACGTGTCCGTCATCACCAAAGTTGCCTCGGCTCGGGAACTTGGGTACAATTGGGGAAGGTCACTTCGTGAGCACCCCCGCTCGCCCGGTCATAGACCGGCCTCTACTAACCATGATATCAATTTTTGAAAACTTTGTGTGTCCTTATTCCGGTTATTAGCCTAGGTTACTATGTGATGCGCACAGCATACAAGTATAGACTGGATCGTCTGAATTGGAACAAAACATTTCATGTTTGCTTTTGAAAATGATTTGCTACCCGCAGGTAGGCTTGAAACATTTGATGATTTATTCCAATTCAGATAACCCAACCTTCACCCACAGGCATTCAGGCAGTTATATCAGATAAGCACATAGCCTCATGGTAAGCATGCTATTCATGGCAGCACTCACACGCATGCAAGGATGCTAAAGCATAAAGCTTACCGAGTACTCCAAGCTAAAACAGAAACTCATTAGAAATCATGCATGAATCCTAAGTATACAGAAATGCCTAATGCAACACATGCAAAATGCAACTATAGCAGGCTCGGCTATTCTAAGATGGTATATGAAATGCTACAACTATCATGTATTCAATTTGGAATTGAAAATACAATGCAGTTAGTATGATGCGCCGAGCCTGGTGCATGCAAAACAGATGAATGAATGCAAACATGCTGTCATACTGTATGCTAATTGAAATATGCCCTAATCTAACCATCATAAGCGGATAAATAAAAGGGAGAAAGACGTGGGGTTGGAAGACATACATCACACTCACGCACACTTATTACAGTTGTGCCCTCGCGCAGAGGGTCCGAATAAATAATACAGTCCAAATATTACAGTCCCGAATGAAAAAATATTACAGTCCAAAATATTACAAAATCCTAATTAATTAACGAATTAACTAAGCAAACTGTAAAACTGGCATGCAGGCCAGGGACTGCCTTGCTTCTGATAGATGATGCATGTCCGGATTGTCTTGCGCGAAAATCTACCGGAATGCCCCGATTAGCCTCTGTTTACACCTGTTCTTGAAATGCGTGCCAAGCCCCAAAAGGTTGCTGATTCTTCGTTTTGCTGCAACAGAGAGCAGGAAAGGGGCATAGCAATGTATTTGCACAGATATATGCATGTCTCGATCCTCGTGCCACCAATCACGCATACCGAGGCATGATGGCCGAGGAGTCGAAATGCACAACTCAATATAGGATGAATGCACATGAAACTACAGCTAAAACCTAACTCCATCATGGATAATCCGGAGTGTCGGTGACTGGGGAATTGAGACACATTCCGTCACTCGGAGTACGAAATGTACCTCGTTTCCCGTGCCCGGGCTAACTCCTATTCCGGACACGATGCAATATGCATGATATGCATGAAATGCAACTAAGACACAATCCTAACATACATAATGCTATGGAATGACATGCCTCGAAATGCGTGCACACAGGCACGCAAACCGAGAAAATGACAGAATGCAATCTAAGATACAACCTAGTATGCACAATGCTGTAAAAATGAGATGCCTCGAAATGCATGCACACGGGCACGTAAACCGAGAAAATGACAGAATGCAATCTAAGATACAACCTAGTATGCACTATGCAATGCAAGTGACTAAAATGGCATATAGAATGCAACATGGACTTATACTAACATGAGAGAGCCTCAGCCGCACTCACATAAGACCCGGCGGATAAAAAAAGAAATGCCTCGAAATGCGTGCACACGGGCACGCAAACTGAGGTAATGGCGGAATGCGATGCAATGGCATGGAAACATGATATGGGCTTATACCAACATGAGTGAGCCTCAGCCACACTCACATAGGATGCCGGCGGATAAAAATGAAGTGCCTCAAAATGCGTGCACACGGGCACGCAAACCGAGGCGATGGCGGAATGCGATGCAATGGCATGGAAACATGATATGGGCTTATACCAACATGAGTGAGCCTCAGCCACACTCACATAGGATGCCGGCGGATAAAAATGAAGTGCCTCGAAATGTGTGCACACAGGCACGCAAACCGAGGCGATGGCGGATTGCGATATAATGACATGGAAACATGATATGGGCTTATACCAACATGAGTGAGCCTCAGCCACACTCACACAGGATGCCGGCGGATAAAAATGAAGTGCCTCGAAATGCGTGCACACGGGCACGCAAACCGAGGCGATGGCGGAATGTGATGTAATGACATAAAAATGTGATATGGACTTATACCAACATGAGTAAGCCTCAGCCACACTCACATAGGATGCCGATGGCTGAAAAATGAAGTGCCTCGAAATGCGTGCACACGGGCACGTAAACCGAGGCAATGGCGGAATGCGATGCAAATGACATAAAAATGTGATATGGACTTATACCAACATGAGTGAGCCTCAGCCACACTCACATAGGATGCCGATGGCTGAAAAATGAAGTGCCTCGAAATGCGTGCACACGGGCACGCAAACCGAGGCGATGGCAGAATGCGATGTAATGACATGAAAACATGATATCGGCTTATACCAACATGAGTGAGCCTCAGCCACACTCACATAGGATGCCGATGGATGAAAATGAGGTGCCTCGAAATACGTGCACACGGGTACGCAAATCGAGGCGATGGCAGAATGCGATGTAAATGACATGGAAACATGATATGGGCTTATACCAACATGAGTGAGCCTCAGCCGCACTCACATAGGATGCCGGCGGATAAAAATGAAGTGCCTCGAAATGCGTGCACACGGGCACGCAAACCGAGGCGATGGCGGAATGTGATTTAATGACATAAAAATGTGATATGGACTTATACCAACATGAGTGAGCCTCAGCCACACTCACATAGGATGCCGATGGCTGAAAAATGAAGTGCCTCGAAATGCGTGCACACGGGCACGCAAACCGAGGCAATGGCAGAATGTGATGCAAATGACATGAAATGGATAGCAATCATTCTAATGGAATTTCAGCACTAAAATATGGGGGAAAACAGTCCTGAAATGAGGCGAAATGACATGAAATGCATGGAATTGTCCCGAAATGCGAATTTAGGCACCCGAAGTGGCTTATAGCTATGCCAAACATGCACAATATGGACATGCAATGCAAAGACAGAAGCTATACAGTCCCAAAAAGGGCACTTTCACATTTATAAACATGGCCAAACAGAAAGCATAGGTATGGCAAAAATGGCATGCAAGAATAGGGGCCAAGAGAGGGGTAATGAAGCAAGTGATATAAGCAAAACCCAAACTGAAAAATTTCCTTCTACAACATTGAAGAGGGACCAAAAATATGAATATTTACAGTATATGGCAAGCTTCGAATCAATATACAAACATGCTAAAAATGCAATGCAAAATGAGGCTCAAAAATGGCTATAACATGAAGTATGCAAAATATTCACCAAACAGCCAAAGACCCTTAATAAAACATGTAGAATGGGCCAAAATAGGACTATTTCCAGAACTGTAAAATGGCCAAAAACAAAAGCATGATAGGCTAACTAAACATGCAAGAATGGGGAATAAAAGAGAGATATAACATGAAGTGGCATATGGAGGTCCCAAACCATGAAAGGACCCAAATGAAACATGAAGAATGGACCAAAATAAGCACTTTTTCAGAACTGTAAAATGGCCAAAAACAAAATTATGGTAGGCTGCCATTGCATGCAAGAATGGGGAATAAAAGAAGAGTATAAAGGTAAGTACAACATGGAAGTCCCAAATGGTGTTGAGCCCTTCTTCAATGTTTAAGAGGGGCTCAAAATAAGCCTAATATCAGTTTACAACATGCTCAAAAACAGATTAATCATGGGCCAAAAATAGAATGCAAGATTATGACATATAAGAGGATCAATGAAGCAAGTGCGTCATGGAGGGCTCAAACAGGGTTGAGCCCTTAATGAAGAGTGAAGATGAGCTCAAAAGAGGGCCCTTTTCAGTTAGGGCCGGAGCTTGAAACAAAAAGCAAGTGGGGCTTACAAATGGATCAAGAAAAAGGGTCAAAGAGAAGAAATGTTACTCACCCTTGAAGACTAAATGCTTTTGTTGCTTCTTGGACCAATTTGCAGCTCCTTTTGCCTTTGAGGAGCCTTCCTTGTTGCTGGAAATGAAGTGGTGATGGTAGAGTTTGGTGGTGTAGAAGAAATGGTGCTTAGGGACTTAGAAATTTTCAAGGAAATGAGAGGGATAAAGATGGAGTCGTGTATGGAGGCTTGAAGAACAATTTTTCTAACCCAAACAAATGATATAGCTTGCTTGTTATAAGGGCCAAAAGGGGGTGTAAAGGTGGGGGAAAAGGAGAGCAACTTTCCCCCACAAAATATCCCCCGGATAAAGATATTTTCTGGGGGATAAAGCTCCACAGCTGTAAAGTGCACAGTGCAAAGAGCTCGGCCGGCCTGTTACTTTTGCTCCTGGTGGCCGGCCGGCCACACCCCCTAGCCGGCCGGCTAGGGGTCAAAAGGGTCAAACAGATTTTCTGGCCGGCCACCAACTGATGGTGTCCTCCTATCTGTGTACAACACAACCCTGTGGTTCAAAGTTCAAGAAAGTGGGTCCAAGGGGTTCAACATTAGCTCGGAAAGAGAGGTTCAAAAGGGTCAGGTAGAATTACTGGCCGGCCACCAACTTTTAGGGTCCTCTCATGTGTGTACATCACAAATATGTGGTTCAAAGTTCAAGAATGTGGGCCCAAGGTGTTCAACATTAGCCCGGAAGGAGGGGGTCAAAAGGGTCAAGCAAGATTAGTGGCCGGCCACCATTTTTTAGGGTCCTCCCATGTGTGTACATCATAAATATGTGGTTCAAAGTTCAAGAATGTGGGCCCAAGGTGTTCAACATTAGCCCGGAAGTGTGAAAAACGGGCGCCGGAGGGCGTCGGAGGATGTATAACTGGTTGCTGCAACAATTGCTGGCCTCCCACCCTTCAGTGACCTCTCCGGTGATAAAACAGAGGTACCTGCCAAAAATGAACGAAAACCGTTGCAAAACGAATGCTCGGGGGCCAAAATACGCAGTTCGAGGTCCCGAAAATGGGCTGTCAAGCACCGAAAGTGGCATTCGACCACGAAGTGGGTTTCTCAGACCCCAGTGTCCCTCAAAAGGGAGCAAATAAGGAGTATGCCAAAAATTAGAACAAACGGAGGTGGTTAGGCGGTCCCGAACCAAGGCACACGGCCAACGGTCCCGAAAAATCGGAAACCGGACTCCGAAATGGGCAAAATGGCCTACGGCCACAAAATGCAGCCCACGGCCACTGAGAGATGGTCTACGGGACCTCTCCCTCCCCTCAGGAAAAGAAACAGAGAAAACCGAGTCTGGTTCGCAAACCGAGACAAGGCACAGAAGAGGGTTCGGAAGTCCGGAGACAGGGCTCACGGCCGCGACTCTGAAACTTCTGAACGAGCACATTATGCAACATCACCAAGCGCTCAATCGGTGATGTCTGAGTCTCAAGGTCGGTCAAAAATGGGGTGTCTACAGGCCTCTGATCTGCAACGGGGAACTGGATATCCTTGGCTTGATTCATCGCTTTTCTGATGCCGGTAATCGCGGTGACCATAATTGGCAAGGTTTTCGGCAACACGCCCTTTGCTTGTGCATGCTATCTCACTTTTTGCTTGCCCCAGGCTTTAGCGGATCTAGCATCCGTCTGATTGAAGTTGCTCAAGGCTTGAAAGAAGGAAAGAGCTGCATTGCCATGACATTGGCCGAGACGCTGATGGGCTTGGATGCTTTCTATTGCCAAAAGACGACTAGATTCACGGGGAGTCCACTACCGCTGCAGATAATGTTTCCCACCCTTTCTCACATATATATTGCTCACATCACTCGGCCCTCAGGCTCGGTTTTTTTCACAAAACCCTTTTTTTAATTTTCTCTCATTTTTCATCCCTTCCCAGGTATGGTTGATGGATAAATTACAAGTTGTGGACTTTTGCCCAGCCTACTCAGCTCGCGGCTACTTTTTCCAACAACGACTAGTCGATGCCCTTGATGATGGATGGTGGTTCGACTGGATGTGCAATTTGTCTGCGGATCGCATTGCTTGGCGCTGTCCTTGGCTCAAACTTCCGGCAATGAGCTATAGCATGCCCCGGCAGACCGGGATCCAGTTGATTGGTCTGACTCACTGTGTGTTCTACTTTCCATTCCGGTTCCGGCGCCAGTTCGGTCATGATCAAACTTGCCCACCAGAGGGGACAGAGTATCTTGCTGCATTCCCGGTCTGAGGCGCACAGCTTGCCCGGTGTGCCACAGCATGGAGAACTAGAGAGCTCCTGGCCCCCGCTCCCACTTTCAGTTGCACTTTGTCTGATGAGTGCTTGGATGGCTCAATGAAGAGGCACAGGAAGGGCCCACTTTGGTATCAGAGGTTTCGACCAGCTCTGGGAGGGGGCGTAGGAACACCTAACTTAGCTATGCCCCGGATTTATTGCTTTATTAGAACTTTCAAGTTTTCTTTATGATTGTAATAAAAAGCAACTTCAATTTGTATGCAAGAGCAGGAGAACTCTGTATTGAAATCAATGAAATTGAAGGTTGTGGGTACTGAAAATTTTCTGCTTGGGTTCGAAATGGTCTAAGTTGTAAAAAGATTAATTTGAACAAAGTCAACTTTTATTAAAACTTTTCAAAACCATTTTCGATATGGAATTAGAATTGGACATGCCTGAAATCAGTCACTGAGATGCGCAACCTCAGATCCCTGCAACTGGAAAGTTGCCACTAGTCTGAAGAGCACCGCGGCACTGCACAGCAACGGAAAGTTGCCCCTTGTCTGAAGAGCACTGCACTGGAGATCATAGTCGAATTTTTTAATGCTGAATAGACAAAGATGACCGAGATGATCAAATAGACAAAGTTGATCGGGGAAAAGTTTATGGCTGAACTTCAGGATGAAGTTGCCTACGTATCCCAAAGATGGGAATCAAGCCTTACGTAGTTCAGGCTTAGGTTCACTCGAGTATTGTCGCTCTCCTTTTACGCTCTAACTTTTGCCAAGGCCGCCCTTTGCGGGTTTTCAACCTTGCGAGCTCAGTTTTTATAGTTTCCAATTTTTCAATGCTCTAACTTTTGCCTAGGTCGCCCTTTCGGGTTTTCGGCCTAGCGAGCCTCTCAGGGGTAATATTTCTTCAACTTGTCCATGTTGATCGGTTACGAGAACTCCAAGCCATCTAGGTCCATTAGAACCACAGCTCCACCTGACCAGATAGCTTTAATGATGTAGGGACCAGTCTAATTGGGTCTGAACTTGCCCCTTGGGTCGTGGATGGGAGCTCGGTTGTCCTTGAGCACCAAATCTCCTTCCTTTAGATTTATGGACTTAACTTTCTTGTTAAAAGCCCTGGCAATTCTGCACTGATATCCTTGAACATGGTATAGTGCTTTCAGTCTGCGTTCGTCAAAAAGCATGAGTTCTTCAAATCTGCTCTGTTGCCAATCTGCTTCGGCTATCTGACACTCAGCCAGCACTCGCAAAGATGGAACCTCAATTTCAATAGGTAGAACGGCCTCCATCCCATAAACTAATGAATACGGAGTCGCCCCAGTAGAAGTTCTAATTGAAGTCCGGTACCCCCACAGAGCAAACGGCAGCTTGTCTGGCCAATCCCGATAGGTTTCCATCATCTTCTGCAATATGTGTTTGACATTCTTGTTGGCGGCTTCGACCGCTCCATTGGTTTGCGGCCGATATGTAGACGACTTATGAAAAGACACATTGTATTTCTCCAACAAGTCAATCACTTCCTTCTTGAAGTGGGAACCATTATCTGAAATGACCTCGTTTGGGACCCCATAACGACAGATGATATTGTTTCTGATGAACTTTGCAACATGTGACGCCTTCAACACCGCATAGGATTGGACCTCAACCCACTTCGTGAAATAATCTATTGCGACCAGGATGAACTCATGCCCATTAGACCCCTTCGGAGTGACAGCCCCGATCACATCGATTCCCCAAACTGAAAATGGCCATGGCGAAGTCATGTTGTACAACTTTGATGGTGAGATGTTCATGCGGTTTGCATGGATCTGACATTTGTGGCATCACCGGACAAAGCCGATAAAATCCACCTCTATGGTGGACCAGTAGTAACCCTGTCTGAGGATTTTCTGTGCCAGCATTACCCCGTTCATATGTGTTCCACATTCTCCTCCATGGATGGCCTCCATCAGGCATTTTGATTCTTCAGCTTCAACGCATAGCTTATGCATTCCCAGATGACCTCTCTTGTATAATTTACCTCCGCAGATGATGAATTGAACGGACATTCTTCTGATTGTCCATTTATCCTTGACATTTGCCCCTGGTGGATACACCTCTTTCTCTAAGAAGTTCCAAATGTCGTAATACCAGGGGCTCTCATCTTGAACCTCGTCTATAGTAGCAATTGACTCATAAGCTGGTGCAAATTTCTGGTCAATAATGACTGGACGCATCCGGACTCCAAACGGGATGTCTATCATGGAAGATAGAGTTGCTAAAGAATCTGCGAACCTGTTGTTCTCTCTTAGTACATGAGCAAAGTTTAACTTCTCAAATCTAGGAATCAACAAATCCAAGGCCTGATGATACATCATCATCTTTTCTTCTTTGACTTTCCAATCTCCTTTCGCTTGAGATACAACAAGATTCGAGTCCCCGATGACGTCCAACCGTTTTGCCCCTAGTTCCAAGGCTGCTTCCAGACCGACAATGCATGCCTCATATTCTGCTTCGTTGTTCGAGACTTTGAATCAGAGTTTGAATGCTAGAGGGATACGGGAGTTGTCGGGTGCTATTAGTAACACCCCTATCCCATACCCGTACTGGTTGGACGCTCCGTCGAAATACATCGTCCAAAACTCGTAGTCGATATGCAAAATGGCCTTATCTGGGAATAAGTACTCAACTGCTTCACCTCCTTCCACTGGATGATTGGCTAAGAATTCTGCTACTGCTCTTCCCTTGACCGACTTGCGTGTCACATATTTCAGATCGAATTCAGAAAGCAACAGCAACCAACGAGCTAGCCTACCCGTAAGTGCTGGTTTCTCGAAAAGATATTTGATGGGATCGAGTCGTGAAACCAACATTACAGAGTGAGCTAACAGGTAGAGTGAGCTAACAGGTAGTGTCGCAGCTTCCTGGTAGCCCATACCAAAGCTAAGCAAGCCTTTTCCAACGGTGTGTAGCGAGTCTCAAACTCTAGCATCTTCTTGCTCAGATAGTAGATGGCCCTTTCCACTTTGTCCTTTGATTCCTGCGCGAGCATGCAGCCCATTGTAGTCTTAGTTACTGAAAGATACAATATCAATGGTCTCCCCGGCTCCGGCGGTGACAACACGGGTGGGTTCTGTAAATATTCCTTGATCTTTTCAAAAGCAGCTTGGCAACGGCCGTCCCACTGGAATTTCATTCCTTTCTTCAGGAGACCAAAAAGTGGTTCACAAGTCAAGGTTAATTTTGAGATAAACCGTCTTATAAATTGCACTTTACCCAGAAAGCCTCGCACCTCCTTTTCAGTCCTTGGTGGTGGCATTTCTAAGATGGCCTTGATTTTGGAAGGGATGACTTCGATACCTCTCTGTGTAATGAGAAACCCCAATATCTTCCCTGCTGTGACACCGAATGTACACTTCTGAGGATTCAACCGCAACCGGAATTCTCTGATCCTTTGAAAGAATTTTTGCAAGGCGGTGTAGTGGCCCTCCCTTTCTTTGGACTTGACAATCATGTCGTCCACGTACACCTCAACCTCCTTGTGGATCATGTCATGCAATATTGTGGTCGCGGCCCGTTGATATGTAGCTCCAGCATTTTTCAACACAAACGGCATCACTCTGTAGCAGTATGTCCCCCACGGGGTGGTGAAGGCAGTCTTTTCTCAGTCTTCAGGTGCCATCACTATCTGGTTGTAGCCTGAGAAGCCATCCATAAACGACAGCAAAACATGTCCCGCTGTGAAGTCCACTAACTCATCAATGTGCGGCACGGGAAAGTCGTCCTTCGGACTAGCTCTGTTCAAATTCCTGAAATCCACGCATACCCTGATCCTGCCGTCCTTCTTCGGCACCGGAACAATGTTGGCCAACCAAGTCGGGTATTCGGATACCAGCAGGAAGCCTGCGTCGATTTGCGTGGTGACCTTTTCCTTAATCTTGATGGCCCAGTCAGGGCGGATTCTTTTGAGTTTTTGCTTGACGGGTCGGGCCTCGGGGTCAAGAGGGATCCGGTGCTGTACAATCTCAGGATCGATCCCAGGCATGTCTTCATAGGACCACGAGAAAACATCTGTGAAATCTTTTAATAAAGCGACTAAGCGCTCGCGTTCCTCCGAAGACAACGTGGACCCGATCTGGACCAGCCGCGGGTCCTTCTCAGTACTGACATTCACGGTAGAGATTTCATCCATTAAGGGTTTAACAAATCTTTCTTGCTCTTGTTCAATTAAGCATTGCAAAACCGGAGGAATTTCTCCCTCGTCATTTTCATCAAAATTTTGAAAGTCTGAATTAATGCAATAAATCAAGGGCACAGAAAAGTACTCAGAAACCACAGCTACTTGATTCTCATTAAGCACATCCAAATCGTCCGATTCCTCGGTTACAACAGACTCAAAAGAGAAAGAAAAAGACGACCTGGACAAGACTGTGGCATCCGGGTTATCACCTCCAAGATTACCAGACTTAGACTCAGTCGAGCTGGAACTTGATTCCGACTCGCAAGATTCGGTGGAATTAGATTCCGGATCATTACCTGACCGGGTGCTGCTGGACAAAAATCCCTCTTCATACTGCCAAATGAGAGAGGGTGCGATAGATGCATCCAAAATAGTTGCTGGTAGGCCCACAACCATTCCATTTTCCATCACGCATACCGAGAAGTTATCCTCCAAGCACTTCTGTTCGATCGGAGGATCTGAAAGTAGACATGCCAGCGCTACCCCCATTTCATTTTCAACGTCCTTAGACTGCACTTCCTTATTCTGCTTAGCCTCAGCTAATAGGTCTGTCTGCTCTTCGGCAACGTCATTCCCGGGTAACTGCAGGTCAAAGAAAATCTCAAACCCCGGCATGCGCTTCCTCTCCGCGTTCAGCCACGGCTCTGGGAAGCCACAAAACGGAAAGTCCTCCCCCTCACGGACGAAGCGTCCGTTTAGGGTACCCTGAATGGGCCGGTGCATTAAGTCAAAAGGCTTCCGCGCCTTTTTCACTCTAGCTCTCCCAGCCATCTCCTTACCCTTCCTCATCCAGTCCTCTTTGGTGGGCAGATAACCCAAGCCAAATGTATGTGGGTTATGTGGCACCTCGGCCAATGCTGCGATGCCTTTCCGGCCGCTCTTTCCCAATCCCATCCCGAGGATATGTTGAAGCTTGTTCATGAGGTATACCAATTGAGCACTGATGTACACCCCCTCATTAACAACTAAGATATTCTGCACTACCCGGGCCTCAGGTAGGGTAAAATCGGATAAGAACACATCCTCCATACCGTGCTCAATTTCTAAAACTGGCGTAGATACTTCCGGCGGTGGATGGATCGATGAATTTCCAAAAACGATGGCTACTTCCTTTCCATGGGGGTATTTCACCATTTGATGCAAGGTAGAAGAAACTGCCTTCACTTGATGCAGCCACGGCCGCCCCAAGAGCAGATTGAAAGTGGCGGGAACCTCTAGGATGTGAAAGTCAATTTCATGCTACCCCGGCCCAACCTTGGTCTGAATTTTCGCTGTCCCCATGACTTCTCTGCTTGTGTTGTCGTATGCCCGAATCACCTGGGCTGTTGGCACAAAGTCCGCGGTCTTCAAGCCAATTGCATAGGCAGTCCTCGTTGGACATACATTGATGGCGGACCCTGTGTCGACAAGCACCACGGGTATCCATTTATTTCTGCACTCCACGGAGATGTAGAGTGGCTTGTTATGATTCGCACCCTTAGGTGGCAGTTCTTTGTCAGAAAAGGTCAACATCGGGGTAGTTCCTCCGGAAAAACTAAGCCCACCAGCTGTTCGGGCGTGGTGTCTATAGAGAGCTTGGCCTTGTCCATGGCCGATAAGACAGCTTGTCGATGCACTCGCGATGCCATAAGCAATCCCCAGATGGAGATGTCTGCTTGTATCTTCTTTAACTGCTTTAGTACAGTCTCTTCTTCGACTTGCTTCTCTTTCTGTCTCTCAGCTTCCTTACCTTTCCCAGATGCCTCAGGTTGGTCTAGGTGCGAGGGCTTGAAATACCATCCGCTTCTCGTCATATGATCGACCTCACCGATATACCAGGTATCATCTGGCTGATTACTCCCCCAATCCTCATCCGTGTGGGCAAGACATAAATCATCGTCTTCCCACCACATTCCGTTGGCAGCCAACAGACACCTGTCTGGGTCCGGTTCAATTGTACCCACAGTACTCTCTGTCCACATGCTCGCAGCATTCTCTATCTTCGTGCACACAGCACTCTCAATCCCCTCAGGGCCCTTAGCTTTCCTAATTCTCTCGGCATCCTCAAACCTTTCTTGTTCTAGCTGTGTCAGTACAGCTAGTAGTTCAACAATTCCCGCATTCATAATGCCCAAGCCTCGAGCGGAATTCTTAGCACCGGCGCTCTCCGGCGATCCATTCTGATTTCCGGCCCTTCCGGCCACCACTGATATACTTGCCCCTGCCGGGCCTTGTTCTAACTGAGCTTCGTCAACAATGTCTGGCAAGTCATCAAGCCACCTAGTAGCCTCTGTCGATTCCTCATAATCAAACCAGTTGACTGCCGTGTCTCCTGGATCTTGGTCATTGAAAAACAGGAGGTTGGCCAAGTCTTCTTCCACAACCGTCAAACCATCTGTCCCATGCTCAAACCCATCTCCTCGGATCACACACAGCTCTGCCTTTTCTGGCAATTCAAAATTACGCTCGAACTGGCCTACTGGCAGAATGTAATCACTCGGATCATAGGCTTCCCCAGCGACACTCCTAGACTGCTCAAACCTTGATTGAACAATTCCATCCTCCTCTGAAATCTCCTCTGTTCTATCTTTGCCAGTCACCACCATTGGCTCGGGTTGGGTTCTGGAGATGTCCAACATGCACAAAGAGTCAGTGCAGTTAGGAAGGAGCACCTCCGGCTTAGGTAGGTGGGAAGGAGTGATATATATACTGGGATCGTAAGACACGACCCCAGTCTGGATAAAGTTAATTCTTTTGGGAGGTGGAGCTTGATTGTGCGGTGGGAGAGGGTTTGTTGTGACATTGGGTTTTTCTAGTGGTACAATCACCTGCTTGTCAACGAGGTCTTGAATCTCATGATGCAATCTGAAACATTGGTCAGTGTCGTGACCATGTTGTTGGTGATATGCGCAGTATTTTGCTGGGTTATGGGAAGGAGGGAGTGGATTTGGCAATGGCCTCGGCTCCAGGGGTTTTAGATGCCCTTTCCTGATTAATACCCCTAGAGCCTTGGATACGGGCATATACAGTGGGGTGAAGGTTCTTTGGCCTCTGGGTTGGAATCGAGTGGTTTGTGTGTTGCTTCCGGACGCACCAGAGAAAGGGGTAGCTGCCATGGGTCTTAGAAGGGGAGGGGGAATGGTGGTGACCACGCTCACCTCCGAAGCTCTTGCAGTTGCAGCGCCACTCGGGCCTGTATTGTTCTTGCGGTTAAACGTTCTTCTGGGTTGCTCTCTATCTTGGTCAATCAGACCCTGTTTCATTTCATCTTCGATTTGTACCCTCATTTCATGTAGATCTAAAAAAGTGGGAAAGGGGAGCACAATCATTTTTTCCATCAGTTTTGGCTGGAGATTGCGCACAATCATCCTGATTTAGTCTTTGTCGGTAGGCCTCAGGGTCATCATCGAAGCCTTCGCCCTCCACCGAGTTACGAAATCTGAGAAACTCTCCTTAGGCTCCTACCTTGTTGTTTCGAGATCTCGGGTCGTAATCTCGATTTGGGTATTGTAAGAGTATTGCGCGACGAAGGCCTCGGCCATTTCATCCCAACTCCGCTTGACATTATCCTCTAACTTCGCATACCAGATAGCGGCCACACCCGACAGGGTCCGGCCGAATAATGAAAGCTTTTGTGGTCTAGTGAGGCCCATTGGCCGTAGTATATCTGAAAATAGCTAGAGATGCACCATGGGGTCCCCCGATCCGTCGAAATGATCAATTTACGGCATTTTAAACCTATCGGGCAGCGTCACGGCCACGTTGGTATATTCGTCCTCGATATCTAGGATAGCCTTTACCCCTTCGGATTTCTGGAACAACTTCTCAAGCTTGCTCAATTTCAGCGCTGTATGGTCTACCTCGAACTCGAAGGGAGAGTCCGGTTGATTGACAGGCGTAGGTGCCTTAGATAGCTGGGGCAGAATAAGGGGCGGAGCTGGCCCCGTTGGTATGTCCGTATCTGCCTGGACATTTGGTGCCTCTTCGGGTGCCAGGATTCCTGGTGGGGGAGGAACTGGGTGTGAAGCAGATGCTCCGACTTGTTGTTGCAATCTGGCAATTAACTCTGCCTATTGGGCCATGATCTCGGCCTGTTGCTTGGCAAATTCATCTCGGCGAACAGCATCCTGCTGCATGGCTCTCATGGTGTCCTGCATCTGACGCATCATTTCCTCAACTCCTGTCGGTCCCGCTACACTGCCCTGATCTGTCTGAACTACTGGCAGGTCTATCTCTATAGCAACAATTGGGATCTCAATCCGACTGTCCACTGATGGGCTAATCCGCTGCTCTGGTAACCTCTGCTCAGATATACAGCGCCTTTTTACCTCCGTCTGATAACCGGGGGTAGAGAGTGAAACACTGGTTGTCCCTCGACCAGATCCTCAGATCGATTGAGTCGGCGACCTCTTGTCCAGGGTGCTTGGGGAATATCTGCTTGGTCTGGTGCAATTGTGCTAAACTACCCTAGCAAAAAGATAAATAAAGAAATAATAAGGAAATAAACGAGCAGACAAATGGACAGCATAACGGCGTAAATAAACACAACACACAGTCGGGTATAATTAACGCGCAATTGATACACTGTTCTCAAAGACCGATCATTATTCCCAAATCACTACTCCCAAATCACTGTCCCCGAAGCTGAATCTGATACCCGCAGATAACTGATTCTGAAAATGCTGAACTGGTGCCCGCAAGCCCTTGATACCCAGAAATACTAAACTGGTGCCCGCAGGCCTAATACCCAGAAACACTAAACTGGTGCCCGCAGGCCTGATGCCCAAACTTGCAAACTGATACATGCATTCGTATAGAGACGCACTCTAAAAGCACATAACAAACAAGTGAGAGCCAAAACACCCCTATGTTGGGGTAGGGTTTCCCTGTCCTATTTTGTCAGGAACTAGGGTTTCACTACGCATGCAGCGGTACCTGTCCTAGTTTGGAATGGTCACTATAGATTTCGAATATGCACTAGGTCGAATGGTCAAAAAGGGTGCCCCGGTAAAATCGGGGTTTGTGCTCCCATACTGGCAGAGCCCGTAACCGGTCAGCCTTACGGCATGCTTTGACAAAACAAGCCTCCGGGAAACCATTCAGGAATAGCAGATGGCAAACACGGTGTCCTAGGAGCACCAATGCAAATGCAATGCAAAGAAACACATAAGTGTAGTCAAAACAAGATATCATGAGTTCGAGTCAAGTTCTCTAAATCCCCAGCAGAGTCGCCAGAAACTGTAGACGCGCCCACGGGCCTCTCTACAATTCGGACTCAATTTGTGTCACGGTTGTAACGCCCTCAAAATTTACCCATTATATATCATTGACATGCATCATTTAAAGAAGACAATTTATTAATTCACTCATCAGAGTATTACTAAATAAAGCATTACATGTAACATCGAATAAAATGCCCTACAGGCTTACATCTTTCCAAGCCAACACTTGGATACAAAAAGATGAGTTCTAACTCAATACAAGAAAAGCCCTAGGCTTGGATGTTTACATGTACTAATAAATAAAGACAATTAACTAAAGATAATCTTCGAATTCCAAGTCCCTTCCAAGCTAAGTCCTTGGAGGTAGCTTGTCACCTGAACCTGAAAATGATGTTCCCATATAGGGTGAGCCACAGCCCAGTAGAAAAATACTAAACCGCATATAAGCAATGAATAAAGCAATAGCATTCAACAGATGGTTAACCAAGATAATCAATTACTCTATTTTACAATCTCATGACACTATTGTCTAAGACACGTTTTACTTTCCAACTTTATCAACATGGCTCAGAACCTGGCCAGACTTACCACAGTGAATTATATATATCATATTCACATTCCTCCAATATTAACAAATAAATGAGACTCAAGCTCAAATCAAAACACTTCATACTTCTAGTTTGATACACATTTTAGTGCTGTATCAATAAAACACTTCAATATAGATAAGCACACATAAAAGTGATGCTAATGGAGTCCATCCCCTATCTCCTCCCAAACAAGATCCGGTTTAGAGGTCCATCCCCTATCTTCCCCTAAACCGTGGAGTACATCCCCTATCTCCTCCCACACAAAACAATGTATGTAAACACATAACATATACAACACACAATCAATACACATAATGGCTGTATTAATTTAACAGTCAAAAGTGATAACTTAATCAATGACTAGTTTCAGTTCTCCCTAATCCACATGCAGTATCTACAACAATCATGACTATCCTCCACCGATAGCCCAGAACAGTTATTTCTAAACAGGAAATAAATGAATCAACTAATATAATTCCAACATTTGCATAGGTGAGTGATTTAAATTATCCAACTACACCATTTAATCAACGAATTCTTCAATTTCATGAATTTAACCCAATTCCCCAATTTCCTTAAATTAATTATACAAATTAATTTATTAATACAACTAGGGTTTTTCCCACAATTATCAAAGTAACCCCCAACATATCAAAATACCAAAACTTAGAACAAAACTTATAAAATGGAGTAGGAAATCCCTACCTCGAAGAAAACAACACAAATGGTGAAGACAAAGATGAGTGCCCAAATACCAAAGTGCTCCAAATCGCTAAATGTTCAGATTAAATGAAAGCCCTCGACTCCCTCTATCTTTTTAATGAAGGATCTAGGGTAGAAACACACCCTAAGTGGATCAAATCTAAGAAAGAAGGTGAGTAGGGAGAGAGAGAAGTCGGACCTAGGGTTTGGAATCAAAAGAAGATGAAAAAGACTGATCAAAACCCGCTGCTGTGTATATAAACTGGACAGGCTCGCTCGAGCGAAGACTTGGTCGCTCGAGCGACCAGACACAGAGAAGCTACGCTCGAGCCAAGGAAGCCTTGCTCGAGCCAACAACCCAAAAGCTCGCTCGAGCGAAAGAAAACTCGATCGAGCGAAGAACTCAAACCCTCAGGTCTGTAACCAGACACAAGCTCGAGCGAAGAAACTATCGCTCGAGCAAAGAACGAACTAACTCGCTCGAGCGAAGAAAAGCTCGCTCGAGCGAAGAAAAGCTCGCTCGAGCCAAGAATGCAAAGCTACAGGTCCATACTGGACGCCACCTCTCGCTCGAGCGAACAACTCCTCGCTCGAGCGAAGAACCAAAAACCTTCTACAGCAACACTTGGTTTCTAAACCCAACCAACCTGAAACAAACCTGCCCAACACATCCTATAATTCCAAATGAGAAAATAAGGGACAACAACAACAATTATACAATGACAAAATCTATGGAACCTAAGTCCGGATACAATAATCAAATGGGAAAAGACCGGGGTCGCTATAACCGGTCCTGTATCTAATCTTGCGGAGTGCAATGCAAGACCGATGAATCATCAAAGAGTCCAAATCCGGCAAATCATTTTTGAAAATAGATTTTTTTGAAAGACGTGCCAAACATGGACTGCTTTGCCAGATACAGAGTCGCCACCTAAATATTTTATTTTAGGAAATTTAGGAAACCCTGACTCGTTGCCTAAGGCCACGTGTCCGTCATCACCAAAGTTGCCTCTGCTCGGGAACTTGGGTACGATTGGGGAAGGTCACTTCGTGAGCACCCCCGCTAGCCCGATCGAAGATCGGCCTCTACTAACCATGATATCTAGTTTTGAAAACATTATGCATTCTTATTCCGGTTATTAGCCTAGATTTACTATGTGATGCGCACAACATACAATTATAGATTGGGTCGCCTGAATTGGAACAAAACATTTCATGTTTGTTTATTTGAAAATGGTTTGATGGTGCTACCCGCAGGTAGGCTAAAATGTGGATTTGCCACCCTTAGGTGGGCTTAGAAAACATGATTTTGCCACTATCTAGTGGGCTTAAAACTCGCAGTCGATGAATTGTTCCAATTCAAATAACCCAACCTTCACCCACAGGCATTCAGGCATGGTATATCACATAAGCACATAGCCTCATGGTAAGCATGCTATCATTGCAGTCACTCACACGCATGCAAGGATGCTAAAGCATAAGACTTACCGAGTACTCCAAGCCAAAACAGAAGCGTTGTTAGAAATCCATGCATGATCCTAACTATACAGAAATGCCTAATGCAACACATGCAAAATTCCACTACAATAGGCTCGGCTATTCTAAACATGGCATATGATGATGCTACAGCTAACACGTATTCAATTTGGAATTGAAATACAAATGCAGTTAGTATGGTGCGCCGAGCCCGATGCATGCAATACAGATGAATGAATGCAAACATGCTATCATACTGTATGCTAATTAAAACATGCCCTAATCTAACCATCATAAGCTGGTAAATAAAAGGGAGAAAGACGTGGGGTTGGAAGACATACATCACACTCACGCACACTTATTACAACATTGCCCTTGCTCGGAGGGTCCAAAAGAATAATACAGTCCGAATAAATAATTACAGTCTGGAATGAATAATTAAATATTACAAAACCCTAATTAATTAACAAATTAACTAGGAAAGCGATAAACTAGCATGTAAGCCTATGGACTACCTCAGCTCTGTTCCGAATGGTGGAATGATGCATGCTTGAATTGCCTGGCGCGGAAATCCATTGCGATGCCCCGATTCGCCTCTGTTTACAATTGTTTTCGAAATATTGCGCAATGCTCCAGAAGGCCGCTGATTTCTGATTTGCTGCAATAGAGAGCAACAAAGGGGCATGGCAAAGTATTTCATATATGTATGCATGACTACTCTTCAGGGATGTAGTCCTCGATCCTCGTGCCACCAATCACGCATCTCGATGCATGATGGCCGAGAAGTCGAATTGCACGACTCGATGTGAAATGAATGCACATGAAAACACAACAAGACCGAAACTCCATCATGGGTAATCAGGAGTGTCGGCAACCGGGGAATTGAGACACGTTCCGTCACTCGGAGTACGAAACGTCCCTCGTTTCCCGCGCTTGGGCTAACTCCTATCCCAAACACAATGCAAATGAGATGGCATACACAATGCGACTAACATACAACCTAGCATACGCAATACTATGAAATGGCATACACAATGCACGACGCAACATGACATACACAATGCTCTAACATACAACCTAGCATACGCAATGCTATGAAATGACATACACAATGCATAATGGACTTACACCAACATGAGTGGACCTCAGCCACACTCACATCAGTGTCCATTAGATGAAAATGAGACAACCGAAATGCGTGCACACATACAGGCAAATCGAGGACCGAACCTAAGGCACAACGTGCAACTCTAACAAGGCATGGCAAGGCATGCAACATGGCATTCAAACATGTAAATTTCAGCACTGAAACATGATGCAAAACGATCCTGAATCATGGATATATGGCACTCGATGCATGAGATGAGCCCCGGAACTTCAAAACTAGGCACATGTATTGACTTGTAGCTATACAAAGCATGCATTATTTGACCATGAAGCACAAAGACAGAGCCAAGGCAGTCCCAAAACATGAACATTTCTAGTTCAAAGCATGACCAAAAGATGCTAGCATGATGGACTAAAATAGCATGCAACTTTGACTAGCAAACATGGTTTACATGGCATGCATATGCAGCATATGAAATCTCACCAAACCAGAAAAAATCAGTGAATAAAACATGCCAAAATATGTCCAAATAATCACTGAAATGTAGCCAACATGTGCGAAAATGAGGGGCTTCTTTGGAAGGTCATACAAGGGGTAATTAAGCACATGCATCAAGGACACTTAGCATGGCACAACTAACTCAGGAAATCAAATATGACAGCCTTAAAACTCACCAAATTGACCCTGAAATTGGTCTAGGGAACATTCAAAGAAAGGCTTCTTTGAAGGGCCTTGAATGGGATTGGTCTACACATGCAACATAGACCTAAAATATGGTGAAATGGGCCTTGGACAGAGCCAAGACAGGCCTCAAAACCCTTAGAATGAGGCCTGGAAAGTGACTTCAATGCACGCAAAATAGGGTCCTTTTGGAAGGCCTAAAAGATCCCCAAACAAGACAAGGAGAGAGGGGTCACCCCCCTCTAATTTTGGCCCTCAAAAATGTGTCAAAGCCACTGAAAATCCACTGGATTTCTGTGGCTAAGAGGCCAAACCATGGCTAATGCAAATGCTCTAATGCATAGCCTTAATCATGAAGGAATGAAGCATGCATAGGGGAAGATGACTCCAAACAGAGAATAGACCTTAATCAAATATAAAGATGATATCAAAACAAGATTTTTTTCAGTTTAGGTCAAGGTCTAAAATGGCTCACAAATAAGGCTAATGTATCATGCAAAAACAGCCCTAAAAGAGAGATTGAGCAAACAGGGCAAAAAAAGGAATCAAACAGCAAAGAGCACTTCAACAAAGTTGAAGAGGGGCTCAAAATAAGATACTTTAAAGTTTATGTCAAATCTCGAATATGCTCACAAGGCTAAAATATGATGCAAAAATAGTCCTAAAAGAGAGATAAAGGGAAAGGGGCAGTAGATTGCCTCAAATAGTAAATATCCCTTCAACAAAGTTGAAGAGGGGCTCAAAACAAGATACTTTAAAGTTTATGTCAAATCTCGAATATGCTCACAAGTAAGGCTAAAATATGATGCAAAAATAGCTCTAAAAGAGAGATAAAGGGAAAGGGGCAGTAGATGGCCTCAAACAGTAAAGAGCCCTTCAACAAAGTTGAAGAGGGGCTCAAAAAATGATACTTTACAGTTTGGCTCGAAGCCCAGAAATGCCCCAAAACAGGGATAATATATCATGCAAAATAAGCCCCAAAAGAGGGATAAAGCACAAAGGGGGAGTAGAAGACTTCAAACATAGAAAAGTCCTTAATCAAACATGAAGATGAGCTCAAAATAAGACTTTTTTTAGTTCAGGTTGAAGCCCAAAAATGTAAGAAATAGTGGCTAAGATATAGAACAAAATAGTGAAAAAATGGGGAATAGGAGCTTACCCTTGTAGCCCAACTTTCCAGCAGCCTTTGGTCCAAGGAAATGAGCTTTCCATCTCTGCAAATGACTTCCAAGGGGCTGGAATGGATGATGGTGGTGTGGTGCTATGGGTTGTAGTGTAAATGGACCAAAGAAGTTAGGGTTTTGGAGCTTGGAATAGTAGCAATGGAGGTGGGAGGTGATGAGCCTTAAGCAAAAGTGTCTAACCTCTACAAATGAAGAGGAGGGCCTCTCTTATAGAGAAGAGAGGCCAAAGCTTCTCTTGGAAGCTTCAAAGATCCTCCATACACGTGTATGGAGGATGCACCAAATGATCTCCAGCTGGCACAGCTGGATTACACTCAAAGAGAGGAAAAGCAATAAGCAGGCCAGCCAGTTCAAGTGGCTGGCCGGCCACTCCCCCTGGTCGGCCGACCAGGGGTCAAAAGGTTCAAGAACAATTGCTAGTCGGCCTACCCAGAAAGGTGGCCTCCCAGATGAGTAGAACACAGCCCTGTGGAGAAAAACCAGAAAATGTGACCCAGGAGAGAGAAAAGCTAGCCTTTTAGAGCGGTTCAAAAGGGTCAAGAGGAATTACTGGTCAGCCTACCCATATTGGTGGCCTCCCAGATGAGTAGATCACAATGGTGGTATGAAAAGCCAGAAAATGTGGCTCAAAAGTGAGAAAAACCAGTTTTTTGTCAGAAAAATCGGCTTTTGGAGAGAGAAAATGAAAAAATTGACTTTTCAGGGGAATAGGTGGCCGGCCACCATCCTACCACCTCCCTAACAGTGAAAATAGAGTCTCTACCAAAAATGGACCAAAAAGGATGCAAAACGAAGGTCCGGGGGCCAAAACGCGCGGTTCGGGGCCCCGAAAACAGGCTGTTAGGCACCGAAATTGGCGTATGACCACGAAGGTGGTCTCCCGGGCCACAGTGTCCCTCTAAAGGGAGGAAAAAAGATGTGTGCCAAAAACCGGAGCAAACGGAGGTAGTTAAGCGGTCCCGAACCGAGGCACACGGCCGACGGCTTCGAAAACCGGAAACCGGAAATCGGGCTCCAAATGGGAAAAATGGCCTACCACCGCGAAACGTAGCCTACGGCCACCGAGAGATGGTCTACGAGACGTCTCCCTCCCTTTGGGAAGAGAAAATAGAGAAAAAAGGACCTGGTTCGCAAACCGAGGTAAAGCACAAAAGAGCCCCGAAGTCCGGAGGCAAGGCTCGCAGCCGAGACTCTGAAACCTCAGAACGAGCATAATTTGCAACATCACCGAACGCTCAACTGGTGACGTCTGAGTCTTAAGGTCGGTCAAAAATGGGGTGTCTACACTCGGCTATGAGCATCGATATGATTCAATTTAAGATATGCGATAAATCATTTTTTCAAATAATGAAGTTGATTTTGACATTGGTTAGTATGAGCCGAATCCAATGTACATGAAACGAGTGTATGCAAACATGAGAGTGCTAAGTAAATATGATGCACCCATTATAAGCGGGTAAATAAAAGGGAGAAAAAAAATGGGTTTGGAAGGCATACACCATTATTACATATTTACCCTCATGCAAGAGGGTCCGAATAAGTGTTCGAATGTCCAGATTAACTAGCTATTACAAATCGAAAATGAATACTAATGCGCTAAATTAACTAACTACTTATTACAAATTCGAGGAACACTAAGCTAACTATCTAATTTATTACAACAAAGATAATTTACCATAACAATAATATTTAATGAAATTGTAATAACAATTAATATTTACAACAACAATAATAATTACAATGATAGGATAACAATACAAACAATCGACGAGGCACAATGATCGCATGCACAGTGTCCAGAAGCTGCTCTGTCTGCTTAGATTGCTCTGCCTCACCCTCAGCCACTGCTCTCTGTTTCTGCAAAAAGCTCACTGCTTACCCAGCATTGGGAGCCGGCCGGTCCCAAATGAGATCCAAACAGGCCCAAAAAGAGCCAGCCATACCCTAATTTTTACGCCAAAAGTGTTTTTTGTGCTCTGAGGTGAGAATAGCGCAGACAAAGCCTTTCTAGGCCTTGTTTGTCCTTTCTGCTCTTCTCTATCATGGGAAACTCAAGAGAAGAACAATTTCGAGTCTGAAACTACCAACAAGCGCAATTTGATGGCTTGATGATTTCGAGCACGTTTGCATAAAATTTAATAAATGCAATGGAAAACCACTCTTCTCTCTTATCATGAAGACTCAAAGAGGAAAGTTGACACGCACCGAATCTTATCAATATATCATGGATTGATAAGTGACAATTCTCAAAACGATGGACTTGGCATAACATCTAGCCGAATCCAATCAACTCTAAACATTTTCTTTATGTCGATTTCATTGATTTTAAGCCAATTTTATTAATTCTTGCCATTCTTTAATCAATTTGTCCAAAGCGATGGTTAAGTCCACTTCATGAGAAGAGACCTCAAACGAGAAATGATTCTTGGCATGAGAGAGAGCCTATGCCTTGACGATGAACTTCCTTATAAATTAAGCCATTGAGAATAGGTCTCTTTCCCATGCCTTGAATAAGCATCGATCGTTTGAAATAACTCTCAAACAAAATAAAAGAAGAAAAGAGAGAGGTTGCAGAGGTGATTGCAGGATCAATTATTAGAATGAGACTCTTCAAAATAAGAAATTAAACAAATGAAGCTATTAACTCAAACAACTCGATGTGTAAGGCCTAAACAACCGAAGTTATGAGGACATACAATACAACAAGCTAATATTCAAAGCATAAACTAATTTAACAAACTAAGATAGCCCTAAACAACCGTTTTTTTTTTTTTTTAAAAAAAAAAAGAGCATTGGCCAAAAATTATGCTAAGGAGCACAAAAAAAGGTAGGAACACTACTAAAAAAATACTTTTTGTGATCGCCACATGCCGTTGCAAATAATAGAAACACAATCACAAAAGACTTTTTGCGACGACCTATGCGACCACAGATGAGGGATGCAAACGTGAGGGTGGCAAATACTTTTTGTGACGACAAAGCAACAGTCACAAATTATTTGCGACCGCCTAAACTACTTTTTGCAACAGCTATTTTGCCGTCGCAAAAAAAAAAAAAAAAAAAAAAAAAACACTTTTAGCAACCATTGTTTTACTGTTGCAAATAATTATTTATTAAAAAAAATCATATATGGGTTTGCTGCTACAAAAGAAAAAAATCAAAAATCAATTACAAGTACCAAACAATTTTTTGTAAATGAAAAATAACAAAATTAACAAATTAATTAAATTTATAATAGACATTATCCATTAACCATCCTTAAATACACTGTACAACAAAATTCAAGTCTTCAAAAAAAAAAAAAAAAATGGCTCCTAATGTCAATCGCTCGATCATATCAACTATTCCCTCAACAAAATCTGCAAAAACATATATCAAACTTGACTTGAAAATTTAATGTACTTCAATGTATTAGTTTAGCTTGAAATAATCAAAATAAAACTATGTCAGTGACCTCTCTCTATGGCAGATCAGTGATTTGCAACAAGAGTTTCAATTACCTTGAAAGCAACTTCAGGCTTAACCATGGGATCACTTAATCTGGTAATTTTGATCTCAGATATGTACTCCCTTAGAGAACCACAAGCTTCACTGGTACTCAGGTTGCATTTCATTTGTCTTGTTTCAACTAGTGTCTCTCCTAAAGTTTTTAGTGCATTAGCTTGCTGAGAATCAAAATAGTCTCGAGGATCCTGATCCAAGAAACAAATCAAAAAATACCTATTTGCAATCAAAACTAACATGTGCCATTTTTTTAAGACGAAAGGCATACCTTAATGAAAAGTGGTGCCAATGGAGGGTCACGATGTGACTGAAGATCCTCAATCTCAGCCAACTGAGAAATCCTATCTAAGCGTTCTTGGTTTGCATTCCCATCAGATGCTTCATTGGCTAACTCAACTGCATAGAAACTCAACGATTTAGTGTTCAAACGGAAAGAATAAAAAAAGAAAGAGTTAGGGGGAAGACAAAGCACTATATCAAACTGAATTGCACAAGGAAAAGTGAACTATGCTAACCCTATTTTGACCTGGCAAGAGCTTCAGCTACAGACCTCATGTCTCCCAAGTTTAAATTGGACCCTAAAGTCATGGCGTTCAGAATTATATAACATCTGCCATATGCATAATCATGTGCCTGTAACGCCCTCAAAATAAACCCATAAATCGTACCTTCTGGACATGCTTAAACATAATAGAATGAAGCCTAATCACATTTCATCAGAATATTCATTACAAATTGTATTACATGTTGACAACAAAAGTAAATGCCCTATAGGCTTACAACTTTCCAAGTCAACACTTGGTTACAAAAGGAGAGTACTAACTCTACACAAAAGAAGTCCTTGGCTTGATATACATGTAATACAAAAATGTAACCACAAAAGATGTCCCAGCCACTAAGCCTCTCAAGCTACGTCCTTGGAGGTGGCATGCTACCTGTACCTAAAAATGATGTCCCATATAGGGTGAGCCAATGCCCAGTAGAGATATGCTAAACATAACATGAGCAATAACTAAAACATTAGCACTTGATAAATGTTTAGCTTGACAAAACTCAACTTATAAACATGGCTCAGAACCTGGCCAAAGAACTGAAATAAGACTACATCTCTACCAACAATACTACAAACTGCCATTTTACGGAAATTTCGTCCACAGGACTCGGCACCCATGTACAAATGTTTTTATATTCCCATTTTACGGAAATTTCATCCGCGGGATCGGCACCTATGTATAATTGTGTTTGAATTTCCATTTTACAGAAATTTCGTCCGCGGGACTCGGCACCCATGTAATCAAATACTCATCATATACAAGGACAACCAATACACCAATTGATTAGTTTCAATTTACCTAATCATCATGCAGTGTCTGCAACAATCAAGACTATCCTCCACCGATAGCCCAAAGCAATTATTTCTAAATAGACAATGAAAGCTCCAACTCAATTTCACAACAAATGTCATTAATTAAACTAATGACCCAAATATACCCAAATGTGGCATTTTTCCCCATCTTCTCAATATTGACCCAAAGGTCCATATAATTATCGACAACTACAATAATTTCCTTTTTAGACCCAAAACACATACGTATGAGCCAAATAAGCAAAACCCCTTTTTCAACATTATACATCTCAAACCCTAACATCCCAAAACCAAACCATTTATACAAAAGCCCAACATTTAGGTTAAAATCCATGAAGATGAGTAGGAATCCCTACCTCAAAAGATGAAACCCGACGAAGGAGATGAAGAAAACGAAGATGCTCCAAATCCCAAAATTCTCGGATCAAAATGTAGCCCTCGATGATCAACGCACTTTTTACAAAGGCCAAAGGGTGAGAGATTACTCTAATTAAATCAAACCCTAGAGAGAAGTGGAGGTTTTAGTGAGAGAAGCTCTCCAATGGCTGTTTTGAAAAGTATGAGAGAGAAATAGAGTTGAAAAAGTGATTCAAAAAGCTAAATCTCGGAGTGATATACACGTCTCCCCGATCGAGCGTGGAACTCCCCGCTCGAGCGTCAGACACAGACTCACGCTCGAGTGTCCAAACCCCGCTCGAGCGCCAGATACACGCTTCCAGCACTTGCAGAACTAGGTCCCCGCTCAAGCGTAAACCCTCTCCCCCCCCCCCTGCTCGAGCGTCACACACAAACTCACGCTCAAGCGTTGAAACGCCCGCTCGAGCGTCAAACACTGCAGAGGAAAATACTGGGAGATGGAAACTTACGCTCGAGCGTCAAAACGCCCGCTCGAGCGGAGAAACAACAATAAAGGGCCCGCTTGAGCGTCAAAACTCTAGCTCGAGCGTGAAGGCCAAATTTTGGACAATTACTTTTGGTTTCAAAGCACAACTAACATGTTTCAAACCTGCCCAACACAACCCAAGATTCAAATACAAAGAGTAAAGGATGAAAATGAGAATGAGACAACAACACATCACGGAACCGAGTCCGGAATACAATAAATAAAGAGAGGCAAAACCAGGATCGCTATAACCTATATTCCAAATAGCAGAAAAATCAAGAGAAAACTAAGATAACCTTCCATATTGTGAATACAAATGGTCCTAAATTTCGAGGACTAGAAATATAAAAGAAAAACTAAGACAACTGTCAATCAAATTTATTTATTTATTTTGTATTTTTTATTTTTGGGGCATAGTTTGAGATCATAAAGCATTTGTTAAGTAACATTCTGAAAATAAGACAATGTTGACAGTTGTACATAAGAAAATTTACTAAGTGATTATTTCAAGGAATCCATACTTCAAACTTTTGATGAATAGTTGTCAAAAGAATAGTCCATCAAATAATTCATTAAAAATATTCAGAAAGCCCTTGCCTGGGCTTCAAAAAGGTGCACATAATTAGATTTGCCTCCACCTAAATAAAAAGCACTGTAACAAAGGAAATAAATAGAAAAAAGGAAAACAGGTAGAAAGTTTGAATTACAAACATACCAATAGGGTCTGATGAATTAACAATAATTGCATCATACTTTCCTTCAGGTACATTCTGTGAAAATTCAACAGTTGCCACAATAATGAAAGGAAGATCAACAGGAAAGTCTAGTTATATAATCAGCTATACAATTAGAGGCGTTAATTACGTAAAATTATTAATAACCTAGATTAATGGATCCATATAAAATGGGTAATAAGATTTCAGATGCACATATTCACTAAACTGCATGTAAAAAATAATCAAAGAGAGAATATATTTTTTTCACCATAACAATCATGTGTAGTTAGACATTTAACTTCAAATGTATCTCTAAGTACATATGCCTATTAAAGTTCAACTAGAATAAAAGAAAAGAAAAAAAGAAGCTGCTATGGATTCAAAAGGTTCTTCACACTTAATTGCATTATAATTTCAATAATCTAAATATTCCTATATGTCATTTGAAATTAAATTTGAATAAAAATAGAGACAATAAAATCATCACGAACTATGGAACCCATGATTTATGAAAATTACAGTTTTGGGGAATTGAATTGAACAAAGGGGAAGATGAGTTATCGTCTCCTGATAGACACATTCATCTTTCTCAGTCAACTGAACAATGCCATCAAGCACAAGAACTTTCCCATATGGTGAGGATTGCAAATAAAAGAACCAGTATCAGTAGGAAATTCATAAATAAGACAATAAATGGTAGAAAAATAGAAAGCAAGTCATCATTGCAAAGATAGTCTACTACTACGAGATGAAAATGCAGAACCTCAAAAACTATGATTTCTTGGTACTCTGATATATCCTTGCACAAAATCTTCTCTACTTTCATTCAGTGTGCTTCTCCTACAAGTGAAAACTCAAACTGACTTAACCATGGCCGTCGAATAATAAATCCGGAAAAACACTAACAATAAAAAGGTACAATTTTATTTTTATTTTTATTTTTCTTCATTTAGAAGGAACACCAAAACACTCCACTCAAGCCCTTTAATATAAGCATAGTTAATTATGAACAATCAAAATTTCAATTACAATTTATCATATTGCAAGCATGCCCTACATTACATCTAATAAAAAAGTACATTCCAGCATGACTCTTTGCCCTCAAGGATATATTGATGAATGAATTATAAGTTTTCTGGCCTCTAATACGTTCCAAAGCTAAAATGATTTATATATATCAGATAAAAAAATGCAACAAAAATAACATATACCTGGCCACATTGGGTTATTGAAATAAGTTCGCTTGCTAGCTTTACCTGTAAAAATCAAACAAAGAAGAAAAGGAGTCAACAAACACCACCCTTCGACTATCGTCAAGAAAATTAAAAAAACTGTACTACAAGGAAAATAAGGATGTTGGAAAAAATGTCTAACGGAAAAAACAGAAGCAAAGAAGTATAAAAAATAATGACTAGAGCATGATTCAGGTTCGGAGAACCATCCAGAAACAACTGTTGAATGGCATTTAGCCTCAAGCTTAGTGTTTGAAGCCCTAGCCTTCAAGCAACAGGAAGGGATAATAGCCTTATCCAAATCATTCACATTGTCATTCGCCTTCCTATCCATAATCTTTTGGCATTCCAAATCTTTTTCTGCGCCGTCCTCCATATATTATCTTATCTGTATTCAAATTGATAAAACAGAACTTAAGAAACCAAAAGGGAAAATTTGTAAAGTTGGTTTTAAGGCTAAAGATTACATATGGCTAAACCATGTATATCTACTAGATATGCTAAGAAGCCATAAAAATTTCACAGGCGGAGACACAGATGTGAGACAAAGTGATACCATTTTGTGAAATCCTCTTTGCACTTAGGCTTTCTCAGTATCCATTGGTTGGATTTCCTCTCTCTCTCTCTCTCTCTCTCTCTCTCTCACACACACACACACACACACACACACAAACACACACACACCCCCCAATAAATTTGGTTTCAAGAATGCTTGAATTGTGTGTGTGATTCTTAATTTGAGACTAGATGTTATGCAGATGCTTTTGTTTAATTCTAGGTCTGGTGCTTCATGGTGAATTCTTGCCAGGATTTTTATTTTGAAGGCAGATTCATTTGCTGGTATTGTCAATCATGCATCACTTTGGAGTACTATTTGGCATTTGGGAAGAAAAAATGGAAAGATCAATCACGAGTTCAACAATCACTACACTAATTAATTTAATGAAAATAGACGAAACTAATTGATGAAGTTATGAAACAATCATGTAGTTACCACTACACTAGGATCAATCATGGGTTCAGCAACATGCACAAGATGACAACACTATAATCCTAAAAATTAATAAAAAGCTTCATCGAATCTTCAAGTAGATTATATATGACTTACAGAATAATAGATGGATATCCAGTGGGTTGGATACTGAAGAAGAGATGATGTGGCATCTGCAGCCAAAATGGGAGAAAGAAAACAGCAAGTGAGAATTAATGTTATGTTATTGTTATCTTTGAATGAATATACATATACTATGACATATAATAAATTCTCAAATTCTCCATTGCCATTCTAATCATTCAAAAAATAAAATAAAATAACATAAAGGAAAATCAATTTATAAAAAATCCAGCTCTCATTCAAAATAGGGAATTAATAACATCAAGACATATTGAAAAAATCTAAGGCAGCATTTAGGCAAACACATGAAAAAATAATCTGACTTGCTTTTAGGCAGACACATATACATGCATATTTTTTGTTTTGTTTTTTCTTTACAAATCTAGATTTTAACCTTTGAGTTTCACTTGGTTACAAAACTCTAGCTCAAAGTCTCTTGTTCATTATCAACCTCCTCTTTTTACCTGTACTATAACTAGCAATTTCTTACACACAAACACAAACTTGACCAATAATTTGGTTCCTTGCTATTCCTTTCGAGATTAAGATGTCTTTACAGCAAGCCTATGAATTATTCCATTGAATTTTCTTCTTCATTTTTTACTTGTATATTATTTAGAGACAGACAAATGAGCATCCCTTTTTTCTTCTTCTTTAATTTTATTTATTTATTTATTTATTTATTTATTTATGTTTTTGTGAATTCTCTACTCCTATGTATTACATTTTTGGACCTTCTTGGCTGAATGATTGACTCGTATAACAGAAAAATCTAGTAATAAGGAACAAAATTGTTTTCCATGCAAACTTGCTTTCCATTACTAACCAGAGAAGAAACAAGTCAAAATAGATTGATCACAAAATAATCGCAGAACAAAAAATAATCAAGTTCAGATGTGTGTATATGAATATGCATGTCCATGTGAGAAAATAGATAGAAACTTTTCAGATGAGAAAAGAAAGAATTACAAAAAATTGAAAACCAAGATTTCCTAAGTTAGATAGAGAGAGAAGCAGAGGTGATAGATTACATTAAACCTAAGAAATTACCAGTGACTATGCAATTAATTGATTCGATTCAATTCATTCAGTGATATTATTAAATAGAACGTAGAGTGATGATTACCAGACGAAGCAAAGGAGCTTCGGGATCAGCAATGCGAGTTAAGGCTATGTCGAAGCTGAATAGATCCGACTTGGCTTGAAATCGGAGAGCAATGTCGAAAATTAGAGAGTTTCCAATTACCAAAATGAGTAGAAATTTTGGTGGATTTGAAGGCGACGAAGGCCGATCCGGTAGCGGAATAAGCCGCCATGGAAGCTCCGGTGATGAGAGAGAGAGAGAGAGAAGAAGAAGAAGAAGAAGAAGAAAATCGCTACAAAGACAAAGAAACAATATTTATGAAGAAGAGAAACAGAGCAATGTGTTGTGATTGATTAATTTGCTTTGGAAGCTCCGAAGAGTGTGAGAATAGCGATGCATACGAAGAGCTTCGACTATAGATAGTGAGATTCGAGCGAGAGAGAGTGCAGAGTCAAAAAAGAGAGTCGAGCGAGAGAGATTTTGAGAGAGAGAGAGAGAGAGAGAGGGAGAATTCATACACCACTGTTGGAGACAAATTTGGGAAATAAGAGTGAAAAAGGGGAGATAGTTCAAGTTTTTAACAACACAACTAGGCGATTTATTTATTTGTTTTAATGTAAAAAGTGATTTTTTGCGACAGCTAAACAATCCGTCGCAAAAAAATAAATGCAAAAAGTCGTAATTCTGGTAGTTTCTAAAGAAGGGACAAGCCACACTAGGGGATAAAACTCCAACATGCTCACCCCACTAGCCTTCAAAGCTTGTCTCACTAAGCAATGCGCAGCTCCATTGGCTCCTCTTCGTAGAAACCTTACCTCAACGACAATAAAGCTCTGTAATTGGCATTATCATCAGCCAAAAACATGGTTTTTGATTTATTTATTATCTATATATATATATATATATAAGAAAAAAGGTCTTTTAATGACAAGGTTTGTGGGAGCTCTAAACCCTCAAATTAAATTTTATGATTTTTTTGATTTTTTTAAATAATAAAAAACATTCTATTGGTTAAACTCTTATTTAATCATAACAATAAAACTCTAATTATTCCATAAATTACGATTTTTAAAAGAAAAAGTATGTTCAACTATTTCAAAATTTAAATTTGTGTGCTACTATATATGGAAGCAATTCACTAAAACATAATTATTTTTTATTTTTAAAAAAGTCTATTGGTTAACTCTAATTTAACCATAACAATTAAACTCTAATTATTCCGTAAATTATGACTTCTAAAAGGAAGGTATGCTCAATTATTTTAAAATTTAACTATGTGCCACTAATATGGAAGCAATTCACTAAAATCTAATTATAATCATTAAAAAAAAAAAAGAAACCTTTAATTATTCCATAATTTATGATTTTTAAATATATATTTTTCTATTTCAAGATTTAAAATTATGTGTTGGTAAATATGATGAACAATTCAACAGAATCTAAATTTTTTATTAAAAAAAAATCAAATGGTCACATTATCTATGCTATAACTAATATATAAATCTTTTTCAAAATTTATAATAATGCTCCTTTCAAAATTCAATATAATAAACTTTTAAAATTACATTTTTTTTTTAATTTATCTTCAAACTCACATACTAAGTTTCTTGATTGATTTTTATTTATTATTAAAAATAAATAAAAAAAATCTATCGGGTAACATTTTCTCAACAATAAAAATATAACTATCTAATGATTTATGAAATTTGAAAAGAAAGTATACTAACCCATTTCAAAATTCAAAAGTTTGCCATATAACTATTTACAAAAAAAAAAATCTAATTTTCTCATAATTTATGACTTTTAAAAAGAAAGAAGGCTAAATCAATTTTAAAATTGTGTATCACAAATTATGGGAAACAATTGACATCTCCCATAAATCTTCTCTTTTGCACTTATTGGATTCAAGTCAGATTAGAGTCAGTGTTCATCAGGTGTTATAACTATTAGTAATGGAGCAATTGTGAAGAATTCAATTGATAAATTTTTTCATTGTAAGTTTATGGCTTTTTATAAAGATCAATTTCTAATCTTTAGCGTCTCACATCCTTATTTCTATTATGCATCAAACAATTATGTTAATTTGTAAAAATTTATTGCATGCTTATTGTGTTTTATAAAATAAATCTCCAATATTTTCAGTCGAGGTTCAACGGTTTAAAATCTATATTTATCAAGTACATCAATATGGATGACAGAGGTTATTGAGAACATGTGCATATTTATTAACAAATTTTCATTATAAGTTTATTCTTCTTTTGGATGATGCATATGGTTATAATATTACTTATGCATTTATGTTTTGTAATTTCCATGATTTCATATTTCAAAATTTTTATAAGGTTTGCTTTTAATTTTAAGATTTTATAGTTGGTGCACTTTTTCTTAAATAATGTTATACTTATTATATTTTTATATCATATTATATTATATTTTATTGTGTGACTAAGTTCATTTGGTTGTAATTTTAAATTATAATTTATTTGATATTTTTATAGCTTATTTAGCTAAAAAATAGAGGTTTTTTAAACTACAATTTGTAACTTCTTCTTTTTTTCTTTTTTCTTTTTTTGAACTTATTTGAAATCCTTAAATACATATGAATATAAGAATCTCATATCTTTCGTCTTAGTAATAACTTTTGAGGCATTATGTATATTTACACAATAAAAATGCTATATAGAATATCAAAAGTTACATTGCACCAAATAAATTTACAATTTATTTTAAGTTAATTATTTAAAATTTTACTTATGATTTATAACCATTTTATGGGTCATGCCAAACATTAAACAAAATTTAAAAAACACAAGGTGCATTTAGATTAGAGCCTAAGTTACATAAGCTTAATAATGACCGTGAACATAGTGCATTAACATGTGGATAGTTTTCCTATAGCGATCCAGATTTTTCCCCAACCTTTATTGTGTTTCGGACTCGGGATCTGTGGTTGTGTGTTGTTGTCTATATCTTATTTCCGTCCTCTAATCCTTTGTATTTGAGTTTTGGGACATGATGGGTGAGCTTGGAACAGGTTGGTTGTGATTTAGTACAAGTGGTTGCTGCCCAGGTTTTAACCTCTTCGCTCGAGCGAGGCTTCTTGCGCTCGAGCAAGCCTTGTGTCACGACCCCAAACCGCCCCTAGTAGAATGGTGCCGTGATGGCTAGTAATCCAAGATTACCGAAGGCCAACTGACAAGGATCACACACAATCAGAGTATAAAATATGGGGCTTACAAGTGCGGAAGCAATATATATTGAATCTAAGTAGTCCATGAGAGCCGTGCATAAGTCCAATGAAATGACATACATCTTTACAAGGTCTTACAACTTAGATACAATAAGGAATTGAGATACAAAATACATCTTGACCAAAAGGCTTCTCAAGCCGACATATACAAATACACATGAAATATAAGCTAAGAAGCATGATCTTCAAGATGTTACAAAATGCGAATCCAAAACACGTCGGCAATGCACCCAAAAACATATCGGCAACACATCTAGGCCTCATTGCCTTCTTGCTCGTCACCTACATATATATAGAGAGGGTGAGCTTGGATACTCAGTGAATGATATTAGAAATAAAGGTTTTGCATGATTGATATCAAAGATCTCTTCCAAAACAATACATAGCATACTTTACAAACAAGGGGGAAAATCAAGTTCGTTTGCCGATCTTTCGAGTTCCGTGGATGTTAATAACATCTACATAATACAAGGGGCGATGACATTCCAAGACAAGGGTGCAGTTGCATTATAGTCCCCTGGCACTAAGGACTTTCAAGACAAGAGTGCAGTTGCATTATAGTCCCCTGGCACTAAGGACTTTCAAGAAATGTCATCAAAACAAGATAGTGCTTGATATACAAATAAGGATAACCATTCATGCTAAATCAAATACTTTTCAAAACCAAGCAAAGCAAAGCTTATCAAAACGTATAACATAACTTTATTAAAAATACCACTCACATAGTTCTTCAAACGTCGGGGTCGAGACAAGCCCAAGTCCTACAAACACATGGCAAAGCCTATTGAATGCACTTTCAAACAAGCTTCATATGTATACAAATGATCTCGGAAAACATGCTGGGCACCAACCAGGTCTAGGCCGAGGGTCCACACCTCCTCGCCGAGGTGTGTTCCCGAGGGCCACATTCAAGGAAAAGAAGTCGGGGAAAATCTGGGTTTCCCTCTGTTGATGATCATGAAGAACATGAACACGAAGAACATGAAAAATATGAATGCTCAATCACAACCTGTTATCACAAAAATCTGGGATTTTCATGCTACGAGTTCGAAAACATGGACTTGAGTACCCATACTTGAAGTTCTTGCGGAAATGAACACAAAAACATGATTCTCAATTCAAGCTTTCGGATCAAAACAAGACTTTTTCTTCAAGAACACATGAATACTATTTTCTCTTTCTAAAAACCAGCTTCAAATCAATGCATGCCGTGCAGAACAGGTTCGATCGTGCAATGCAGCTAGATAAACACAAGGAACAACAAGAGTAAGCCAAGGATCTAACCTCAATACACGAATCCAACGGCTCGATCTCTTGGGATCAAGCTCGAAGATTTACTTTCTCACTCTAAAACTTCTTCTTCCTCCTAGAGCTTCTCTCTCTAAAAGGCAAGGATATGATACCAAATGATAGGTTCTCTCACTCGGTTCTGGGCTTAACCCTCTGTTGGGACACATGGTAGCGACTGGTTGGGTTTTTCCTCAAAAGGTGGCTGACAGACCAGACAAAAGCATGGCGAAAGGGTGTTCAACAAGTAAAGCGGTATGGGCTCTCTGGCGAGGCAATGACATCGGCTAAGTATAAGGCGTCGGCAAGTAGGGTGACAGTGATCTCAGCTAGAAAGACAACACTTGACCTAGCTGTGCCACACCTTGGCCTAGATGTGCCACACCTTGGGCTAGGTCGTACCAATCTAGGAATAAGATCACTTGGGTTCAAGGATAACATCTCGGCCTAGATGATACACATCTCGGCCTTGGTGATGCACACCTCGGCCTAGATGATGACATCTTGGCCAATATGCTAGGACGAGGTAGAGGTCAACCAAAGTGGTTCCAAGGTGGTTCTAGGCTTAGGATGACCTCGGCTTGGAATAACCTAGGCTTAACATGACTTAGGCTTGAGACGGCAAGGAAGGAACAAAGCATACACATAACACTTAGGCAAAACAAGATAAGATTCATGAATGCAAACTTAATAAGAGAAGGTTATGCAAGTGCACATGATTATGACTAAGACATGAATGTGGGTTATTACATCTTGGGTATTTGCTTCTTCGCTCGAGCGAGGCTTCTTATGCTTGAGCGTACGTCTACGTCTCTGTAAGACCTAAAGGTTGGTATTCTTCACTCGAGCGAGATTTCTTGCGCTCAAGCGTGCGTCTACGTGGATGTCTGACCTGAAGCTTCGCATTGTTCGCTCGAGCAACGCTTCTTACACTCGAGTGAGGTCTTTCGTTGTTTCTGGTGGCTCGAGTGACAACTCATTCACTTGAGCAAGCCTCGCATATATCAGTTCGTAGCAGTGTGATTTTTATCACTTTTTCATCCCCTTTTCATTCCAAACCCTAAACCCGACTATCACTCTCTCTAAACACTCTCTCTCTCTACAAATACACCTTGTTCTTGGGTCTCTCTACCCTGGTCCCTTTGTTAAAAAGGTAGAGCATTGTGTGGGCTTCATTTTGATCCGAAGAAATTCAAGTTTGGAGCATCTTCAAGTTTCACTCTTCATCTCCTTTGAGTTTCTCCACTTGAGGTAGGGATCTTCTACACTTATTTATGATTTTTAACCTAGGTATTTGTGTTACAAATATATGGTGAGTTTTGGGATGTTTGGAGAAAACCTAGGGTTAGGTTCAAACTTATGAAAGAGGGGTTTTTATGTGTTGTTGTATATTTGACCAGGGGGTTGGAATATGAGGTGGTTGTGTTAAAATTGATGAATTTGATCTTTGGGTTAGTACTTGGAATAAGGGGAAAATTTGCCCTAATATGAGCTAAATAATTAGTTGGTATAAATAATGGAATTGGTGTTGGAAACATGAAATTGGGAAGTTGTGTGAATGAGTGGTGTAGTTAGATTTGTTAAATCACTCACCTATGAAAATTTGATAAATTATCTATTTAAAAGATTGTATATCTATTTAGAAATATCTGTTTTGGGGTATCGGTGGAGGATAGTCGTGATTGTTGTAGAAACTGTTTATGGATTAGGTGAATTGAAACCTGTCATTTAAATTTACCTCATTGGATAAGATGGTATGATTGAGATGTTGGATATGTGTCATTGATAGTCATTGTATATGACAATGCTTTTAATTCATTGCATATGTACCATTTGTTTGGGAGGAGATAGGAGATGGACTCCATTTATAATTACGTTAGTCGGAGTATCCAGGGTGAAAGTCCCAAAATCTTGTGCATATATGGGTGTCGGTTCCCTCGGATGAAAATTTCGTAAAATGGCAATGTTGAAGTGCTTGTGTATACATATATGAGTGTCGATTCCCTCAGATGAAAATCCCGTAAAATGGCAAAATTGAAGTGTTTGAATAATAGTTGTATTGAATTGTGAATCATTGAGTTGTAACCTCATTTTGGGATTGTTTAGATAACAATGACTTGTCTCATGAATTGGCTCGAAATTCACTTGATTACTATGAATTGAATAGATGGAAATGGAATTGAGATATGGGTATTAGTAATGAATGAATATGGACAGAATGTGAGTTGGTTATGAATGTGGAACATTTACTTGGCACTTATATCTTAGTTAAACTTCATATATTGTGTTAGGATGTTTCTACTAGGCTTTGGGTCACCCTACATGGGAAACCATTTTCAGGTACAATTGACATGCTCTCTCCAAGAATGTAGCATGGGAGGACTTAAGAGCTGGAGGCTATATTTTGTTATTTTCGCGTTTAAATGTTTATTCAAGCCAAGGGCTTTATATGTATAGAGTTAATCACACTCTCTTTTGTTGTAACCAAGTATGTCTTTGAAAGATGTAAGCCTGTAGGGCATTCGCTTATGTTAAACTCTTTTGTTTTACTACTTCATGTAATGAAAGGATTACTTACCCTCTGATTTATGTAACTGTTATTTATGTTATTGTGGATCATATTTATGATGTTATATTTTGGGGGCGTTACAACTTGGTATCAGAGCGTATTGGGTTTGAATACTTTGGGTACGTGGGAAGTGGTTATTACCACAATGGGTTTGTCTCACTTAATTGAGGCATTAATATGCATTGTATACTTATGTGATAACATGCTTGTATCACAATATGGGTATGGGATTTAATTTCTAGGATGCTGGCCGAGTCCATGGGTTTCTGGGAGTCCTATTGGAAAGGCACTTGATCACTGTCGTTTCTAACCGGAACTTTAGCAACGCCGCAAGACAGTCATTATCCGAAAATGAAATTCGTACGTGTTTATGTGATTATGTGTTTATGTGGAGTGATTTATTATTGTCCAATATGTTAGGACGCGAATGAGTTAGCTTTGATGCATTTGTGAATGTGCTAATTTCTTTGGGTTACCCTTATTAGGATGTCTAGACGAGGACGTAACAATTTCCCTCCTTCCACACGGAAAGAATTACAGAGACAGTTTGTGGAGTTGCGCCAAGGTACTACACCTTTGGTACAGTTTGAAGCATGGTTTGCTAACCTGTCGAGATTTGCTCCGGAGTTGGTGGAGACTGGGGAACTGCGTTGTTTGGAGTTCGAGAGTAGGTTGTGTGACGACATCCGAGAAAGGATTGCTGGGTCTTGGCATAGAAGTTATAGTGTGCTTGTAGCAGCTGCGGTTCATGTTGAGGCAGCGGTATTAGCCATGGGTCGGAGTACGGAGGAGGCCATTTCGGTGACTCCTATAACTCGGGGTGTTGGTAGGCCTTTTAAGAGGCAGAGGGGTTTTAACCCACAACAGTTTCTGAGAACACAGTCTAGCTCTACATTTCCAGTACTGAGTTTGGGCTTGGGAAAGGGTAGGCAAAGGGATCTCACTTGTTTTAAATGTGGTCTGCTGGGCCACAAGTCTCCAGTTTGCCCACAGAGGAAGAGGGCAAGGTTGGTAGTTCAACCAGTAGTTGCACCACCAAGATCATCTAGTCAGCCAAGGGTGGGAACAATCAAGTGCTCGATGGGGAAGCAGTCATTGGGATCCTCACCAGTTCAGACTTTGGACCAGTCACGTATTCGGAAACCACTTACATGCTGGGGGTGTAATCAGTTGGGTCATCTTAAACGTTTCTACACCTAGCCGGGGGCTTCTTTGGGAGTTTCGCAACCCAGTCGGGTTCAACCTAATTCTCCTGGGCAAGGGCAATACCATTATGAAAAACAAGTAGGCCAGATTTCGAGGGCCTCAGGAGAGTCGAGTTCTTAGACCCCTAGTGGGGAATTATGCATTTGTTCCAGGTGTGGCCAACCTGGACACAATAGTACTTCCTGTCCGTGGCTTGTGAGCTCTTAGGGTACTTTGGGCTCGAGAATAACCAACTTTAGCAGTCCAGAGAGGGTCAATAACGGTGGTAGTACCAATGGGATAATTTTGTTTTGGTTATGCTATTTTGTAACTGGTGAATTATCGTTTTGTAATCATTGGGCTCTGTTATGTAACCAATGTGTTTTGTGAATGTTAAAACATCAAAACTGCTTGTTTATATGTATGTACCTTTGCTTGTTTATTTCCATGGATTGGGCAAATTGGAGCATGTCATAACTCTAAAGTCTTATTAATATGGTAAGTTATTGTAGAATCAAAAAATTTTCATATTAATGCACGTTTATATGTGTGATGTGGTTCGGAAAGGTGATGGCTGATGGGCCATAGTTTGAAATTAAAAAGGGTTATTGAGGGATGTATTTTTGGTCAGAGTTACCACAGGGCGGGAACAGTTATACTTGCCAGGTGTACGCAATTTCATAAGCATTTCTTATTTGGTCTTATATGCGTGGTAGAGACTTTGGTCTACTGTCATGGGAATTCCTCGAAAGGATGTGAAGTGTGTGAATGGCACTGGGTTTTGAACATGTAACATGATGTTTTTAAGGATGAATAGTGTATAGTTTCCTTAGGTATAAACATGTACCTTTAGGGTAGATGACGTTATCGGATCTTTATATTTTCTGATTGCTTGTTTCTTTTGAAGGGATGTTAGTCTCTTATCAAAATTACGGTTGTTAGCATCGGTGAGTGGTGTGTTGTGGGCAGCTGGTAATATATTTTAGGCAGTAGTATAGTGGATGCTTCCTAAGTTTTTGGACTCTTTTATTATGTTTGAATGCGATAAGCGTGTACCTTAATTCTGGTTAAGTCAGGAGATGTTGTCGGAAGGGTTGGTTGGGCATATATCCCGTGGTTAGGGCGTGACCTGTGTGTAGGGTCACCGTGGTATGGCGGTTATGGAGGAAGGTTTGGGATAATGGCGAGGAGGGTGAAGACTTTTGCTCATCTGGGGAGTTAGGATGGTAAGTCTTTGAAAGCCATGTCAGTGACATGCGATTGTGCCGGGGCTTGGTTCAAGGTAGCTATTCAGTAGTAGCGATGGCTAGTGGACTGGCACACAGGCTTAGTATTTTGATTGTACTCTTCTGACGAGTGACAAATAGAATATGGAATAAAGAGTTGACGTTGTTGGTCATCGAGGGATGGAGGTGTTATGTTTACTGGTGTGCGGTTTGAACAGTTACGTAGTAATGATAGGTGTTGTGGCGTAATAAGCCTTGCTAGTTAACTTGGTGCGAGGGAATAAGTATGTGAATTTCGTTATGGTAAATTCAGTCGAGGTTGTAAGTACATTCTCAAAATGAGGGATTCAATGTGGGTGTAGGATAGCATGCATTAGTAAGGAAATTATGCTAGTATGGTATGTGATAATGTGTGGTTCGTTTGTTGTTATTAGATGATGTGAAGAAGGGGATCGGTCATAAGGCAATCCCAGGAGAGTGCCTTGGTAAGGCAGTAGTGTGGTTAATGATGGAATTGAGTAGGTTAATGTTTGATAATGCTGGACCACTTTGGTGTGGGTGTCTGTCGTCCAATTTGGATAGTGGAACTCTAAGTGAGGCAATAAGGTTGTGTGGGGTTTGAAGACTGGTACGGATGAGTAATATTGGATAGTTGGTTGGTAAATACTTGGATCAGTTGACATATGGTCACCTCGGGAATAGGTCGAAAGTGTAGGTTGTGTAATTAGATGGTATCTTGTTATGGAATATAACTTCCACACGGATAGTTGGAAGGTTATTTTGAGTTATAGTAACCGGTTTGGAATTTCGGGTGAAGAACTTCAGCCTTATAAGTGCTTTGTGCCTTTATGTGATTGGTGGGCATGCAATTTCTTCCCTTGTGTTGTTGCGTTGTTGGCATTTCAAAAATTTTTAAGGGTCCTCATCATAGAAATTTTGTTTTGGGTGTTGTGTCATCACCGTGAGTGTGACGGTTTTGTTGGATGACTATGTTGTGATTCATAGGGGGAATGTTGATGAATAATTTGGAGGAAGACCAAAATTAGGTACTCTTTGTAAACTAGAACGATTTTGGGTCAAAATGTGAAATTGCAATTTCTATTTTCGGGAAAATAATTTGAAGATATCTGAGTTTTGTTGTGACTAGTTGTTAATGCGGTGTTTAAATTGTGACGGTGTGAGTCCGAATGCCTTTTTGGGGAAAATTGAATATTTTGAAACAAATGGGGTAAATGAAACATTCTCTTTAACCTGAACGGAATATCTTATGAGAAGTTATATTTTGATTTAGCTTGAGTTGCTGGTTACATGTTGTGTGTCTTTTGGCAAAGACTTGAAATTGTCGGGCATTAATGTGCCATAACGATATTGATTATCCGTGTTTAAATTTTGTGTTCTCGTTCCACGAGAGCTGGCCGATAGCCTTGTGTGCGAGTGGTTTTCTTTTTCCCCTAGGTTGGAGTGTTAAGCACTCAATGGTGATTTGAGTATTGTAAGTAGTCAAGTCATGGTGGATGTCTTGGAATGCAGTAGTTGTTGAAATTGTCATTACTGTTATTATTGTTATCGAGTCTTGTGAAGCAAGACTTTTCCATTAATTAAGGTGTCATGGAAACATCTCGGGGTTGAGAAAGAAACTTGGGAGCATGAATTGAAGTCTGTGAGAAATATTCGAAATTATTTGTTGATGTTTGAACATATGTCGAGATTTTAGTTTTGTTAATGAAATGTAAAAGTATTGTATATGTTTTAAAGTATGAAATATTATGTGTGTTGTACCATTTTGAAAACATTGTATGTGCTGTATAATTTTGGGAACTTGAGTTGACTATAAACATTGTAAATGTTTTGGAAATATATGAATTGTGATTCACTGTTGAAACTTGTGTATTGAGTTAATGAGAAGAGGTGACCGGAGAATGAGTCATGTTGATTAAAATTGATAAGATTATCATAGAGGGAATAATTTGATTGTGTCGGCACTTGTCTTGAAATTTTGGGGACGAAATTCTTGAAGGAGGGGAGGTTATAGCGATCCAGGTTTTTCCCCGACCTCTATTTGGTTCCGGACTCGGGATCCGTAGTTGTGTGTTGTTGTGTATGTCGTATTTCCGTCCTCCAATCCTTTGTATTTGAGTTTTGGGATGTGGTGGGTGAGTTTGGAACGGTTTTGGTTGTGATTTGGTACAAGTGGTTGCGTCGAAGCACAACTCTTGCCCTTGAACATGCCGATGTTCTTTGGGGTCTGCTTCCTTGGTGCGATGGGTCCTTCGAGATTCTTCTCTTCTTGACTCTCCTCAGCCGACCTCCCTTGAAGGCCGGTGAGAGTGTTTTTCGCTCCTGGTGTGCTGGGGGACTGTAGGGACTGTTTTCTGCCCATCTTGTCGGGCATCTTTCTTGGCCGCTGGAATCGGCGTATCTTGCAACAAGAATGGCGGCTGCATGACATTGTTCTGCATCATGAAGTTGACGACTGTTTACAAGTTCGCCAATTTGTTTGCCCTTCCCTTCATCTCGTCGTCCCTTCGCAGGCATCTTTCCTTCCACACATGGAGGTCGTCCTCATTATAATACTCGCTTCGGTCTGACTTCTTCGACGTGTCGCCCTCTTAGCCGACGTCTTTTTCTCTACGATTCTTATCTTAAGTATCTTTGTTGCAGTTGTTTTCTTCGATGTCAAGGTCAATAGGTTTCCCACTCCCAGTGGGAGTGTCGTCCCCAACCTTCTCTTTCTATCCGTTATTGGCCATCTATTCTTCTTTCTTTCCCACAGATGGCGCCAAATTGTGTGAGTGAATTTCTGACCACACTGCCAAACAACTATTCAACTAGAGAGCACTTGCAAAATAGATGGTGCCTAAATAACTTGTAACAGAAAGATGAGATTCCGGTGGTGGTTCGTCCACCCGGGGGCACTCCGACGATCAAGTTAGTTATCTCTCAAAGATACCAAAAGTGTTTAACTTACTATTTTGAATATCAAAAGCGTACCTTAGACCCATGAGGGTGCCTCTCTTTTATAGCCAACACAAACCTAGTCCAAATGGACTCTGGATTACTGCTAATCTTGGACTCCCAACAGGATTGGGATAAAACTCTCTAAGAGTCTTATCTTTACCCAAACTGAAGTCCTCTCGCATTGTAGGACTCTTGTCCCTTATCTGCTTATCCGCTTATCCCAGATTTTGATATCTTCGGAGATAACCTCGGCCTAGCCGAGATCATTTCGGCGTCATGACCAGGACAGGTGGCACCCTGGCTGGCACTCCGGTGACACCTCGGCCACGTGTCGTCATTCAAAATTTATGTCCCCACATAAATTATTGCAATGTACATTTGAAAAACGTTCAATCCTTAATGGGTTGATAATTGCTAGGCTAGAAGCTCCTTGGATGGAAAAACAGTTTTTAAGAAATTTCTTTCTGTATAGATTTTGAATCTTTAGTCATATATAAAGATCTAGTCAACGAGTGTTCACAAGAAGAAAAATACAAGATATTTTTTTACTAATGCTCCGTTTGTTTGGCCAGAAAATATTTTTTGTATTTTCTGGTATTTGATACAATAAAAAACGAAAGTTTAACAAAAATATATATTGAAATAGTTAGCTAAAATAGAAAAGTGGATTTTTGAATAGCTATTTTGACTAAAGTCTTGTTTGGCAACAAGTAATATAGTCATAAAGTTATACAAAAAAGTTAAAGATTCATTTTCACTTTGTCTATTTTTTTTTTCATGCGTTTTCATAAAAAGTCACTAAAAAAAATCACTTCCATCACTTTGTGGCGTGAGGTTATGGATTCAACTATTTTGTAAAGGAGTTTAATATCCTCTATGTACGTAGTTCACTTCTTCTCAAAACTATGTTGGGTTTCTCTTACTAATTATAGAGAGGAAAAAGAATATCAACAGAAAGGAAAAATTAAAAAGAGAAAACTACAAAATTTAAAAAGATTGGGAAAAGAATTGAACAGATAAGGAAAAAAATTCAACAGATAGATATAAATTTGAACAGATAGTCAAAAAAAATTGAACAGATAGAAAATAATTTCAACAGATAGTCAGCCAAAAAAAATTAAAAATAGAAAGTTCACCAGTGTGACCAGATCTCCTGCAAAGTGACTCGATCAATTCATCCAGTGAGTCACGTTCATCTGTAGTAGTTGCTATAATAGCTGATGGTAATCCTATGTTGTTATTAGAAAATATAGCTTGCCATGATTCATCAGCTAATGTACCATGCCCATTACGTGGATTGGCCAAAAAGACTAGCAGTAATGCTGAAAACAGGGAAAAAAACACAACAAGAAGAGGAAGTGAGCTTGTCTCAAAATAATAATCTTAATGCCCGTATATATATAAGTTTATTGAAGAAGATGGAGGTGATTTAAGGTTGTGTGATGATCTTTAACTTTTCAAGGTTTTGTGTGATCCTCCATTGTGTGATCCCTTATTTGAATTTTTTGTTTAATAAAATTAATAGAAAAAAAAAATAATTTTTTGGGCGAATTACACTAACAGTCCCTATAATTCAAGGGTAAAATCGTCAATTTGATAAAATATAAACTAATTTGACAAAAATAAATATCAAAAAAATATTTTTGAATTTTTAAAAATAATTTGTACTCACCAAAGATAAAATTATGTAAAATTGATAAATCTTTTAGACATTTATTTATTTACCAAATTAATTTTTATTATGTGTTTGGATGATGATCATGTAATGAGTGGTTGTTAGACCTTCAATGTGTAATCGATATATTTAATATATGAAATATTTTTAGGTTTGGATTTTTTGATTTAATGGATTGGGTTAATAATGATATCAAAGTTGTAGCCATATTTGACTTTTGGAAAAATAGAAACTGATTTAGCTAAAAGTCAAATATGAAAAAATGGGAATATCGATTCACGCGTAAAATCCATTACGACACACATGAAAATCAAGAGAAAATCATAGTATAGGCAAACATGAAAAAATGCATTACGACACACAAGTAAAATCCATGCGTGAAATCCATTACGCCACACAAGGAAACACAGTATGACCCACATGTAAATATCGATTCACGCGTGAAATCCATTACTCTCCTATCAGACCAAAGTGACACAAGACTCAAACTATGGGGACTGTTAGTATAATTCGTCCTAAATTTTTATATATAACAATAAAATTATTTGAATTGGTTTTTAGTACTTAGTTTCTATGCCAAGGGATAACATGCCCAAAGGAACTTTACTAACAGAGCTTTTGACCATGGAAGGTTCAGATTTTTAGTACCTTTGAATTGTTAATTGTTAATTGAAATACATTTTTGATATTTTTAAAAATTATTAATTGATTTGATGATACAGTGATAAAAAGAGTTATTTATTGTATGATTAGAAACTTGAAGGAGTAAGATCTAATTTTCAAAATCATAAGGAACAATATGTAAGGAGATGTTTTTGTGACAAGATAAACATAGTCCGTTATGTTCACATAATAGTGAATGTGAACGAGGTTGCTATTGTGTGAACCGGGTAAAATGGGATGGATAATCTGATGGCGGAGTTAGGGTAGACTATGGTTGTTGTGGCGTTCTGTGGGAGGTTGTCACACATAAAATCCATAACGGCACATATGAAAATCCATTACAACGCATATGGAAATCCATTATGACAAACATGGAAGGCAGGAAGAAATGCATTACAGCACACAAGTAAAATCTACGCGTGAAATTCATTACGCCACACAAGGAAATGCAGTAAAATCTAAGCATGAAAGCCATTACGCCACACGAGGAAATGCAGTACGACCCACGTTTAAATATCGATTCACGCATAAATCTGTTACGACACACATGAAAATCAAGGGAAAATCATCGTATAGGCAAACATGAAAAAATGAATTATGGCACACAAGTAAAATCCACGCGTGAAATCCATTACGCCACACAAGGAAATACAGTTCGACCCCTATGTAAATATCGATTCACGTGTGAAATCCATTACTCTCCTATGGGACCAAAGTGGCACAAGACTCAAACTATAAGGACCGTTAGTCTAATTTGCCCTAAAATTTTATTTATTCTCCTATATAACAATAAAATTATTTGAATTGTTTTTTAGTACCTAGTTTCTATGCCAAGGGATAACATGGCCAAATGAACTTTACTAACAGAGCTTTTGACCTTGGAAGGTTCAGATTTTTAGTATCTTTGAATTGTTAATTGTTAATTGAAATACATTTCTGATTTTTTTAAAAACTATTAATTGATTTGATGATACATTAATAAAAAGAGTTATTTATTATATGATTAGAAACTTGAAGGAGTATGATGTAATTTTCAAAATCATAAAGAACAATATGTAAATTAAATAAACTTTAGAGATATATTTGTAGCTTACCCTAAATAAAATATATTTTAAAATACATTTATATTAAGTATTGGTTTTTATTCACTAGCTGGTCGAATTTAATCTTGTCTGACTAACACTTTCATCAATATCATTTATACAAGAGTTTTGGTTGATTTAATTGAGACATCTTACTGAATGTTACAAATTGTTTGAGAATAGCTATTAAACTTATCGGGAACACATTTATGGCATGTTTGTTTAGGATTGGACTATTAGTGAGGTTATACCTATAATGGACGAATTGTTTGGACGGCGAATAATGGATGAATTGATAGTCTAGAAGGATTAATAATCATTTACAACATTCGGATTAACGTATGGAATTTAAGAATTTGTCCACGGATTGTTGGCGAGGAAGATATGAAATTGCATAAATGCCGACTTCTCTTTACACTTTATCAAATCATCATCAGCATGAAATGAAAAAATGTAAGGGGCAAGACACAAGACACCCCACATGGGTTGTCTCCCATATTCATTTTTTTATTATATATATATATATATATATATTGTAATTATTCTAACATTGGTTAGGTTGAGGGTATTTGTGTAATTTCATAATTATATATAAATAAACACTCTTTAACCTCTCCAAATTAGTATCACCACATTACTAATCTCTTATTCACTCACACCGTATTCATAATCTCATCTAACCTAATTCGCCAAACAAATGTTGCCTTATATATTAATACTTATATTTTAGATGGAGATACCTATAAGCATATCAACAATGAGTTTTCTTATTGCATTCCTCATCTTATCCCTCATTTTTTGTAATTAAAAAAAGAAATTATTTTGATAAATAGTTTGAAAAGTTCATTACTTTTCTAAATATAGTTAAATTTTTTAGAATATTCACAAAAATAAATAAATAAATAAAACTCTGCAATCATGCATATATCCTATTTGACTTACCAATAATGTTACATTCTCCTAATTTATTACTTTTAAAAGATCTTTAAAGATGTGGTATTGAGATTAGATCCCACATGATGAAATAATTGACAAATTAAAATTTGACATTTATTAAACACATTATTAAAAGTAATTTTTAAAAATTATAAATTAAGTAACTTAGGGAGACAGTGACCATAAAAAAAAATATTTGGGAGACAGTGACCATAAGAAAAAATTTGGGTGAATTTAGGGAGACAGTGACGACAAAGATTTTTTTGGGTGAATATGACCGCAAAGTTTTGTTGGCTCCAGCCCACATGGAGGAGTAGTTAGAGGTTGGCTCCAAGTCAAGAAGTAGGAGGGGCGGCCAATTACTCCTCTTCCTTGACTTTGTTCCCTCTCATTTGTGTATAAATTGAGGTGATGAGGAATGGATGAAACACAACACAGACAGAGCAAGACAAAATCAGAGAGTGTGTGTGTAAATCTGTAGAAAGTGAGTGTGAGTTCTGTAATCTCCCCCGGGAAATTCTATAGTGAAATCTCTCCGTGGACGTAAGCAATTGTCGAACCACGTAAATATCTTGTGTCTTTTCTGTGTGTGGTTGATTTTTGGTGTGCCTAAACCTAATAAGTGGTATTAGAGCCTCGTTGGTCGATTTTCAAAAAAACATGGTGTGTTTTTCAAAAGCTGCCAAAAATCAAGTTGCTCGAAATTTACTTTTGAGCATACTAGAAGGAAGCTCTCGACGAGAGGAGTCTAGAATTGCAAACGCGCCCTTGCGCGCCACCTAAAGAAGGTGAGTGAAGCCCAGTTGTTGCCACGCACTTCACGCGCCGTTACCTGTACTAGCGTGTCATCCCAGTTGTATATATGTGCCCCACACACGATGAGTGTTCTGCATGTGATAGTGATGTCACTGCCACGTGTCAGTGCCACATCAGCGACACGGCAGCACCACGTTAGTACCACGTTAGCGCCACGTCAGTGCTACATCACTGTCACATCACTGCTATGTCAGTCTCATTTGACTGTTAACTGGGCGAGTTGACCCAACCCGACCCGACCTGACCCAGAGGTAGAGAGCTATCCGGTGCTATGTGGCTAAGGTACATCCGCAGATCTAAACCATCGAACTTATTTTGGCTAGATCTGAGATCCGTACAGCCAGTTTTTTGAATCAGAGTTTCTATAAAAAGTAAGAAGACGATGGAGGAATTCACATCAACTTCAGGATCCATGATCAAGTTGAATCCTTCCAATTATACAATTTGGAAGCCACAGATGGAAGACATCTTATATTATAAAGACGTGTTTGACCCTATTGCTCTAAAAAGGGTTAAACTGGAAGAAGTGAAGGATGAAGACTGGATAAAGATGAACTGGAAGACTGTCGGTTGTATCAAACAATGGATAGACCACAGTGTGTTCCGCCATGTCACCCAGGAGACAGATGCATATGTCTTTTGGACAATGTTAGAAGGAATGTACCAGTCAAAGACTGCCCAAAACAAAGCCTTGGTGATGAGAAGGCTTGTAAATCTGAAGTTGAAGAATGGTGTGTCTATCGCCGAGCACACCAGTGAATTCAAGAATCTGGTGAATCAACTTGCAACCGTCAAGATGCCCTTGGATGATGAAATGCAAGCAGTTCTATTGCTCAGTTCTTTACCGGACAGCTGGGAGAAGTTGGTGGTTTCTCTTAGTAACTCTACACCAGAGAGGAAGCTGGCCATGAGCATGGTCACAGACACCATGTACAATGAGGAGACAAGGAGGAAAGACATGGGAGGTAATCAGTCCCATGCTTTTCTCACAGAAGATAGAGGCAGAGATAAAGGTAGAGGAAGAAGCAAGAGTAGAGGCAGATAGAACAACAGGAGTAAATCCAGATACAATAAAAGTCAAGGTAACTCTAGCTTCACTTGCTTTCACTATTGCCAGGAGGGTCACATAAAGAGGAACTGTCCAAGCCAGAAAAATGAAGGCTAAAGCAGTAAGTCAAAGGGAGATGAGAACACGACAGCTACAACAATTGATGAAATACTTCTTGCAGTTGGTGAAGAGGAGGATAGCTTTCACGTGACTGACCACAGCTGTATAGAGTGGGTGATAGACATAACTGCATCCTATCACGCCACTTCCCATAGAGAACTCTTCAGCACGTACAACGTTGGAGATTTTGGCACTGTTCGAACGGGAAATTCTAGCTATTCGAAGATTGTGGGCATTTGAGACATTAGTATTCAGACTAATGTAGGACACAAGCTGGTTCTCAAAGATGTGAGTGAGGCATGTTCTAGATTTGCTCCTTAATCTTATCTCCAGAAGTGACCTAGACCGACAGGACTATACAAGTACATTCATAAATGGCCGTTGGAAGCCAACAGGAAAAGCTTTGACAATTGCCAGAGGAGATATGTCTTTAAAACTGTACAAGACTCAGATGAAGATCTGTCTGGGAAGTCTTAATGCAACAGAAGATAAGGAGTCACCAAACTTATGGCACAAAAAACTGGCTCTCATGAGTGAGAAGGGATTGCATCTGTTGGCAAAGCAATCCAAGATACCCTCATCCAAAGGGAGTGCCCTAAAGCCGTGTGATCATTACCTTTATGGCAAAAAGCATCAAGTATCATTCAGTTCAACGAGCAAGAGGAAAACAGAAGTGCTCAGTATGGTATACTCGGATGTTTGTGGCCCAATCGAAGTGGAGTCACTTGGCGGCCGCAAGTATTTTCTGACCTTCATTGATGATACATCAAGGAGGTTGTGAGTGCATTTCCTACAGACAAAGGATAAGGTATTCCAGCACTTTTAGGAGTTCCATGCAATGGCGGAAAGAGAGAGCAGGAAGAAGTTGAAGTGTCTTCGCACAGATAATGGTGGCGAGTACTCTTCCAATGCTTTTGAAGCATATTGTGCTAGCAGAGGTATCCGGCACGAGACAACAGTTCCCGGTACCCCACAACACAATGGTGTGGCAGAAAGGATGAACCGCACTATTGTTGAAAAAGTCAGATGCATGCTCAGAATGGCAAAGTTGCCAAAGTCATTATGGGCTAAAGCCGCCGTACAACCTGTTATCTCATCAACAGGTCGCCTTTAATCCCGTTGAATTTTGCAATATCTGAGGAAGTCTGGTCCAGAAGAAAGATATCATATTCTCACTTGAGAGTCTTCGGGTGTAAGGCGTTCGTACATATCTCCAAGGAAAACAGACAGAAACTTGATGACAAGTCCACTCCATGCATATTTGTGGGCTATTCAGATGCAGCATTTGGGTACAAGTTGTGGGACCCAGTGAACAAGAAGATGTTCAGGAGCAGAGATGTTGTGTTCTAGGAAGACCAAACAGTAGCAGATTTTGAGAAGTCTGCAAAGTCTAGAGATGTCATCACTCCAGACTTGTTCCCATCTCTTGAGCCATCACAAAATGCTAGATGTGATGATGTGCAACAAGAAGTGCCAGAGTTGCAGGATCCTATGCCAGAAATTGAGAATCAGGAAGAAAGACATGAAGACTCGGAAGAAGAGGGTGTTGAGCAGGGGGAGAAACCCCCTTAACCAGAGGCAATTGGGCCTAAGTTGTGGAGATCTGGAATAGCTACCGTGCCATCAACCAAATATCCTGCTTCTCAGTATATTTTGATTACTGATGAGGGGTAGCATGAGAGTTTTTCGGAAGCAAAGAGTCATACAGAGAAAGATTGCTGGATGCAAGCCATGAAGGAGGAGATGAGTTCTTTGTAGAAGAACCACACTTATGAACTTATTTCACTTCCAAAGGGCAGGAAGGCATTAAAAAACAAATGGGTGTACAAATTGAAGAAAGATGGCAATGGTAAAATATTGCAGCATAAAACTCGCTTGGTGGTCAAAGGTTTTGGGCAGAAGAAGGGAATTGATTTTGATGAGATCTTCTCTCCAATTGTGAAAATGACTTCCATTCGAGTGGCTCTGGGAATAGTAGCTCGCTTGAATCTGGAGGTAAAACAGATTGATGACAAGATTACCTTTCTCCATGGTGACTTAGAGGAAAAGATCTATATGGAGCAGCTAGAAGGGTTTGAAGTTAAAGGAAAAGAAAATCTAGTCTGCAAACTGAAGAAGAGTCTCTATGGCCTGAAGCAGGCGCCAAGACAATGGTACAAAGAAGTTTGATGAAGTTTGATTCATTCATGGTGGATCACAAGTACACAAGAACGGTAGCAGACCAGTGTGTATATTTCTGAAGGTTTTCGGATAGAAACTTCATCATCCTACTGTTGTATGTCACTGATATGCTGATCATCGGACATGATCCTACTATAATCAACAAGTTGAAAAAGGACTTGTCGCAGTATTTTGACATGAAGAATTTAGACCCAGCACAGCAGATTTTGGGCATGAAGATTGTTTGTGATAGGAAAGCCAAGAAGATATGGCTGTCACAAGAAAAATATGTTGAATGGGTTATTGAAAGGTTCAATATGAAAGATGCCAAGCCAGTCAATACTCCTCTAGCTAACCATTTCAAGCTGAGCAAGTGTTCTTGTCCCTCATCTACAAATGAAAGAGAAAAGATTGAGGCAATTCCTTACTTATCTGGAGTAAGGAGTTTAATGTATGCAATGGTGTGTACCCGGCCAGATATAGCTCACGCAGTTGGCGTTGTGAGTAGATTCCTCGCCAATCCAGGAAAAGAGCATTGGGAGGCAATCAAATGGATTCTTCGGTATTTGAAGGGAACTTAAAAAATGTGTCTATGTTTTGGGGAAGCTGAACCAATTTTGGAGGGTTTTACAGATGCCGATATGCGCGGGTGATCTTCATGGTAGAAAGTCTACATCAGAACACCTTTGCAGTGGGAGCTGTTTTATGGCAGTCCAAACAACAAAAGTGTGTTGCTTTATATACAACAGAGGCAGAATACATTGCTGCAGCAGATGCTGGAAAGAAAATGTTGTGGTTAAAGCGATTTCTCCAAGAATTGGGTCTACAGCAGGAAGAGTACAAGATACATTGTGATAGTCAGAGTGCAATCGATCTGAGTAAGAATTCCATATACCATTCACGTACAAAGCACATTGATGTTCGGTATCATTGGATACGAGAAGTGATGGAAAAACAGCTGATGAAGTTGGTGAAGATTCACACGGACAAGAATTTTTCTGACATGACGACCAAGGTTGTCACCAGAGACAAACTGGAAGTTTGCAAGAATCTGACCGGGATAGACTTCAAGTAAGAAGTCGGTTATCCATATAGGCGTGGAGGGGGAGAATTGTTGGCTCCAGCCCACATGGAGGAATAGTTGGAGGTTGGCTCCAAGTCAAGAAGTAGAAGGGGAGATGGTAGGTGGCAGCCCTCTCAATTACTCATCTTTCTTGACTTTGTTCCTTCTCATTTGTGTATAAATTGAGTTGATAAGGAAGGGATGAAACACAACAAAAATAGAGCAAGACAAAATCAGAGAGTGTGTGTAAATCTATAGAAAGTGAGTGTGAGTTCTGTAATCTCCCTCCGGGAAATTCTATAGTGAAACCTCTCCGTGGACGTAGGCAATTACCGAACCACGTAAATATTTGTGTCTTTTGTGTGTGTGATTGATTTCTGGGTGTGCCTAAACCTAACAAGTTTTAGGTCAAGTAGTTAGAAAAAATGTTGCTTGATTATGTTGGAGTGCAGCACTAGGTCCAATTACTGTACGCAAAAGTAGTTTTTGTGTATCATACCTCAACGTGTATTCTATTATGATGTGATTTTTTTATTTTATTTTTTTCAGATGTTGGGTGGATGCAATATTTTACATTAAATTATTTATAAAAAAATTAGATTAATCTTTTTTAAGATTTAAAAATTATATTAAATCCCATCAAATTTGACATAATTATATTTAAAAATTTAAAAATTTTAATTTAAATTAAATTTAGCTAAATTTTCAATAATATTTTGTCAGTTGTATGAATAAAAGAATAATATTAATTGTTTAATATTAAAATATATATATTATATTCGTATTTATTTTTGTGTTTACACGAAAATTTTATAATCCACATTTTGTTTTTGAATGTGTATCATATGTCTAGTTAAAACTTTTGTAATCTTTTATTATAACTCATTGGCCCCGTTTGTTTTCAGATGTATAATGAAGGGGATTGATAGTGAGGAGATTAATAGTGAGGGGACTATTAGTGAAGGGATTGATAGTGAGGGGATTAAATAAAATTGTGTTTGTTTTGATGATGGTTGTTAGTGTAGGGATTGTTAAATTATTTTTATATAAAATAAATATAAAATAAAAAAATACAAAAACAGAAACATAAACATTAATGTTTTTAAAAAAAATACCCAACATGTAAAAAAATTAAAAAATTAAAAAAAAAATTCAACAAAAATAAAACAAATAAAATAATAATTTTTACTTAAAAAAAATATAAAAAATTAAATAGCGCAGACAAGCCTTTCTAGGCCCCATTTCTCCTTTCTTCTCTTCTCTATCATGGGAAACTCAAGAGAAGAACAATTTCGAGTCTGAAACTACCAACAAGCGCAATTTGATGGCTCAATGATTTCGAGCACATTTGGACAAAATTTAATAAATGCAATGGAAAACCACTCTTCCCTCCTATCATGAAGACTCAAAGAGGAAAGTTGACACGCACCGAGTCTTATCAATATATCGTGGATTGATAAGTGACAATTCTCAAAACGATGGACTCGGCATAACATCTGGCCGAATCCAATCAACTCTAAACATTTTCTTTATGTCAATTTCATTGATTTTAAGCCAATTTTATTAATTCTTGCCATTCTTTAATCAATTTGTCCAAAGTGATGGTTAAGTCCACTACATGAGAAGAGACCTCAAACGAGAAATGATTCTTGGCATGAGAGAGAGCCTATGCCCTGACGATGAACCTCCGTAGAAATTAAGCCATTGAGCATAGGTCTCTTTCCCATGCCTTGAATAACCATCGATCGTTTGAAATAACTCTCAAACAAAATAAAAGAAGAAAAGAGAGAGGTTGCAGAGGTGATTGCAGGATCAATTATTAGAATGAGACTCTTCAAAATAAGAAATTAAACAAATGAAGCTATCAACTCAAACAACTCGATGTGTAAGGCCTAAACAACCGAAGTTATGAGGACATACAATACAACAAGCTAATATTCAAAGCATAAACTAATTTAACAAACTAGGACAGCCCTAAACAGCCCCAAATATGTTTTTTTTTTTTTTAAAAAAAAAAAAAGAGCATTGGCCAAAATTTATGCTAAGGAGCACAAAAAAGGTAGAAACACTACTAAAAAAATACTTTTTGCGACCGCCACATGCCGTTGCAAATAATAGAAACACAATCGCAAAAGACTTTTTGCGACGACCTAGGCAACCACAGATGAGGGATGCAAACGTGAGGGTGGCAAATACTTTTTGCGACGGCAAAGCAACAATCACAAATTATTTGCGACCCCCTAAACTACTTTTTGCGATAGCTATTTTGCCATCGCAAAAAAAAAAAAAAAAAAAAAAAAAAAACTTTTAGCAACCATTGTTTTAATGTCGCAAATAATTATTTAATAAAAAAAATCATATACGGGTTTGCTGCTACAAAAAAAAAATCAAAAATCAATTACAAGTACCAAACAATTTTTTGTAAATGAAAAAAAAAATTAACAAATTAATTAAATTTATAATAGACATTATCCATTAACCATCCTTAAATACACTGTACTAAAAAATTCAAGTCTTCAAAAAAAAAAAAAAATGGCTCCTAACATCAATCGCTCAATCATATCAACTATTCCCTCAACAAAATCTACAAAAACATATATCAAACTTGACTTGAAAATTTAATGCACTTCAATGTATTAGTTTAGCTTGAAATAATCAAAATAAAACTATGTCAGTGACTTCTCTCTATGGTAGATCAGTGATTTGCAACAAGAGTTTCAATTACCATGAAAGCAACTTCAGGCTTAACTTTGGGATCACTTAATCTGGCAATTTTGATCTCGGATATATACTCCCTTTATAGTGATCTGGTTGTCCTTTTACTGTTCAGTTGTATTCCGGACTCGGTTCCGTGGAGTTGGTAGTTGTATCTATCTTGTTGTCGTCCTTTAATTCCATTTGTTTGAGTTTTAGGATGTGTTGGGCATGTTTCGAACAGGTGGGTTGAACCTTGGTCTAAAATCTTGTTGCCAGGTTTTTGGTCGTTCCGCTCGAGCGGGCCTTGTTGCGCTCGAGCGGATATTGCACACTCCCAGTATATCGTGTCCCTGCAAAACTTCTGCAGGTGTGATTTTTACGCTCGAGTGGGTTTCTTTACGCTCGAGCAGTCGCGCTTGAGCGGGTACTCTGGTGCTCGAGTGGGTAGTACTTTTTGGTGTAAGTTCTGGAATGGGGAAATCTACGCTCGAGCGGATTGGTTTTCGTGCCCGAGCGGACGTACTTTATTCTTGTGTCTTGGCGCTCGAGCGGGCCTTCTTGCGCTCGAGCGTACCTAGTTTTTTGTTCTTCACGCTCGAGCGTTGTGTTCTCCGCTCGAGCGGGAATGTCGTATATCAGTTGGCAGCTGGGCATTTTAAAATCACTTTTTACATTCTCTCTCTCTCTCTCTTACTTTCTAAAAAGATATTTTGAGAGCTCCTCTCTCTAGAAACTCCCTTCTCTCTAGGGTTTGATCTAGTTAGAGTGTCTCCCTATCCTCTGGCTTTGTAAAAGGTGTGTTAATCGTCGAGGGCTCTATTTTGATCCGTGGATCTTTGAGTTTGGAGCATTTTGGTTTTCTTCGACTTCCCGTTTGAGCTCTAACTTCGAGGTAGGGATATCCTACTCCTTCTCATGAGTTTTGTCTTTGAATTTTAGCATTTTGATGAGTGGGGGGTTGTTGGGTAATTTTGAGAAAGTTTGGGCCTTTGTGTAATTTTACAAAAGTTGGGTGTAGACGCGCCCGCGCATGGGCCTCATGCTACAGTTCGGACTCGATTTTGTGTCACGGTTCTTAATCTGAACCAAAGAGTCCAAATCTGGCAAATCGTTTTGAGAAACAGATTTTTTTTGAAAAAAGTAGTGCCAAACATGGACTGCTTTGCCAGATACAGAGTCGCCACCTAAATATTTTAAAATGGGGGAATTTAGGAAACCCTGACTCGGTGCCGAAGGCCACATGTTCGTCATCACCGGAGTTGTCTCGGCTCGGGAGCTTGGGTACGATCGGGGTAGGTCAGCTATGAGCACCCCCTTTCACCCGGTCCGAAGACCGGCCTCTACTAACCGTGATATCCGTTTTTGAAAACTTTATGTGTTCTTAAACCAATTATTAGCCTAGAATTACTATGTTATGCGCGCAGCAAACAAGTATAGACTAGATTGTCTAATTTGGAAGTAAGCATTGCATATCCGTTTGTTTTGGAAAATGTTTTGGATTTGCTACTCGCAAGTAGGCTAAAACACGGATTTCAATGAGTTCCTCCAACTCAAACAATCCAACCTTCACCCACAGGCATCCAAGCAGTTTATAACACATAAGCATCTAGCCACATGTTAAGCATGCTGTCATGGCAACATTCACACTCATGCGAGATGCTAAAGCGAAAATACTTACATTGTACTCCGTGCCAACAGTAGACACCCCATTTTTGACCGTCCTCAAGACTTGGACGTCACCGTTTGAACACTCGGTGATTATCCTTGTTTGTGTTTGTTTGGAGTTCCCGGAGGTCTCGGCTCGCGCGCCATGCCTCAGGATCCCCGAATTCGACCGTTTAGTGTTTGGTTTTGCACCAAACACTTGCATCTTGCCTTGGAGAGGCAGAGTGGGGCTTGTAGACCATCCCCACCCATCACCGGCAGTGGCTAGATGCCACCGGCTGGTTTTTGCTGCCACCGGCAATATAGTTTGCCGGCCGGCACTCTTTTTTGCCGGTCAGCACTTTTTTGTGCCGGTTGGCACTCTTTTTGGCCAAGATGGCATTTTTGGCCGGCCGATTGCTGTTCATCTGCTTTTGCAGATATTTTTAGACAGCTGTATTGCTTTTGCTCCCCTCCATACACGTGTATGGAGGGATCTCCCTCTTGCAAAGCTTGTCTTGTAAGCTTTACAAGAGGCATATGGAGAGCTTTTAGACATTTTTGAGAGAGAAAAATACAGACCAAGCTCTGGTTTTTCTAGGGTTAGGGTTAGATATACACTACCTATCTCTCTTTCCCTCTCATTTGTACACTAGGTGTTTTGTGTCTCACTATTGCACACAAACACCTAGTGTTTCACCTTCCTCTTGGAGCTGAGGTTCTAAAGAGTGTGTTTTGAAGTTTTGGTGTTGGATTCAAGCTCAAGGAGGCCATTGGAGCACCATTTGTGAAGGGGTCTTCAAGGGTGAGATTCTAGTCCCTTTTTCCCCCATTTTTGCATTGATTTTCTACTAGTCTTAGAGCTGTTTTTGTGATTATTGTATAACATAAAAAAGTTCTGTTTTTAGGCCCTCTTTATTGTTTATTAAGAGTGTTTTGTTGTTTGAGGGTTGTTGACCACCCTTAGGCCTCAAAAGGCCTCATTTTGAGCCATTTTGTGTTAGCTCCGGGATTTTGGTGTTGAGGTCTCTTCACCACTGAAATCTTGAGGGATTTCAGTGGTGAAGATGATGCTTTGAAGTCCCAAGAAGGAGAGGGCCACCCCCTCTCCTTATTGTCCTTGAAAAGGGCATATTTTGGCCTCTTAAGGAAGCCTATGTTCGAGTGTGTGTTGAGCATGTTTGGTTTGTTTTTCATGCTTATATATCCATAATATAACATGATTTCAAGTTGGTTTTGGAACTTCATGCATGCTTAGCATAGTTGCCATGTAATGCCTTATTTGTGCCTTAACATGTTCTAGGTTGTTAGCCTTTGTTGGAGCATGTTTTAGGCTTGTATTTGTGAAGATTATGTGCTTATTTTGCCATGTTTTAGATCTTTCCATGAGTATTTGGGTTGATTTTAACATGCATTATATAGCTCTTTTGTATTTGGGCTTGTTGGCCTTGAGTATGTGCATGTGTAGCATGCCACCTTTGCATTGTTTTGGTGATTTGGGATCATCCTATATGCCATTTCAGTCCCATGTCCATGCTTGTTTGATTGCCTTGCATGTCTCTTTAATGCTTTGAAAGCATGTGTTGCAATGCTCCATGTTTTGGCCATGGTGTATGCCTTTGTATTTGGGCCATTTAGATGCCATCTAAAGAGTCCTTTAGCTTTGTTTTAACATGCTAAACCTCTGATTTTGGTCCTTCTTTGCATGCCTTGTTTGGTCTTGTTAAGTGTAGCTCAATGCCACTTTGGTTTACTTTGAACACCGAGGCCATTTGTTGCATGCTTGACTTGATTTATAACTTGATTTGGCATCATTTTATAGCATGATTTCAATGCTTATGTTGCATACTAATTGCTCTTGTTTATCCCTTTCAAGTGTGCTTGAGGGTTGTTTAAATTGTGCCCAAGTGTAGGCCTTCCATCATGTGTACGTGTGCATGTGTTTTGGCCTCTTGTTTTGAACACTTTAGCTACTGTTTTAGGCCTTTTTAGAGTTGCCTAATTCATGTATAAGTCCATCTTGCCATTCACTTGCATTGCCATATGTATGCTTGTATGCTTGCATAAGTGCTTTGCCATGCCATGTTGCATCCTTAGCTTGTATGCCTAGGTTGCATTGCATCTTGCATGCATTCCTTGTCCCTTGACTTAGGTGATAGGGATTGGGAGTTTTGTTTGATTGGTTTGCATACATTTGAAACCAAAGTTGCATACTTGGTTCTTTGGGCCATCATGCATGGAAATGCGTGATTGGTGGTCCGAGAACCGAGACACATGTCCCTTCGAGTCATCACAATGATAAGAGACATGGTTGGTGCATACATGCCTTGAATTGTGTTGCCATGCTTTGTTTTGCCCTCTGTTGCTGTGAGTTGCAGGTTCTGCAGGAATAATCTGCCGACCGGCAGTGTAATGTGCCGACCGGCACCATTTTCTCTGCCGACAGATTCAATTTTGTGCCGATGGCCATACCACACTGCCGGTGGCAATTTCAATCAGCCGGCGGTGATCCTCTCTGTCCAAGGGATCAGTCCTGAGCCTTTGACAGCCTCCAGAGGAGGAAAGGAAGGAAAACAGAGGCAGCCCATGCATGGTGGCGCGTTTCCCGAGGTGTTTTCCTGCTTTAATTAATTTATTTAATTTGTTAATTAAATTAGTTAATTTGTAATATTAATTAGCTTGCGTAGTTAATTAATTTGTAATATTTATTCGGTCCCTCCGAGTGAGGGCAAATCTGTAATAAGTGTGCGTGAGTGTGTGTATGTCTTCCAACCTCACTTCTTTTTTTCCTTTTACTTACCCGCTTTAATGGTTAGTATTAGGGCACGTTTAATTTAGCATACCTTATGCTATGCATGTGTGCATCCATGCATTTGTATTGCATGCATTAGGCTCGGTACATCACGCTAATTGCATCAATACTTCAATTCCCAAACTGAATACGTGATAATTGTGCATTTTCACATGACATGTTTAGGATAGCCGAGCCTATTCTAGCAACATTTTGTATGCGATGCATTAGGCACTTCACATGGACTTGGATCATGCATGTTTGCTAACAAGTTCTTTGTTTTGGCACGGAGTACTATGTAAGTATTTCCGTTTTAGCATATCACATGAGTGTGAATATTGCCATGACAGCATGCTTAACATGTGGCTAGATGCTTATGTGTTATAACTGCTTAAATGCCTGTGGGTGAAGGTTGGATTGTTTGAGTTGGAAAAACTCGTTTAAATCCGTATTTTAGCCTACTTGCAAGTAGCAAATTCCAAAGCATTTTCAAACCAAACGGATATGCAATGTTTATTTCCAAATTAGACAATCTAGTCTATACTTGTTTGCTACGCGCATAACATAGTAATTCTAGGCTAATAAATGGAATAAGAACACATAAAGTTTTCAAATACGGATATCACGGTTAGTAGAGGCCGGTCTTCGGACCGGGCGAAAGGGGGTGCTCATAGCTGACCTTCCCCGATCGTACCCAAGCTCCCGAGCCGAGACAACTCCGGTGATGACGGACATGTGGCCTTCGGCACCGAGTCAGGGTTTCCTAAATTTCCCCATTTTAAAAATATTTAGGTGGCGACTCTGTATCTGGCAAAGCAGTCCATGTTTGGCACTACTTTTTCAAAAATCTGTTTCTCAAAACGATTTGCCAGATTTGGACTCTTTGGTTCAGATTTAGAACCGTGATCACAAATCGAGTCCGAACTGTAGCATGAGGCCCACGCGGGCGCGTCTACAGTTTCTGGCGACTCTGCTGGGAAATTTTAGAGAGTTTGACTCGAACTCATGATATCCTGTTTTGATTTCATTTATGTGTTTCTTTGCATTGCATGTGCATTGGTGTGCCTAGGAACACAGTGTTTGCCATCTGCCATTCCTGAACGGTTTGCCGGAGGCTTGTCTTGTCAAGGCATGTCCATAAGGCTGACCGGCTATGGGCTCTGACAGCATGGGAACACAAACCCCGGTTTACCGGGGCACCCTTTTTGACCATTCGACCTAGTGCATATTCGGATCCATAGTGACCATTCCAAATTAGGACAGGTTGCTTACCCGTTTATAGGTTGTTTGAAACCGCTGTGTGCGTAGTGAAACCCTAGCTCCTGACAAAATAGGACAAGGAAACCCTACCCCAACATAGGGGTGTTTTGTTCTCTTTACTTGCTATGTGCTTTTAGAGTGTTGCTCTACAGGAACGCACATGTCAGTTTGCAAGTTTGAGTATCAAACCTGGGGACACCAGTATCAGTATCAGTTGTGAGAATCAGTTATCCGCGGGTATTGGTTCAGTTTTCGGGAACAGTGACTTCTGGGAACAGTGATCAGCAGTAGGGTACAGTTGTTTGGCTACACCCGTGATTGATCAGTTTGGGCTGAAATGCTGTCTGTTTTTCTTTCAGTTCGGAGGGTTGCAGAGTTGATACAGGAATAACCAGTGTCTCCCCTTTGCTGAGGCAGAATTTATGGCGGCACAAAGTTCAGAAGAAGTTGTGGTTATGACAGCCGCATCGGAACAGGGGACCGCTCCACAGAGTGAGGCCAGCATCAGTATGTCATACCCGCCCAGGTCGCCCGTTGTGCACCCGGTTTGGGCTCCCCAGTTATACCAGGCTCGTGAGCCCACCACCTTCGAATTGATGGGGATGATAGGCGATCTCCAAAGGTCTGTGGCGGACCTCGCCTATGGAATATCGGCTTCACCGCCAGCGGCGCCGTATGCCGGGAATTTCGTACCACAAGAGCCCCCGCTACTGGGGCGGATTGTGATAGAGCTCAGCCAGCCAGAGGTGGCTTCCAACTATAGCCACGACATGCCAGCACCAACCCCGACCCTTGATCAGGCTGAGGCCAGAGGAAAAGACAAGGCAAAGGTAGATGCCGACCCTATTGAGCAACTGCTGTGGGCAGTTGAGGCTCTGAAAGCCAGAGGGATGAACAAGCAACAAACATCTGCGATCGTGATCAAAGCTGTGGATGATGCTTTCCCCACTCCGATCAAAGGCAGTTCAAGCCAGGCAGAAAACCGGGATGGGCCCCGTCATGCCCAGACAGTTCCTGTAGTTCCCACCCCTGCACCGGGAAAGGTCCAAAAGGCCAAGGCAGCGCCAGCTGATCCTTTCGCCAGCGCATCTGGCAAGAATCCTCAAACTGCAAAGTACCTGCCCCGAGGGCGCAGAGTCTTTCACGACCTCCACATGCCTTTGTCTAGGGCATTGCGAATATTGGCGAAGAATGGGCATCTTAAGCCTTTGGAGCCCCGGCCACTCCCGAAGAATCTCCCCGCCACTCATGATGCTACCTTGTACTGCGCGTACCATCAACAGTCCGGTCACAGCACCGATGGATGTTCCCGCCTTCGTCATGAAGTGCAGGATTTGATTGATAACAAGGTTATCCTACCACCCACCTCAGGCAAGCCCGTCACCACTCAGTTGTTGGATTTCGAGGGCTCAGATACTGCGAGTATGTAAAGCGAATCGCCTGCGGGTAACATTTGATCTATTTTTGAGCATCGGTGAAACCAAGTTTTGTAAATCCTGGCTTGGATGTCGAGTCAGTCTTTTGTTTTGGGTCTGTCTCTTTGTCTTGAGTCAGTCTTTTGTTTAAGGGTCTGTCTGGTTGTATCGAGTCAGTCCCCGTTGTATATAATACCAGGTGATTCTGGGGTTGTTGTCCCGAACACCGTTTTGTTTTATTATTATCTGTTTTTGTTTTGAGTCTGTCTCTACCGAGGGGCCAGTTGCACCAATAGAACCGATTGAAACAGCTGTTGCTATCTCAACTTCATGCTTGCTTTCAGCGTAAGTGCCAGAAAATTTGATTGGGCTGACAGTACATCTCGCCTGCTCTCCTGTGTGCCAAACTCATTGCATTAACCTAAGTTTTTCAAAAAACAAACCTTTTGAACACTGCGGTGATGAAAACGAAGAGGAAGGAATTCCTCGGGTTTTGTAAAATTTTGATCATTTTGAGAGAAAGAGAGGCGTGCTAAGCCTTTTTATGAATAAAGCCATGCTTGTCGGCATGAGTACTGAGAAGGACCCTGGCCTGATCCAGATTGGTTCCACACTATCTTCGGCGCGAGCGATTCGTCGCTTTCTTAAAAACTTTCAAAAACAAATGTTTTACGCGGCCCTGCGAAGACCTGTATGGAATCGCTCTTGAGATTGCGCAGCCTAGGATCGCTCTCAGCCTCAAGATTCAACCTATTTGTTTTCCGAGTTTGAACCCGTTCAGAATGTTCAGAAAGTTCAACGGACAAACGCCATGAAAGGCCCGTGTGGCCAATTTTGAGGTAGCCTTCGATCAAGAAGCATCAAGGCCGCATCAGAAGGAGTAGATCTCGCCGGAAGAAGCTCGTAGAGTAACCATGATGGATTCTTCTGTAAATCAGTGCAACAGCCGTTCTCCTGGACACAGAGAGGCTTCAATTTCAAAAACCATTTGGCATGGATTTGCTACACTTTTACCCTTTGAGAGGCTCGCTGGGTCGAAAACCCGGAAGGGCGACCCAGGCAAAAGTTAGAGCAAGAGAAAAATACAAAAAAAGAGCAAAAATACAAAAAAGAAGAAAAGAAAAGAAAAGACAAAAAAAGCAAGAAAAGAAAAAGAAAGAAGAAAAAGAAATAGAAAATGAAAAGAAGCTCGCAAGGTCGAAAACCCGCATTGGGCGCCTTGGCAAAAATGAGAGCCAAACAAAGTGAAGGTTAAAATACCCGAGTGGACCTTAACCGGAACTACGTAAGGCTTGATTCCCATGTTTGGGATACGTAGGCAACTTCATCATGAAGTCCAGCCCCCAACGCTTTCATAAGCGTCTCAGTCCATGCAATGGTTTCGATTTCATCCCCAAAGTCCAGTGGCCAACACCCTTCAAGGTGATTGTGTCCATATATGTGTTGTGACCGTCTTCGTCATCTCTGTGTCTAAGAGCTCGACCACCGCCAATGAAGACTGTCTGCGGATTGCTGCGGCACCATCCCAAACGAGGGGCAACTTTCCGTTGCCACGAGCCGCCGTGAACCGCCATTCAAACTAGGGGCAACTTTCCGTTGCCTCCCACGCCCCTTTAAACCAGGGGCAATTTTCCATTGCCTCCGATCCGAGGTTGTGCATCTCGAAGGGTAAGTTCCATGCTTGTTGAGCATCAGCTGTTTGAAAAAATAGTTTTTGAAAATTTTTATTGAGGTTGACTATTTTCTCGAAAACTATTTCATTTTCCAAAACTGGACCATTGTCTTGGACCCAAAAAAGGAAAATTTTCAGTGCTTACAGCCTGACTTGCATGCTTTTCAAATCAAAAATCGAACGAGTACGTTAATCCGACTCTCATTTTGATCAAACTTGTTTTAGAAGAAAACCAAAACGAAAAGAATGGTTAAAATGATGAACTAGGGGCACAGTTAAGCCAGGCGTTCTGTCTCTCCCCCGTCATCGACGTACTTGCTAGAAGAGCGCTCTACCCGTCGGAAGAAATAGCTGTGAGCTAACGGCATCGGGCGTGAACCCACACCTTTCTATTTATCCATCAATCACCCTGGGGAGGGATGAAAAATGAGAGAATGAAGAATAGAGAGGTGTAAGTTGAGAGAAAAGTGAGGAAAAGGGTTTTGAGAAAAAAATCCGAGCTCAAGAGCCGAGTGATGTGAGAATCACAAATCAGAAAGGGTGGGAAACAATACCCAGTTTGAACTGGCTCCTCGTGGTCCGAGGTCCCCCATCTTCACTAACGCGTCTGTATGTCGTGTCTTTGGCTTTGTTTACCTCAACCCTTGTTTTAGGTCTTTTTCGAGGGTGTCTCGTTGTGTTTAGGTCGTGTACCTTTATATTTGAGTCCTCCCCGCTGTGTTCAGTTGTAGGCTCGATATCTCGGTTTGAAAAACCCTCATTCGATTTCAAAAATCATTTACGCTCAGAATGCTGTGCCATTCTCTACATTTGAACGTGTTTCGACTCCAACCGGTTCCATCTTTGAGGTCCGTCCTGTCAGATTAGGCCGTTTGTTCAGAAGTTTGCCGTGTGCAGAATGAATCGAATGCTGTGTTATGGGCTGAATGCAGATTAATCCCCAACAGAGTAAGGGCTGTGTGTCCAGAATCAGGCAGTGGGTTGCTTGGGTTATTTTGCTGTTGGCTGTTTAGTTATCTGATTATTACAGTGCAAGTGTTTAATTTTCAGACAACCAATCAATTTCATTTACATTGAGGTGTAACATGATGAGATGCGATGCAATGCATGAAACGTGTAAATGTAAACACTTTTTCAGATAAAAAGTCCGTTTCATTTCATTATCTTTTCAAATGTACAAGTTTTGAAGAAAATGAAAATCTGCCTGCGGCAGTACAAGGTAATCTATCTACCAACAAAAAGAAAAGTACAAGAAAGAAATAAAAGATAGCAAAAATCCGCATCTGTGCCGAGCACTCCAAGGGCTGTCAGTCCGTCCTGGTCCTCTTCCTGGACGAGGGTCCAGGAGCATCCTCAGCATCGTCGTCAGAGCCCGAGCTAGAACCGTCTCCGGTCTCCTCCTCCGATGACCCTGCCTCCGCCTCTGACTCCTCGTCGTCGTCATCGTCCGGGACTGGAGCTCGCGAGCTACTCCCGACATGAGTACGCCCTCCCCTGGTACGGGGAAATATCCTGCCCTCCTCATCTCTCCCCCGAGCAGGGACAGAAGGTCTGGCCGGAGCACCTCCTGCCATGGGAATCTGGAAAGGAGGCTGAAAAAGTACACAAAAAGGGAAATGCATCAGTACACTGTGAACAGTTTAAAGGTGCAGAATACAGTGTGTGAATACAGTGTAAGAGTGCCGTGAGCAGTTTAGCAATGCAGAATGCAGTGTGTGAATACAGTGTAAGAATGCCGTGAGCAGTTTAGCAATGCAGAATGCAGAGTATGAGTACAGTGTAAGAATGCCGTGAGCAGTTTATCAGTACAGAGTACAGTGCAGAAAGCAGTGTATGCAGTGTGTCAGATGCTGTGAGATCAGTGTATCACGTGTTGTGCCGTGCATCAGATTATGCAAAGCAGTGTATGAGTGGTTTGAGGCCAATGTCAGAAGAACATACCGGTATGCTGTAGATGGCTAGGAGGTCAAATGTCCGCTGGAGCATCCCCATCATCGAGGCATTCATCGCCAACGACTGACGGGTGTACCCCGAAGAAGCCTGCAAAAGTATCAGATGCATTAGTATTCTGTGGAATATCAAGTAAACTGAATTGAACGACTATACCAAAGTGCCGTGATACATACCGGTGGTAAGTCGGGGACATCAACGAACTCATGACCAGCCGGTGGAGGGGCGAAGGGGATCTGATAGGTCGACCCACCCTGCCCTAGGAAAGTCAGTACAGCAGGCAGGGCAGGCCAGCCAGCTCCCCGTCCTCCCTGCACTCCACCCCTACCACGGACCCGGGCCCTCCTCGAAGATCCAGCCCCTGCTCCCGCTCCGGCCCCAGCCGCCGATGCTACAGGCCTGGCCCCCTCTGCTCGACGACCACTCAGGGGGCGCATCAGGTACGTCCGCACGTACTCCTGATAGTCGCTGGTGCCTCGGAAGTCGGCCTCCTCCCAGCCGATGGAGTAATCATCCAGCTGCTCAGTGGTCAGCCCCTCGGTCTCCCTCATCTCTGCAGGAGGATGAGCCGGGACTATCTGCTCAGGTAACCCGCGGGTCTGGCGTAGAAAACGCTCCCCCAGGTACCAAGCCCGACAAAACGAGCCCTCTAGCAAGATCCGGAAACGCGAGGTCTCCTCAGCACCAGGGAACCGACCCCGCATCGCCGACGGCAAGGATGCCCATGGCCGCCAAGTGATCTGAAAGTGACAGACAGTTTGTTACCTACTGTTATTGAAATATGCAGTGGGAAAGCGAAGCTAAATAAACTGAAAATAAAACATACCTCGGCCGAGGTGATGGTGTCAAAATATCGGCGGAAGAAGCCGAATGTCTCCCGTGGTCGCCGGGTGCATCTCCCGTCGAAGCGACTCGAGAACGGGACAGCCGGAGGAGGCTCCGTGACTGGTACGGGTGCAAGCCTAGGGAAGTAGGCGTAAACCCACAGCTGCAAAACAGATGTCAGTATGACCATCAGATAAAGCAGGATATGCAGAATAAAGCAGGAATGGCAGAGCCGTGTGTTGTGCAGTGTATTGTGTGCAGTGTACAGTGTGAGCAGTGTACAGTCAGTGTAAAGCAGAATGTATGTGTGTGCCGTGTGTACAGTATACAGCAAGTATAAAGCAGACCACAGTGTGTGCAGTGTACTGAGTACAGAAAGTACGAGACAGGAATGAAAAGCGGAGAAGAAATGTACCTCCCAAGCCCGCCAGTAACCTCCAAGTAGCTGGCCGCTGCCGCGCGAAGCCGAGCTCATGTATCCGTACAGGGTGGCCAGAGCAGCGCCGCCCCAGTCGTAGTGCAAAATATCCCGGACGTCCACCAGTGCGCTGAGAAGACAGAGAGGCACGGTGTTCGCCCGGTCGGCGAAGATGGTAGTCCCGAACAGGAACATGAGGAAGCCGCGAGCATACCTCTCCTCGTCCTCCGGGGTCATCTGCGCCTCCTCCTCCAAAACGGGCTGGACCCTGAACTGTGTCTCGAACCAGGAGTACCGCACGAAGCCTGGACGAGCTAGCAGTGGGGCCTCCCCCAGTAGATGGACCTGAGCGGCGGTCCACTCATCCATGTCTGTGTCAAAAGGGATTGGATCCCCCCCTACCCCGATGCCTGTGAGCATCGAGAAGTCATAAGGGGTCATCGTCATGTCCTCTGCAGCAGAAAAATGGAAAGAATCGGTGGTGTCCCACCACCTCTCCGCCAAAGCGGCAAGAAGAGATCTGCATGTGGACAACCTAGAGAGCCCTCGGCAGAAGGTGCCGAAGCCCGCCCGGTCCACGATGCGCTGGACCGCATCAGGGAGCTCGTCATACCACTCCCGTGCACCAGTATTCCCATACCCACGAATGGTATGGGAACCCTCCTGCAAACAGAAAATGACAATTGCAAGACAACCTTCAAAATGCAATTTTGAAAAGACAGATATGGCATGTATGCAAGTTTGTCAGATTCAGGCAAATACCGGATGCCGGTGTGCTTACTGTGTCAGCATGTTTGGGTGTTTCAGAACAGATGTAGCGTGTGTGCAAGTTTGACAGATTCAGACAAATACTGGGTACCAGTGTGTGTGCAGTGAAATACAGTGTGTGCCGTGTGTTTGGGTGATTCAGGGCTAGTGCAGTGTGTGTGCATGTGTCAGTCTCAAGCAGATATCAGTTGTATGTATGTTTACAGTCAACTACGGTCTACGGCATATCAGATTTCAGCAATTAGAGAATACAGCTAACTATGGCAGTTTTTGTATCCTACATTGCGGAAAGTAAAACAGAAGACAAAGAATTACCTCAGAAGTGCCGAATGAAAGGTGGGAGGTAGGCTCGCGTAGTAGTAGCTCAGGCGCCGCGTACCTCTCAAAGCTCCGGAACTGACGCAGGCCGTCTGGGGGCAGAACGTGGATCGCCGGCCGGTAGGTCGCCGGGTCGAACGGGCGCTCGCTCAGTGGTAAGAGCTCGACCCCGGGATCCATCTCGTGGTCCGGGGGAGTCCCGCCACGTGGAATGTCGTCCGCCATGTAGAGAATGATGTGAAAATGGCCGGAAAAGAAAACCGAGCCGGAATGTGAAGAGTCAACTGAAAAGTCAACTCCTGAGAGGGTCGGAAATGGCCGGGAAGGCCGGAATGTGAAGAGGCACGGAAATGAAGAGGAAAGTGAGGGGAACAAACCCTGAAAAGGCTAGAACGCCAAACGAGGCACCGAAACGAAAATGTGATCGGTGGAAAACGTCCGAAACGCGAAGAGAAACGCGAATCCGACGACGAAACGGGCGTAGAACGCGAAGAAACGGAGAAACGGGAAGAGAAAAAGCTCTAGAGAGAGAGAACAAGAGTTTTCGGCAGCCAAGGAATGAGGAAATAGGGCTTGAAGCCCTATTTTATAACACCCAAGGTGAAAAGACAAAACTGCCCCGCACCAGCAACTGTTTGCCGGTCGGCAATGTTTTGTGCCGGCCGGCACTTTTTTGTGCCGATAGAATTGTTTTTGTGCCGATGGCCAGCCGGTGGCCTCCCCTTTCGGCCGGTGGGGTTCCCACAGCCTTGGTTAGGCCATATGAGAAGTTTGTGATCTTCATAGCTCAAGAAAGTGCAAGAAAGTGCATCTCCGACGTTCAACCGGCCTCCGTTCTGACCGCGGGCCGTGTCTCCAGTGCGTGGCACTCGAATTCGTACAAGGTGTATCCTTTTTGTATCCTTTTGAATTCAAAAGTTACCCCATGTGTGTTGCACAAGTTCATCACACTACTTCGATGCATTACATCGCGCTGTCGCGCGCCACACATTTGCATTGTTATGCACGTGTTACATGCGTTGCAACACGCACCCCTTTGCATTGACGTGCACATTTCTCATGCATCATCATTGCATTTCCATTCCATGCATTGTCATGCATCCCAGAATACGTGCGTTGTTGCGCATTTAAGCCCGTTTACGTTCCGTGTGGCGTGCGTGTCACACTGATCGTCGCACTGTTTTGTGCATTTCAAACTGTTGCACTGTTTTGTGCATTTCGAACCTCGCGCTGTCCTGCGCATCGCACTGTTTTGTGCATTTCAAACCTCGCGCTGTTCTGCGCATCGCACTGTTTTGTGCATTTCAAACCGTCGCACTGTTTTGTGCATTGCATTCCGTCGCGCTGTTTTGCGCATCTCATTGCATTTTGCATTGTCATGCATGTTAATTACATTACCTGCGTAGACCGCATGCTTGTAATCATTTCTTTACTTGCGTAGACCGCATGTTAACTCTTTATTTGCGTAGACCGCATCTCAATTCTTTACTTGCGTAGACCGCATGTTAACTCTTTATTTGTGTAGACCGCATGCTTAGTTCCATTACTTGCGTAGACCGCATGTTTAATTTCATTACTTGCGTAGACCGCATGTTTTGCTTGCGTAGACCGCATGCTTAATTTCATTACTTGCGTAGACCGCATGTTTTGATTGCGTAGACCGCATGTTTAATTTCATTACTTGCGTAGACCGCATGTCTTGATTGCGTAGACCGCATGTTTAATTTCAATACTTGCGTAGACCGCATGTTTTGATTGCGTAGACCGCATGCTTAGTTCCATTACTTGCGTAGACCGCATGTTAATTCCATTACTTGCGTAGACCGCATGTTTTGATTGCGTAGACCGCATGCTTAGTTCCATTACTTGCGTAGACCGCATGTTTAATTTCATTACTTGCGTAGACCGCATGTCTTGATTGCGTAGACCGCATGTTTAAATTTCATTACTTGCGTAGACCGCATGTTTTGATTGCGTAGACCGCATGCTTAATTCCTTTACTTGCGTAGACCGCGTGTTTTGATTGCGTAGACCGCATGCTTAATTCCATTACTTGCGTAGACCGCATGTTTTGATTGCGTAGACCGCATGTTTAAATTTCATTACTTGCGTAGACCGCATGTTTTGATTGCGTAGACCGCATGCTTAATTCCTTTACCTGCGTAGACCGCATGTTTTGATTGCGTAGATCGCATGTTTAATTTCAATACCTGCGTAGACCGCATGTTTTGCTTGCGTAGACCGCATGTTTTAAATTGCGTAGACCGCTTATTAAGTTTCGTTACCTGCGTAGACCGCATGCTTATGATCAATTCGTTACTGGCGTAGACCGCATGCTCCACTTACATGTTTGTATTTCCGCAGCATTGTTATACCCCCCACTTGCTTTGCGCTGTCACGCATTTCGAGTATGCTATTGTGCATGTTGCTAACAATATTGTACCTGTTAAGTTTGTTTTCTTTTCAGGCACGATATTGTATGTACGGTTCATTTGAAGCTGGTGCAACCAGACGAGTCGCACAGGTATTGTATCTCCCGAGTGAGACGTATTGAGAATTCCATAATTCTCTTACATCCTTTCTGCATTGTAGTGTAGTTTGATGTATGTTAGCTTAAAATTGTCGCATGTTTGCTTCATTACAGCTTTATTTGCATGATCATAAGTTATGCTCGGCTTCGTGCATTGTCTTGCATTTTGCCCCTGCCTTCGGGCGCATATCTTATTTGTCTTGTATGATTGTCTAAGTCTTCGGCCTTGTCAAAAATGGGTCGTCTCTGGGCTTTGACATTCACTCCCGTCATTGTTATGACTTTCGAGTTCTGTCAAAGAGGGGCAACTGTAGACACCCCATTTTTGACCGTCCTCAAGACTTGGACGTCACCGTTTGAACACTCGGTGATTATCCTTGTTTGTGTTTGTTTGGAGTTCCCGGAGGTCTCGGCTCGCGCGCCATGCCTCAGGATCCCCGAATTCGACCGTTTAGTGTTTGGTTTTGCACCAAACACTTGCATCTTGCCTTGGAGAGGCAGAGTGGGGCTTGTAGACCATCCCCACCCATCACCGGCAGTGGCTAGATGCCACCAGCTGGTTTTTGCTGCCACCGGCAATATAGTTTGCCGGCCGGCACTCTTTTTTGCCGGTCAGCACTTTTTTGTGCCGGTCGGCACTCTTTTTGGCCAAGATGGCATTTTTGGCCGGCCAATTGCTGTTCATCTGCTTTTGCAGATATTTTTAGACAGCTGTATTGCTTTTGCTCCCCTCCATACACGTGTATGGAGGGATCTCCCTCTTGCAAAGCTTGTCTTGTAAGCTTTACAAGAGGCATATGGAGAGCTTTTAGACATTTTTGAGAGAGAAAAATACAGACCAAGCTCTGGTTTTTCTAGGGTTAGGGTTAGATATACACTACCTATCTCTCTTTCACTCTCATTTGTACACTAGGTGTTTTGTGTCTCACTATTGCACACAAACACCTAGTGTTTCACCTTCCTCTTGGAGCTGAGGTTCTAAAGAGTGTGTTTTGAAGTTTTGGTGTTGGATTCAAGCTCAAGGAGGCCATTGGAGCACCATTTGTGAAGGGGTCTTCAAGGGTGAGATTCTAGTCCCTTTTTCCCCCATTTTTGCATTGATTTTCTACTAGTCTTAGAGCTGTTTTTGTGATTATTGTATAACATAAAAAAGTTCTGTTTTTAGGCCCTCTTTATTGTTTATTAAGAGTGTTTTGTTGTTTGAGGGTTGTTGACCACCCTTAGGCCTCAAAAGGCCTCATTTTGAGCCATTTTGTGTTAGCTCCGGGATTTTGGTGTTGAGGTCTCTTCACCACTGAAATCTTGAGGGATTTCAGTGGTGAAGATGATGCTTTGAAGTCCCAAGAAGGAGAGGGCCACCCCCTCTCCTTATTGTCCTTGAAAAGGGCATATTTTGGCCTCTTAAGGAAGCCTATGTTCGAGTGTGTGTTGAGCATGTTTGGTTTGTTTTTCATGCTTATATATCCATAATATAACATGATTTCAAGTTGGTTTTGGAACTTCATGCATGCTTAGCATAGTTGCCATGTAATGCCTTATTTGTGCCTTAACATGTTCTAGGTTGTTAGCCTTTGTTGGAGCATGTTTTAGGCTTGTATTTGTGAAGATTATGTGCTTATTTTGCCATGTTTTAGATCTTTCCATGAGTATTTGGGTTGATTTTAACATGCATTATATAGCTCTTTTGTATTTGGGCTTGTTGGCCTTGAGTATGTGCATGTGTAGCATGCCACCTTTGCATTGTTTTGGTGATTTGGGATCATCCTATATGCCATTTCAGTCCCATGTCCATGCTTGTTTGATTGCCTTGCATGTCTCTTTAATGCTTTGAAAGCATGTGTTGCAATGCTCCATGTTTTGGCCATGGTGTGTGCCTTTGTATTTGGGCCATTTAGATGCCATCTAAAGAGTCCTTTAGCTTTGTTTTAACATGCTAAACCTCTGATTTTGGTCCTTCTTTGCATGCCTTGTTTGGTCTTGTTAAGTGTAGCTCAATGCCACTTTGGTTTACTTTGAACACCGAGGCCATTTGTTGCATGCATGACTTGATTTATAACTTGATTTGGCATCATTTTATAGCATGATTTCAATGCTTATGTTGCATGCTAATTGCTCTTGTTTATCCCTTTCAAGTGTGCTTGAGGGTTGTTTAAATTGTGCCCAAGTGTAGGCCTTCCATCATGTGTACGTGTGCATGTGTTTTGGCCTCTTGTTTTGAACACTTTAGCTACTGTTTTAGGCCTTTTTAGAGTTGCCTAATTCATGTATAAGTCCATCTTGCCATTCACTTGCATTGCCATATGTATGCTTGTATGCTTGCATAAGTGCTTTGCCATGCCATGTTGCATCCTTAGCTTGTATGCCTAGGTTGCATTGCATCTTGCATGCACTCCTTGTCCCTTGACTTAGGTGATAGGGATTGGGAGTTTTGTTTGATTGGTTTGCATACATTTGAAACCAAAGTTGCATACTTGGTTCTTTGGGCCATCATGCATGGAAATGCGTGATTGGTGGTCCGAGAACCGAGACACATGTCCCTTCGAGTCATCACAATGATAAGAGACATGGTTGGTGCATACATGCCTTGAATTGTGTTGCCATGCTTTGTTTTGCCCTCTGTTGCTGTGAGTTGCAGGTTCTGCAGGAATAATCTGCCGACCGGCAGTGTAATGTGCCGACCGGCACCATTTTCTCTGCCGACAGATTCAATTTTGTGCCGATGGCCATACCACACTGCCGGTGGCAATTTCAATCAGCCGGTGGTGATCCTCTCTGTCCAAGGGATCAGTCCTGAGGCTTTGACAGCCTCCAGAGGAGGAAAGGAAGGAAAACAGAGGCAGCCCATGCATGGTGGCGCGCTTCCCGAGGCGTTTTCCTGCTTTAATTAATTTATTTAATTTGTTAATTAAATTAGTTAATTTGTAATATTGATTAGCTTGCGTAGTTAATTAATTTGTAATATTTATTCGGTCCCTCCGAGTGAGGGCAAATCTGTAATAAGTGTGCGTGAGTGTGTGTATGTCTTCCAACCTCACTTCTTTCTTCCCTTTTACTTACCCGCTTTAATGGTTAGTATTAGGGCACGTTTAATTTAGCATACCTTATGCTATGCATGTGTACATCCATGCATTTGTATTGCATGCATTAGGCTCGGTACATCACGCTAATTGCATCAATACTTCAATTCCCAAACTGAATACGTGATAATTGTGCATTTTCACATGACATGTTTAGGATAGCCGAGCCTATTCTAGCAACATTTTGTATGCGATGCATTAGGCACTTCACATGGACTTGGATCATGCATGTTTGCTAACAAGTTCTTTGTTTTGGCACGGAGTACTATGTAAGTATTTCCGTTTTAGCATATCACATGAGTGTGAATATTGCCATGACAGCATGCTTAACATGTGGCTAGATGCTTATGTGTTATAACTGCTTAAATGCCTGTGGGTGAAGGTTGGATTGTTTGAGTTGGAAAAACTCGTTGAAATCCGTATTTTAGCCTACTTGCGAGTAGCAAATTCCAAAGCATTTTCAAACCAAACGGATATGCAATGTTTATTTCCAAATTAGACAATCTAGTCTATACTTGTTTGCTGCGCGCATAACATAGTAATTCTAGGCTAATAAATGGAATAAGAACACATAAAGTTTTCAAATACGGATATCACGGTTAGTAGAGGCCGGTCTTCGGACCGGGCGAAAGGGGGTGCTCATAGCTGACCTTCCCCGATCGTACCCAAGCTCCCGAGCCGAGACAACTCCCGTGATGACGGACATGTGGCCTTCGGCACCGAGTCAGGGTTTCCTAAATTTCCCCATTTTAAAAATATTTAGGTGGCGACTCTGTATCTGGCAAAGCAGTCCATGTTTGGCACTACTTTTTCAAAAATCTGTTTCTCAAAACGATTTGCCAGATTTGGACTCTTTGGTTCAGATTTAGAACCGTGATCACAAATCGAGTCCGAACTGTAGCATGAGGCCCACGCGGGCGCGTCTACACCAACAAGGTAAACTAGTTAGCAAACATGCATGTCCTAGTTCATGTTGAATAGCCTAATGTAACACATACAGGATGCAATTAGATAGGCTCGGCTAATCTAAGCATGGCATATGAAATGCGATCAACTATCACATAGTCAATTTTTGAATTGAAGTACAAATGCAGTTAGCGTGATGTACCGAGCCTAATGTATGCAATACAAATGCATGGATGCACACATGCATAGCATAAGGCATGCTAAATTAAACGTGCCCTAATTTACCATCGTAAGCAGGTAAATAAAAGGGAAGAAAGAAGTGAGGTTGGAAGACATACACACCACCCACACACACTTATTACAGATTTGCCCTCGCTCGGAGGGACCAAATAAATATTACAGATTAATTAACTACGCAAGCTAATTAATAATTAAAAATTAATTAATTTAATTAACAAATTAAATTAAGCTAAAGAAAAACAGTAAACCGCCTCGGGAAACGCGCCGCCATGCATAGGCTGCCTCTGTTTTCCTTCCTTCACTCCTCTGGAGGCTGTCAAAACCTCAGGACTGCATCCCTAGACACTGGGGAGTGCCACCGGCTGAGTGGAATCACCACCGGCACTGGTGTGTAGCCATCGGCACAAAATGAAGCTGTCGGCAGAGAAATTGTTGCCGGCCGGCACCTTACAATGCCGGTCGGCAGAATGTTCCTGCAGAATCTGCAAATGACAGCAACAGAGGGCAAGGCAAAGCATGGCAGCACAATTCAAGGCATATATGCACCAACCATGTCCCTTATCATGATAATGACTCAAAGGGGCATGTGCCTCGATTCTCGGACCACCAATCACGCATTTCCATGCATGATGGCCCAAAGAACCAAGTATGCAACTTTGATTTCAAATGCAATGCAAACCAATCAAACCAAACAAGGCCCAATTCCTATCATCAAGTCAAGGAACAAGGCATGCATGCAAGATGCAATGCAACCTAAGCATACAAACTAAGGATGCAACATGGCATGGTGACAAGCTTATGCAAGCATACAAGCAAACATAGGGGCATGCAAATGGATGCAAAGATGGACTTATGCATGAATTAGGCAGCTCCAAATAGGCCTAAAACAGTAGCCATTAATGCCCAAAATGGATGCTAAACACACATGCACACATACACATGTTATGGTCCAAACCTTAGGCACAAATTGAACAACCCTTAAACACATTTGAAAGGGGGAATCATGGACTAATTAGCATGCAACATGAGCATTGAAAGTCATGTTAGGATGGTGCCAAACCAAGCAACAAGATAAGCTAACATTCACATGCAAAATGATCCAAATGTTCAAAGCAAGCCAATGAGCGTTGAACTACACTTAACAAGACCAAACATGGCATGAAAGGAAGGACCAAAATTAGAGGTTTAGCATGTTAAAACAAAGCTAAAGGACTACTTAGATGGCATCTAAGTGACTCAAAAACAAAGGCATGCATAAACACCAAAACATGGAGCATTGCTACACAAGCTTCCAAAGCATTAAAGAGGCATGCAAGGCAATCAAACAAGCATGGAAATGGGACTGAAATAACATATAAAGTGACCCCAAATCACCAAATCGATGCAAAGATGTCATGCTACACATGCACATACCCAAGGCCAACAAGCCCAAATACAAAGGAGCTATATCAAGCATGCCAAAAACAACCCAAATAACTTAGGACAGACCTAGAACATGGCAAAACATGCACAAAATCTTCACAAGACTCAGCCTAAAACATGCTCCAACAAAGGCTAACAACCTAAGGCACATTAAGGCATAAACATGGCATTACAAGGCAACTATGCTAAGCATGCATGGAGTACCAAAACCAACTTGAAATCATGTTATATTATGGATATATAAGCATGAAAAACAGCCCAAACATGCTCAACACACACTCAAGCATAACGCTATCTCAAGAGGCCAAAATATGCCCTTTTCAAGGACAACAAGGAGAGGGGGTGGCCCTCTCCTTCTTGGGACTTCAAGGCATCATCTTCACCACTGAAATCCCTCAAGATTTCAGTGGTGAAGAGACCCCAACACCAAAATCCCGGAGCTAGCACAAAATGGCCCAAAATGAGGCCTTTCAAGGCCTAAGGGGGGTCAACCACCCTCAAACAACAAAACACCCTTAATAAACAATAAAGGGGGCCTAAAAACAGAACTTTTTTATGTTATACAATAAGCACAAAAACAGTTCTAAGATAGGTGTAGACCGCGCCCGTGGGCCTCGTGCTACAGTTCGGACTTAATTTGTGTCACGGTTCTTAATCTGAACCAAAGAGTCCAAATCTGGCAAATCGTTTTGAGAAACAGATTTTTGAAAAAGTAGTGCCAAACATGGACTGCTTTGCCAGATACAGAGTCGCCACCTAAATATTTTTTATGGGAGAATTTAGGAAACCCTGACTCGGTGCCGAAGGCCACATGTCCGTCATCACCGGAGTTGTCTCGGCTCGGGAGCTTGGGTACGATCGGGGAAGGTCAGCTATGAGCACCCCCTTTCGCCCGGTCCGAAGACCGGCCTCTACTAACCGTGATATCTGATTTTGAAAACTTTATGTGTTCTTAAACCAATTATTAGCCTAGAATCACTATGTTATGCGCGCAGCAAACAAGTATAGACTAGATTGCCTAATTTGGAAATAAACATTGCATATCCGTTTGGTTTTGAAAATGCTTTGGATTTGCTACTCGCAAGTAGGCTAAAATACGGATTTCAACGAGTTTTTCCAACTCAAACAATCCAACCTTCACCCACAGGCATTCAAAACAGTTTAACACATAAGCATCTAGCCTCATGTTAAGCATGCTGTCATGGCAATATTCACACTCATGTGATATGCTAAAGCGGAAATACTTACATAGTACTTCGTGCCAAAACAAAGAACTTGTTAGCAAACATGCATGATCCAAGTCCATGTTAAGTGTCTAATGCATCGCATACAAAATGTCGCTAAGATAGGCTCGGCTAATCCTAGACATGTCATGTGAAAATGCACGATTAACACATATTCAATTTTTGAATTGAAGTACTGATGCAGTTAGCGTGATGTACCGAGCCTAATGCATGCAATACAAATGCATGGATGCACACATGCATAGCATAAGGTATGCTAAATTAAACGTGCCCTAATACTAACCATTAAAGCGGGTAAGTAAAAGGGAAGAAAGACGTGAGGTTGGAAGACATACACACACTCACGCACACTTATTACAGATTTGCCCTCGCTCGGAGGGACCGAATAAATATTACAAATTAATTAACTACGCAAGCTAATTAATATTACAAATTAACTAATTTAATTAACAAATTAAATTAAATTTATTAAAGCAGGAAAGCGTCTCGGGAAACGCGCCACCATGCGCAAGCTGCCTCTGTTTTCCTTCCTTTCCTCCTCTGGAGGCTGTCAAAACCTCAGGACTGCATCCTTGGACAGAGGGGATCATCACCGGCTAGATGAAATTTCCACCGGCAATGTAGTATGGCCATCGGCACAAAATAGGATCTGTCGGCAGAGAAAAATGTGCCGGTCGGCACATTACACTGCCGGTCGGCAGAGTATTCCTGCAGAACCTGCAACTCACAGCAACAGAGAGCAAAACAAGGCATGGCAGCATATTTCAAGGCATGTATGCATCAACCACGCCTCTTATCATTGTGATGACTCAAAGGGACATGTGCCTCGGTTCTCGGACCACCAATCATGCATTTCCATGCATGATGGTCCAAGGAACCAAGCATGCAACTTTGGTTTCAAATGCATGCAAACCAATCAAACAAATTAGGCCCAATTCCTATCACCAATTCAAGGAACAAGGCATGCATGCAAAATGCAATGCAACCTAGGCATACAAGCTAGGAATGCAACATGGCATGGCAATTAACTCATGCAAGCATACAAGCATGCATATGGCAATACAAATGAGTGCAAAGATGGACTTAAACATGAATTAGGCGGCTCTAAAAAGGCCTAAAACAGTAGCCAAAAGTGCTAAAGAGTGAGAGCTAAATGGCATGCATACACACATGCACATAAGGACCAACACTTAAGCATGAATCAAACAACATTCAAGCACACTTGAAAGAAGGAAACATGGACAAATTAGCATGCAACATGAGCCCTAAAATCATGTTAGGATGGTGCCAAACCAAGCAACAAAATCAAGCCAAAACATGCAACGAATAGTCCAAGTGTTCAAGGCAAATCAATAATGCATTGAACTACACTTATCTTGATCAAACATGGCATGCATTAAACAACTAAAAACAGATTCTTAGCATGTTAAAACAAGGCCAAAGGACACCTTAGATGGCATCTAAGTGGCCCAAATACAAAGGCATACACCATGGCCAAAACATGGTGCATTGCAACACATGCTTTCAAAGCATTAAAGAGGCACGCAAGGCAATCAAACAAGCATGGAAATAGGACTGAAATGGCATACAAGGTGACCCCAATTCATCAAATTCATGCAAAGATGTCATGCTACACATGCACATACTCAAGGCCAACAAGTCCAAATGCAAAGGAGCCATATAATGCATGCTAAAATCGACCCAAACGACTATGGACAGATCTAAAACATGGCAAAATAAGCATATAGTCTTCACAAATACAAGCCTAAAACATGCTCCAACAAAGGCTAACAACCTAGACATGTCAAGGCACAAACATGGCATTACAAGGCAACTATGCTAAACATGCATGAAGTTCCAAAACCAACTTTAAATCATGTTATATCATGGATATATAAGCATGAAAAAAACAAACCAAACATGCTCAACACACACTCAAGCATAGGCTTCCTTAAGGGGCCAAAATGTGCCCTTTTCAAGGACAACAAGGAGAGGGGGTGGCCCTCTCCTTCTTGGGACTTCAAAGCATCATCTTCACCACTGAAATCCCTCAAGATTTCAGTGGTGAAGAGACCTCAACACCAAAATCCCGGAGCTAACACAAAATGGCTCAAAATGAGGCCTTTTGAGGCCTAAGGGTGGTCAACACCCCTCAAACAACAAAACACTCTTAATAAACAATAAAGAGGGCTTAAAAATAGAACTTTTTTATGTTATACAATAATCACAAAAACAGCTCTAAGACTAGTAGAAAATCAATGCAAAAAAGGGGAAAAAAAGGACTAGTTTCTCACCCTTGATGCCTTCTTCAACAATCGTGCTCCAATGGCCTCCTTGAGCTTGAATCCAAGACCAAAACTTCAAAACACAGTCTTTAGAACCTCAGCTCCTAGAGGAAGGTGAAACACTAGGTGTTTGTGTGCAATAGTAAGGCACAAAACACCTAGTGAACAAAATGAAAGGGAAAGAGAGATAGATTGTGTATGTCTAACCCTAACCCTAGAAAACCAGAGCTCTTCTCTGTATTTTCCTCTCTCCAAAAATGTCTAAGCCTCTCTCTTTTGCCTTAGAGAGAGCTCCTCTCTATAAGCCTCTTGTAAAGCTTACAAGACAAGCTTTGCAAGAGGGAGATCCCTCCATACACGTGTATGGAGGGGAGCAAAAGTTATACAGCTGTCCAAAAATATCTGCAAAAGCAGATGAACAGCAATCGGCCGGCAAAAAATGCCATCTTGGCCAAACAAAGTGCCGACCGGCACAAAAAAGTGCTGACCGGCAACAAATAGTGCCGACCGGCAAACTACATTGCCGGTGGCAGCAAAAACCAGCCGGTGGCACCTAGCCACTGCCGGTGATGGGTGAGGATGGTCTACAAGCCCCACCCTGCCTCTCCAAGGCAAGATGCAAGTGTTTGGTGCAAAACCAGACACTAAACGGTCGAGTTCGGGGATCCTGAGGCAAGGCGCGCGAGCCGAGACCTCCGGGAACTCCAAACGAACACAAACATGGATAATCACCGAGTGTTCAAATGGTGACGTCCAAGTCTTGAGGACGGTCAAAAATGGGGTGTCTACAGTTGCCCCTCTTTGACAGAACTCGAAAGTCATAACAATGACGGGAGTGAATTTCAAAGCCCAGAGACGACCCATTTTTGACAAGGCCGAAGACTTAGACAAGCATGCAATACAAATAAGATATGCTCCCGGAGGCAGGGGCAAAATGCAAGACAATGCACGGAGCCGAGCATAACTTATGATCATGCAAAGAAAGCTGTAACGAAGCAAACATGCAACAGTTTTAAGCTAGCATACCAAACTACACTACAATGCACAAAGGATGTAAGAGAATTATGGAATTCTCAATGCGTCTCACTCGGGAGATACAATACCTGTGCGGCTCGTCTGGTTGCACCAGCTTCAAATGAACCGTACATACAATATCGTGCCTGCAAAGAAAACAAACTTAACAGGTACAATATGGTTAGCAACATGCATGACAATGCAAATGTGGATGCAAAACGATATGCAATATATACAAAACAATGTATAAACAATGCAAATGCAGATGCAATGTAATTGAAACAATGCAAGCTACATGCAAAGCAATTGAATCGTGATCCAATCACGAGCGGTTCGAAACCACATCTATGTCAAATAGATTGATGGAGATAACAAGTCTGTCTACCACAGAACGGTCAACTGAACTGTGAGCATTGTAGACAGACGCAAGAACAAGTATTGGGTGGAATTGACATAAGTGGGGAAACAACCCGCTAGAGAATGGACTACGATCCTAATGCCGGATGCAAAAATTACACTACAATGTAATACATGAATATGGCACGCAGGCCAAACCAAATCTTGCTTAGGAAAGGGATGTACTCATACAAGCCATGTCTAACACAGAAAAGGTGCCGCAACCCTCAACCAACATACCAGCGTGGAATCGGCGCGATACACATGCAGAACTGTGTTTTACGTGAAAAGTAAGGGCACATACCAGACCAAGCTCAACACGGAAAGGCGCAAGCCATAGATGGAAGGTGATGCAATGAATGCATGCAATCTATAATGCAATATCTACAAATATGCAATGGAATGGATATGGATACAATGGATATGGCACGCAAGCCAAACCAAATTTTGCCTAGGAAAGGCATGCACACGTACGAGCCATGTGTAACACAGAAAAGGTGCCGCAACCCTCAACCAACATATCAGCGTGGAATCGGCGCGATACACATGCAGAACTGTGTTTTAACATGAAAAGTAAGTGTACATACCAGACCAAGCTCAACCTGGAAAGGCGCAAGCCATAGGCGGAAGGTGATGCAATGAATGCATGCAAGCTACAATGCAATATTTACAAATATGCAATGGAGTGAATATTTACAAAATGCATGACAATGCAATGCAATGCGACCTACTGGGGAAAATGCAATGGATGCAAGCTACAATGGAAATGCATGACAATGCACTATGATGCAATGACTATGATTGCAACTTTCCCTATCTTACCAACAGGGTGATATACTAGGTTGGTTCAGTATCCAGAACTGAGGCGTAGACATGCCGCCTCAACCTATGGGGCTTCCATACAGATTTCAAGCCGAGGGTAAACCTCTGGGTATTTAAACCAGACTTTAGTCTTGGAACTCCCGAACCTTTGCGTTCTAGGCATAAGCCGTTCGAACTCTAGTTTCCACCGTCCCAGTTGGTCTTCTAGGAACTCATCGCAAGCACAGACTGGTGGCTTTACCAGACCACCGAAAAGTCGTTCGGGCACGACAAACACCGAAGGAATTGCACCTTCAGAGGATTTAAGGTCTCCTAGACCGGAATGCAAAATGTATGCATGACAATGCATGTTTTTGGTTTTTTTTTTTTTTTTGAAATGCAAATGATGCACGTGATGCATGTTGCACGGAATGCGCGACTACACGCGGCTTAAGATATGTACAAAGCAATAGTGTGCACACCAATGCACTAAAGGTCTTGCACCTTCTAAGGATTTAAGGTCTCCTAGACCGTACGTGTTTAAGGTCTCGCCAGACCGTGCGTGTTTATGGTCTCGCCAGACCGTGCGTGTTTAAGGTCTCGCCAGACCGTGCGTGTTTAAGGTCTCGCCAGACCGCAAATCACGGTGGGATGATGCGCAAAATAGCGCAATGCGTTAAGCAACGCGAGTGCACAGGACAGTGCGATGGAATGCATGCAAAATGCAATGAGATGCGCAAAACAGCGCGAGGTTTTGGAATGCACAAAACAGTGCGATGCGCAAAACAGCGCGAAATTTGAAATGCACAAAACAGTGCGATGCGCAGAACAGCGCGAGGTTCGAAATGCACAAAACAGTGCGATGGAATTCATGCAAAATGCAATGAGATGCGCAAAACAGTGCAAAATTGAAATGCACAAAACAGTGCGATGCGCAGAACAGCGCGAGGTTCGAAATGCACAAAACAGTGCGATTGATAAGTGCGACACGCAGGCCACACGGAGTGTAAATGGGTTTGAATGCGCAACAACGCACATACTCCGGAATGCGTGACAATACATGAAATGGAAATGCAATGATGATGCATGAGAAATGTGCACGACAATGCAAAGGGGGTGCGTGTTGCAACGCATGTAACACGTGCATAACAATGCAAATGTGTGGCACACAACAGTGCGATGTAATGCACCGAAGTAGTGTGATGAACTTGTGCAACACACATGGGGAAACTTTTGAATTTAAAAGGATACAAAAAGGATACACCTTGCATGAATTCGAGTGCCACGCACTGGAGACACGGCCTGCGGTCAAAACGGAGGTCGGTTGAGCGTCGGAGATGCACTTTCTTGCACTTTCTTGAGCTATGAAGACCACAAACTTCTCAAATGGCCTAAACAAGGCTGTGGGAACCCCACCGGCCGAAATATGAGGCCACCGGCTGGCCATCGGCACAAAAACAATTCCATCGGCACAAAAAAGTGCCGACCGGCACAAAAAGGTGCCGACCGGCAAACAGTTGCTGAATCGGGGCAGTTTTGTCTTTTCGCCTCGGGTGTTATAAAATAGGGCTTCAAGCCCTATTTCTTCACTTCTCCACCACCGAAATCCTTTGCTCTCTCTCTCTAGAGCTTTTTCTCTTCCCCGTTTCTCCGTTTCTTCGCGTTCTATGCCCGTTTCGTCGTCGGATTCGCGTTTCTCTTCGCGTTTCGGACGTTTTCCACCGATCACTTTTTCATTTCGGTGCCTCGTTTGGCGTTCTTGCCTTTTCGGGGTTCGTTCCCCTCACTTTCCTCTTCATCTCCGTGCCTTTTCACATTCCGGCCTTCCCGGCCATTTCCGACCCTCTCGGGAGTTGACTTTTCAGTTGACTCTTCGTATTCCGGCTCGGTTTTCCTTTTCCGGCCATTCTCGTACCATTCTCTACATGGCGGACGACATTCCACGTGTCGGGACTCCCCCGGACCACGAGATGGATCCCGGGGTCGAGCTCTTACCACTGAGCGAGCGCCCGTTCGACTCGGCGACCTACCGGCCGGCGATCCACGTTCTGCCCCCAGACGGCCTGCGTCAGTTCCGGAGCTTTGAGAGGTACGCGGCCCCTGAGCTACTACTACGCGAGCCTACCTCCCACCTTTCATTCGGCACTCCCGAGGTAACTCTTCATCTTCTGCTTTACTTTCTGCAATGTAGGATACAAAACTGCCATAGTTAGCTGTATTCTTTAATTGCTGAAATCTGATATGCCGTAGACCGTAGTTGACTGTAAGCATACATACAACTGATATCTGCTTGAGACTGACACATGCACACACACTGCACTAGCCCTGAATTACTCAAACACACTGTACACACTGTATTTCACTGCATACACACTGGCACCCAGTATTTGTCTGAATCTGGCAAACTTGCATTCATGCTATATCTGTCCTGAAACACCCAAACACGCTGACACATCACACGTATTTCACTGCAAGCACACCGGCACCCGGTATTTGCCTGAATCTGACAAACTTGCATACATGCCATATCTGTCTTTTCAAAACTGCATTTTGAATGTTGTCTTGCCATTGTCATTTTCTGTTTGCAGGAGGGTTCCCATACCATTCGCGGGTATGGGAATACTGGTGCACGGGAGTGGTATGATGAGCTCCCTGATGCGGTCCAGCGCATCGTGGACCGAGCGGGCTTCGACACCTTTTGCCGAGGGCTCTCCAGGTTGTCCACCTGCAGACCTCTTCTTGCCGCTCTGGCGGAGAGGTGGTGGGACACCACCGATTCTTTCCACTTTTCTGCTGCGGGGGATATGACGATGACCCCTTATGACTTCTCGATGCTCACAGGCATCGGGGTAGGGGGGGATCCGATCCCCTTCGACACCGACATGGATGAGTGGACCGCCGCTCAGGTCCATCTACTGGGGGAGGCCCCACCGCTAGCTCGTCCAGGCTTCGTCCGATACTCCTGGTTCGAGGCACAGTTCAGGGTCCAGCCCGCACTGGGGGAGGAGACTCAGATGACTGAGGAGGACGTGGAGAGGTATGCCCGCGGCTTCCTCATGTTCCTGTTCGGGACTACTATCTTCGCCGACCGGGTGAACACCGTGCCTCTCTGCCTTCTCAGCGCACTGGTGGACGTCCGGGATATTCTGTACTACGATTGGGGCGGCGCTGCTCTGGCCACACTTTACGGGTACATGAGCTCGGCTTCTCGCGGCAGCGGCCAGCTGCTTGGAGGTTACTGGCGGGCTTGGGAGGTACATTTCTTCTCCGCTTTTCATTTCTGTCCGATATTCTCTGCACTCTGTACACTGCGCACACTGCGGTCTGCTTTACACTCACTGTATACTGTACACACGGCACACACATACATTCTGCTTTACACTGACTGTACACTGTACACACGGCACACACATACACTGCACAACACACGGCTCTGCTATTTCTGCTTTATTCTGCTTTACCCGATAGTCATACTGACATCTGTTTTGCAGTTGTGGGTTTACGCCTACTTCCCTAGGCTTGCACCTGTGCCAGTTGCGGAGCCTCCTCCGGCTGTTCCCTTCTCGAGTCGTTTTGACGGGAGATGCACCCGGCGACCACGGGAGACGTTCGGCTTCTTCCGCCGATATTTCGACACCATCACTCCGGCCGAGGTATGCTTTACTTTCAGTTCATTTAGCTTCGCTTTCCCACTGCATATTTCAATAACAGTAGATAACAAACTGTCTGTCACTTTCAAATCACATGGCGGCCATGGGCTTCCTTGCCGTCGGCGATGCGGGGTCGGTTCCCTGGTGCTGAGGAGACCTCGCGTTTCCGGATTCTGCTAGAGGGCCCGGTCTGTCGGGCTTGGTACCTGGGGGAGCGTTTTCTACGCCAGACCCGCGGGTTACCTGAGCAGATAGTCCCGGCTCACCCTCCTGCAGAGATGAGGGAGACCGAGGGGCTGACCACTGAGCAGCTGGATGATTACTCCATCGGGTGGGAGGAGGCCGGCTTCCGAGGCACCGGCGACTATCAGGAGTACGTGCGGACGTACCTGATGCGTCCCTTGAGCGGTCGTCGAGCAGAGGGGGCCAGGCCTGTAGCATCGGCGGCTGGGGCCGGAGCAGGAGCAGGGGCTGGATCTTCGAGGAGGGCCCGGGTCCGTGGCAGGGGCGGAGTGCGGGGTGGACGAGGAGCTGGGTGGCCTGCCCTACCCGCTGTGCTGACTTTCCAGGGGCAGGGTGGGGCGACCTATCAGATCCCCTTCGCCCCTCCACCGGCTGGGCATGAGTTCACTGACATCCCCGACCTTCCGCCGGTATGTATCACTGCACTTCGTACAGTCATTTCATTGCAGTTTACTTGATATTCCACAGAATACTGATGCATCTGATACTTTTGCAGGCTTCTTCTGAGTACACCCGTCAGTCGTTGGCGATGAATGCCTCGATGATGGGGATGCTCCAGCGGACATTTGACCTATTAGCCGTCTACAGCATACCGGTATGTCCTTCTGACACTGGCCTCAAACCATTCATACCCTGCTTTGCATAATCTGATGCACGGCACAACACCTGATACACTGATCCCACAGTATCTGCACACTGCATACACTGCATTCTGTACTAAACTCTGTACTGATAAACTGCTCACGGCATTCATACACTGTATTCACATACTGCATTCTGCACTGATAAACTGTCTACAGTATACTAATGCATTTCACTTTTGTGCACTTTTTCAGCCTCCTTTCCAGATTCCCATGGCAGGAGGTGCTCCAGCTAGACCTGCTGTCCCTGCTCGGGGGAGAGACGAGGAGGGCAGGATATTTCCCCGCACTAGGGGTGGGCGTACTCACGTCGGGAGCAGCTCGCGAGCTCTAGCCCCGGGCGATGATGACGACGACGAGGAGTCAGAGGCGGAGGCAGGGTCATCGGAGGAGGAGACCGGAGGCGATTCTAGCTCGGGCTCTGACGACGACGCTGATGATGCCCCTGGACCCTCGTCCAGGAAGAGGACCAGGACGGACTGACGGCCCTTCGGAGTGCTTGACACAGATGCAGATTTTTGCTATCTTCTCTTTCTTTCTTGTACTTTTCTTTTTGTTGGTAGATAGATTACCTTGTACTGCCGCAGGCAGACTTTTGTTTCCAAAGCTTGTACATTTGAAAAGATAGTGAAATGAAACGGACTTTTTATCTGAAAAAAAAGTGTTTACATTTACACATTTCATGCATTGCATCGCATCTCATCATGTTACACCTCAATGTAAATGGAATGATTGGTTGTCTGAAAATTGAACACTCGCACTGTAATAATCAGATAACTAAACAGCCAACAGCAGAATAACCCAAGCAACCCACTGCCTGATTCCGGATACACGGCCCTTACTCTGCTGGGGATTAATCTGCATACAGCCCATAACACAGCATTCGATTCATTCTGCACACGGCAAACTCTGAACAAACGGCCCAAACTGACAAGACGGACCTCAAAGATGGAACCGGTTGGAGTCAAAACACATTCGAATGTAGAGAATGGCACAGCATCCTGAGCATAAATGATTTTTGAAATCGAATGAGGGTTTTTCAAACCGGGATGTCGAGCCTACAACCGAACACAGCGGGGAGGACTCAAATATAAAGGTACACGACCTAAACACAACGAGACACGCTCGGGAGAGACTCAAAACAAAAGACGAGACCGTCAAATGAAAGAGACACGACACACAGACGCGTAAACGAAGATGGGGGACCTCGGACCACGAGGAGCCAGTTCAATCTGGGTATTATTTTCCCACCCTTTCTGATTTGTGATTCTCACATCACTCGACTCTCGAGCTCGGATTTTCTCTCAAAACCCTTTTCCTCACTTTTCTCTCAACTTACACCTCTCTATTCTTCAATCTCTCATTTTTCATCCCTCCCCGGGGTGATTGATGGGTAAATAGCAAGGTGTGGGTTCACGCCCGATGCCGTTAGCTCACAGTTATTCTTCCGGCAGGCAGAGTGCTCTTCTGGCAAGTACGTTGATGACGGGGGAAAGAGAGCGCCTGACTCAACTGTGCCCCTAGTTCATCATTTTAACCATTTTTTCGTTTTTGCTTTCTACTAAAACGGTTTTGATCAAAACGAGAGTCGGATTAACGTACTTGTTCGACTTTTGATTTGAAAAGCATGCAAGTCAGGCAGCAAGCACTGAAAATTTTCCTTTTGGGGTCCAAGACAATGGTCCAGTTTTGGAAAATGAGATAGTTTTCGAGAAAATAGTCAACCTCAGTAAAAATTTTCAAAAACTATTTTTCAAACAGCTGATGCTCAACAAGCATGAAACTTACCCTTCGAGATGCGCAACCTCGGATCGGAGGCAATGGAAAATTGCCCCTGGTTTGAAGGGGGGGGAGGCAACGGAAAGTTGCCCCTAGTTTGAATGGCGTCTCACGACGGCTTGTGGCAACGGAAAGTTGCCCCTTGTTTGGGATGGTGCCGCAGCAATCTGTAAACAGTCTTCATTGGCGGTGGTCGAGCTCTTGGACACAGCGATGACGAAGACAGTCACAACACATATATGGACACAATCACCTTGAAGGGTGTTGGCCACTGGACTTTGAAGTGAAATTGAAACCATTGCATGGACTGAGACGCTTATGAAAGCGTTGGGGGCTGGACTTCATGATGAAGTTGCCTACGTATCCCAAACATGGGAATCAAGCCTTACGTAGTTCCGGTTAAGGTACACTCGGGTATTTTAACCTTCACTTTGTTTGGCTCTCACTTTTGCCAAGGCGCCCAATGCGGGTTTTCGACCTTACGAGCTTCTTTTCATTTTCTATTTCTTCTTTTTCGTTCCTTTTTCTTTTTTCTGCTTTTTTTTTGTTTTTTCTTTTCTTCTTTTTTGTATTTTTCTCTTCTTCCTTTTTTTTTGTATTTTTCTCTTGCTCTAACTTTTACCTGGGCCGCCCTTCCGGGTTTTCGGCCCAGCGAGCCTCTCAAAGGGTAAAAGTGTAGCAAGTCCATGCCAAATGGTTTTTTTTTTTTTTTGGAATTGAAGCCTCTCTGTGTCCAGGAGAACGGCTGTTGCACTGATTTGTAGAAGAATCCATCACAGTTGCTCCACGAGCTTCTTCCGGCGAGATCTACTCCTTCTGATTCGGCCTTGATGCTTCTTGATCGAAGGCTACCTCAAAACTGGCCACACAGGCCTTTCATGGCATTTGTCCGTTGAACTTTCTGAATGTTCTGAACGGGTTCAAACTCGGAAAACAAATAGGTTGAATCTTGAGGCTGAGAGCGATCCTAGGCTGCGCAATCTCAAGAGCGATTCCACACAGGTCTTCGCAGGGCCGCGTAAAACATTTGCTTTTGAAAGTTTTTAAGAAAGCGACAAATCGCTCGCGCCGAAGATAGTGTGGAACCAATCTGGATCAGGCCAGGGTCCTTCTCAGTACTCACGCCGACAAGCATGATTTCATTCATAAAAAGGCTCAGCACGCCTCTCTTTCTCTCAAAATGATCAAAATTTTGCAAAACCCAAGGAATTCCTTCCTCTTCGTTTTCATCACCTCAGTGTTCAAAAAGTTTGTTTTTTTTTGAAAACTTAGGTTAATGCAATGAGTTTGGCACACAGGAGAGCAGGCGAGATGTACTGTCAGCCCAATCAAATTCTCTGGCATTTATGCTGAAAGCAAGCATGAAGTTGAGATAGCAACAGCTGTTTCAATCGGCTCTGTTGGTGTAACTGGCCCCTCGGCAGAAACAGACTCAAAACAAAAACAGATAATTACAAAACAAAACGGTGTTCGGGACAACAACCCCAGAATCACCTGGTATTATATACAACGGGGACTGACTCGATACAACAAGACAAACCCTTAAGCAAAAAAACGACTGACTCAAGACAAAGAGACAGACTCAAAACAAAAGACCGACTCGATATCCAAGCCAGGATTTACAAAACTCGGTTTCACCGATGCTCAAAAATGCGTGCCAGACGCTTCATCAAAAATGTACCAAATGTTGCCCGCAGGCGGTTCATTTTACATACTCGCAGTATCTGAGCCCTCAAAATCCAGTAACTGGGTGGTAACGGGCTTGCCTGAGGTGGGTGGTAGGATAACCTTGTTATCGATCAAATCCTGCACTTCATGACGAAGGCGGGAACATCCATCGGTGCTGTGACCAGACTGCTGATGGTACGCGCAGTACAAGGTAGCATCATGGGTGGTGGGGAGATTCTTCGGGAGTGGCCGGGGCTCCAAAGGCTTAAGATGCCCATTCTTTGCCAATATTAACAATGCCCTGGACAAAGGCATGTGAAGGTCGTGAAAGACCCTGCGCCCTCGGGGCAGGTACTTTGCAGTTTGAGGATTCTTGCCAGATGCGCTGGCGAAAGGATCAGCTGGCGCTGCCTTGGCTTTTTGAACCTTTCCCGATGCAGGGGTGGGAGCTACTGGAATTGTCTGGGCATGACGGGGCCCATCCCGGTTTTCTGTCTGGCTTGAACTGCCTTTGATCGGAGCGGGGAAAGCATCATCTACAGCTTTGGTCACTATTGCAGACGTTTGTTGCTTGTTCATCCCTCTGGCCTTCAAAGCCTCGACTGCCCACAGCAGTTGTTCAATAGGGTCGGCGTCTACCTTCGCCTTGTCTTTTCCTTTGGCCTCAGCCTGATCGAGGGTCTGGGTTGGTGCTGACATGTCGTGGCTATAGCCGGAAGCCACCTCTGGCTGGCTGAGCTCTATCACAATCCGCCCCAGTAGCGGGGGCTCCTGTGGTACAAAATTCCCGGCGTACGGCGCCGCTGGCAGTGAAGCCGACATTCCATAGGCGAGGTCTGCCATAGACCTTTGGAGATCGCCTATCATCCCCATCAATTCAAAGGTGGTGGGCTCACGAGCCTGGTATAACTGGGGAGCCCAAACCGGGTGCACAACGGGCGACCTGGGCGAGTATGACATACTGATATTGACCTCACTCTGCGGAGCGGTCCCCTGCTCCGGTACAGCTGCCATAACCACAATTTCTTCTGAACTCTGTGCCGCCATAAATCTTGCCTCAGCAAAGGGGAGACACTGGCTGTTCTGTATCAACTCTGCCACTCTGTAAACTGAAAGAAAAACAGACAGCATTTCAGCCCAAACTGATCGAACACGGGTGTAGCCAAACAACTGTTCCCTACTGCTGATCACTGTTCCCAGATTTCTGTTCCCCAAAATACTGAATCTGATACCCGCGGATAATTGATTCCTACAACTGATACTGATACTTGGTATCTTCAGGTTTGATCCTCAAACTTGCAAACTGATACGTACTTCCCTGTAGAAATACATTCTAGAAGCACATAGCAAGTAAAGAGAACAAAACACCCCTATGTTGGGGTAAGGTTTCCCTGTCCTATTTTGTCAGGAGCTAGGGTTTCACTACGCACACAGCGGTTCTCAAACAACCTAGCATCGGGTAAGCAACCTGTCCTAGCTTGGAATGGTCACTATGGATTTCGATATGCACTAGGTCGAATGGTCAAAAAGGGTGCCCCGGTAAACCGGGGTTTGTGTTCCCATGCTGTCAGAGCCCATAGCCGGTCAGCCTTATGGACATGCCTTGACAAGACAAGCCTCCGGCAAACCGTTCAGGAATGGCAGATGGCAAACACTGTGTTCCTAGGCGCACCAATGCACATGCAATGCAAAGAAACACATAAATGAAATCAAAACAGGATATCATGAATTCGAGTCAAGCTCTCTAAACTCCCCAGCAGAGTCGCCAGAAACTGTAGACCGCGCCCGTGGGCCTCGTGCTACAGTTCGGACTCAATTTGTGTCACGGTTCTTAATCTGAACCAAAGAGTCCAAATCTGGCAAATCGTTTTGAGAAACAGATTTTTGAAAAAGTAGTGCCAAACATGGACTGCTTTGCCAGATACAGAGTCGCCACCTAAATATTTTTTATGGGAGAATTTAGGAAACCCTGACTCGGTGCCGAAGGCCACATGTCCGTCATCACCGGAGTTGTCTCGGCTCGGGAGCTTGGGTACGATCGGGGAAGGTCAGCTATGAGCACCCCCTTTCGCCCGGTCCGAAGACCGGCCTCTACTAACCGTGATATCTGATTTTGAAAACTTTATGTGTTCTTAAACCAATTATTAGCCTAGAATCACTATGTTATGCGCGCAGCAAACAAGTATAGACTAGATTGCCTAATTTGGAAATAAACATTGCATATCCGTTTGGTTTTGAAAATGCTTTGGATTTGCTACTCGCAAGTAGGCTAAAATACGGATTTCAACGAGTTTTTCCAACTCAAACAATCCAACCTTCACCCACAGGCATTCAAAACAGTTTAACACATAAGCATCTAGCCTCATGTTAAGCATGCTGTCATGGCAATATTCACACTCATGTGATATGCTAAAGCGGAAATACTTACATAGTACTCCGTGCCAAAACAAAGAACTTGTTAGCAAACATGCATGATCCAAGTCCATGTTAAGTGTCTAATGCATCGCATACAAAATGTCGCTAAGATAGGCTCGGCTAATCCTAGACATGTCATGTGAAAATGCACGATTAACACATATTCAATTTTTGAATTGAAGTACTGATGCAGTTAGCATGATGTACCGAGCCTAATGCATGCAATACAAATGCATGGATGCACACATGCATAGCATAAGGTATGCTAAATTAAACGTGCCCTAATACTAACCATTAAAGCGGGTAAGTAAAAGGGAAGAAAGACGTGAGGTTGGAAGACATACACACACTCACGCACACTTATTACAGATTTGCCCTCGCTCGGAGGGACCGAATAAATATTACAAATTAATTAACTACGCAAGCTAATTAATATTACAAATTAACTAATTTAATTAACAAATTAAATTAAATTTATTAAAGCAGGAAAGCGTCTCGGGAAACGCGCCACCATGCGCAAGCTGCCTCTGTTTTCCTTCCTTTCCTCCTCTGGAGGCTGTCAAAACCTCAGGACTGCATCCTTGGACAGAGGGGATCATCACCGGCTAGATGAAATTTCCACCGGCAGTGTAGTATGGCCATCGGCACAAAATAGGATCTGTTGGCAGAGAAAAATGTGCCGGTCGGCACATTACACTGCCGGTCGGCAGAGTATTCCTGCAGAACCTGCAACTCACAGCAACAGAGAGCAAAACAAGGCATGGCAGCATATTTCAAGGCATGTATGCATCAACCACGCCTCTTATCATTGTGATGACTCAAAGGGACATGTGCCTCGGTTCTCGGACCACCAATCATGCATTTCCATGCATGATGGTCCAAGGAACCAAGCATGCAACTTTGGTTTCAAATGCATGCAAACCAATCAAACAAATTAGGCCCAATTCCTATCACCAATTCAAGGAACAAGGCATGCATGCAAAATGCAATGCAACCTAGGCATACAAGCTAGGAATGCAACATGGCATGGCAATTAACTCATGCAAGCATACAAGCATGCATATGGCAATACAAATGAGTGCAAAGATGGACTTAAACATGAATTAGGCGGCTCTAAAAAGGCCTAAAACAGTAGCCAAAAGTGCTAAAGAGTGAGAGCTAAATGGCATGCATACACACATGCACATAAGGACCAACACTTAAGCATGAATCAAACAACATTCAAGCACACTTGAAAGAAGGAAACATGGACAAATTAGCATGCAACATGAGCCCTAAAATCATGTTAGGATGGTGCCAAACCAAGCAACAAAATCAAGCCAAAACATGCAACGAATAGTCCAAGTGTTCAAGGCAAATCAATAATGCATTGAACTACACTTATCTTGATCAAACATGGCATGCATTAAACAACTAAAAACAGATTTTTAGCATGTTAAAACAAGGCCAAAGGACACCTTAGATGGCATCTAAGTGGCCCAAATACAAAGGCATACACCATGGCCAAAACATGGAGCATTGCAACACATGCTTTCAAAGCATTAAAGAGGCACGCAAGGCAATCAAACAAGCATGGAAATAGGACTGAAATGGCATACAAGGTGACCCCAATTCATCAAATTCATGCAAAGATGTCATGCTACACATGCACATACTCAAGGCCAACAAGTCCAAATGCAAAGGAGCCATATAATGCATGCTAAAATCGACCCAAACGACTATGGACAGATCTAAAACATGGCAAAATAAGCATATAGTCTTCACAAATACAAGCCTAAAACATGCTCCAACAAAGGCTAACAACCTAGACATGTCAAGGCACAAACATGGCATTACAAGGCAACTATGCTAAACATGCATGAAGTTCCAAAACCAACTTTAAATCATGTTATATCATGGATATATAAGCATGAAAAAAACAAACCAAACATGCTCAACACACACTCAAGCATAGGCTTCCTTAAGGGGCCAAAATGTGCCCTTTTCAAGGACAACAAGGAGAGGGGGTGGCCCTCTCCTTCTTGGGACTTCAAAGCATCATCTTCACCACTGAAATCCCTCAAGATTTCAGTGGTGAAGAGACCTCAACACCAAAATCCCGGAGCTAACACAAAATGGCTCAAAATGAGACCTTTTGAGGCCTAAGGGTGGTCAACACCCCTCAAACAACAAAACACTCTTAATAAACAATAAAGAGGGCTTAAAAATAGAACTTTTTTATGTTATACAATAATCACAAAAACAGCTCTAAGACTAGTAGAAAATCAATGCAAAAAAGGGGAAAAAAAGGACTAGTTTCTCACCCTTGATGCCTTCTTCAACAATGGTGCTCCAATGGCCTCCTTGAGCTTGAATCCAAGACCAAAACTTCAAAACACAGTCTTTAGAACCTCAGCTCCTAGAGGAAGGTGAAACACTAGGTGTTTGTGTGCAATAGTAAGGCACAAAACACCTAGTGAACAAAATGAAAGGGAAAGAGAGATAGATTGTGTATGTCTAACCCTAACCCTAGAAAACCAGAGCTCTTCTCTGTATTTTCCTCTCTCCAAAAATGTCTAAGCCTCTCTCTTTTGCCTTAGAGAGAGCTCCTCTCTATAAGCCTCTTGTAAAGCTTACAAGACAAGCTTTGCAAGAGGGAGATCCCTCCATACACGTGTATGGAGGGGAGCAAAAGTTATACAGCTGTCCAAAAATATCTGCAAAAGCAGATGAACAGCAATCGGCCGGCAAAAAATGCCATCTTGGCCAAACAAAGTGCCGACCGGCACAAAAAAGTGTTGACCGGCAACAAATAGTGCCGACCGGCAAACTACATTGCCGGTGGCAGCAAAAACCAGCCGGTGGCACCTAGCCACTGCCGGTGATGGGTGGGGATGGTCTACAAGCCCCACCCTGCCTCTCCAAGGCAAGATGCAAGTGTTTGGTGCAAAACCAGACACTAAACGGTCGAGTTCGGGGATCCTGAGGCAAGGCGCGCGAGCCGAGACCTCCGGGAACTCCAAACGAACACAAACATGGATAATCACCGAGTGTTCAAACGGTGCCGTCCAAGTCTTGAGGACGGTCAAAAATGGGGTGTCTACAATAGGTAGAAAATCAAAGCAAAAATGGGGAATAAAGGTGTAAGTTTCTTACCCTTGATGATCCCTTCACAAATGGTGCTCCAATGGCCTCCTTTAGCTTGAATCCAACACCAAAACTTCAAAACCAGTCCTTTAGAACCTCAAGAGCCAAAGGAAGGTGAAACACTAGGTGTTTGTGTGCAATAGTAAGACACAAAACACCTAGTGCACAAAAGAGAGGGAAAGAGAGATAGAAAATGTATCTAACTCAAACCCTAGAACCAGAGCTCAACAATGGCTGTTTTTGCTCTCAAAATATCTCTAAAAACTCTCTAACCTAGCCCCCCCTCACTTCAAGAGAGAGCCTCTCTCTATAAGTCTTGTAAAGCTTACAAGACAAGCTTTACAAGAGGGAGATCCCTCCATACACGTGTATGGAGGGATGCAAAAGCAAGACAGCTGTCTAAAAATATCTGCAAAAGCAGATGAACAGCAATCGGCCGGCCAAAAATGCCATCTTGGCCAAAAAGAGTGCCGGCCGGCACTAAATAGTGCTGACCGGCAACAAAAAGTGCCGGCCGGCAATAAACATTGTCGGTGGCAGCAAACACCAGCCGGTGGCCTCTAGCCACTGCCGGTGGTGGGTGGGGATGGTCTACAAGCCCTACCCTGCCCTTCCAAGGAAAAACACAAGTGTTTGGTGCAAAACCAGACACTAAACGGTCGAGTTCGGAGATCCTGAGGCAAGGCACGCGAGCCGAGGCCTCCGGGAACTCCAAACGAACACAAACATGGATGATCACCGAGTGTTCAAACGGTGACGTCCAAGTCTTGAGGATGGTCAAAAATGGGGTGTCTACATTGGGGTTTTGTTTATATAAACTTATATGCATGTTTGGCATAGAGAAATGAGATCAATATTTGTTTATTGGTGAAAATGGAACCTTAGGGTTGTGATGTTAATTATGGAAAATGCTCTAATTACATTGATAAATTAATTGGTATAATTAATTTGAAGAAAAGAGGAATTAAATTGAGAATGTTGGAATTAGATGTGTATGGGATTAAATGGTGTAGTTAGATTCGTTCATCGCTCACCTAGTTCAAATGTTGATTATATATCCATTTGGTGCATTTATTTTCAGTATAGAAATAACTGCTTTGGGCTATCGGTGAAGGATAGTCTTGATTGTTGTAGACACTGCATGATGATTAGGCAAACTAAAACTAATCGATTGAGTATGCTATTGAATATAGTGACTGGAATAATACATTAATTCTATGTATTGATTGATCGTATATGATCTATGTTTATATACATGTGTTGTGTAGGAGGAGATGGGGGATGTACTCCATGATTTAGGGGAAGATAGGGGATAGACCTCTAAACCGGATTTTGTGTGACATTGATACAGCGCTACAATGTGTATCAAGTGTTGATTATGGAAGTGTTTGAATTGATTTGATATAGCACTAAAATGTATATCGTTATCAATTGTGAAGTATAGAAGTGATTCTATGTTATGTTGATACAGCACCGAAATGTGTATCTTTCGCAAAGTGTGGGAATGGTTTATGTGTTATTGATACAGCATTAAAATGTGTATCCCTCATGAATTTCGAAAGTGTTTTAAAGATGAGTCTAAATCTCATTAAGTTATCTGGCTAGGTGTTGAGCCTTGTTTTCAAACTCAAAGTTGGAAAAGACATGGGAAATGAAATGTAACATGGACTTAATGTCATGAAATCGAAATGTGATATATGTGTGGATGTATCTGTGTTGGCCATCTATCAACTGCTAATCTTTTAGTCATTGTTCATAGCTGGTTTAGTGTATTTCTACTGGGCTGTGGCTCACCCTTTGTGGGACATCATTTTTAGGTACAGGTAGCATGCCACCTCCAAGGACATAGCTTGGGAGGCAAGAGGCAGTCAGGCTTTTGTCGTTTTGTGATCTTTTGGATGTATTACATGTAAATTCAAGCCAAGGGCTTAATGTGTAGTTGAGTTAGTACTCCTGTTTTGTAACCAAGTGTTAACTTGGAAAGCTGTAAGCCCGTAGGGCATTTGCTTTTGTTGTTAACATGTAACACTCATTGTAAAGAACTACTCTAATGAATGGAAGAATATTTATCTTTTATACCAATGCATGTCTAAATTGATGGGTTTTAATGTTATTATTTTGAGGGCGTTACACCCTTAGAGAACCATAAGCTTCACTGGTACTCAGGTTGCATTTCATTTGTCTTGTTTCAACTAGTGTCTCTCCTAAAGTTTTTAGTGCATTAGCTTGCTGAGAATCAAAATAGTCTCGAGGATCCTAATCCAAGAAACAAATCAAAAAATACCTATTTGCAATCAAAACTAACATGTGCCATTTTTTTTTTAAGAAGAAAGGCATACCTTAATGAAAAGTGATGCCAATGAAGGGTCACGATGTGACTGAAGATCCTCAATCTCAGCCAACTGAAAAATCCTATATAAGCATTCCTGGTTTGCATTCCCGGTTTGCATTCCCATCAGATGCTTCATTAGCTAACTCAACTACATAGAAACTCAACGATTTAGTGTTCAAACGGAAAGAATAAAAAAAGAAAGAGTTGGGGGGGAAGACAAAGCACTATATCAAACTGAATTGCACAAGGAAAAGTGAACTATGCTAACCCTATTTTGACCTGGCAAAAGCTTCAGCTACAGACCTCGTGTCTCCCAAGTTTAAATTGGACCCTAAAGTCGTGGCATTCATAATTATCTAACATCTACCCATATGCATAATCATGTGCCTTTATTCCAAATAGCAGAAAAATCAAGAGAAAACTAAGATAACCTTCCATATTGTGAATACAAATGGTCCTAAATTTCAAGGACTCGAAATATAAAAGAAAAACTAAGACAACTGTCAATCAAATTTATTTATTTATTTTGTATTTTTTATTTTTGGGACATAGTTTGAGATCATAAAGCATTTGTTAAGTAACATTCTGAAAATAAGACAATGTTGACAGTTGTACATAAGAAAATTTACTAAGTGATTATTTCAAGGAATCAATACTTCAAACTTTTGATGAATAGGTGTCAAAAGAATAGTCCATCAAATAATTCATTAAAAAGATTCAGAAAGCCCATGCATGGGCTTCAAAAAGGTGCACATAATTAGATTTGCCTTCACCTAAATAAAAAGCACTGTAACAAAGGAAATAAATAGAAAAAAGGGAAACAGGTAGAAAGTTTGAATTACAAACATACCAATAGGGTCTGATGAATTAACAATAATTGCATCATACTTTCCTTCATGTACATTCTGTGAAAATTCAACAGTTGCCACAATAATGAAAGGAAGATCAACAGGAAAGTCTAGTTATATAATCAACTATACAATTAGAGGCGTTAATTATGTAAAATTACTAATAACCTAGATTAATGGATCCATATAAAATGGGTAATAAGATTTCAGATGCACATATTCACTAAACTGCATGTAAAAAATAATCAAAGAGAGAATATATTTTTTTCACCATAACAATCATGTGTAGTTAGACATTTAACTTCAAATGTATCTCTAAGTACATATGCCTATTAAAGTTCAACTAGAATAAAAGAAAAGAAAAAAAGACGCTTCTATGGATTCAAAAGGTTCTTCACACTTAATTGCATTATAATTTCAATAATCTAAGTATTCCTATATGTCATTTGAAATTAAATTTGAATAAAAATAGAAACAATAAACTCATCATGAACAATGGAACCCATGATTTATGAAAATTACAGTTTTGGGGAATTGAATTGAACAAAGGGGAAGATGAGTTATCGTCTCCTGATAGACACATTCATCTTTCTCAGTCAACTGAACAATGCCATCAAGCACAAGAACTTTCCCATATGGTGAGGATTGCAAATAAAAGAACCAGTATCAGTAGGAAATTCATAAATATGACAATAAATGGCAGAAAAACAGAAAGCAAGTCATCACTGCAAAGATAGTCTACTACTAGGAGATGAAAATGCTGAACCTCAAAAACTATGATTTCGTGGTACTCTGATATATCCTTGTACAAAATCTTCTCTACTTTCATTCAGTGTGCTTCTCCTACAAGTGAAAACTCAAACTGACTTAACCATGGCCGTCGAATAATAAATCTGGAAAAACACTGACAATAAAAAGGGACAATTTTAATTTTAATTTTATTTTTCTTCATTTAGAAGGAACACCAAAACACTCCACTCAATCCCTTTAATATAAGCATAGGTAATTATGAACAATCAAAATTTCAATTACAATTTAACATATTGCAAGCATGCCTTACATTACATCTAATAAAAAAGTACATTTCAGCATGACTCTTTGCCCTCAAGGATATATTGATGAATGAATTATAAGTTTTCTGGCCTCTAATATGTTCCAAAGCTAAAATGATTTATATATGTCAGATAAAAAAATGCAACAAAAATAACATATACCTGGCCACATTGGGTTATTGAAATAAGTTCGCTTGCTAGCTTTACCTGTAAAAATTGAACAAAGAAGAAAAGGAGTCAACAAACACCACCCTTCGACTATCATCAAGCAAATTAAAAAAACTGTACTACAAGGAAAATAAGGATGTTGGAAAAAATGTCTAACGGAAAAAACAGAAGCAAAGAAGTATAAAAAATAATGACTAGAGCATGTATAGCGATCTCGGTATTCCCTGTTGTTGTTTAACTATAATCCGGACTCGGTTCCGTAGATTCGTTGTTGTCTTATCCTCATTTCTATCCCTTACTCTTTTAATTAGAGTTTTGGGTTGTGTTGGGCAAGTTGGGAATAAGTTGGTCGTGTTTTAAAACTTAAAATTTTGCCCAGGTTTTGGTCCCTCCGCTCGAGCGGTGATTTGACGCTCGGGCGGCAGTTTGGATGCTCGAGCGTGAATTTCCTTCTCTCAGCATTTTGGATGTCTGCAGAAAATTCTGGGAGAGTGCATCCGGCGCTCGAGCGTGAACCTGTGTCTGACGCTCGAGCGGGGTGTTGTATGCTCGAGCGGACCTGTTTTTATATCAGTCCGTGAAATCACTTTTTTGATCACTTTTTGATTTCCTTTCTCTCTCTTACTTTTTCAAAACCTCCATTGGAGAGCACCTCACTCTAAAACCCTAACTTCTCTCTTAGGATTGATCTAGTAGGAGTTGTTTTCTCACCTTGCGCCTTTACAAAAGTTGTGTTGATCGTCGAGGGCTATCTTCTAATCTGAAAATTTCGGGATTTGGAGCATTTCCGTTTCTTCATCTCCTTCGTTGAGCCCCATCATTCGAGGTAGGGATAACCTACTCCATCTTATGAGCTTTGTCTTTGAATTTTAGCATTTTGATATGTCGGGGGTTGTTGGGTAATTTTGAGAAAGTTTGGGCCTTTGTGTAATGTTACAAAAGTTGGGGTTTTAAATATATAAACCTATATGCATGTTAGGCATAGAGAAATGAGATTAATGTTGGGACATGGATGGAAATGGAACCTTAGGGTTGTTTTGTGAATTATGGTAATTTGCCCTAATCGGTTTAATTAATTAGCGCATATAATTAATTGAAGAAAACGAGGAATTGAATTGAGAATGTTGAAATTGGGAATGTATGGGACTAAAGAGTGTAGTCGAATCTCTTATTGCTCATCTAGTTGAAATGTTGATATATTATCCATTTGTGCATTTATTTCCTGCTTAGAAATAATTGCTTTGGGCTACCGGTGGAGGGTAGTGTTGATTGTTGTAGACAATGCATGATGATTAGGCAAACTAAAACTAATCAATTGGATGTGTCACAGAGTAGGACGGTTGATTGAATACATTAACTTTATGGGTTGGTTGATTGCGCATATGGCCAATGTGTTTATATGCGTTATGTGTAGACAGTTGATGGAATACATTAACTTTTTGTAATGATTGATTGCGTATGTGATTCTCTGTTTATATGCATTACTTGTGTATGGGAGGAGATGGGGGATGTACTCCACGGTTTAGGGGAAGATGGGGGATGTACCTCTAAGCTGGTTAATGGTTTAGGGGAAGATGGGGGATGTACTTCTAAACTGGTTAATGGTTAAGGGAAGATGGGGGATGGACCCAGGGATGCAGCTCATATGCTCTCCCATTGAAGTGTTGATACAGCTCATATGCTTATCTATTGAAGTGTTGATACAACTCATATGCTTATCTATTGAAGTGTTGATATAGCTCATATGCTTATCTGTTGTAGTGTTGATATAGCTCATATGCCTATCTATTGAAAAGTTTGTTTAAGTTGATATAGCACCTAAATGTATATCATTATCGTTTGTGAAGTATGGAAGTAGTTTATGTGTTATTGATACAACACCAAAATGTGTATCCACCTTGAATTTCGAAAGTGTTCTAGTGATGAACTATAATCTCATCAAATGTTTTAGCCAGAGTACTGAGCCTTGTTTTCTAACTCAAAGTTGAATAAGAATTAGAAAGTGAATTGTAACATAAACTTGACTGTCCTGGAATTTGAATAAGATGTAAATGGAAGTGTAAGTGTTGACCATCTACCAATTGCTAATCTCTTAGTCATTGTTCATAATTGATTTAGTATATTTCTACTGGGCTGTGGCTCACCCTATATGGGGACATCATTTTCAGGTACAGGTAGCATGCCACCTCTAAGAACATAGCTTGGCAGGCTAGAGACGGACATACTTTAGCTGTCTTACTTTCCTTAATTGTATTACATATAGTTTCAAGCCAAGGGCTTAAGGTGTAATTGAGTTAGCACTCTCTTTGTAACCAAGTGTTAACTTGGAAAGCTGTAAGCCCGTAAGGCATTTGTTTTTGTGTTGTAATCATGTAATACTGTTGTAATGAAATACCCTGCTGTATAGATAAATGTGGACCTTTATGTATCAATGCATGTCTCTATATGGATGGGTTTAATGTTTTTTTTTGAAGGCGTTACAACTTGGTATCAGAGCGTACCGGGTTCGAATACTTTGGGTACGTGGGAAGTGGTTAGTATCACAATGGGTTTGTCTCGCTTGTTAGAGACTTAGGCGTAATGTTACGTACTTATGTGATAACAGGTTTATGTGATTATTTGGGTATGAAATGCAGTTTCTTGGATGTTGATTGGATCCTTGGGTTTCTGGGAGTCCTGTTGGAAAGGCACTTGATCAATGTTGTTTCTGACCAGAACTCTAGTAACGCCTCGGGACTGTCATTATCCGGAAATGAAATTCGTAAGTGCTTATGTGTTTATGTGCTTACGTGGAGTGAATTACAGTTGTCCATGTGTTAGGACGTGAGTGTTTAGCTTCGGCACATGTATGAGTGTGCTAATGTGTCACTGTTACTTTTACTAGGATGCCTAGGCGAGGAAGTTGTGATTTCCCTCCTTCCGCTCGGTAAGAGTTATGGAAACAGTTTGTGGAGTTACGCCAAGGTACTACACCTTTGGTGCGGTTCGAAAGACGGTTTGCTAACCTATCGAGGTTTGCTCCAGAATTGGTGGAGATGGAGGACTTGCGTTGTTTCGAGTTTGAGAGTAAGCTGCGTGACGACATCCGTGTAAGGATAGCGAGGTCTTGGCATAAAAGATATAGTGTGCTTGTTGAGGCAGCTGTCCATGTAGAGGTTGCGGTGCTAGCAATGGGGCAGAATGGGGAGGGAGCCATCTCGGCAACTCCCGTGACTCAGGGTGCTGGTAGGCCTTTTAAGAGGCAGAGGGGTTTAAACCCGCAACAGGGAGGTCGGGCTAGAACTACCCTTCCAGTGTCGGATTTGGGTTCGGAAGAACGTAAACAGAGGGGTGTCATTTGTTTCAAATGTGGTCTACTGGGCCACAAGGTTTCGGGTTGCCCACAGAGAAAGGGGGCAAGGTTAGCAATTCAACCAGTAGTTGTACCACCAGGATCATCTAACCAGCCGGGTTTTGGGCCGATCAAATGCTCAGTGGGGAGGCAGTTGTTGGGGTCTTCATCAGCCCAGATTCTGAACCAGTTTCGTAACCAGTTTCGTGCTCAGGCACCGCCTACTTGTTGGAGGTGTAATCAGCCGGGTCATATTCGGCGTTTCTGTACTCAGCCGGGGGCTTCTTTAGGGGTTTTACAACCTAGCCAGGCTCAGTTTCATTCGACTTGGCAGGAACAGTAACGTTTTGGGGGACTAGCAGGCCAGATTGCGAGGGCCTCAGTAAAGTCGAGTTCCCAAGCCCCAGTTGGGGAAGTTTGTAGTTGTTCCAGGTGTGGACAGAGGGGGCACGTCAGTAGTTCTTGTCCGTGGCTTGTAAGCTCGTAGGTTATCTTATGTTCGGGGATGACCAACTTCGGCGGTCCAGCAAGGGACGGTAGTGGTGGTAATACCGATGGGATGGTTTTGTTTTGACTAATCCGTTTTGTAATCAGTGGATTATTGTTTTGTGATCATTGGGTTCCGTTGTGTAACCAATGTGTTTTGGGAATGTTGAAACATCTAAACTGTTTGTTTATCTATATATATACATATATGCTTTGTTTGTTAATTTCCCTGGAGTGGGTGAATTGGAGCATGTTGTAGCTCTAAAGTTTTATTAATGTATAAAGTTGCTGTAAAACCATAAATTTTTTTTTTATGGTATTAATGCATTTTTTTATTATTATGTGTGTGACTTGATTTGGGAAAAATGAGGGCTGAGGAGCCATGTTTTCAAATTTTGGAAGAACCACCGAGGGGTGCGTGTCCTAGCCAAGGCAATATTGGAGCGAGAACTGTTTTACTTGCCGAGTGTGTGGAATTTCATGTGTATTACCCATTTAAAATTTTGTGCGTGGTACAGCTTTTGGTCTACTGTCGGGTGAACTCGAGAGGATGTGAAGTGTGCGATTAATACTAGATGTAACACGTATTTAATATGGTGTCCTATGGGGGCATAGCGCATAATTTTGTTAAGGTTGGACTTGTACCTTCGTGGTAAGTAACGTTGCCGAGATTGCAGGTGTACTGATTGGCCGTTTTAAGTGAGGGGATGTTAGTCCCGATATAAGGTTGTGATTGCTGCATCGGGAGCGATGTGTTGTGGGTAGCTGGTACTATATCTCGAGCAGTAGTATAGTGGGTGTTTCCCTAAGTTTCCAAATTCCTTTATTTGGATCGAATGTGATAGGTTCGTACCTTAGCACTGGTCAGGTCAGAGGATGTTATCAGAAGGGTTAATTGGGTATATAGCACGTGGTTAGAGTGTGAACCATGGATGGAGTCACAGTGGTGTGGTGTTTGCGGATGAAGATGTGGGTTAATGACGAGGGAGGCGAGGACTTTTACTCCTCTAGAAAGTTAGAAGAGTGAATCTTTGAAAGCCTTGTCGGCGACTTGTAACGGTGTCGGGGTTTGGTTCATGATGGTTTCCTAGCGGTAGTTTTGACTAGTGGTTTAGCACGGAGGCCGGGCCTCTTGATGGTACTCACGAGATGAGTGACCAGTAAGATGTAGAGTGACGAGTGGACCCTATGAGTTACTGGGGGATTCTGTGTGGAAGTAAGAGGGCTTGCAAAATAAGGAGGTTTTGCCTAGTACGGTTGAATGTGTTAGATGTGATGGTTTCGAGAGTTGCGCGGTGTTGGCAAGACTATGTGAGAATATTTGAGGGAATGTGAGATTCGTATCTCGAGTTAGTGGGAATGGTACCTGTATGTTGGTTCGTGTTTTGGGTCTTGCTAGTCAGTGAGTCCGTGGTGATCCCATCGGTTGTACAGGGGTAGTGTTTGTATTGTGATTGGTTATCAATTGTTGGGTTTGGGTTGTGAGTGGATGCTGGTAGCATTCTTTGAAGGAAGAGCAGTTCGTGTTCTAAAGTAATGAGTATAGCGTGGGTCAAAGTGGTCCTTCGTGTTTAGGTTGTTGTGATTGAGGTTGACCATGTCGGTCTTCGGTCAAGGAAGTGAGCAGGCTTGCTAGATAGCCATGGCGGGGAATGGTGATTCCCTTGGATGCAGTGTTGATGCGGTTCAATTTTAGGAGATCCGGAGAGATTCCAAAATTTGTGGTTTGTGTAGAGAACTCCGTGGTTGGGGTTAGTGGTTTTAGTGGCACGTCAGTGTGTGGATTACTGAGTGTAGAGTTTATTGAGTTGATTAGTCAGCTTGTCGGTATCGGGTTTTGGGTTGGCATTGGTCACCTTGAATTTAGTCTCGTTCGTTGTAGACTTTGTATGTTGATTAGGGAAAACTGAAACTAATTAAACATTTGTCGTCGAATCTGACGGTTGAAATAATACATCTAATATATGTATTGATTGATCATTGTGAATGATTGGCTTTTTATACATTATGTATGTATGATGTTTGGTTTGATATTGATACAGCACTATAATGTGTATCATTTGTGTATTTCCGAGCCGTGTTTATGATTATAACGTGGTTAAGTAAAGGGAGGCGGGATAAAATTGCAAAACCATGAAATTTTTATGCCTTATGTGTTGATAGTACTATTGTTGTTTCTATTAACTATCATTATAGAAATGTTGTGTTCCGTGTTGGTTGTAGCATCACTAGGTGAGTGATAGTTGTTGACAGTGTTATTTTGGAAAGAAATGGAAAACAGAATTTTCCTGGTGTTTGGGGCCATCTAAATGCGTTGTTGAAAAGTTGATTTAATTCAAGGATTTTAAAGAATTCCAGATTAATCTTTTGGGCAAATAAACTGTGGATGACTCTGCGTTTTGGGTAACACCGTATTTGTGAAAAATGTTTACAAAGCTTTTGAGTCTTCGTATGGAAAATGTAAGATTTATTCCGGGACGTTAACGTTGAAAATTTGAACATCCTTGAGAAATGCCTCTTGAACAAGAAAATGTTTTCTTATTATCTACTCTAAATATTTGCTTTGGTCGTGTTGTTGAGTAGTGACTTAGCTTGAAGCACCAGTCGGTTATTGGTGAATTGTTTCGGGGGAGGTTTGGTTTGTTGAGGCTTGCGTACCTAAGGTGTTGTCGTTTAGAATGTGTTCCCTTGGTTAGTCTCTTCCTTGGTAAGAGTGAGTCGGAGGTTTGTTGTGAGAGTAATTTCTTTCCTTGGGGCTCGATTGTTGAATGCTCTGTAATCAATTGGCCTTATGTTTTGGCGTACCCATAATTTCGGGGACGAAATTCTTTAAGGGGGGGAGGTTATAGCGATCCCGGTATTCCCTGTTGTTGTTTAACTATAATCCGAACTCGGTTCCGTAGATTCATTGTTGTCTTATCCTCATTTCTATCCCTTACTCTTTTAATTAGAGTTTTGGGTTGTGTTGGGCAAGTTGGGAATAAGTTGCTCGTGTTTTAAAACTTAAAATTTTGCCCAGGTTTTGGTCTCTCTGCTCGAGCGGCGATTTGACGCTCGAGCGGCAGTTTGGACGCTCGAGCGTGAATTTCCTTCTCTCAGCATTTTGGACGTCTACAGAAAATTCTGGGAGAGTGCATCCAGCGCTCGAGCGGATCTTGGGACGCTCGAGCGTGAACCTGTGTCTGACGCTCGAGCGGGGTGTTGTACGCTCGAGCGGACCTGTTTTTATATCAGTCCGTGAAATCACTTTTTTGATCACTTTTTGATTTCCTTTCTCTCTCTTACTTTTTCAAAACCTCCATTGGAGAGCAGCTCACTCTAAAACCCTAACTTCTCTCTTAGGATTGATCTTGTAGGAGTTGTTTTCTCACCTTGGGCCTTTACAAAAGTTGTGTTGATCGTCGAGGGCTATCTTCTAATCTGAAAATTTCGGGATTTGGAGCATTTTCGTTTCTTCATCTCCTTCGTTGAGCCCCATCATTCGAGGTAGGGATAACCTACTCCATCTTATGAGCTTTGTCTTTGAATTTTAGCATTTTGATATGTCGGGGGTTGTTGGGTAATTTTGAGAAAGTTTGGGCCTTTGTGTAATGTTACAAAAGTTGGGGTTTTAAATATATAAACCTATATGCATGTTAGGCATAGAGAAATGAGATTAATGTTGGGACATGGATGGAAATGGAACCTTAGGGTTGTTTTGTGAATTATGGTAATTTGCCCTAATCGGTTTAATTAATTAGCGCATATAATTAATTGAAGAAAACGAGGAATTGAATTGAGAATGTTGAAATTGGGAATGTATGGGACTAAAGAGTGTAGTCGAATCTCTTATTGCTCATCTAGTTGAAATGTTGATATATTATCCATTTGTGCATTTATTTCCTGCGTAGAAATAATTGCTTTGGGCTACCGGTGGAGGGTAGTGTTGATTGTTGTAGACAATGCATGATGATTAGGCAAACTAAAACTAATCAATTGGATGTGTCATAGAGTATGACGGTTGATTGAATACATTAACTTTATGTGTTGGTTGATTGCGCATATGGCCAATGTGTTTATATACGTTATGTGTAGACAGTTGATGGAATACATTAACTTTTGGTAATGATTGATTGCATATGTGATTCTGTGTTTATATGCATTACTTTTGTATGGGAGGAGAGGGGGATGTACTCCACGGTTTAGGGGAAGATGGGGGATGTACCTCTAAGCTGGTTAATGGTTTAGGGGAAGATGGGGGATGTACCTCTAAACTGGTTAATGGTTAAGGGAAGATGGGGGATGGACCCAGGGATGCAGCTCATATGCTCTCCCATTGAAGTGTTGATACAGCTCATATGCTTATCTATTGAAGTGTTGATACAGCTCATATGCTTATCTGTTGTAGTGTTGATATAGCTCATATGCCTATCTATTGAAAAGTTTGTTTAAGTTGATATAGCACCTAAATGTATATCATTATCGTTTGCGAAGTATAGAAGTAGTTTATGTATTATTGATACAACACCAAAATGTGTATCCACCTTGAATTTCGAAATTGTTCTAGTGATGAACTATAATCTCATCAAATGTTTTGGCCAAAGTACTGAGCCTTGTTTTCTAACTCAAAGTTGAATAAGAATTAGAAAGTGAATTGTAACATAAACTTGACTGTCCTGGAATTTTAATAAGATGTAAATGGAAGTGTAAGTGTTGACCATCTACCAGTTGCTAATCTCTTAGTCATTGTTCATAATTGATTTAATATATTTCTACTGGGCTATGGCTCACCTTATATGGGGACATCATTTTCAGGTACAGGTAGCATGCCACCTCTAAGGACATAGCTTGGGAGCCTAGAGAAGGACATACTTTAGCTGTCTTACTTTCCTTAATTGTATTACATATAGTTTCAAGCCAAGGGCTTAAGGTGTAATTGAGTTAGAGCTCTCTTTGTAACCAAGTGTTAACTTGGAAAGCTATAAGCCCGTAGGGCATTTGCTTTTGTGTTGTAATCATGTAACACTGTTGTAATGAAATACCCTGATGTATAGATAAATGTGGACCTTTATGTATCCATGCATGTCTCTATATGGATGGGTTTAATGTTTTTTTTTAGGGCGTTACAGCATGATTCAGGTTCGGAGAACCATCCAGAAACAACTATTGAATGGCATTTATCCTCAAGCTTAGTGTTTGAAGCCCTAGCCTTCAAGCAACAGGAAGGGATAATAGCCTTATCCAAATCATTCACATTGTCATTCGCCTTCCTATCCATAATCTTTTGGCATTCCAAATCTTTTTATGCGCCGTCCTCCATATATTATCTTATCTATATTCAAATTGATAAAACAGAACTTGAGAGGGAGATTAATGATATGGACTTTGTGCCAGACAGATTTGGGCCGGACAGAGTTGTGCCGGACAGATTTGGGCCGGGCAGAGTTGTGCCGGACAAATTTGGGCCAGACAGAGTTGTGCCGGACAGATTTGGGCCGGGCAGAGTTGTGCCGGACAAATTTGGGCCGGGCAGAGTTGTGCCAGACAGATTTGGGCCGAACAGGTGTTGGGCCAAGTTGTGTGGCCCGGCCTTGAAGGAAGCTGCTCGGTTAAGGCAGCGCGTTGATTGACCGAGCTGCAAGGATCCGTGATTACGAAGCCGGTCAGGTGAAAAGTCCAGCACCAGGAAAGGCAAGGTTGGATCGAGGTACCTGTTTGCTCGGCAGGTAGGTCGACCGCAGACAAGCGTAAGTAGTCCCGAGCTCGGCTTTGCCGAGATGCCGCCGAGTCCAGTCCTCATCTAAGCTTAGCTGTTGGAGTACTTGGGCATGAAGCGCAGCATGGCAGACGATGGTCGAGATGGAATTGCCCGGCTGCCGAGCTCCCAGGAGAATGGGCGGGCAGTTGGATTAGGTGATGTTCAGCAAGGTTTATGCTGACAGATGGGATAGCGGAGCCACGTGTCAGGAGATGACTGGGAGTGAATATGGGGCGCAGAGGGTATATAAGCATGTCTGCGCCCCCCATACGCGGACAGACGAACATCTCTGTAAGGACTTCTTACACTCAAACACTCTCTCTCTTCTCTCTATCCATCCTAAGGTGTGTGCTAACTTGATCGTCGGAGGGTTTTTCTGGCCACACACCGCCGGGTAGCTCACCGTTACTTGCTCACAGGTGATCGGACATCGACGGAGCTTGGAAGAAAGGAGTACGGGCTCGCCGGAATATTTGCTCCCCGTACAATTGGCGCCGTCTGTGGGAAGCTTGACAGATAAAACCTTGTCTTCCAGGCTCATCTGATCGCCGTCCATGGTGAACAAAGACGAGATTCCGTTGTCCGCCATCGATGGAGCTACCCCGGAGTTCACCCGACGGAGAGAAGGACATCCTGTCATCCTTCCAATGGCGAACTTGGATACGTTCACTGGAGGACAGTCAGGAGACGCGCGGGATAAGCGCGAAAGAAGTTATGGTCATTCACAAAGTCCAGACGGTCATCGGCGGTGGAGAGAATCACATGCCCGACGTCTGGAACACAAGTTGAGGGACCAAGACGCTGTCATCCGGCGAATGGCAGCGGAGATGGAGGAGTTGAAGCGGCATGTCAAGGGGAAGGGTGTAGATGGAGTGGTAGACCACAGAGAGTGCATCCCATCCCGCCGTTCAGAGAAGTCCAGCGCGCAAGATAGCACTTACCAGCCCTCACGTCCGGTGACGACGTCGAGATATTCCTATTCCGCTCGTTCAGAGGACTTGCGGGCAGTCTTGAAGGAACGGGCTCGCCAACGGGAGGCTCAAAGGGTGCCGGCGTTCCAGCGGCTATCCTACAGGGTTCATGCCAGCGAGGAGGCCGGAATGCCCCCACCCCGCCTAGCGGAGCCACTCCTTGTAGATACAAACTTGACAAGGCTGAGCGCCACCCCTTTCTCCCTGGAGATAGAAACAACACCGCTTCCCGCGGGCTTCCACCAGCCAAAGTTCACGCTTTATGACGGAAAGACCGATCCGTATATGCATGTAAGCCACTTCCGACAGGTCATGGCCGGACGTAGGCGAAATGACGCTCTTATGTGCCTGATCTTCCCGTCGAGTTTAGGCGAGCTGGGCTTGAAGTGGTTCGAGAGGTTGCCAGAAGGGAGTATACAACAGTGGAATCAGTTGGCCGAAGCCTTTGTGACGCGTTTCAAAACCAACACCAAAACGCCAAAGGAAGTTGACCACCTTCTCAGTGTCAGGATGGAACCGAGCGACACTCTCAAGGCGTACAACTCCAGGTACTGGGATACCTACAATGAGATCCTGGATTGCCCAGTTAACCTGGCAATCACCCAATATAAGCGTGGTCTCCCGCTCGGACATAGGCTGAGGGATTCGCTTACAATGAGACAGCAGACATCCATGTGGCACCTAATGCAGCGCATCAATGAGCACATTCGAGTAGAGGATGATGCAGCGACGTCCACCGCGGAGACAACCTCGATGGCAACGGGCAAGTGGGCGACTGGGTTTTAAGGAAGGTCATGGGCAACGCACTAGTGCCGGGTGAAGGCAAGCTAGGGGCAAACTAGGAAGAGCCTTACAAGATAACCGGGCAAGGGGGCATACCACTTAGAGGATTTGGATGTCAAAGGCGTACCCCGGCCATGGAATGCGGCCTTATGTAATTTTTTGAGGGACTTGTTTCCCCTACACTTCTGAATGCAAACACTCTTTTTGTCAATGTAATAGAAGTGAATTACTTTTGCTGAAGAGCTTTGTTGTGTCCGAAATAATAGTGGATGAGGGGCCTACTCTTCTGTCCCAACCGAGATGGTTTACTCCGGTTGGAAGAGTTGGCGTTTTGTCCAACTTCGAATTCCCAACCGAGATGGTTTACTCCGGTTGGAAGAGTTGGTGTTTTGTCCAACTTCGGATTCCCAACCGAGATGGTTTACTCCGGTTGGAAGAGTTGGTGTTTTGTCCAACTTCGAATTTCCATCGAGATGGTTTACTCCGGTTGGAAGAGTTGGTGTTTTGTCCAACTTCGGATTCCCAACCGAGATGGTTTACTCCGGTTGGAAGAGTTGGCGTTTTGTCCAACTTCGGATTCCCAACCGAGATGGTTTACTCCGGTTGGAAGAGTTGGTGTTTTGTCCTACTTCGGATTCCCAACCGAGATGGTTTACTCCGGTTGGAAGAGTTGGTGTTTTGTCCAACTTCGAATTCCCACCGAGATGGTTTACTCCGGTTGGAAGAGTTGGTGTTTTGTCGAACTTCGGATTCCCAACCGAGATGGTTTACTCCGGTTGGAAGAGTTGGCGTTTTGTCCAACTTCAAATTCCCACCGAGATGGTTTACTCCGGTTGGAAGAGTTGGTGTTTTGTCCAACTTCGGATTCCCAACCGAGATGGTTTACTCCGGTTGGAAGAGTTGGCGTTTTGTCCAACTTCGGATTCCCAACCGAGATGGTTTACTCCGATTGGAAGAGTTGGCGTTTTGTCCAACTTCGGATTCCCAACCGAGATGGTTTACTCTGGTTGGAAGAGTTGGTGTTTTGTCCAACTTCGGATTCCCAACCGAGATGGTTTACTCCGGTTGGAAGAGTTGGCGTTTTGTCTAACTTCGGATTCCCAACGGAGATGGTTTACTCCGGTTGGAAGAGTTGGCGTTTTGTCCAACTTAGGATTCCCAACCGAGATGGTTTATCCCGGTTGGAAGAGTTGATGATTTGCTCAACTACAAGGTTCCAGCCGAGATGTTTTACTCCGGCTGAAGAGTTGGTGATTTGCTCAACTACGAGGTTCTAGCCGAGATGATTTACTCCGGCTGACGGGTTGATGATTTGCTCAACTCCGAGGTTCCAGCCGAGATGTTTTAATCCGGCTGACGGGTTGATGATTTGCTCAACTCCGAAGGTCCAGCCGAGATGATTTACTCCGGCTGACGGGTTGATGTTTTGCTCAACTCTGAGGGTCCAGCCGAGATGATTTACTCCGGGTGAAGAGTTGATGATTTGCTCAACTGCGAGGTTCCAGCCGAGATGTTTTACTCTGGCTGAAGAGTTGATGATTTGCTCAACTGCGAGGTTCCAGCCGAGATGTTTTACTTTGGCTGGCGAGTTGATTATTTTTTTAACTCCGAAGTTTCAGCCGAGCTGATGTTGCTCGCCAAGAAGCACGTCGCGGAGCGGACCTTGCTCGCCGACCTTGGAAGTTCCTTGCCGAGCTGTTGTTGCTCGCCAAGAAGCACGTCGCGGAGCGGACCTTGCTCGCCGACCTTGGAAGTTCCTTGCCGAGCTATTGTTGCTCGCCAAGAAGCAAGTCGCGGAGTGGACCTTGCTCGCCGACCTTGGAAGTTCCTTGCCGAGCTGTTGTTGCTCGCCAAGAAGCAAGTCGCGGAGCGGAACTTGCTCACCGACCTTGGAAGTTCCTTGACCGAGCTGATGTTGCTCGCCAAGAAGCACGTCGCGGAGCGGACCTTGCTCGCCGACCTTGGAAGTTCCTTGCCGAGCTGTTGTTGCTCGCCAAGAAGCAAGTCGCGAAGCGGACCTTGCTCGCCGACCTTGGCAGTTCCTTGACCGAGCTGATGTTGCTCGCCAAGAAGGAAGTCGTGGAGCGGACCTTGCTCACTTTCTTAGTGCGGTCACCATCTTGCATATTGAGGACCGAGGAAGTATTACCCCGGTCAGGATAGGTAATCCCAGTCACGCTTCAGCGGACGGAATTAAGGGGCAATTGAGAGGGAGATTAATGATATGGACTTTGTGCCAGACAGATTTGGGCCGGACAGAGTTGTGCCGGACAAATTTGGGCCAGACAGAGTTGTGCCGGACAGATTTGGGCCGGGCAGAGTTGTGCCGGACAAATTTGGGCCGGGCAGAGTTGTGCTAGACAGATTTGGGCCGAACAGGTGTTGGGCCAAGTTGTGTGGCCCGGCCTTGAAGGAAGCTGCTCGGTTAAGGCTGCGCGTTGATTGACCGAGTTACAAGGATCCGTGATTACGAAGCCGGTCAGGTGAAAAGTCCAGCACCAGGAAAGGCAAGGTTGGACCGAGGTACCTGTTTGCTCGGCAGGTAGGTCGACCGCAGACAAGCGTAAGTAGTCCCGAGCTCGGCTTTGCCGAGATGCCGCCGAGTCCGGTCCTCATCTAAGCTTAGCTGTTGGAGTACTTGGGCATGAAGCGCAGCATGGCAGACGATGGCCGAGATGGAATTGCCCGGCTGCCGAGCTCCCAGGAGAATGGGCGGGCAGTTGGATTAGGTGATGTTCAGCAAGGTTTATGCTGACAGATGGGATAGCGGAGCCACGTGTCAGGAGATGACTGGGAGTGAATATGGGGCGCAGAGGGTATATAAGCATGTCTGCGCCCCCCATACGCGGACAGACGAACATCTCTGTAAGGACTTCTTACACTCAAACACTCTCTCTCTTCTCTCTATCCATCCTAAGGTGTGTGCTAACTTGATCGTCGGAGGGTTTTTCCGGCCACACACCGCCGGGTAGCTCACCGTTACTTGCTCGCAGGTGATCGGACATCGACGGAGCTTGGAAGAAAGGAGTACGGGCTCGCCGGAATATTTGCTCCCCGTACAGAACTTAAGAAACCAAAAGGGCAAATTTGTAAAGTTGGTTTTAAGGCTAAAGATTACATATGGCCAAACCATGTATATCTACCAGATATGCTAAGAAGGCATAAAATTTTCACAAGTGGAGACATAGATGTGAGACAAAGTGTTACCATTTTGTGAAATCCTCTTTGCGCTTAGGCTTTCTCAATATCTATTGGTTGGATTTCCTCTCTCTCTCTCTCTCTCTCTCTCTCTCTCTCTCTCTCACACACACACACACACACACACCCCAATAAATTTGGTTTCAAGAATGCTTGAATTGTGTGTATGATTCTTAATTTGAGACTAGATGTTATGCAGGTGCTTTTGTTTAATTCTAGGTCTGGTGCTTCATGGTGAATTCTTGCCAGGATTTTTATTTTGAAGGTAGATTCATTTGCTGGTATTGTCAATCATGCATCACTTTGGAGTACTATTTGGCATTTGGGAAGAAAAAACAGAAAGACCAATCACTAGTTCAACAATCACTACACTAATTAATTTAATGAAAATAGACGAAACTAATTGATGAAGTTATGAAACAATCATGTACTTAACACTACACTAAGCTCAATCATGAGTTCAGCAACATGCACAAGATGACAACACTGTAATCCTAAAAATTAATAAAAAGCTTCATCGAATCTTCAAGTAGATTATATATGACTTACAGAATAATAAATGGATATCCAGTGGGTTGGATACTGAAGAAAGGATGAGGTGGCATCTGCAGCCAAAATAGGAGAAAGAAAACAGCAAGCGAGAATTAATGTTATCTTGTTGTTATCTTTGAATGAATATACATATACTATGACATAATAAATACTCAAATTCTCCATTGCCATTCTAATCATTCAAAAAATAAAATAAAATAAAATAACATAAAGGAAAATCAATTTATAAAAAATCCAACTCTTATTCAAAACAGGGAATTAATAACATCAAGACATATTGAAAAATTCTAAGGCAGCATTTAGGCAAACACATATACATGCATATTTTTTGTTCTGTTTTTTCTTTATAAATATAGATTTTAGCCTTTGAGTTTCGCTTGGTTACAATACTATAGCTCAAAGTCTCTTGTTCATTATTTACCTCCTCTTTTTACCTCTGCTATACCTAGCAATTTCTTACACACAAACACAAGCCTATGAATTATTTGGTTCCTTGCTATTCCTTTCGAGATTGAGATGTCTTTACAACAAGCCTATGAATTATTCCATTGAATTTTCTTGTTCATTTTTTACTTGTATGTTATTTAGTGACAGACAAATGAGCATCTCTTTTTTCTCCTTCTTTAATTTTATTTATTTATTTATTTATTTATTTATTTATTTATTTATTTATTTGTGAATTCTCTACTCCTATTTATTACATTTTTGGACCTTCTTTGCTGAATGATTGACACGTATAATAGAAAAATCTAGTAATAAGGAACAAAATTATTTTCCATGCTAACTTGCTTTCCATTACTAACCAGAGAAGAAACAAGTCAAAATAGATTTATCACAAAATAATCGCAGAACAAAAAATAATCGAATTCAGATGTGTGTGTATAAATATGCATGTCTATGTGAGAAGAATTGAAAATAGATAGAAACTTTTCAGATGAGAAAAGAAAGAATTACAAATAATTGAAAACCAAGATTTCCTAAGTTAGATAGACAGAGAAGCAGAGGTGATAGATTACATTAAACCTAAGAAATTACGAATGACTATGCAATTAACTTATTCGATTCAATTCATTCAATGATATCATTAAATAGAGCATAGAGTGATGATTGCCAGACGAAGCAAAGGAGCTTCGGGATCCGCAATGCGAGTTAAGGCTATGTCGAAGCTGAATAGATCCGACTTGGCTTGAAATCGGAGAGCAATGTCGAAAATTAGAGAGTTTCAAATTGCCAGAATAAGCAGAAATTTCGGTGGATTTGAAGGCGACGAAGGCCGATCCGGCAGCGGAATAAGCTGCCATGGAAGCTCCGGTGATTGAAGCGCACGCGCACACGCGAGAGAGAGAGAGAGAGAGAAAGAGAGAGAAGAAAAAAAAGAAGAAGAAAATCGCTACAAAGACAAAGAAACGATATTTATGAAGAAGAGAAACAGAGCAATGTGTTGTGATTGATTAATTTGCTTTGGAAGCTCCGAAGAGTGTGAGAATAGCGATGCATACGAATTGCTTCAACTATTGATAGTGAGATTCGAGCGAGAGAGAGTGGAGAGTCAAAAAAGAGAGTCGAGCTAGAGAGAGTCGAGCGAGAGAGATTTTGAGAGAGAGAGAGAGAGAGGGAGAATTCATACACCATCGTTGGAGACAAATTTGGAAAATAAAAGTGAAAAAGGGGAGATAGGTCAAGTTTTTAACAACACAACTAGGTGATTTATTTATTTTTTTTAATGTAAAAAGTGATTTTTTGCGACAGCTAAACAATCCATCGCAAAAAAATAAATGCAAAAAGTCATAATTCTGGTAGTTTCTAAAGAAGGGACAAGCCACACTTGGGGATAAAACTCCAACATGCTCACCCCACTAGCCTTCAAAGCTTGTCTCACTAAGCAATGCGCAGCTCCATTGGCTCCTCTTCGTAGAAACCTTACCTCAACGACAATAAAGCTCTGTAATTGGCATTATCATCAGCCAAAAACATGGTTTTTGATTTATTTATTATCTATATATATATATATAAGAAAAAAGGTCTTTTAATGACAAGGTTTGTGGGAGCTCTAAACCCTCAAATTAAATTTTATGATTTTTTGATTTTTTTAAATAATAAAAAACATTCTATTGGTTAAACTCTTATTTAATCATAACAATAAAACTCTAATTATTCCATAAATTACGATTTTTAAAAGAAAAAGTATGCTCAACTATTTCAAAATTTAAATTTGTGTGCTACTATATATGGAAGCAATTCACTAAAACATAATTATTTTTTATTTTTAAAAAAGTCAATTGGTTAACTCTAATTTAACCATAACAATTAAACTCTAATTATTCCATAAATTATGACTTCTAAAAGGAAGGTATGCTCAATTATTTTAAATTTAACTTTGTGTGCCACTAATATGGAAGCAATTCAATAAAATCTAATTATAATCATTAAAAAAAAAAGAAACCTTTAATTATTCCATAATTTATGATTTTTAAATATATATTTTTCTATTTCAAGATTTAAAATTATGTGTCGGTAAATATGATAAACAATTCAACAGAATCTAAATTTTTTATTAAAAAAAATAAATCAAATGGTCACATTATCTATGCTATAACTAATATATAAATCTTTTTCAAAATTTATAATAATGCTCCTTTCAAAATTCAATATAATAAACGTTTAAAATTACATTTTTTTTTTTATTTATCTTCAAACTCACATACTAAGTTTCTTGATTGATTTTTATTTATTATTAAAAAATAAATAAAAAAATCTATTGGGTAACATTTTCTCAACAACAAAAACATAACTATCTAATGATTTATGAAATTTGAAAAGAAAGTATACTAACCCATTTCAAAATTCAAAAGTTTACCATATAACTATTTACAAAAAAAAAAAAATCTAATTTTCTCATAATTTATGACTTTTAAAAAGAAAGAAGACTAAATCAATTTTAAAATTGTGTATCACAAATTATAAAAAACAATTCACATCTCCCATAAGTCTTCTCTCTTGCACTTATTGGATTCAAGTCAGATTAGAGTCGGTGTTCATCAAGTGTTGTAACTATTAGTAATGGAGCAATTGTGAAGAATTCAATTGATAAATTTTTTCATTGTAAGTTTATGGCTTTTTATAAAGATCAATTTCTAATCTTTAGCGTCTCACATCCTTATTTCTATTATGCATCTAACAATTATGTTAATTTGTAAAAATTTATTGCATGCTTATTTAATCTAAGTGTATTTTATAAAATAAATCTCCAATATTTTCGGTCGAGGTTCAACAGTTTAAAATCTATATTTATCAAGTACATCAATATGGATGGCAGAGGTTATTGAGAACATGTGCATATTTATTAACAAATTTTCATTATAAGTTTATTCTTCTTTTGGATGATGCATATGGTTATAATATTGCTTATGCATTTATGTTTTGTAATTTCCATGATTTCATATTTCAAAATTTTTATAAGGTTTGCTTTTAATTTTAAGATTTTATAGTTGGTGCACTTTTTGTTAAATAATGTTATACTTATTATATTTTTATATTATATTATATTATATTATATTATATTGTGTGACTAAGTTCATTTGGTTGTAATTTTAAATTATAATTTATTTGATATTTTTATAGCTTATTTAGCTAAAAAATAGAGGTTTTTTAAACTACAATTTGTAACTTCTTCTTTTTTTCTTTTTTCTTTTTTTAAACTTATTTGAAATCCTTAAATACATATGAATATAAGAATCTCATATCTTTCATCTTAGTAATAACTTTTGAGGCATTATGTATATTTACACAATAAAAATGTTATACAGAATATCAAAAGTTACGTTGCACCAAATAAATTTACAATTTATTTTAAATTAATAATTTAAAATTTTACTTATGATTTATAACCATTTTATGGGTCATGCCAAACATTAAACAAAATTTAAAAAACACAAGGTGCATTTAGATTAGAGCCTAAGTTACATAAGCTTAATAATGACCATGAACATAGTGCATTAACATGTGGATAGTTTTCCTATAGCGATCTAGATTTTTCCCCAACCTTTATTGTGTTCCAGACTCAGGATCTATGGTTGTGTGTTGTTGTCTATATCTTATTTTTGTCCTCTAATCCTTTGTATTTGACTTTTGGGACGTGATGGATGAGCTTGGAATAGGTTGGTTGTGATTTAGTACAAGTGGTTGCTGCCCAGGTTTTGACCTTTTCGCTCGTGCGAGGCTTCTTGCGCTCGAGCAAGCCTTGGGTATTTGCTTCTTCACTCGAGCGAGGCTTCTTATACTCGAGCGTACGTCTACGTCTCTGTAAGACCTAAAAGTTGGTATTCTTCGCTCGAGCGAGATTTCTTGCGCTCGAGCGTGCGTCTGCGTGGATGGCTGACCTGAAGCTTCGCATTGTTCGCTCGAGCGACGCTTCTTACACTCGAGCGAGGTCTTTCGTTGTTTCTGGTCGCTCGAGTGACAACTCCTTCGCTTGAGAAAGCCTCGCATATATCAGTTCGTAGCAGCATGATTTTTATCACTTTTTCATCCCCTTTTCATTCCAAAGCCTAAACCCGGTTGTCTCTCTCTCTAAACACTCTCTCTCTCTACAAATACACCTTGTTCTTGGGTCTCTCTACCCTGGTCCCTTTGTTAAAAAGGTAGAGCATTGTGTGGGCTTCATTTTGATTCGAAGAAATTCAAGTTTGGAGCATCTTCAAGTTTCACTCTTCATCTCCTTTGAGTTTCTCCACTTGAGGTAGGGATCTTCTACACTTGTTTATGATTTTTAACCTAGGTATTTGTGCTATAAATATATGGTGAGTTTTGGGATGTTTGGAGAAAACCTAGGGTTAGGTTCAAACTTATGAAAGAGGGGTTTTTATGTGTTGTTGTATATTTGACCATGGGGTTGGAATATGAGGTGGTTGTGTTAAAATTGATGAATTTGATCTTTGGGTTAGTATTTGGAATAAGGGGGAAATTTGCCCTAATATGAGCTAAATAATTAGTTGGTATAAATAATGGAATTGGTGTTGGAAATATGAAATTGGGAAGTTGTGTGAATGAGTGGTGTAGTTAGATTTGTTAAATCACTCACCTATGGAAATTTGATAAATTATCTATTTAAAAGATTGTATATCTATTTAGAAATATATGTTTTGGGCTATCGGTGAAGGGTAGTCGTGATTGTTGTAGAAACTGCTTGTGGATTAGGTGAATTGAAACCTGTCGTTTAAATTTACCTCATTGGATAAGATGGTATGATTGAGATGTTGGATATGTGTCATTGATAGTCATTGTATATGACGATGCTTTTAATACATTGCATATGTACCATTTGTTTGGGAGGAGATAGGAGATGGACTCCATTTATAATTAAGTTGGTCGGAGTGTCCAGGGTGAAAGTCTCGAAATCTTGTGCATATATGGGTGCCGGTTACTTCGAATGAAAATTTTGTAAAATGGCAACGATGAAGTGCTTGTGTATACATATATGGGTGCCGATTCCCTCAGATGAAAATCCCGTAATGGCAAAATTGAAGTGTTTGAATAATAGTTGTATTGAATTGTGAATCATTGAGTTGTAACCTCATTTTGGGATTGTTTAGATAACAATGACTTGTCTCATGAATTGGCTCAAAATTTACTATATTAATATGAATTGAATAGATGGAAATGGAATTGAGATATGGGTATTAGTAATGAATGAATATGGACAGAATGTGAGTTGGTTATGAATGTGGAACATTTACTTGGCACTTATATCTTAGTTAAACTGCATATATTGTGTTAGGATGTTTCTACTAGGCTTTGGCTCACCCTACTTGGGAAACCATTTTCAGGTACAATTGACATGCTCCCTCCAAGAATGTAGCATGGGAGGACTTAAGAGCTGGAGGCTATATTTTTTTATTTTCGCGTTTAAATGTTTATTCAAGCCAAGGGCTTTATATGTATAGAGTTAATCACACTCTCTTTTGTTGTAACCAAGTATGTCTTTGAAAGATGTAAGCCCGTAGGGCATTCGCTTATGTTAAACTCTTTTGTTTTATTACTTCATGTAATGAAAGGATTACTTACCCTCTGATTTATGTAACTGTTATTTATGTTATTGTGGATCATATCTATGATGTTATATTTTGGGGGCGTTACAACTTGGTATCAAAGCGTACTGGGTTTGAATACTTTGGGTACGTGGGAAGTGGTTATTACCACAATGGGTTTGTCTCGCTTAATTGAGGCATTAATATGCATTTTATACTTAGGTGATAACATGCTTGTATGACAATATGGGTATGGGATTTAATTTCTAGGATGTTGGCCAAGTCCATGGGTTTCTGGGAGTCCTATTGGAAAGGCACTTGATCACTGCCGTTTCTAACCAAAACTCTAGCAACGCCGCGAGACAGTCATTATCCGGAAATGAAATTCGTATGTGTTTATGTGATTATGTGTTTATATGGAGTGATTTATTATTGTCCAATATGTTAGGACGCAAATGAGTTAGCTTCGATGTATTTGTGAATGTGCTAATCTCTTTGGGTTACCCTTATTAGGATGTCTAGACAAGGACATAACAATTTCCCTTCTTCCACACGAAAAGAATTGCGGAGACAGTTTGTGGAGTTGCGCCAAGGTACTACACCTTTGGTACAGTTTGAAGCATGGTTTGCTAACCTGTCGAGATTTGCTCCGGTGTTGGTGGAGACTGAGGAACTACGTTGTTTGGAGTGTGAGAGTAGGTTGTGTGACGACATCCGCGAAAAGATTGCCGGCTCTTGGCATAGAAGTTATAGTGTGCTTGTAGAAGCTGCGGTTCATGTTGAGGCAGTGGTATTAGCCATGCGTCGGAGTACGGAGGAGGCCATTTCGGTGACTCCTGTAACTCGTGGTGTTGGTAGGCCTTTTAAGAGGCAGAGGGATTTTAACCCACAACAGTTTCTGAGAACACAGTCTAGCTCTGCATTTCGAGTACTGAGTTTGGGCTCGGAAAGGGGTAAGCAAAGGGATCTCACTTGTTTTAAATGTGGTCTGCTGGGCCACAAGTCTCCAGTTTTTCCACAGAGGAAGAGGGCAAGGTTGGTGGTTCAACCAGTAGTTGTACCACCAAGATCATCTAGTCAGCCAACGGTGGGAACAATCAAGTGCTCGATGGGGAAGCAGTCATTGGGATCCTCACCAGTTCAGACTTTGGACCAGTCACATATTCAAAAACCACTTATATGCTAGGGGTGTAATCAGTCGGGTCATCTTAAACGTTTCTGCACCCAGTCGGGGCCTTCTTTGGGAGTTTCGCAACCCAGTCGGGTTCAACCTTATTTGCCTGGACAAGGGCAATACCATTATGAAAAACAAGTAGGCCAGATTTCGAGGGCCTCAGGAGAGTCGAGTTCTCCGACCCCTAGTGCGGAATTAGGCATTTGTTCCAGGTGTGGCCAGCCTGGACACAACAGTACTTCCTGTCCGGGGCTTATGAGCTCTTGGGGTACTTTGGGCTGGAGAATAACCAAATTTAGCAGTCCAGAGAGGGTCAATAACGGTGGTAGTACCAATGGGATGATTTTGTTTTGGTTATGCTATTTTGTAACAGGTGAATTATCATTTTGTAATCATTGGGCTCTGTTATGTAACCAATGTGTTTTGTGAATGTTGAAACATCAAAACTGCTTGTTTATATGTATGTACCTTTGCTTGTTTATTTCCATGGATTGGGCAAATTGGAGCATGTAATAACTCTAAAGTCTTATTAATATGGTAAGTTATTGTAGAATCAGAAAATTTTCGTAATAATGCACGTTTATATGTGTGATGTGGTTTGGAAAGGTGATGGCTGATGGGCCATAGTTTGAAATTAAAAAGGGTTATTGGGGGATGTATGTTTTGGTCAGAGTTACCACGGGGCGGAAACAGTAATACTTGCCAGGTGTACTTAATTTCATAAGCATTTCTTATTTGGTCTTATATGCGTGGTAGAGACTTTGGTCTACTGTCGTGGGAATTCCTCGAAAGGATGTGAAGTGTGTGAATGGCACTGGGTTTTGAACATGTAACATGATGTTTTTAAGAATGAATAGCGTATAGTTTCCTTAGGTATAAACCTGTACCTTTAGGGCAGGTGATATTATCAGATCTTCATATTTTCTGATTGCTTGTTTCTTTTGAAGGGATGTTAGTCTCTTATCAAAATTATGGTTGTTAGCATCGGTGAGTGGTGTGTTATGGGCAGCTGGTAATATATTTCGGGCAGTAGTATAGTGGATGCTTCCTAAGTTTTAGGACTCTTTTATTATGTTTGAATGCGATAGGCGTGTACCTTAATTCTGGTCAAGTCAGGAGGTGCTGTCGGAAAGGTTGGTTGGGTATATAACCCGTGGTTAGGACGTGACCTGTGTGTAGGGTCACCGTGGTATGGCGGTTATGGAGGAAGGTTTGGGATAATGGCGAGGAGGGTGAAGACTTTTGCTCATCTGGGGAGTTAGGATGGTAAGTCTTTGAAAGCCTTGTCAGTGACATGCGATTGTGCCGGGGCTTGGTTCAAGTTAGCTGTTCAGTAGTAGTGATGTCTAGTGGACTGGCACATAGGCTTAGTATTTTGATTGTACTCTTCTGACGAGTGACAAATAGAATATGGAATAAAGAGTTGACCTTGTTGGTTATCGAGGGATGGAGGTGTTATGTTTATTGGTCTGCGGTTTGAACAGTTACGTAGTAATGATAGGTGTTGTGGCGTAATAAGCCTTGCTAGTTAACTTGGTGCGAGGGAATAAGTATGTGAATTTCGTTATTGTAAGTACATTCTCAGAATGAGGGATTCAGTGTGGGTGTAGGATAGCGTGCATTAGTAAGGAAATTATGCTAGTATGGTACGTGATAGTGTAGACGCGCCCGCGGGCCTCATGCTACAGTTCGGACTCGATTTGTGTCACGGTTCTTAATCTGAACCAAAGAGTCCAAATCCGGCAAATCGTTTTGAGAAACAGATTTTTTGAAAAGAAGTGCCAAACATGGACTGCTTTGCCAGATACAGAGTCGCCACCTAAATATTTTAAAATGGGGAAATTTAGGAAACCCTGACTCGGTGCCGAAGGCCACAAGTCCGTCATCACCGGAGTTGTCTCGGCTCGGGAGCTTGGGTACGATCGGGGAAGGTCAGCTATGAGCACCCCCTTTCGCCCGGTCCGAGGACCGGCCTCTACTAACCGTGATATCCAATTTTGAAAACGTTATGTGTTCTTAATCCAGTTATTAGCCAAGAATTACTATGTTGTGCGCGCAGCAAACAAGTATAGACCAAATCTCCCAAATTGGAACAAAACATTTCATGTTTGTTTTGAAAATGGTTTGCTACTCGCAAGTAGGCTAAAATGCAGATTTTGCCACCCTCAAGTGGGCTTTTAGAAAAGATGATTTTGCCACTATCTAGTGGGCTTAAAACTCACAGTTTTAATGCATTATCCCAATTTAGGTAATTCAACCTCCATCCACAGGCATTCAAGCAGTTATATCACATAAGCAGCTAGCCTCATGGTAATCATACTGTCATGGCAACACTCACACGCATGCGGTATGCTAAAGCATAAAAGCTTACCTAGTACTCCGAGCCAAAACAGAAACTAGTCAGTAATCATATGCATGATCCTAGTTCATGTTAAAAATGGCTAATGCAACACATGCAAAGATGCAATCTAAACAGGCTCGGCTAACCCTAAAATGGCATATGAAATGCTACAAGCAACATGTATTCAATTTGGAATTGAAAAGTACAATGTAGTTTGTATGATGTACCGAGCCCGGTGCATGTCAACAAATGCATGAATGCACGCATGCATAGCATAAGGTATGCTAAAATAAATGTGCCCTAATCTACCATCATAAGCAGGTAAATAAAAGGGAAGAAAGAAGTGGAGGTTGGAAGACATACACACCACGCACACACACTTATTACAGACACGCCCTCACTCGGAGGGACCAAAATAATAATACAGCCCAAATAATTATTACAAGACTTCTAGTCTAATCAAAAAAAGGTGCCAAAGGAAGATGGCCGCAGCCCCCGCCTCGGGATGCGTGAATAATGCACGTTCGATCCAACTTGCCCGGAAACTCGTTGCCATAGCACTACTGCCTCTGTTTTCACTACCTTTTCTTCTCTGAAAACTTGTCAAAGTCCCAGAGAACCTTCTATGAGCATTGCAGAACATCATCGGCTGGGAGGAATGGCCACCGGCCGTGTACAATATCCATCGGCTGGAGATAAAGCTATCGGCACTGAATAAATGGCCGGTCGGCACTGAATGTTGCCGGTCGGCAGAAACTTCCTGCAGAAGACAGTTTTGACAGCAACAAAGGACAGACAGTGTATGGCATGAAATTCCAAGCAAATGTGTGCACCAACACATCCCTTATCATGCTTTTGACTCAAAGGGGTATGTTCCTTGATTCTCGAACCACCAATTGCGCATTTCGATGCGTGATGGTCCAAGAAACCAAGTATGCGCTTTGATTTCAAATGTCATGCAAACCAAACAAACACATAAAGCCCAACCTCTATCACATGATCAAGAGGCAAGGCATGCATGCCAATGCAATGCAACCTAGGTATGCAAACAAGAGTACAAGCATGCTATGCAACTACATGGCATACACAATGCTAACAACATAACATGCGCAACGCTTTGAAACATGGCATACACAATGCAAGATGGGCTTACACCAATACAAGTGGACCTCAGCCACACTCACATAGGAGGCCATAAGATGAAAATGAAGTGCCTCGAAATGCGTGCACACGGGCACGCAAACCGAGGCAATGGCATATGCAATGCAATGGCATGGAAAATGATATGCAAACATGCCGATGGGATTTTAGCACTGAAATGTGGGGGAAAACAGCCCCGAAATGAGGCGAAAACACACCCGATGCATGGAATAGTCCCGAAACATGGACTTTTGGCACCCGAAATGGCTTACAGCTATACAAAGCATGCACAATATGGACATGGAGCATGAAGGCAGAAGCAAGACAGCTCTGAGACAAGCATTTTTACAGTTTATGACATGGCCAAACAGCAAGCAAAGATAGGGCTAAAATGGCATACAAAAACGGCCCTAAACATGAGATTATGAAGCAACTCACAGCTGCTGACCCCAAACATGTTAGGGACCTTCAACAACATTGAAGAGGGGCCACAAATAAGCCACTTTACAGAACTGTAAAAACCATAAAAACAAACATAGATATGGCTAAGCTCTTATGCAAGAAAAAGGGCCAAAAGGTGGCCAAAGAGGCAAGTGGTATGTGCACAGCCCAAACTGAAAAATTCCCTTCTACAACATTGAAGAGGGACCAAAAATAAGCATATTTACAGAACTGTGAAAAGGCCAAAAACAGAAGCATGATAGGCTGCCAAAGCATGCAAAAATGGGGACCAAAGAGAGGATATAAAGGCAAGTATAACATGGAGGTCCCAAACAGTGTTGAGCCCTTCTTCAATGTTGAAGAGGGGCTCAAAATAAGCCTATTTTCAGTTTACATCAGGCTCTAAAACAGATCACACGCAAGCCAAAAATTCTATGCAAGATTATGGCATTCAAGGAGGATATTGAAGCAAGTGCAAGCTACTGTCCTCAAACAGCAAGAGGTCCTCAATCAAACATGAAGAGGACCTCAAAATATGATGATTTACAGTTTGGGTTGGAGCCCAAAAATGCAAGCAACTAAGGCTTAGATATGAAGCAAGAAAAGACTAGAAAAGGGAAGAGGAGGACTCACCCTTGAAGACCAGCAAACCAGCACCTCTTGGACCAAGTTTAGGTGCTCCTAAGCTCTGGAGAACAGCCTCAAGCTTCTGGAATGGGCGTTGGATGCCTTGTGCTATGAGTTGATGAAGAAATGGCCCAAGAACAAGGGTGTTTGATGGTTGAATGGGAGAGATATAGTGAGAGATGAAGGGATATATGTATGTATATATCAGATATATCTATATATCTCTGGTTTTTTGTTCCAAAAATCCAACCTCACCAATGGAGGAGGAAAGGCCCCTTATATAGGCAATACTAAGCTTCTAAGACAAGCTTCAAAGGGTCAAAGGGGTTTAAAGGGGAGGTCAAGGCTTATTGGAGAAGCTTGGACAGCTGGTAGGCTTCTTGAGGAAGCCAAGATAAGGGGTCAAGGCTTCCTCAAGAAGCCTTGAGCAAAGGGTGCAAAAGAGGGGTCCAAAGGTGGTCAAGGGTTCAAAATAGCAACATATATGCACGGGGGAGTGTGCTGGTGCATTCCAACTGGCACAGCTGGGATGCACCAGGCTTGGAGAGTGCAAATGGTGCAAACCGGCCAGAAAATTTGGTCGTCGGCCAAAATAAAGTGCCGGTCGGCATAATATTTTTCCGGTCGGCAAAATAGATTGCCGATAGATGATTCCAATGTCAAAAAACGGCCGGTGGGTATGCAAATTGAAGCCCCGGAAGTTAGCTTTCCAATGGCACAAACCTTGCATCAAAATTCCTCCTGTGCAAAAAGTTATGCCCTTTTTCGTGAAGCCGCGCAGATTCGATCCAACCGGGATGATGCCCGACTTCAACTGATCATATCTCCCCCACCCGGACTTGGCTCTAGGAGATTCTTGAGTGCAAAATGAAGCCCCGGGAGTAAGCTTTCCGATGGTGGTGGCCCCATAGCTAAACTCCAAGTGTACAGACAGATAAGCCCGATTCAGCGAGGGCTGCTCGACTCGCTTCTACCCGGATTCATGCCGAACTTCTCCCAAACTAGTTTTCTCCTCTCCTTTCCTCTTTTCTTCAACTCCAAAACCCTAAACAAAGTGTTTTGAAAGATTTGCCTCTCTTCTAGCCGAAGAAACTGATTCTTTTCCCTGCACATCTCTCAACACCGAGCAAACCATCAGTAGTGCCCATGTCTTAAGGGCGGTCAAAAATGGGGTGTCTACAGATAGTGTGTGGTTTGTTTGTTGTTATTAGATGATGTGAAGAAGGGGATCGGTCATAAGGCAATCCCAGGAGAGTGCCTTGGTAAGGCAGTAGTGTGGTTAATGATGGAATTGAGTAGGTTAATGTTTGATAATGCTGGACCACTTTGGTGTGGGTGTCTGTCGTCCAATTTGGATAGTGGAACTCCAAGTGGGGCAATAAGGTTGTGTGGGGTTTGAAGACTGGTACGGATGAGTAATATTGGATAGTTGGTTGGTAAATACTTGGATCGGTTGACATATGGTCACCTCAGGAATAGCTCGAAAGTGTGGGCTGTGTAATTAGATGGTATCTTGTTATGGAATATAACTTCCACATGGATAGTTGGAAGGTTATTTTGAGTTATAATAACCGGTTTGGAATTTCGGGTGAAGAACTTTAGCCTTATAAGTGCTTTGCGCCTTTATGTGATTGGTGGGCATGCAATTTCTTCCCTTGCGTTGTTGCATTGTTGGCATTTCAAAATTTTTTAAGGGTCTTCATCACAGAAATTTTGTTTTGGGTATTGTGTTATCACCGTGAGTGTGACGGTTTTGATGGATGACTATGTTGTGATTCACAGGGGGAATGTTGATGAATAATTTGGAGGAAGACCAAAATTAGGTACTCTTCGTAAACTAGAACGATTTTGGGTCAAAATGTGAAATTGCGATTTCTATTTTTGGGAAAATAATTTGAAGATATCTGAGTTTTGTTGTGACTAGTTGTTAATGCGGTGTTTAAATTGTGACGGTGTGAGTCCAAATGCCTTTTTGGGGAAAATTGAATATTTTGAAACAAATGGGGTAAATGAAACATTCTCTTCAACCTGAACGGAATATCTTATGAGAAGTTATATTTTGATCTAGCCTGAGTTGCTGGTTACATGTTGTGTGTCTTTTGGCAAAGACTTGAAATTGTCGGGCGTTAATGTGCCATAACGTTATTGATTATCCGTGTTTAAATTTTGCGTCCTCGTTCCACGAGAGCTGGCCGATAGCCTTGTGTGCAAGTGGTTTTCTTTTTCCCCTAGGTTGGAGTGTTAAGCACTCAATGGTGATTTGAGTATTGTAAGTAGTCAAGTCATGGTGGATGTCTTGGAATGCAGTAGTTATTGAAATTGTCGTTACTGTTATTATTGTTATCGAGTCTTGTGAAGCAAGACTTTTCCATTAATTAAGGTGTCATGGAAACATCTCGGGGTTGAGAAAGAAACTTGGGAGCATGAATTGAAGTTTGTGAGAAATATCCGAACTTATTGGTTGATGTTTGAACATATGTCGAGATTTTAGTTTTGTTAATGAAATGTAAAAGCATTGTATATGTTTTAAAGTATGAAATATTATGTGTGTTGTACCATTTTGAAAACATTGTATGTGTTGTATAATTTTGGGAACTTGAGTTGACTATAAACATTGTAAATGTTTTGGAAATATATGAATTGTGATTCACTGTTGAAACTTGTGTATCGAGTTAATAAGAAGAGGTGACCGGAGAATGAGTCATGTTGATTAAAATTGATAAGATTATCATAGAGGGAATAATTTGATTGTCTTGGCACTTGTCTTGAAATTTCGGGGACGAAATTCTTTCAGGAGGGGAGGTTATAGCGATCCAGGTTTTCCCCGACCTTTATTGTGTTTTCGACTCGGGATCCGTGGTTGTGTGTTGTTGTCTATGTCTTATTTCCGTCCTCTAATCCTTTGTATTTGAGTTTTAGGACGTGATGGGTGAGTTTGGAACGGTTTTGGTTGTGATTTGGTACAGGTGGTTGCGTCGAAGCACAACTCCTTCCCTTGAACATGCCGATGTTCTTTGGGGTTTGCTTCCTTGATGCGATGGGACCTTCGAGATTCTTTCCTTCTTGACTCTCCTCGGCCGACCTCCCTTGAAGGCCGATGAGAGTGTTTTTTGCTCCTGGTGTGCTGGAGGACTGTAGGGACTATTTTCTGCCCATCTTGTCGGGCATCTTTCTTGGCCGTTGGAATCGGCGTATCTTGCAACAAGAATGGTGGCTGCATGACATTGTTCTGCATCATGAAGTTGACGACCATTTACAGGTCTGCCAATTTGTTTGCCATTCCCTTTATCTCGTCGTCCCTCCACAGGCATCTTTCCTTCCACACCTGGAGGTCATCCTCATTATAATACTCGCTTTGGTCTGACTTCTTCGACGTGTCGCCCTCCTGGCCGACGTCTTTTTCTCCGCGACTCTTATCTTGAGTCTCTTTGTTGCAGTTGTTTTCTTCGACATCAAGGTCAATAGGTTTCCCACTCCTAGTGGGAGTGTCATCCCCAACCTTCTCTTTCTGTCCATTATTGGCCATGTATTCTGCTTTCTTTCCCACAGACGGCACCAAATTGTGTGAGTGAATTTCTGACCACATAGCCAAATTAGTATTCAACTGGAGAGCACTAGCAGAATAGATGGCGCTTGAATGACCTGTAATAGAAAGATGAGATTCCGACGGTGGTTCGTCCACCGGGGGCACTCCGACGATCAAGTTAGTTATCTCTCAAAGATAGCAAAAGTGTTTAACTTACTATTCTGAATATCAAAAGCGTACCTTAGACCCATGAGGGTGCCTCTCTTTTATAGCCAACACAAACCTAGTCCAAATGGACTCTGGATTACTGCTAATCTTGGACTCCCAATAGGATTGGGATAAAACTCTCTAAGAGTCTTATCTTTACCCAAACTGAAGTCCTCTCCCATTCTAGGACTCTTGTCCCTTATCCGCTTATCCCGAATTTCGATAAAACTCTCTAATGCTCCGTTTGTTTGGCTGGAAAATATTTTTTGTATTTTCTGGTATTTGATACAATAAAAAATGAAAGTTTAACAAAAATATATATTGAAATAGTTAGCTAAAATAGAAAAGTGGATTTTTGAATAGCTATTTTGACTAAAGTTCCATTTGGCAACAAGTAATATAGTCATAAAGTTATACAAAAGAGTTAAAGATTCATTTTCACTTTGTCTGTTTTTTTTTCATGCATTTTCATAAAAAGTCACTAAAAAAAGTCACTTCCATCACTTTGTGGCGTGAGGTTATGGATTCAACTATTTTGTAAAGGAGTTTAATATCCTCTGTGGTGTTTAGTTCTCTCCCATTGTATTATAGGAGAGGTACGTAGTTCATTTCTTCTCAAAACTATGTTGGGTTTCTCTTACTAATTACAGAGAGGAAAAAGAATATCAACAGAAAGGAAAAATTAAAAAGAGAAAACTACAAAATTTACAAAGATAGGGAAAAGAATTGAACAGATAAGGAAAAAATTTCAGCAGATAGAAATAAATTTGAACAGATAATCAAAAAAAATTGAACAGATAGAAAATAATTTCAACAGATAGTCAGCCAAAAAAAAATTAAAAATAAAAAGTTCAACAGTGTGACCAGATCTCCTGTAAAGCGACTCCATCAATTCATCCAGGGAGTCACGTTCATCTGTAGTAGTTGCTATAATATTTGATGGTAATCCTGTGTTGTTATTAGAAAATATAGCTTGCCATGATTCATCAGCTAATGTGCCATCCCGTTATGTGGATTGGCCATAAGGACTAGTAGTAATGCTGAAAACAGGAAAAAAAACACAACAAGAAATGGAAGTGAGCTTGTCTCAAAATAATAATCTTAATGCCCGTATATATAACTTTATTGAAGAAGGTGGAGGTGATTTGAGGTTGTGTGATGATCTTTAACTTTTCAAGGTTTTGTGTGATCCTCCATTGTGTGATCCCTTATTTGAATTTTTTATTTAATAAAATTAATAGAAAAAAATAACTTTTTGGGCGAATTACACTAACAGTCTCTATAATTCAAGGGTAAAGTCGTCAATTTGATAAAATATAAACTAATTTGACAAAAATAAATGTCAAAAAAATATTTTTGAATTTTTAAAATAATTTGTACTCACCAAAGAGGTAAAGTCGTCAATTTGATAAAATATAAACTAATTTGACAAAAATAAATGTCAAAAAAATATTTTTGAATTTTTAAAAATAATTTGTACTCACCAAAGATAAAATTATGTAAAATTGATAAATCTTTTAGATATTTATTTATTTATCAAATTAATTTTTATTATGTGTTTGGATGATGATCATGTAATGAGTGGTTGTTAGACTTTTAATGTGTAATCAATATATTTAATATATGAAATATTTTTAGTTTTGGATTTTTTGATTTAATGGATTGGTTTAATAATGATATCAAAGTTGTAGCCATATTTGATTTTTGGAAAAATAAAAACTAATTTAACTAAAAGTCAAATGTGAAAAAATGGGAATATCGATTCACGCGTAAAATCCATTACGACACACATGAAAATCAAGAGAAAATCATAGTATAGGCAAACATGAAAAAATGCATTATGACACACAAGTAAAATCCACGCGTGAAATCAAGGATACACAGTATGACCCACATGTAAATATCAATTCACACGTGAAATCCATTACTCTCCTATCAGACCAAAGTGACACATGACTCAAACTATGGGGACCGTTAGTATAATTCGTCCTAAATTTTTATATATAACAATAAAATTATTTGAATTGGTTTTTAGTACCTAGTTTCTATGCCAAGGGATAACATGGCCAAAGGAACTTTACTAACAGAGCTTTTGACCTTCGAAGGTTCAGATTTTTTGTACCTTTGAATTGTTGATTGTTAATTGAAATACATTTTTGATATTTTTAAAAATTATTAATTGATTTGATGATACATTAATAAAAAGAGTTATTTATTGTATGATTAGAAACTTGAAGGAGTAAGATCTAATTTTCAAAATCATAAGGAACAATATGTAAGGAGATGATTTTGTGACAAGATAAACATAGTCTATTATGTTCACAAAACAGTGAATGTGAACGAGGTTGCTATTGTGTGAACCGGGTAAAATGGAATGGATAATCTGATGGCGGAGTTAGGGTAGACTATGGTTGTTGTGGCGTTCCGTGGGAGGTTGTCACACATAAAATCCATAACGGCACATATGAAAATCCATTATGATGTATATGGAAATCCATTATGACAAACATGGAAGGCAGGAAGAAATGCATTACAACACACAAGTAAAATCTACGCGTGAAATTCATTACGCCACACAAGGAAATACAGTAAAATCTAAGCATGAAAGCCATTACGCCACACGAGGAAATGCAGTATGACCCACGTTTAAATATCGATTCACGCATAAATCTGTTACGACACACATGAAAATGAAGGGAAAATCATCATATAGGCAAACATGAAAAAATGAATTACGGCACACAAGTAAAATCCACACGTGAAATCCATTACGCCACACAAGGAAATATAGTTCGACCCATATGTAAATATCGATTCACATGTGAAATCCATTACTCTCCTATGGGACCAAAGTGGCACAAGACTCAAACTATAAGGACCGTTAGTCTAATTTGCCCTAAATTTTTATTTATTCTACTATATAACAATAAAATTATTTGAATTGTTTTTTAGTACCTAGTTTCTATGCCAAGGGATAACATGGCCAAATGAACTTTACTAACAGAGCTTTTGACCTTGGAAGGTTCAGATTTTTAGTACCTTTGAATTGTTAATTGTTAATTGAAATACATTTCTGATTTTTAAAAAAACTATTAATTGATTTGATGATACATTAATAAAAAGAGTTATTTATTATATTATTAGAAACTTGAAGGAGTATGATGTAATTTTCAAAATCATAAAGAACAATATGTAAATTAAATAAATTTTAGAGATATATCTGTAGCTTACCCTAAATAAAATATATTTTAAAATACATTTATATTAAGTATTGGTTTTTATTCACTAGCTAGTCGAATTTAATCTTGTCTGACTAACACTTTCATCAATATCATTTATACGAGAGTTTTGGTTGATTTAATTGAGACATCTTACTGAATGTTACAAATTGTTTGAGAATAGCTGTTAAACTTATCGGGAACACATTTATGGCATGTTTGTTTAGGATTGGACTATTAGTGAGGTTATACATATAATGGACGAATTGTTTGGACGGCGAATAATGGATGAATTGATAGTCTAGAAGGATTAATAATCATTTACAACATTCGGATTAACGTATGGAATTTAAGAATTTGTCCACGGATTGTTGGTGGAGAAGATATGAAATTGCATAAATGCCGACTTCTCTTTACACTTTATCAAATCATCATCAGCATGAAATGAAAAAATGTAAGGGGCAAGACATAAGACACCCCACGTGGGTTGTCTCCCATATTCATTTTTTATTATATATATATATATATTGTAATTATTCTAACATTGGTTAGGTTGAGGGTATTTATGTAATTTCATAATTATATATAAATAAACACTCCTTAACCTCTCCAAATTAATATCACCACATTACTAATCTCCTTATTCACTCACACCGTATTCATAATCTCATCTAACCTAATTCGCTAAACAAATGTTGCCTTATATATTAATACTTATATTTTAGATGGAGATACCTATAAGCTTATCAACAAGGAGTTTTCTTATTGCATTCCTCATCTTATCCCTCATTTTTGTAATTAAAAAAAGAAATTATTTTGATAAATAGTTTGAAAAGCACATTACTTTTCTAAATATAGTTAACCTTTTAGAATATTCACAAAAATAAATAAATAAATAAAACTCTGCAATCATGCATATATCCTATTTGACTTACCAATAATGTTACATTCTCTTAATTTATTACTTTTAAATGATCTCTAATGATGTGGCATTGAGATTAGATCCCACATGATGAAATAATGGACAAATTAAAATTTGACATTTATTAAACACATTATTAAAAGTAATTTTTAAAAATGATAAATTAAGTAACTTAGGGAGACAGTGACCATAAAAAAAAATATTTGGGAGACAGTGACCGTAAAAAAATATTTGGGTGAATTTAAGGAGACAGTGACGACAAAGATTTTTTTGGGTGAATATGACCGCAAAGCTTTGTTGGCTCCAGCCCACATGGAGGAGTAGTTAGAGGTTGGCTCCAAGTCAAGAAGTAGGAGGGGCGGCCAATTACTCCTCTTCCTTGACTTTGTTCCCTCTCATTTGTGTATAAATTGAGGTGATGAGGAATGGATGAAACACAACACAGACAGAGCAAGACAAAATCAGAGAGTGTGTGTGTAAATCTGTAGAAAGTGAGTGTGAGTTCTGTAATCTCCCTCTGGGAAATTCTATAGTGAAATCTCTCCGTGGACGTAAGCAATTGCCGAACCACGTAAATATCTTGTGTCTTTTATGTGTGTGGTTGATTTTTGGTGTGCCTAAACCTAATAAGTGGTATCAGAGCCTCGTTGGTCTATTTTCAGAAAAACATGGTGTGTTTTTCAAAAGCTGCCAAAAATCAAGTTGCTCGAAATTTACTTTTGAGCATACTAGAAGGAAGCTCTCGACAAGAGGAGTCAAGAACTGCAACGCAGAGCCCCATATGAGGCTCTACGCGCCCTTATGCGCCACCTAAAGAAGGTGAGTGAAGCCCAGTTGTTGCCACGCACTTCACGCGCCGTTACCTGTACTGGCGTGTCATCCCAGTTGTATATATGTGCCCCACGCACGGCGAGTGTTCTGCGCGTGATAGTGATGTCACTGCCACGTGTCAGTGCCACATCAGCGACACGGCAGCACCACGTTAGTACCACGTTAGCGCCACGTCAGTGCTACGTCACTGCCACGTCACTGCTACGTCAGTCGCATTTGACTGTTAACTGGGCGAGTTGACCCAACCCAACCTGACCTGACCCAGAGGTAGAGGGCTATCCGGTGCTATGTGGCTAAGGTACATCCGCAGATCTAAACCATCGAACTTATTTTGGCTAGATCTGAGCCATTTGAAGGTCGATTTTTGCAAGCCCATAGTGGTTTCCAATTATTTGGAGTATTCCGAAGAGATCCGTACAGCCAGATTTTTGAATAAGGGTTTCAATAAAAAGTAAGAAGACAATGGAGGAATTCACATCAACTTCAGGATCCATGACCAAGTTGAATCCTTCCAATTATACAATTTGGAAACCACAGATGGAAGACATCCTATATTATAAAGACCTGTTTGACCCTATTGCTCTAAAAAGGGTTAAAACGGAAGAAGTGAAGGATGAAGACTGGATAAAGATGAACTGGAAGATTGTCGGTTGTATCAAACAATGGATAGACCACAGTGTGTTCCACCATGTCGCCTAGGAGACAGATGCATATGTCTTTTAGACAATATTAGAAGGAATGTACCAGTCAAAGACTGCCCAAAACAAAGCCTTGGTGATGAGAAGGCTTATAAATCTGAAGTTGAAGAATGGTGTGTCTATCGCCGAGCACACTAGTGAATTCAAGAATCTGGTGAATCAACTTGCAACCGTCAAGATGCCCTTGGATGATGAAATGCAAGCAGTTTTATTGCTCAGTTCTTTACCAGACAGCTGGGAGAAGTCGGTGGTCTCTCTTAGTAACTCTGCACCAGAGGGGAAGCTAGCCATGAGCATGGTCACAGACGCCATGTACAATGAGGAGACAAGGAAGAAAGACATGGGAGGTAATCAGTCCCATGCTTTTGTCACAGAAGATAGAGGTAGAGACAAAGGTAGAGGAAGAAGCAAGAGTAGAGGCAGATGGAACAACAGGAGTAAATCCAGAGATAGTAAAAGTCAAGGTAACTCTAGCTTCACTTGCTTTCACTATGGCCAGAAGGGTCACATAAAGAGGAACTGTCTAAGCCAGAAAGATAAAGGCTAAAACAGTAAGTCAAAGGAAGATGAGAACACAACATCTACAACAATTGATGAAATACTTCTTACAGTTGGTAAAGAGGAGGATTGCTTTCACGTGACCGACCACAACTGTATAGAGTGGGTGATAGACATAACTGCATCCTATCACGCCACTTCCCATAGAGAACTCTTCAGCACGTACAACGTTGGAGATTTTGGCACTGTTCGAACGGGAAATTCTAGCTATTCGAAGATTGTGGGCATTGGAGACATTAGTATTCAGACTAATATAGGACACAAGTTGGTTCTCAAAGATGTGAGTGAGGCATGTTCTAGATTTGCGCCTTAATCTTATCTCCGGAAGTGACCTGGACCGACAGGGCAATACAAGTACATTCAAAAATGGCCGTTGGAAGCCAACATGAAAACCTTTGACAATCGCCAGAGGAGAGATTTCTTTAACACTGTACAAGACTCAGACGAAGATCTGTCTAGGAAGTCTTAATGCAGTAGAAGACAAGAAGTCACCAAACTTATGGCACAAAAAACTGGCTCATATGAGTGAGAAGGGATTGCATCTGTTGGCAAAGCTATCCAAGATACCCTTATCTAAAGGGAGTGCCCTGAAGCCGTGTGATCATTACCTTTATGGCTAGAAGCATCAAGTATCATTCAGTTCAACGAGCAAGAGGAAAACAGAAGTGCTCAGTATGGTATACTCGGATGTTTGTGGCCCAATCGAAGTGGAGTCACTTGGCGGCCGCAAGTATTTTCTGACCTTCATTGATGATACATCAAGGAGGTTGTGAGTGTATTTCTTACAGACAAAGGATAAGGTATTCCAGCACTTTTAGGAATTCCATGCAATGGTGGAAATAGAGAGCGGGAAGAAGTTGAAGTGTCTTCGCACAGATAATGGTGGCGAGTACACTTCCAATGCTTTTAAAGCATATTGTGCTAGCAGAGGTATCTAGCACAAGACAGCAGTTCCACCCCACAACACAATGGTGTGGCAGAAAGGATGAACCTCACTATTGTTGAAAAAGTCAGATGCATGCTCAGAATGACAAAGTTGCCAAAGTCATTCTGGGCTAAAGCCGCCGTACAACCTGTTATCTCATCAACAGGTCGCCTTCAATCTTGTTGAATTTTGCGATATCTGAGGAAGTCTGGTCCAGAAGAAAGATATCATATTCTCACTTGAGAGTCTTCGGGTGTAAGGCGTTTGTACACATCTCCAAGGAAAATAGACAGAAGCTTGATGACAAGTCCACTCCATGTATATTTGTGGGCTATTCAGATACAGCATTTGGGTACAAGTTGTGGGACCCAGTGAACAAGAAGATGTTCTGGAGCAAAGATGTTGTGTTCTAGGAAGAACAAACAATAGCAGATTTTGAGAAGTCTGCAAAGTCTAGAGATGTCATCACTCCAGACTTGTTCCCATCTCTTGAGCCATCACAAAATGCTAGATATGATGATGTGCAACAAGAAGTGCAAGAGTTGCAGGATCCTATGCCAGAAATTGAGAATTAGGAAGAAAGACATGAAGACTCGGAAGAAAAGGGTGTTGAGCAGGGGGAGAAACCCCTTCAACCAGAGGCAATTGGGCCTCAGTTGTGGAGACCTGGAATAGCTACTGTGCCATCAACCAAATATCCTGCTTCTCAGTATATTCTGATTACTGATGAAAGGGAGCATGAGAGTTTTTCGGAAGCAAAGAGTCATATGGAGAAAGATTTCTGGATGCAAGCCATGAATGATGAGATGAGTTCTTTGCAGAAGAACCACACTTATGAGCTTATTTCACTTCCAAAGGGCAGGAAGGCATTGGAAAACAAATGGGTGTACAAATTGAAGAAAGATGGCAATGGTAAAATATTGCAGCATAAAGCTCGCTTGGTGGTCAAAGGTTTTGGGCAGAAGAAGGGAATTGATTTTGATGAGATCTTCTCTCCAATTGTGAAAATGACTTCCATTCGAGTGGCTCTGGGATTAGTAGCTCGCTTGAATCTGGAGGTAAAACAGATTGATGACAAGACTACCTTTCTCCATGGTGACTTAGAGGAAAAGATCTATATGGAGCAGCCAGAAGGGTTTGAAGTTAAAGGAAAAGAAAATCTAGTCTGCAAACTGAAGAAGAGTCTCTATGGCCTGAAGCAGGCGCCAAGACAATGGTACAAGAAGTTTGATGAAGTTTGATTCATTCATGGTGGATCACAAGTACACAAGAACGGTAGCAGACCAGTGTGTATATTTCTGAAGGTTTTCGGATAGAAACTTCATCATCCTACTGTTGTATGTCAATGACAAGCTGATCATCAGACAGGATACTGCTATAATCAACAAGTTGAAAAAGGACTTGTCGCAGTATTTTGACATGAAGAATTTAGACCCAGCACAGCAGATTTTGGGCATGAAGGTTGTTCGTGACAGGAAAGCCAAGAAGATATGGCTGTCACATGAAAAATATGTTGAAGGGTTATTGAAAGGTTCAATATGAAAGATGCCAAGCCAGTCAATACTCCTCTAGCTAACCATTTCAAGCTGAGCAAGAGTTCTTGTCCCTCATCTACAAATGAAAGAGAAAAGATGAAGGCAATTCCTTACTTATCTGCAGTAAGGAGCTTGATGTATGCAATGGTGTGTACCCGGCCAGATATAGCTCACGCAGTTGGCGTTGTGGGTAGATTCCTCGCCAATCCAGGAAAGGAGCATTGGGAGGCAGTTAAATGGATTCTTCGGTATTTGAAGGGAACTTCAAAAATGTGTCTATGTTTGGGAAAGCTGAACCAATTTTAGAGGGTTTTACAGATGCCGATATGGCGGGTGATCATTGATGTTAGAAAGTCTACATCAGAACACCTTTGTAGTGGGAGCTGTTTCATGGCAGTCCAAACAACAAAAGTGTGTTGCTTTACGTACAACAGAGGCAGAGTACATTGTTACTGTAGATGCTGGAAAGAAAATGTTGTGGTTAAAGCGATTTCTCCAAGAATTGGGTCTACAGCAGGAATAGTACAAGATACATTGTGATAGTCAGAGTGCAATCGATCTGAGCAAGAATTCCATATACCATTCACGTACAAAGCACATTGATGTCTGGTATCATTGGATACGAGAAGTGATGGAAAAACAACTGATGAAGTTGGTAAAGATTCACACGGACAAGAATCCTTCTGACATGATGACCAAGGTTGTCACCAGAGACAAACTGGAAGTTTGCAAGAATCTGACCGGGATAGACTTCAAGTAAGAAGTCGGTTATCCATATGGGCGTGGAGAGAGAGAATTGTTGGCTCCAGCCCACATGGAGGAGTAGTTGGAGGTTGGCTCCAAGTCAAGAAGTAGAAGGGCAGATGGTAGGTGGCAGCCCTCTCAATTACTCCTCTTCCTTAACTTTGTTCCTTCTCATTTGTGTATAAATTGAGGTGATAAGTAAGGGATGAAACACAACAAAGATAGAGCAAGACAAAATCAGAGAGTGTGTGTAAATCTATAGAAAGTGAGTGTGAGTTCTGTAATCTCCCTCCGAGAAATTCTATAATGAAATCTCTCCGTGGACGTAGGCAATTACCGAACCACATAAATATCTTGTGTCTTTTCTGTGTGTGATTGATTTCTGGGTGTGCCTAAACCTAACAAGTTTTAGGTCGTGCAGTTAGAAAAAATGTTGCTTGATTATGTTGGAGTGCAACACTAGGTCCAATTACTGTATGCAAAAGTAGTTTTTTGTGTATCATACCTCAACGTGTATTCTATTATGATTTTATTTTTTTATTTATTTTTAATATGATGTGATTTTTTTATTTTATTCTTTTCAGATGTTAGGTGGATGTATTATTTTACATTAAATTATTTATAAAAAAAATTAGATTAATCTTTTTTAAGATTTACAAATTATATTAAATCCCATCAAATTTGACATAATTATATTAAAAAAATTTAAAATTTTAATTTAAATAAAATTTAGCTAATTTTTCAATAATATTTTGTCAGTTGTATGAATAAAAGAATAATATTAATTGTTTAATTTTAAAATATATATAATATATTCGTATTTATTTTTGTGTTTACACGAAAATTTTATAATACACATTTTGTTTTTGAATGTGTATCATATGTCTAGTTATAACTTTTGTAATCTTTTATTATAACTCATTGGCCCCGTTTGTTTTCAAATGTAGAATGGAGGGGATTGATAGTGAGGGGATTAATAGTGAGGGCACTGTTAGTGAAGGGATTGATAGTGAGGGGATTAAGTAAAATTGTGTTTATTTTCATGATGGTTGTTAGTGTAGTGATTGTTAAATTATTTTTATATAACATAAATATAAAATAAAAAAAATACAAAAACATAAACATTAATGTTTTTAAAAAAATACCCAGCATGTAAAAAAATTTAAAAAATAAAAATAAAATAAAAAATTTCCAGAAAAAAATAAAACAAATAAAATAATAATTTTTACTTAACAAAAAATATAAAAAACTAAACATTGATGTTAAAAAAAATGTCCGACATGTAAAAAATAAAATAAAAAATAAATAAAAATAAAAAATTTCTAGTCCGCCGGACTATTTTTCTAACACCAAGTCCTGGAGGTCCATCTGAATCCCCTTGAGGAGGCCCATCCTAATCCGGAGCTCACTATCAATCCCCTCTCCATCTCTCAAAACAAACACAATATTAGTGGGTCTCACCTCACTACCAATCACAATCCCCCCTCTAACTCTCCAAACAAACGGGGCCATTGTGTTATTGATTATGACACATTATTGTGTTAATTACGCTTTAGTTATATGGGTTGGGCTTCTTTCATATTTGAATCTCAACTATAGGTTTCGTTTTGATGATTCGAACCGTTTATTTTTTAGAACTCGTTGAGTAAAATATTCATGCAAAAAAATCAAAATAATCAGATATAGATAGCTATATGTTAGAATCAAATTTATATTACAAAAAATATATGGTTATTCTTGAAATTATATTTATCGTCCATTTTTTAAAACAAATATGATTCAAATAGATAGCTACCGATATTCAATCATCTTAATTTTTTGCATAAATATTCTGTTCAATGAATCCCAAAAAAAAAAAAAAATGAACGGTTCAAATTATCAAAATCAATTCCAAAATGGACCTACCAAGTCCAAATGCTTTCTCAAGTTAAAATGACAACTTGAGAGAAACCAAACCCTAATTATAACCTCTTGTAATTTTAATTTTGATTATGATTGAAGAGTTCTTTAGTTATATGCCTCAAATGATATTTGGTTATTACCCTTGGTATGATTCATCGTGATATTGATTATGATTTATTATGATTATTATTTTAATTATAATTGAAAAGGTCTGCAACGGCACCGGTTAAGACCCGACCCTTGTTCTTTTTCGTATAGAGATAGTTGCATTAAAAATGTCATAATTGAGTTAAGCCTGAAAATTTTCTAAGTGTGGAAAGTGGATTTTTCTAAACTTACAATTTCGAAAATAATTTTTAACGGTAATTGAAATAGACTAATTTGATCTTAAGAGATTTTTCTACGAAGTATTAACCCCTTTTCTTCAACATCAAATTTAGAAATTTTAGTTCAAAAATTATTTTTGTACTAAAATTGGGGGAACCGTTTTTTGATTTAATTGGATTTTAGTTTTTTTTTGTATTTTTCTTTGAATCCAAATGAGGGGTATTTCCTTATTATCACCACCTAGGGGGTCAAACAATGGACGGATTTGAATGGACTCAAAAGTGTTAGGTTGGACATTCCGTTCTAGGTGAACAGTTCGAGCCTCAAAAGATTTATGGAACAATTTGGCCTGTTTGGCTGTCTGAAACCTCTCAGTATTAAAGGCAGGACGAGACACGGTAGCCTTTTGGTGCTTAGGGGCAGACATGATGAGATGAGACACAACTACAACCCAAAAACCCAACAAGGCCAAAAACCAAACCAAACAAAGACCAAAGCAAACCATTAGTAACAAGTGTAATAATGAGATGGAGATTGACAATACTTAAATCAAATATAAACATAACAGAAGAAGTAAATCAACAACCACAATTCATAATAGTGATGACATAGTGCAGGGTAAGAATTGGCAAAGACAAGCTCAAAGCATGCGATAGCAAAACCAAGTCTAAGCATAGCTACTGAGGATCGAAATCCTTGTAAATCAGAACCAATACCCCCAAATCAACACTACGTGGTACCCACAAGCTAGTACATTCAAATCAAACCAAACAAAAGCATGAAAGACATGAGACCATAAAAACAACAATGAAAAACCCTAGATCTAAGGACACAACAAATGATAGAAAACAAACAAGAAAAAATCATTAAAAGGAAACCAAGACTCAGTGAAAGTGTATGAGAGAAGGGAACAAGCAAATCTAGACAAAAAATAGCAAAAAAAAAAAAACGAAATACAACCCCCATTGTAGCCGAAATTACAGAAAAAAAACAGAGAAGGAGAGAGAAAAACACTTACCAAGGGGAAATCGATGTGGAAGAGGAAGAAAAAAGGCGAGATCCAACACACAAAGTCCACTATCCAAACCCTAGGTCTGAGAAACTGAAGAAGATGGAAAAAAAAATGACCTGAAGAGTCGAGAGCGGGAGGTTTATGCAAAATAATGTCACTCGAGCATAAGGATGAGCGCTCGAGCGTGAGGCAAGGCAAGCTGATATCCGTTCGAGCGCGAAGAAGGAAGCTCGAGCGCAAAAACAGCTTTCTCAGAACTGTAAAACAAAGAACAAAATGCTGCAGGTCAAAAAAATATGTTCGAGCGTGAAACAATCCGCTCGAGCGGAGCCCCTTTTTTTTTTAAACAAAAAAAACAAGATACTCAATATCTAGAAGGGAGACTTAGAACATAAGAGATGATCACATTTGGCCAAAAAGAATACTAAGATGAAATAATCCGCAATTCATGAATTCTGTAAACTTGCAATTTTAAAAAAACAATGACACTGGAAATCATGAGCAAAGCAGATAAAATCTAATCAGTGATCATAAGCTACATGAGAATGTACAACTTAAAATCCAACATGAGATCTCACAAAATAGAGTGTGTGTGTGCAATCCATGAGAGTCCACTCAGCTAGAGTTAATCCTCGCAATGATCGGACGGCTGGACCACCACCAAAAGTAACTTAACAACACAGAGAAAAGTCCAACCACTAAGAATCACGGGGTATTTGTTGAGTAAAAGCGGAGGCTCCCCCTCAATCAATTAGTCCTTTTTTTTTAATATTTTTTTTAGTTTTTGACTTTTTCTTTCTTGTGGGCACTCACTGGTGGCATTCACGCTCAAGAGTATGGAAACCAAACCAGAGAAGAATGAAATCAATAATGATGGCCTGATTGGTGCCTCTGAAGTAGCCTTTTCCTAATGCCCGGACTTCAAGGAACTGAGGGAGAAACCGTGGAAGTGAAAACAGATGGTAGATGGTTAAGAGGCTCAACATCACCCATGATATGCTAGTATCGGTCAATTCCACTGTAAAAGTATAAGAAACACTGTTAGTGGTCCATAGAGAACTTTGATCACTTGTGCGGAAACCCCTGCAATAATTTATCTCAAGGATGTGTACAGAATGAGGTCATGAGGTTAATGAGCATGGGCATTCGAAATAAGCTATGAACAATGAACAATGAGATCTTGTAAGCAACATGAGTAGTGTACATAAAAAGTTGGATGCAAGACAAACAGATATCAATGACAATGAGATTATAGCATCCAAGCACACATGAGGCCAAACACTTACACCTACTCAAGGAACAAGTAACACTCTAGTGATCGAGCATGACACCCAAGGTCTTTCTAAGGAACTCAAATCGAAGAAGATCAAGGGGTTTTGTAAAAATATCAGCTTTTTGATGCTCAGTGGGAATATGCTCAAGAACAACAAGGCCTTCTTCCACTAACTCTCGAATAAAATGATGACGAATGTCAATGTGTTTGGTGCGAGAGTGTTGGACAGGATTTTTTGAAATGTTTATGGCACTTGTGTTATCACAGAAAAGAGTGAGAGTGTTCTGTTCTATCCCATAATCATGAAGCATTTGCTTCATCCACAGCATTTGTGCATAACAACTCCCTACAGTAATGTACTCAGCCTCAGCAGTCGAAAAAGAGATGGCATTTTGCTTTTTACTATGCCAGGAAACCAAATTATTCCCAAGGTAAAAACAACCCCCGGATGTACTCTTCCTATCATCCGAACATCCTGCCCAGTCGGCATCAGAAAAACCAAACCCCATACCCCAATGTCCCATTTACATATTTGATGATGCGTTTAACCGCAAGAAGATGAGACTCTTTAGGACTGGCTTGGTAACGGGCACAAACACCTACACTGAAGGCAATATCTGGACGACTGGCTGTGAGGTAAAGAAGACTCCCTATCATACTCCTATAAAGGGTAGGATCAACATCAATACCAGAGGTATCTTTGGAAAGGTGAAGACTGGTGCTCATGGGAGTACGAGAATGTTTGGCAGACTCAAGACCAAACTTAGACAAAAGACTTTTGGCATACTTCGTCTGAGAAACAAACATTCCAGAAGGAGACTGTTTAATTTGAAGACCCAAGAAATAAGACAACTCTCCCATCTTTCTTATCTCAAACTCATGTGTCATGCAATTCGAAAAATATTTCACAAGATGATCAGCAGTGGATCCAAACACAATGTCATCAACATAAATCTGAGCAACAAGAATATGAGACTTAGTATGTTTCACAAATAAGGTCTTATCCACACTACCCCTTTGAAAATCATTATAAAGAAGAAAGGTATTCGAGACGTGCAACTGGGGAAAATGTCTCATCATAGTCAACACCTTCTACTTGAGTGTATCCTTGAGCAACCAACCTAGCTTTATTCCTGACCACAGTACCATTCTCATCAGATTTATTTTTAAAGATCCACTTGGTACCTATCACATTCATGTCTCTTGGTCTGGGAACTAGAGTCCAAACATTGTTACGTTCAAATTGACCTAATTTTTCATGCATAGCATTGACCCAACTATCATCTAGCAAGGCCTCTTTGAAATTCTTAGGTTCAATTAATGAAACATAACACATATGTGATACCTCATCCCGAATCTGTCTTCGGGTTTTCATTCGATCTGATACACTTCCAATGACTTGTTGTGCTGGATGATTCAGTTTCACCCTTGCTGATGGTTTGAACTCAGGACTTGTGGTGACAGAAGCAACAGGAGTGGTGTCCCTTTGAGCACTCTTTGAACTTGAACTTACCTTTGAGGATGGTGCTGTAACAGTTTCTTGTGATTGGACCTCAGCTTCTCTTCGACTTTGTGGTTCAGTATCTAAGATTGGAGACTCACCATTGTCATCCTCATTTGTTGCTGGAGCAGGGGAACCTGTATCATCTATAACCACATTGATAGATTCCATTAAAGAAGAAATTTGCAGGTTATAGACTTGAAAAGCCCTACTGGTGGTTGAATACTCTAGAAAAATACCTTCATCACTTCGGGAGTCAAATTTTCCCAAAGGCTCTCTACCTTTGAAGATGTAACACTTACTCTCAAAGGTTTTGAAGTATTTTACATTAGGTTTCAATCCCTTCCACAATTCATATGGAGTTTGTAAAGTGCCGGGCCTTAAATACATGTGATTTATGACATAAACAGCAGTATTTAGGGCTTCAGCCCAAAACTTTGAAGGAAGTTTCTTACTAAGGAGCATGACCCTAGCCATTTCTTGAACAACCCTGTTCTTCCTCTCAACAACTCCATTTTGTTGTGGAGTAAGAGGTGCAGAAAATTCATGCTTAATTCAATGCATATCACAAAAATCCTAAAACGAACTATTTTCAAACTCACAACCATGATCAATTGGGATTCTTATGATACGCTCAATGGAAACACCCTGTTCATTTTGAATTTTAAGGACTAAGGCCTAGAAAGCGTCAAACGTATCAGATTTTTCCCTTAAAAAATTTACCCACAAAAATCGAGTAAAATCATCAATCGTTAAAAAAATGTATCTTTTACCTCCGATGCTTTCAGTCCGAGTGGGTCCCATTAAGTCCATGTGAACCAATTCAAAAGGACGCTTGGTTGTAAAGCAGTTCACCTTTTTATGAGGGGCACGGGTTTGCTTCCCAAGTTGACATCGTCCACACACATGGTTCAGATTCTTACCCAATTTAGGTACTCCTCTCACCAGCTCTTTGTTGGCTATCTTAGTTAGGTCTTTGAAATTCATGTGACCTAATCTTTGATGCCACAATTCAATGTTACTTATGATGGCAGAGTGACAGGTGAGATCATTAATCATAACAATCCCATAGCAGTTATCAGATGTGCGAACCCCTTGCAAGACAGTATTTTCCTTTTTATCCAAAATTTCACATTTATTTTTTGAAAACAATACTTCATGATGAGAATCACACATTTGACTAATGCTCAAAAGATTTGCTTTCAGACCATCAACAAGAAGAGCATTGTCGAGCTTGGGTAGACCAGCAACACTTATAGAGCCCTTACCAATGACTCTATCTCCAAAGGTAACAATTCCTCCTTCATATTTTTCAAGGGAGGTGAAGTAGGATTTGTTACCAGACATGTGATGAGAGCAACCACTATAAAGATACCACATGTGTGAGTCACGTGCTTTTAGGGCAGTGTGAATAACTAAACAAGTCAAATCATCTTTTCTTACCCAAATCTTTTTGGTCTTGGTCAATGTCTTGGCGTTGTGAACACCCTCCTGAATCTTGGTATTCTGCCTAGACATGTAAGGTTATCTCCTAACCCAAAAAGTATTCGAATTTCTACCCTTTTGAGACACCTTACCAAACAATTCATAGCAATAAGGACGAATGTGGCCATACCTACTACAGTGATGACAAATAAAAACAGGTTTTACCTCCTTTTTGTTGATCTTACCCACTTTTGGTAGATGAAGAGAGGAATCATCCTGGTTTATTTGCAACTTTCCCTTTGGTTGGGTCTTCAAGTTATGTGAGGTAGAGGCCTGTCCCTTGTGAGCTGTCGCACCATAGCCTAGCCCACTTTTGTCACAACCCATTTGTTGAGACCTGAGGATGTCTTCTAGAGATTTGGAACCTTTGTTCCACATGGCAATTGTTGCTCTAGCAATACAGAGTTCTTCATCTTTCTAACAAACTATCTCTTCCAATGCAGTTTGTGACATCTCAATGCTTTCAAGTTTTTCTTCAAATGTGGAATACACTTTCAGAAGTTCATTCCTTTCAGTTTCACAGGATAGAAGTTTTCCACATAAGTCTTGCTTGTCACTTAAGATCTTGATGACATTCTGTTTTGCTGCTACAAGTTCTCCTTTTAGCCTAACATTCTCTCTCTCACATGTTTTGAGCTTGAGAGAGAGTTTGTCGTTGATTTTGGACAAATACAGAGATTCCTCGTACAGCTTTTCGTAAGCTTGTTGTAGTTCATCGCCATTGATCTCATCATTGTCTTCGGATGTTTCATCATCCTCTTTTTGCTCTTCATTCTCCTTGACCTCATCCAATCTAGCAACTAAGACAGAGAAGTTGCTGGATGGTGGGGAGGGTGAATCTCCTCTTTCATGGAATTGGCTTAGAATTTCCCATGCATCTTTAGCCTTTGTGCAGTGAACAACGCGTTGCTGTTCTTCATCAGAAATTGCTCCACGAATAGTAATCAGGGCTCTCTAATTGCCCGGATTGTCTGCACTTTCTGTATCTTCTTCAATGGCTTCCCAACTTTCTGGGTCAAAAGCTCTCAGAAACGCTCTCATTCTAGTTACTCCCATCAAGGGTAGGAGCATGATGCAGGTTCTGACCACGAGCTAATTCCGATGGCTTTGGAAGAGGTTGAGCGAAAGAGGACCAAAATGCCATGAAAGCACTATCCCCGTCTTCACCGGATTCAGGTTTTTTGAGTTCTTGTTCCGACTCGCTTTCATCATCCCAAGTCACAATGTAGACCTTCTTTCGGTTCTTTTTCGAAGGGCATTCAAGGGCAATATGACCAAACCCTTGACATTCATAGCACTTAACCCCTTGCCCCTTTACAAGCTTCTTTTCAGTTTTAGAGGAGCAAATTTTGGTGGAAAAGTTTTGGATTTTTCATTACTCTTGTCCTTTGAAATAGGGTCTCTGAAATTAGGCTTCTTTTTCTTCAAAATTTTTTTAAACTGTTTAGTAAACATAGCCGTCATCTCAGACTCTAAATCCAATTCAGTCTCCAGAGTTTTTGCAGTCTCATGAGCACTAGTGAAAGCCACACTATCTTTTTGTTTTTTCTTAGAAATCCGGTGGGCTTCATAAGTTTGCAAGTTTCCAACCAATTGATCAAGCTTGAGGGTATCAACATTCTGAGCCTCCTCAATGGCTGTCACTTTTGATTGGAACCTCTCGGGTAAAGACCTCAAAATTTTTCCAACCACTGTAGCTTCTGGGATTTTTTCACCGAGTGTGAAACAGGAATTTACGATATCACTAAGTTTTGCATAGAAATCATCAAACGTCTCATCATCCCACATAAAAAGGGTTTCAAAGGCGGAGGTGAGACATTGAAGTTTTGACCTTTTGACAGAGGTAGTACCTTCGTGAATCATTTCAAGAATGTCCCAAGCCTCTTTTACTACCTCACACGTGCAAATACGACGAAATTCTTCAGGTGTGACGGAGCAAAACAGGGAATTGAGAGCCTTACTGTTCCAACTTGAGTTTTGGTAATCAGTTGTGTCCCATTTATCAAGGGGTTTAGGAATATCTACACCATCAATGGTGACAATAGGTTCACTCCACCCATAGATCACGCAGTGCCAAACTTTCTCATCGATGGATTTTAAAAACGCTCTCATACAAGCTTTCCAATAAGAATAGTTTGTACCATCGAGTAAAGGAGGTCTATGAGTCAAGTTACCTTCACGAATAGAATCCATATCACCAGTCACACAAAATCACACTCCTACAGTTTTGATAAAAACAAAGAGTGACCTGCTCTGATACCAAATTGAAAATCCTAAGTGATTTATGATTAGATCAAGATTTAAAATATTCCAATTCCCAAATATGTAAAACACTCAATGTAAATCAACAAGCACATATGAAAGTGATTTAGTTTGCTTGTTTTATGAATAAATAATAAATCGACACAAACGATTTTTACATGGAAAAAATCACAATTGAAGAACCTTCAATTGTAATCAAAAACCACGGGCGAAACGCCACTAATCAATCCACTACTGAAGAAAGAAAGATTACAAAGATAATACACAAATTACCCAACTTAGTCAATTTGCCTTTGAATCTTCTGTAACTCTTTCACCAAGCCTTCATCTCGGAATTGATCCACTTGAAGTTGAATCCGCAACTTCACTTGTCGAATTAACGACTACGTACAGAATCAAACGCCTTTTGAAACTCTACGTTTGAATCTTTGGAATCCACCGAAGAGAACTCTCTTGAATTATAAAGTAACAAACTCCTTGATGTATGTATCTTAGATCATGAGTGAAGAATTCTCTCAAAACATCAAGGAAAACTCACAAAAATCTCAGAAAAAAACCTCCAACAAAAACCTAGGACTCTTGAATAAGATCTAGGAAAAGTAAAAAGAAAAATCAGCCAAAACAGGTATAAATAGGCAACCTGAGTCCGCGATCTCCGCTCAAGCGCCCAACATCCTGCTCGAGCGAATTCAGCAAAATATGCGTGTGATAAAACAGAGTTCCGCTCGAGCGCTTGAGAAGCCGCTCGAGTGCAAGATCACACCTTCCAGTATTTTTACAGACCTGACCAAATACTGAGAGACCCCAATCTCTGCTTGAGCTCCCATGGTCCCGCTCGAGCGGGAAAGACAAAAACATAGAAAAAATTACAACTTTTTCAACACAAAGTTTTGTACTCGGATTTGACAATAAAGGACCTAACTGACTCGAGTTATTACTCAATGAGATTCCACTTATAATTTGATTACACTTCACTTACTACTCATTTACCCTACTTACTATTTAGTGAGTTTCTATTTACTATTTCATAAGACTGTACTATTCAATTAGCTTTCATTACTACTTCATTTGACTTTACTTACTACTTAATTAAACTTGACTTACTATTTAATGAATTTCTACTTACTATTCCATTAGACTTTAGTTATTACTCAATAACTTTCCATTTACTACTCAATCAAACTCTACTTACTACTACATAAGACTCGATTTACTATTCAATAAAATTTCACTTACTACTTTATTATAAGTAGACTTCACTTACCATTCAATAAGACTCTACTTATAATTTCATTAGGCTTCACTTTCTTAAATATGAAACTCCATTTACTATTTTATTAGAGTTGACTTACTACTCAATGAGACCCTGCTTACTATTTTATTAGGCTTGACTTACTATTTCATTAAATTTCACTTACTGCTCAATTAAACTACACTTACTGCTCAACGAGACTCTACTTAATGCTTTATTAAATTTGACTTATTACTCAATTAAATAGCATTTACTATTCAATAAAACTACACTTACTATTTCATAGTAAGTAGATTTGATTTACTACTCAATGAGAATTCACTTACTATTTCACTAGACTTCATTTACTACTTAATGAGATTACACTTATTATTTTATTAGACTTGAGTTACTACTCAATGGGGTTTCACTTACTATTTCATTAAATTTGACTTACTACTCAATGAAACTCCACTTACTATTTCATTAAATGTGACTAACTATTTAATGAGACTCTACTTACTATTAAATGATTTTTCTTTAACTAGGTGAAATGCTATTCCAACAAAATCTTAAATTTCATAAATTAAAAAATCACATAATGTTAAAATAAAATAGTGATAGAGATAGAGATAGAAATAAATTCTTGCCTCTATAATTTTTTGAATTTGTAAAAATTAAAATCACCCTCTTTCACTTATCATTTGTTACAAATATCAAAAGTAAAACATGATATTGTTCATAGTCTGTGTAAATGAGTTGTGAGTTCTTCTATATTCTCCGAATTAACTATCTTCTTACATAACAATTACTATTTTCAAGTGCAGTAGGCAAAGAAATTTAATTCTTGTAGATGTATTTATTTATTGCCATTAATACAAATGTTGACAAATGAAAAGTTTTCCTAAGTTTATATTTATTTAATTTTTCATTTATGCTTTAAAATATTGTAGATATTAAATTTGTAAAAGCATATTCATTGCAAATCATATGAATTTTATGGGGAAAATTTTCCTTTTATGGTGAATATTAAATTGATAAAAACTTATGAATTTATAAAAATTTCTAGAAGATTTGATTATGAAATTCATATAAGTTATATAAAATATAAAAAATTTATAAGTAATCAAATAAAAATATGGATCTCAAATTCTTAAATAGTAATTAATGCCTTAAGGTGTTGTTGGTTAAAAAAAAAAAAGGGTAGTTCTTTTAAGTTAATTTTTACAAAAAATAAGTTTAAATAATTTATATTTTAAAAGAAGATAGTTTACAATTTATTTTTACTTGTTTTATTTATTTTTAATATTATTTTGAAAAATATTTTTTTTCACAATAACGACGTTATAAAATTTGGTAAATTAGTAACAAATTTTAATAAATTAATATTCACATGCCATATCTACAACTCACAAAAGAGTAATAATATACTTACCACTGGTTTATATGATTTTTAATGTATTACCTTATGTGTCAACATATCATCATCATTGATGTAATGTATTCCATCACTAAAGTTTATCTTCAATGTAGTACTAACACATGAGCTGATATATTAAAAATGATATACACGAGTGGTAAGTGTAGCATCACTCCTCAGAAAAAAGACTAAATATGAAGGAACACACAGTTTTTAAAAGGCTGAACTGGGCAATCAAGGGTGATAGGAACACACAGTTTTTCCATATTATGGCTTGTAGTAGAAAGAACAAGAATGCATTATGCTTTATTCTTCTCAATGGTTCTATTGAGGAGGAACCTCAAGATGTTAGGGCTGTAGTGAAAAGTCATTTTCTGTCCTTATTCTCAGACTCTTGGAGTAGTAGGCCAGAGATGTTAGGTCCTTTTGAAACCATTGGTGAAGATCAAAATTCAGAATTGTTGGAATCAGATTTTTCAGAATTTGAAGTGAAGGAAGCGATTAGGAACTGTGAGGGTAATAAGGCTCCTGGCCGAAATGGATTTAACCTTACCATGTTTCAGAAATGTTGGAAATTATTAAGGGTGATGTACTTCAATTTCTGAATGAATTTCACCAGAATGGGAAGTTGGCTCAAGGTATTAATAGCTCTTTTATAGCTTTGATTCCAAAAAATGAAAATCCAACTAGCCTTGCAGAGTATAGACCCATCAGCCTTATTGGGTCTTTGTATAAGATCCTTGCAAAGGTACTTTCCAATAGAATGAAGAGAGTTATGCCTAGAATAATCAACAATACACAATCTGTTTTCATAGGGGGAAGAAATATTCTGGATGGGATATTGATTGCAAATGAGGTTATTGATGGGTGGAAGAAGGATAGAAAAAAGGGGATTATCTTGAAGCTTGACTTTGAAAAAGCATACGACTCAGTAAATTGGGGATTTTTATTCTCAATGCTATCCAATTTTGGATTTGGTGCTAAATGGGTGAGCTAGATAAAAGAATGTGTCACTTCAGCAAGTATTTCTGTTTTGGTGAATGGTTCTCCAACCTCTGAGTTCAACCCACAGAGAGGACTTAGACAAGGAGACCCATTGTCACCTTTTCTATTTAATATAGTGGTGGAAGGTCTTAACATTTTGTTGGATAGGGCAAAACAGTTGAGAATGATTAAGGGCGCATCAGTGGGTCCTGATCTTAGGGTCACGCATTTGCAATTTGTTGATGATACTATACTGTTCTGTGAAGTTGAATGGAAAGAGGTTTTAAATATTAAGAGAATTTTGAGATGCTTCAAAATTATGTCGGGCTTGCAAATCAATTATCATAAGAGTGTGGTGTGCGGGGTGGGTATACCTTCAAATCTCTGTCAAGAGTTTGCGTCCAAATTACATTGCATTTATCAAAAACTTCCTCTGAAATACTTGGGAATGCCTTTGGGGGCCAGCCCTAGTAGAAAGAGAACTTGGCAGCCTGTGCTTGATAAGTTTAAATTAAAACTTGCTTCTTGGAAAAGAAGGTACCTCTCATTTGCAGGTAGACTAACACTTATAAAAGCTGTGTTGTCTAGTTTGCCTATTTATTATCTTTCTCTGTTTAAGATGCCATCAGGAGTAGTAAAGGAGATTGCTAAAATTCAACCAAATTTTCTTTAGGGAGGCTCGGATCTGAGAAGGAAAATTCATTTGGTTAAGTGGGGTGATGTTACCCTTAGTAAAAGCCAAGGAAGGTTGGGCGTGAAAATAATTGACTTGATGAATGTTTGTTTATTACTAAAATGGTGGTGGAGGTTCGGGGCAGAAGAGAAACCCTTTTGGAAGGAGGTGATTTGTAAAAAGTACTATGGCTTTTCTGATCTGTGGTCACCTGAATCTGTAAGAAGTGGAAAGATGTCTAAAATATAAGAAGCTATTATGGGAAGTGTGTTATCTAAAACTGAAGTACTGGGCCTTTTCTATTCTAACTCTAGAATTGTACTTGGGGATGGGATGAGGTCAAGGTTTTGGCTTGATAAATGGGCAAGTTCTGTTTGCTTGAAGGATGTATTCCCTAGACTCTTTTTATTGGCTTTGAACAAATCTGAATCTGTGTCTTCGATGAGAAATAGGATTGATCAAGATGCTTGGACTTCAGCGTTTCGAAGGAGCTTGTTTGGCTGGGAAATGGAGGAGTTAGATAGATTGAAGGGGATGTTGCTTTCTGCTCTAGAGTTAAGGATTAATGTTGCTGATAAACTGAACTGGAATATGGATTCCTCAGGAGTGTTTTCTGTCTCATCAGTATACAATTGGTGTGAATCCTCACTTGGTCCTACTTACAGGGTGACAGAGTGTATCTGGAAGAATGTGGCACCCCCAAAAGTTCAATTCTTTGGTTGGCTTGCTTGGAAGAGAAGGATTAAGACATCTAACTATCTTCAAAGGTTGGGGATTCTGGATAACCATACTTGCTTATTCTGTGTGTTCTATAAAGAGGATAAGGAAACAGACAATCATGTGCTCTTGCATTGTCCATTTGTTTGGTTAGTATGGTCCAAAATTATGAAATGGTGGGGTATTCAATGGGTGATAGCAAAATTAGTGCATGAGCTGCTACATTGGTGGTCAGGAATAAGGTTGAAAAAACTAGAGAAGAAGAATTGGAGAATTATTCCGTTTGCGGTGTTATGGTTGATATGGAAATCAAGGAATGATTGTATTTTCAATAATGCACAATCTAGCTTGGAGGAGCTATGTGAATTGGTCAAAGTGAGAATTGCATTATGGACCAAAGCATCATACACAGGATTGCCCTTTTCAGTGAATGACATTATTTTAAGTTTACATTAGGTCAGATTCTGCTCCAGGTGAATCTCCAGTCTAGTTTGGTTCTGTGCAGGGGTTTCTTTTCTTTATCCTTTCCTTTTTTTGATCTGTGTTAAAGTCTAATTTGTTAGAGTTGATAGTTGATTGAGGCTAAGCTGCCAGTTTTGGTTACTGGTTTGGATATGTGGTTGCTGTTGCTATGCGGCCGTGGGGTGATTGCTTTTTTCTGGTTTCTGTGACTGAGGGTCTATTATTATTAATATCAATGGCTTCAGATGTCTGGTATTTGAGGCTTGTTTTTGCTGCTGTATGTTGTTGTATGCAGCTCTGTGGTGCTTGTTTTGGTACTGAGTTATGTGGAATCATTGTCGCTGAGTTTTGTTGATGGTTGGTTGAGTTATGCAGTGTAGAGGCCTGCTGAGTGCAGGAGCTAGTGTCAAAATTGCAGTAGGTTAGGAAGATACTATGCTAATTGGTGGCTTTGTGCTATTTGTTATCATGTGCTCTGATGTCTTGAACACTTGTGGTTGGGTTAGTAGTGGTGGATTGGTGTTATATGCCCTCTATTAGCATATGAGTTTTGTGTGCTTGGTTGAATGGTGGTCCTTTGTTAGCATAGGAGTTTTTGTGTGCTTGGATGAATGGTGGCTGTTTGGTGGCTTCTCCATCCTTTGCTGGTAGCTGCCGCAAGAAATAATGGTATACTGGGCTTCTGGTTTGATCTGTTGGATGTCCTGCTGCTGAACTACTTGCCTGACTGATGGTCTGCTTCTAGCCAGTGTTTTGCTGATCTTGTTTCTGTGTATAACGCTATGCTATCTGTGGTCTGCATTTTGGATGCTCCAGCAGAGGTGTAACAACCCACATTATGTCTTAGTCATGTTCATGAGCATTTGTATGATTATGACTCATTAAGTTTGCATTTGTATGTTTGTGACTTGTTTTTCCTAAGTAAGGTCCATGTCTTGTTTTGTGCTCATGTGATTTGTCTAAGTGTTGTATGCATGCTTTGTTCCTTCCTTGGTGTCTCAAGCCTAAGTTATGTTAAGCCTAGATCAGTCCAAGCCGAGGTCATCTTCAGTCTAGAATTGTCTTGGAACTACTTGGTTTGACCTCTACCTTCGCCCTGACATATTGGCCGAGATGTCATTATCTAGGCCGAGGTGTTCATCACCAAGGCCGAGATGTGTATTATCTAGGCCGAGATGTTACCTTTGCACCTAAGTGATCTTGTCCTGGAGTGGTATGACCTAGACCGAGGTGTGGCACATCTCGGCCAAGGTGTGGCACAGCTTAGTCAAGTGTTGTCCTTCCTAGCCGAGGTCATTGTCACCTTAGTTGCCGAAGCTTTGTCCTTAGCCGATGTCATCACTTGCTGGAGTGCCTTACCGAGTAGCTTGTTAGATACACTTTGTCATAGTCTTGTCTTGTCAATCTATCACCTTTTTGAGGAGAGCCAACAAGTCATTGCTACGTGTCCGAGCTAAGTGTTAAGTCAGCCGGCAGAGAGAGAAACCTATCATTTGTTATATCCTTGTTTTGAAGAGGAGAGAGAAGCTCTAGAAGAGGGAGAGGAGTTCTTGAGGGAGAGTAGATTTCCAAGCTTGATCCCTAGAGATCGAACCGTTAGATCCGTGTTTTAAGGTTAGATTCTTGATCTGCTCATGTTGTTCTTTATGTTCATGTTATTGCATTGCATGATTGAATATGATTTGTAAGCCATGCATTGCTTTGAAGTTCGGTTTTAGAAAGAGAAAATAGCATTCATGTGTTCTTCAAGAAAAGTCATGTTTTGATCCGAAACCTCATGCCAAGATCCATGTTTTTGTGTTTGTTTTCACATGATTTTCAAGTATGGGTACCCAGGTCCATGGTTTCGAACTCATAGCATGAAATCCCAGATTTTGTAATAAAGAAGTTATGATTTTAGCATTCATGTTCTTCATGTTCTTCACTGGTGGAAACCCAGATCTCCAGACCTCACTTCCCTAAGTGTAGTCACCAAGATCATTCTTACCTAGACCTCACACTTAGGCCAAGCATCGTATCTCACCTTGGCCTACCTTGCATGATCACTTACACCTTTAGTTGTCTTGTGCGCACCTCGACATGCAGCCGCACGCCGAAGCCTAGGTAGCCACACCTCGGCCAGGAGGTGTGGGACCTCGGCAAAGACCTGGTTGGTACCCAGCATGTCTTCCTGACATGTAAAACAGTGTTTTGACTCCTAGCATGTTTTTCCCTAGATGTTTCCCAGCATGTTTTTCCCTAGATGTTTTCCCAGCATGTTTTCCTGAGATCATTTGCATGCATGTAAGACTTGTTTTGTGAAGTGCATTCAGTAGACTTTGCCATGTGTTTGTAGGACTTGGACCCTTGCCTTGATCCCGACGTCCGAAGAGCTATGTGAGTGGTATTTTTAATAAAGTTATGTCATAAAGTTTTGATAAAGCCTTGCTTCGTTTTAGAAAAGTATTTGATCAAGCATGAATGATATCCCTATTTTATGTATCAAGTATTATCTTGTTTTGATGACATTCTTGGAAAAGTCCTTAGTGCCAGGGGACTATAATACAACTGCACATCTTGTTTTGAAAGTCCTTAGTGCCAGGGAACTATAATGCAACTTCACATCTTGTTTTGAAAGCCCCTTGTGCTGGAGGACTCTAAACTTTCGCAACATCCTTGTTTGAGATATCTCCCTTGCCACCGACTGCCTTGTGCGGGTGGGTTTGTCTAATCGATTCTGGGTCGATTATTCCCTTGTTTTGTCTTGTAAGTTCGGAATGTCATCCCTTGTATTATGTAGATGCTATTAACATCCAAAGTAAGTAAGTAAGTAAGTTTTGTAAGATCAAGTTTGATGAACTAGATTCATCTCATGTTTTGTACAAGCTATGATATGTATGTTTTCCAAAGATCTCGGGTATCATTCATTTAACCCCTTTATTACTTCTACCATTCACTGAGTATCCAAGCTCACCCTCCCTATGTATACATGTAGGTAACAAGCAAGAAGTCGGCTACGCCGAGATGTGTGTTTTGTATGCATGTTATGTCGGCAGTGAGGATGTCGGCAATTTTGAAGCTTATGTATTTTGAACATGTCGGCTTGAGAAGCCTTTTATCAAGATGTAATATGTATTTTTGTACTTCCTTTTATTTGTATTCAAGTTGTAAAGCTATGTAAAGTTGTATGTCATTTCATTTGATCTATGCACTGCTCTTATGGACCACTTGTATTGTAAATTATTGCTTCCGCACTTGTTAGCCCCATATGTAATACTCTGATTGTGTGTGAACTTTGTAAGTTGGCCTTCGGTAATCTAGGATTACTGGCCATCACAGCACCATCCTACTAGGGGCGGTTTGGGGTCGTAACAAGAGGACTTTATTGCTGTTGCTTTTGTTTAGCTTTTTTGGTTGTTGTTTTTGTGTTTCTATCTGTTGGTTTTGTCATGTTTTAGATTTTTGGTTGTGTTTTGGGTTTGGGTTTGGGTTTGGGTTTGCAGATTGTGGTTGGTTACTCACCAACTCTAGGCGGTGTGCTAGCATATGATTGGAAGATCTTATCAGTGCCAACCTAGTTGGGATTGTTTTGTTTCACTATGATGCACTTTGCACTCCTCTTCCCTTTCCACTTCTTCTTTATTGATGTAATTCTATATTTGTTTTCATCAATAAAGTTCCCTTTTCTTTGCTGATCAAAAAAAAAAATGAAGGAAAAATAGTTATATAGAGTGTGTCATTAGTTTTACGTGTTTAAAATTAATTTATAATATAAAAGAGAACACAATTTTTTAGACAAAAAATGTGACTTGATTAACAGGTAATATTGTAGAGCTGTATTTTATTTATATTTAAATAGTAAATTTATTTATAACAAGTAGGAAGTGAGTTAATAGTAAGTAGTAAGTATATTTGTAACAAATAGTAAGTTAAATCTATTTTTTCATTCCTAAATCAGCTAAAACTACTTTACTTTTTGAAAAAATCACCTTAGTTCCCTATCTATTTTTAGTCATAACACATCTAATGACTAGGATTTCATCCTATCCAAATCTAATGGTGCATATATTTTTAGGTACCATACTTACAAATTTTTCCATGCAGCCCTAGGTCGTGCTGTTGGAAAACAAAAATGCTTGGGATCTCCAAAGTTGGGGACCCTCATGACCCCCAAAATAATGTGGACTGATCATGTGTTTTTATTTTTTTTTCTTTCCTTCATAGACCAATCATAGTTGAGTGAGGATTGTAGAGGTTGTGTTTTTTGGGAATCTGTAGCATTGTTGATTGGAAAAAATGTTTCTTAATTATGGTTGAGTGCATCACATGCCTACCATGAGAGTGACCCGAGCTAAAAAGGAGGGGCAGAGATAGGGTGGGCCAAGGGTCTTAGCCCTCCAAGTTTCTCAAAATTGTCGAGTTTATAGGTATGTTATTCCAAAAAAATAAAATAAATAAATAAAATAAATAATTGTATATTACATAATGGCCCCCAAATTCAATTTCACTTTCAAAAAATTTGTAAATTCCACAATATAGTAGAGTTGTCTTTCAAAATTTAATGACTCATGTAATATCTTCATAAATATTTATAATAATGTTATGATAATTATATTTTCTTATCATATTTTGTTTACCATATAATGTGTCAATGTTACATTAGTAACAAGTATGAGTGGTTCATGTAATTGTAGTGAAAAAAAAAATGATCATCCTAATATTATTGAAAATGTTAATCTGGCTCATGTTAAAAATTTATTAGTAATCACATGTTAAAAAATCTTATAATAAACAAATAATATAATTTATTTAATTGGTATGAAATCATAAAAAAAATTTAAAGAAAATTACTAACAACAATTAAATTTTTAGAGAAAGAATATAATATTCTTACGAGTTCTTACAATTTATTTATTGGAGTCACTTGTGAAATTTTATGGGTCTAAAGATATTGACATGCTTACTGCTTATCTATAAATCTCTACTTTTTGACTCCTTAACGATGAAACTTGTACAAATAATATTTAATTGAGATTTTTTGCTTATAATTATTATATAATTTTATTAGTCCAATTAGTCTCTATTGAATAATATTTAATAATGATTTAATCAAATAAAACTCAAGTTGATCCATCAACGGCTCGGCAGATTTATCCCATGAATCTTGGCTCCACCCTTGTTCAAAGGTGCCTTTTTGATTTTTTTTTTTAATTAAGATATAAGGTGAAAAAAAAATTAAAGCGTTCGGGAATGATATTTTTAACTTTCTACAAAAAAATATATATTGTGGGTATTGATTTCTGACCTCACAACCAAATAGGAAACTTAGCTGGAGAGCACACGGCAGAATAGATTAAACCAAGCACCTGTCAACAAGAACACAAGCATGTCATGGTAGCTCGTCCACCCAAGGGCACTTTGACGATCAAATCAGTCAACTTATCTCTCAAAGGTATCAAACAAGTATTCAGTGCATAAGTAAATGCATACCTTAGACCCACGAGGGTGCGTTACTTTTATAGCCAATAGTGCCCTTGTCCCCTAGAAGTCTCATTTCATAGGGCTCAAGCACAATGCTTATTTCGGACTCTTAGTCAAATATGGGTATCCTTATCCAAACTAAGCGCATCACTTATTAGGACTCTTGTCCTCTATCCAAATATCTCAGATTTCGGTATTACAACACAAGATCTCAACAATATCACAATTATATCGGCACTCTGGCTTACCCATGTTGCACCTCGGCCATCACTTCGAGCATATCTTGACCACATGGCACGACCGTAAAAATACATCTCCACAACTGCTCCTAGGTTTTATGACCTCGGAAACCTAAGGTGATAGAACCTATATCGTTCAATCTTCTAACGTGTTGGCTAAACAACATGTTAGAGATATTCCTATGACCAAGATCGTGACTTGACAGCATCAAGAAACAAGGACTCAAATGTCCACTCCTCAAGATCAATAACCAAGATCCAAGAATCAATAATCAAGATGTTCTTTTACCAAAGATCAACATCTCAACCAAGATCGTACTACTAGCTGATGTCATGACGCACTAGTTCAAGAATACCAAGAATCCTAACTGCACATGAGCTGTCACACACAGTTATCCCACCGTTTCAACCACGTGTTGTCGTCCAACTAGTCCGTACTCGTCACGCATAAGATATGTCACTTCGTCTTTGACCCACGCCGCTTGATATCATCATGAGCACGTCTACATAGGCAGTTAAATCAGGGTTTTGCCGCCCTTTCATCTTTTCAACAAAAACTATTTCCCTCTCTCTTCGTCTCTTCACTTCTGCGTCCGCCACTCTCTCTCTCTCTCTCTCTCTCTCTCTCTCTCTCTCTCTCTCTCTAAACTCCATTAACGGCCTTTGAAGTTTTCTACAACCATCCATGTTCATTACTTCCGGTGAGTATTCAACCACTCCGTTCCGATTAAAGGCATCGCCTTACTTCGGTGAACGCAAGTCTGGTGTCCATTTCTGCGAATTCAATCTATATGTCCTTGATTCATCCCCTTTTTTTCATTTCAGTTCTTACTCATGTCTTCATGGTCGTGAGCATGCTTCCATGATTTTTGTGTTTGTATGAGCCCTTTGTACCTTTCTTCACTCTTGCACACTGGCACTAGATTACCATGAATCTTCATCCCTAATCCCTTGTATTTCTTATACGTATTCACTCATGCCTTGAATGTGTTCTTGCTTCTTCATCTTCTAAATCTTTGTTATCTTTGTCTCTGTTTCTTTTTTCTGTTTCTAAATTCTTCCACCACATTCTTGCCTATTTCAGTTGTTTTTGCATAGATTTAGGTTTGGGATTTGTTAGATCAATACACACTTTAGGAAAATCAAAACAGTTTGTGTCCCAAAGTCTCCATTAGGTTTCCATAATCCTTGCCTTAGTGTCCCCTAGGATTGCGTCAAGGTCCATTAGTTGTTAGAAAAACACTTCTGTATTGAAAACCGTATAAAACCCACTTAGCCGAGGTCATGGGTATGTTCAAATGGAGGGTAGATTCCCCAAGTAAGTTAGATTACTTCCGCTAGGAGTTTAACATTCCAGCCGATGTCCACCTTAGGCTTGCTGGTGAGAATGACTCAATTATGCCTAGGGAGAACTACATGCCCTTCCTCATGGTATCAATCATTGAGGGTGTAATTAGATTCCCCTTTGACATCCTCTTCCGAGAAGTGATGCACTTCTACAGACTTAACCCCATACAACTAGCCATAATCACTTTTAGGGTTATCAACGACATAGCCGAGCTATGTTGTCACAATGCTAAGATCGCCCTTGATGACATCTAATATTGTTACACCAGTGGATACACTTACCATCTCAAACCCCAGTCTACTGCTTAGAAGTTGATAGTCGACCTTCCAAACTCCAAATATAGGAATAGTTCTTCTCCTGGAACTAGATTTGACAACACTGGTGCGACTGTCAAATACTTCTTCAAGTCAGTCAGGGCGACTTAGCATTCGTCTTTCTATTGAAAATTTGTGGCCTTCTTCAACAACTGGAATAATGGCTTGCACTTTTCTGAAATCCGATTGATGAATTTGTTCAGCGCAGTTGCCTTACTGGTCAAAACTTTGACTTCTTTTGTTGTTGTCTAGCTCTTCAGATCAAGGATGGCCTTGATCTGATGGGGGCTTGCCTCAATTCCTTTCCTGGTCACCAGATATCGTAGGAATTTACCAGATCCCACCTCGAAAGTGTACTTGGAGGCATTTAGACGAAGTCGATATGCCTTTAGGATATCAAAAACCTCCTTCAGATTGACTAGATGATCTAAAGGCTCCTTACTCTTCACGACCATGTTGTCGATGTAGACTTTCACAGTCTTCCTGATCAGATGTTTGAACATTTTCGTCACTAGCCTCTAGTATGTTGCCCCTACGTTCTTCAATCCAAATGGCATCACTCTGTAGCAAAGAGTCCCTTTAGAGTGATGAATGTCGTATTCTTTTTGTTTAGTGCGTATATGGCTTTCTGATGATAGCCTCGGTATGCATTAATGAAGCACATCCTTCCATGGCCGGATGTGGCATCCACAAGCTGGTCTATCTTTGGCAAAGGGAAATAGTCATTTGGGCAAGCCTTATTCAAGCTTGTGAGGTTTACACAAACCCTCCACTTTCCATTCTTCTTTTTTACTACCACTATGTTGGACAGCCACGTCGGCTAGTTTACTTCTTGGATTGCCTGTGCCTCTAACAACTTCTCTACTTCCTCTTCAATAGCTTTTACATAGACCAAGATTGGTCGCCCGGTGTGGCTTGCTTTTCGTGCTCATTTCGGATACGATCAGCCCTACAGTTCGAACTCCCATGGTTCTGAATCTGATTTCAAAAGTGCAATGTGAAATAGTAAAAACACAAAAAGAGTCCAAATCCGACAATTCTTTTGAAAAATCAATGTTCGAATCAAATTCCAAAAATGGACTATTTTGCCAAATTACAGAATCGCCACCTAAATATTTTTTGAAAAAATTAGGAAACCCATGACTCGTGCCACAAGCCACTTATCTATCATCCCAAAATGTCTCGGCTCGGGAACTTAGGTGCGAGAGGGGAAGGTCATGAATTAAGCACCCCACTCACCCAATCAAAGATCAGCCTCTACTAATCAGGATGTGATTTTTATTTACATTATATACTCTTGTTCCGATTATTAGCTAATTTTACTATGTGTGAGCAAACAAGTATAGACTAATTTGCAAAAGTTGGAACACTTTGATTTCATGTTTGTTTTAAAATTGGTTTGAATATGCATCACTTAAAAAGGTGATTTTGTATATACATTAATCAATGCATCCCAATTTTCGCACTTAGCCTTCATCCACGGGCACTCAAACAAGTATATCACTTAAGCACTTGGCCTCACGGAAAGAATGCTTGATATGGCAACAATCACACTCATGCGATATACTAAAACACAAAATGCTCACCTAGTACTCCAAGGCAAGCCAAACAAAGCAAAATAATTAGAAAACATGCATGCTCCTAACTTAATGCAATGTGACTAATGTAACGCACACATATATGTGATTTTTATAGGCTCGGCTATGAGCATGGATATGATCCAATTTAAGATATGCGATAAATCACGTTTTCAAATAATGAAGTTGATTTTGACATTAGTTAGTATGATGAGCCGAACCCAATGTACATGAAACGAGTGTATGCAAACATGAGAGTGCTAAGTAAATATGATGCACCCATTATAAGCGGGTAAATAAAAGGGAGAAAACAATGGGGTTGGAAGGCATACACCATTATTACATATTTACCCTCATGCAAGAGGGTCCGAATAAGTGTCCGAATGTCCAGATTAACTAGCTATTACAAATCCAAAATGAATACTAACGCGCTAAATTAACTAACTACTTATTACAAATTCGAGGAACACTAAGCTAACTATCTAATTTATTACAACAAAGATATTTACCATAACAATAATATTTAATGAAATTGTAATTACAATTAATATTTATAACAACAATAATAATTACAATGATAAGATAACAATACAAACAATCAACGAGGCACAATGATCGCATGCACAGTGTCCAGAAGCTGCTCTGTCTGCCGAGATTGCTCTGCCTCACCCTCAGCCACTGCCCTTTGTTTCTGCAAAAAGCTCACTGCTTACCTAGCATTAGGAGCCGGCCGGTCCAAAATGAGATCCAGACAGGCCCAAAAAGAGCCAGCCATACCCTAATTTTTATGCCAAAAGTGTTTTTGTGCTCTGAGGTGAGAATAGCGCAGACAAAGCCTTTCTAAGCCCTGTTTGTCCTTTCTGCTTTTCTCTATCATGGGAAACTTAAGAGAAGAACAATTTCGAGTCCGAAACTACCAACAAGCGCAATTTGATGGCTTGATGATTTCGAACACGTTTGGACAAAATTTAATAAATGCAATGGAAAACCACTCTTCCCTCCTATCATGAAGACTCAAAGAGGAAAGTTGACACGCACCGAGTCTTATCAATATATCATGGATTGATAAGTGACAATTCTCAAAACGATGGACTCGGCATAACATCTGGCCGAATCCAATCAACTCTAAACATTTTCTTTATGTCGATTTCATTGATTTTAAGCCAATTTTATTAATTCTTGCCATTCTTTAATCAATTTGTCCAAAGCGATGGTTAAGTCCACTACATGAGAAGAGACCTCAAACGAGAAATGATTCTTGGCATGAGAGAGAGCCTATGCCTTGACGATGAACCTCCGTAGAAATTAAGCCATTGAGCATAGGTCTCTTTCCCATGCCTTGAATAACCATCGATCGTTTGAAATAACTCTCAAACAAAATAAAAGAAGAAAAGAGAGAGGTTGCAGAGGTGATTGCAGGATCAATTATTAGAATGAGACTCTTCAAAATAAGAAATTAAACAAATGAAGCTATCAACTCAAACAACTCGATGTGTAAGGCCTAAGCAACCGAAGTTATGAGAACATACAATACAACAAGCTAACATTCAAAGCATAAACTAATTTAACAAACTAGGATAGCCCTAAACAGCCTTTAAAAAAAAAAAAAAAAAAAAAAAAAAAAAAAGAGGAGCATTGGCCAAAAATTATGCTAAGGAGCACAAAAAAAGGTAGGAACATTACTAAAAAAATACTTTTTGCGACCACCACATGCTGTTGCAAATAATAGAAACACAATCGCAAAAGACTTTTTGCGACGACCTATGCGACCACAGATGAGGGATGCAAACGTAAGGGTGGAAAATACTTTTTCCAACGGCAAAGCAACAGTCACAAATTATTTGCGACCGCCTAAACTACTTTTTGCGACAGCTATTTTGCCGTCGCAAAAAAAAATAATAAAAAAACACTTTTAGCAACCATTGTTTTACCGTCGCAAATAATTATTTATTAAAAAAAATCATATATGGGTTTGCTGCTACAAAAAAAAAAAAAAAATCAAAAATCAATTACAAGTACCAAACAATTTTTTGTAAATGAAAAATAACAAAATTAACAAATTAATTAAATTTATAATAGACTTTGTCCATTAACCATCCTTAAATACACTGTACAAAAAAATTCAAGTCTTCAAAAAAAAAAAAAATGGCTCCTAACATCAATCGCTCGATGATATCAACTATTCCCTCAACAAAATCTGCAAAAACATATATCAAACTTGACTTGAAAATATAATGCACTTCAATGTATTAGTTTAGCTTGAAATAATCAAAATAAAACTATGTCAGTGACCTCTCTTTATGGCAGATCAGTGGTTTGCAACAAGAGTTTCAATTACCTTGAAAGCAACTTCAGGCTTAACTATGGGATCACTTAATCTGGCAATTTTGATCTCAGAAATATACTCCCTTAGAGAACCATAAGCTTCAATGGTACTCAGGTTGCATTTCATTTGTCTTGTTTCAACTAGTGTCTCTCCTAAAGTTTTTAGTGCATTAGCTTGCTGAGAATCAAAATAGTCTCGAGGATCCTAATCCAAGAAACAAATCAAAAAATACCTATTTGCAATCAAAACTAACATGTGCCATTTTTTTTAAGAAGAAAGGCATACCTTAATGAAAAGTGGTGCCAATGGAGGGTCACGATGTGACTGAAGATCCTCAATCTCAGCCAACTGAGAAATCCTATCTAAGCATTCCTGGTTTGCATTCCCATCAGATGCTTCATTAGCTAACTCAACGGCATAGAAACTCAACGATTTAGTGTTCAAACGGAAAGAATAAAAAAAGAAAGAGTTGGGGGGAAGACAAAGCACTATATCAAACTGAATTGCACAAGGAAAAGTGAACTATGCTAACCCTATTTTGACCTGGCAAGAGCTTCAGCTACAGACCTCGTGTCTCCCAAGTTTAAATTGGACCCTAAAGTCATGGCGTTCAGAATTATATAACATCTACCCATATGCATAATCATGTGCCTATATTCCAAATGGCAGAAAAATCAAGAGAAAACTAAGATAACCTTCCATATTGTGAATACAAATGGTCCTAAATTTCAAGGAGTAGAAATATAAAAGAAAAACTAAGACAACTGTCAATCAAATTTATTTATTTACTTTGTATTTTTTATTTTTGGGGCATAGTTTGAGATAATAAAGCATTTGTTAAGTAACATTCTGAAAATAAGACAATGTTGATAGTTGTGCATAAGAAAATTTACTAAGTGATTATTTCAAGGAATCAATACTTCAAACTTTTGATGAATAGGTGTCAAAAGAATAGTCCATCAAATAATTCATTAAAAAGATTCAAAAAGCCCTTGCCTGGGCTTCAAAAAGGTACACCTAATTAGATTTGCCTCCACCTAAATAAAAAGCACTGTAACAAAGGAAAATAAATAGAAAAAAGGAAAACAGGTAGAAAGTTTGAATTACAAACATACCAACAGGGTCTGATGAATTAACAATAATTGCATCATACTTTCCCTCAGGTACATTCTGTGAAAATCCAACAGTTGCCACAATAGTGAAAGGAAGATCAACAGGAAAGTCTAGCTATATAATCAGCTGTACAATTAGAGGCATTAATTACGTAAAATTATTAATAACCTAGATTAATGGATCCATATAAAATGGGTAATAAGATTTCAGATGCACATATTCACTAAACTGCATGTAAAAAATAATCAAAGAGAACATATTTTTTTCACCATAACAATCATGTGTAGTTAGACATTTAACTTCAAATGTATCTCTAAGTACATATGCCTATTAAAGTTCAACTAGAATAAAAGAAAAGAAAAAAAGAAGCTGCTATGGATTCAAAAGGTTCTTCACACTTAATTGCATTATAATTTCAATAATCTAAGTATGCCTATATGTCATTTGAAATTAAATTTGAATAAAAATAGAAACAATAAACTCATCATGAACTATGGAACCCATGATTTATGAAAATTACAGTTTTGGGGGATTGAATTGAACAAAGGGGAAAATGAGTTATCGTCTCCTGATAGACACATACATCTTTCTCAGTCAACTGAACAATGCCATCAAGCACAAGAACTTTCCCATATGGTGAGGATTGCAAATAAAAGAACCAGTATCAGTAAGAAATTCATAAATAAGACAATAAATGGCAGAAAAACAGAAAGCAAGTCATCACTGCAAAGATAGTCTACTACTAGGAGATGAAAATGTTGAACCTCAAAAACTATGATTTCTTGGTACTCTAATATATCCTTGTACAAAATCTTCTCTACTTTCATTCAGTGTGCTTCTCCAACAAGTGAAAACTCAAACTGACTTAACCATGGCCGTCGAATAATAAATCCGGAAAAACACTGACAATAAAAAGGGACAATTTTAATTTTATTTTTATTTTTCTTCATTTAGAAGGAACACCAAAACACTCCACTCAAGCCCTTTAATATAAGCATAGGTAATTATGAACAATCAAAATTTCAATTGCAATTTATCATATTGCAAGCATGCCTTACATTACATCTAATAAAAAAGTACATTCCAGCATGAGTCTTTGCCCTCAAGGATATATTGATGAATGAATTATAAGTTTTCTGGCCTCTAATATGTTCCAAAGCTAAAATGATTTATATATGTCAGATAAAAAAATGCAACAAAAATAACATATGCCTGGCCGCATTGGGTTATTGAAATAAGTTCGCTTGCTAGCTTTACCTGTAAAAATCGAACAAAGAAGAAAAGGAGTCAACAAACACCACCCTTCGACTATCATCAAGCAAATTAAAAAAACTATACTACAAGGAAAATAAGGGTGGTGGAAAAAATGTCCAACGGAAAAAACAGAAGCAAAGAAGTATAAAAAATAATGACTAGAGCATGATTCAGGTTTGGAGAACCATCCAGAAACAACTGTTGAATGGCATTTAGCCTCAAGCTTAGTGTTTGAAGCCCTAGCCTTCAAGCAACAGGAAGGGATAATAGCCTTATCCAAATCATTCACATTGTCATTCACCTTCCTATCCATAATCTTTTGGCATTCCAAATCCTTTTCTGCGCCGTCCTCCACATATTATCTTATCTGTATTCAAATTGATAAAACAGAACTTAAGAAACCAAAAGGACAAATTTGTAAACTTGGTTTTAAGGATAAAGATTACATATGGCCAAACCATGTATATCTACCAGATATGCTAAGAAGGCATAAAAATTTCACAAGTTGAGACACAGATGTGAGACAAAGTGATACCATTTTGTGAAAATCCTCTTTGCACTTAGGCTTTCTCAATATCTATTGGTTGGATTTCCTCTCTCTCTCTGTCTCTCTCTCTCTCTCACACACACACACACACACAAACGAACAAACACACCCCAATAAATTTGGTTTCAAGAATGCTTGAATTATGTGTGTCATTCTTAATTTGAGACTAGATGTTATGCAAGTGCTTTTGTTTAATTCTAGGTCTGGTGCTTCATGGTTATTTCTTGCCAGGATTTTTATTTTGAAGGCAGATTCATTTGCTGGTATTGTCAATCATGCATCACTTTGGAGTACTATTTGGCATTTGGGAAGAAAAAATGGAAAGATCAATCACGAGTTCAACAATCAATACACTAATTAATTTAATGAAAATAGACGAAACTAATTGATGAAGTTATGAAACAATCATGCAGTTAACACTACACTAAGATCAATCATGAGTTCAGCAACATGCACAAGATGACAACGCTATAATCCTAAAAATTAATAAAAAGCTTCCTCGAATCTTCAAGTAGATTATATATGACTTACAGAATAATAGATGGATATCCAGTGGGTTGGATACTAAAGAAGGGATGATGTGGCATCTGCAGCCAAAATAGGAGAAAGAAAGCGGCAAGTGAGAATTAATGTTATGTTGTTGTTATCTTTGAATGAATATACATATACTATGACATATAATAAATACTCAAATTCTTCATTGCCATTCTAATCATTCAAAAAATAAAATAAAATAACATAAAGGAAAATCAATTTATAAAAAATCCAACTCTTATTCAAAACAGGGAATTAATAACATCAAGACATATTGAAAAAATCTAAGGCAGCATTTAGGCAAACACATAAAAAAATAATCTGACTTGCTTTTAGGCAGACACATATACATGCATATTTTTTGTTTTGTTTTTTCTTTATAAATCTTTAACCTTTGAGTTTCGCTTGGTTACAATACTATAGCTCAAAGTCTCTTGTTCATTATCAACCTCCTCTTTTTACCTCTACTATACCTAGCAATTTCTTACACACAAACACAAACTTGACAAATAATTTGGTTCCTTGCTATTCCTTTTGAGATTAAGATGTCTTTACCGCAAGCCTATGAATTATTCCATTGAATTTTCTTGTTCATTTTTTACATGTATATCATTTGGAGACAGACAAATGAGCATCTCTTTTTTCTTCTTCTTTAATTTTATTTATTTATTTATTTATTTATTTATTTGGTGAGTTCTCTACTCCTATTTATTACATTTTTGGACCTTCTTGGCTGAATGATTGACTCGTATAATAGAAAAATCTAGTAATAAGGAACCAAACTGTTTTCCATGCAAACTTGCTTTCCATTACTAACCAGAGAAGAAACAAGTCAAAATAGATTGATCACAAAATAATCACAGAACAAAAAATAATCAAATTCAGATGTGTGTATATAAATATGCATGTCTATGTGAGAAGAATTGAAAATAGACAGAAACTTTTCAGATGAGAAAAGAAAGAATTACAAATAATTGAAAACCAAGATTTCCTAAGTTAGATAGAGAGAGAAGCAGAGGTGATAGATTACATTAAACCTAAGAAATTACGAGTGACTATGCAATTAACTGATTCGATTCAATTCATTTAGTGATATCATTAAATAGAACATAGAGTGATGATTACCAAACGAAGCAAAGGAGCTTCGGGATCCTCAATGCGAGTTAAGGCTACGTCGAAGCTGAATAGATCCGACTTGGCTTGATATCGGAGAGCAATGTTGAAAATTAGAGAGTTTCAAATTGCTAAAATGAGCAGAAATTTCAGTGGATTTGAAGGCGACGAAGGCCGATCCGGTGGTAGAATAAGCAGCCATGGAAGCTCCGGTGCTTGAAGCGTGAGCGCGCACGCGCGCGCGAGAGAGAGAAAGAGAGAGAGAGAGAGAGAAGAAGAAGAAGAACAAGAAAATTGCTACAAAGACAAAGAAACGATATTTATGAAGAAGAGAAACAGAGCAATGTGTTGTGATTGATTAATTTGCTCTGGAAGCTCCAAAGAGTGTGAGAATAACGATGCATACGAAGAGCTTCGACTATGGATAGTGAGATTCGAGCGAGAGAGAGTGGAGAGTCAAAAAAGAGAGTCGAGCGAGAGAGATTTTGAGAGAGAGAGAATGAGAATTCATACACCACCATTGGAGACAAATTTGGGAAATAAGAGTGAAAAAGGGGAGATAGTTCAAGTTTTTAACAACACAACTGGGTGATTTATTTATTTTTTTAACGTAAAAAGTGATTTTTTGCAACAGCTAAACAATCCGTCGCAAAAAAATAAACGTAAAAAGTCGTAATTCTGGTAGTTTCTAAAGAAGGGACAAGCCACACTAGGGGATAAAACTCCAACATGCTCACCCCACTAACCTTCAAAGCTTGTCTCACTAAGCAATGCGCAGCTCCATTGGCTCCTCTTCGTAGAAACCTTATCTCAACGGCGATAAAGCTCTGTAATTGGCGTTATCATCAGCCGAAAACATGGTTTTGATTTATTTATTATCTATATATATATATATAAGAAAAAAGGTCTTTTAATGACAAGGTTTGTGGGAGATCTAAACCTTCAAATTAAATTTTTTGATTTTTTGATTTTTTAAATAATAAAAAACATTCTATTGGTTAAACTTTTATTTAATCATAACAATAAAACTCTAATTATTCCATAAATTACGATTTTTAAAAGAAAAGTATGCTCAACTATTTCAAAATTTAAATTTGTGTGCTACTATATATGGAAGCAATTCACTAAAACATAATTATTTTTTATTTTAAGTTATTCCATAATTTATGATTTTTAAATATATATTTTTCTATTTCAAGATTTAAAATTATGTGTCGGTAAATATGATAAACAATTCAACAGAATCTAAATTTTTTATTAAAAATAAATAAATCAAATGGTCACATTATCTACGCTATAACTAATATATAAATCTTTTTCAAAATTTATAATAATGCTCCTTTCAAAATTCAATATAACAAACTTTTAAAATTACATTTTTTATTTATTTATCTTCAAACTCACATACTAAGTTTCTTGATTGATTTTTATTTATTATTAAAAATAAATAAAAAAATCTATTGGGTAACATTTTCTCAACAATAAAAATATAACTATCTAATGATTTATGAAATTTGAAAAGAAAGTATACTAACCCATTTCAAAATTCAAAAGTTTGCCATATAACTATTTACAAAAAAAAATCTAATTTTCTCATAATTTATGACTTTTAAAAAGAAAAAAGACTAAATCAATTTTAAAATTGTGTATCACAAATTATGAGAAACAATTCACATCTCCCATAAATCTTCTCTCTTGCACTTATTGGATTCAAGTCAGATTAGAGTCGGTGTTCATCAAGTGTTGTAACTAATAGTAATGGAGCAATTGTGAAGAATTCAATTGATAAATTTTTTCATTGTAAGTTTATGGCTTTTTATAAAGATCAATTTCTAATCTTTAGCGTCTCACATCCTTACTTCTATTATGCATCTAACAATTATGTTAATTTGTAAACATTTATTGCATGCTTATTTAATCTAAGTGTATTTTATAAAATAAATCTCCAATATTTTCGGTCGAGGTTCAACAGTTTAAAATCTATATTTATCAAGTACATCAATATGGATGACAGAGGTTATTGAGAACATGTGCATATTTATTAACAAATTTTCATTATAAGTTTATTCTTCTTTTGGATGATGCATATGGTTATAATATTACTTATGCATTTATGATTTGTAATTTTCATGATTTCATATTTCAAAATTTTTATAAGGTTTGCTTTTAATTTTAAGATTTTATAGTTGGTGCACTTTTTCTTAAATAATGTTATACTTATTATATTTTTATATTATATTATATTATATTTTATTGTGTGACTAAGTTCATTTGGTTGTAATTTTAAATTATAATTTATTTGATATTTTTATAGCTTATTTAGCTAAAAAATAGAGGTTTTTTAAACTACAATTTGTAACTTCTTTTTTTCTTTTTTCTTTTTTTAAACTTATTTGAAATCCTTAAATACATATGAATATAAGAATCTCATATCTTTCGTCTTAGTAATAACTTTTGAGGCATTATGTATATTTACACAATAAAAATGTTATATAGAATATCAAAAGTTACATTGCACCAAATAAATTTACAATTTATTTTAAGTTAATAATTTAAAATTTTACTTATGATTTATAACCATTTTATGGGTCATGCCAAACATTAAACAAAATTTAAAAAACACAAGGTGCATTTAGATTAGAGCCTAAGTTACATAAGCTTAATAATGACTGTGAACATAGTGCATTAACATGTGGATAGTTTTCCTATAGCGATCCAGATTTTTTCCCAACCTTTATTGTGTTCCGGACTCGGGATCTGTGGTTGTGTGTTGTTGTCTATATCTTATTTTCGTCCTCTAATCCTGTGTATTTGAGTTTTGGGACGTGATGGGTGAGCTTGGAACAGGTTGGTTGTGATTTAGTACAAGTGGTTGCTGCCCAGGTTTTGACCTCTTCGCTCGAGTGAGGCTTCTTGCGCTCGAGCAAGCCTTGGGTATTAGCTTCTTCGCTCGAGCGAGGCTTCTTATGCCCGAGCGTACGTCTACGTCTCTGTAAGACCTAAAGGTTGGTATTCTTCGCTCGAGCGAGATTTCTTGTGCTCGAGCGTGCGTCTGCGTGGATGGCTGACCTGAAGCTTCGCATTGTTCGCTCGAGCGACGCTTCTTACACTCGAGCGAGGTCTTTCGTTGTTTTTGGTCACTAGAGTGACAACTCCTTCGCTTGAGCAAGCCTCGCATATATCAGTTCGTAGCAGCGTGATTTTTATCACTTCTTCATCCCCTTTTCATTCCAAACCCTAAACCCGACTGTCTCTCTCTCTAAACACTCTCTCTCTCTCTACAAATACACCTTGTTCTTGGGTCTCTTTACCTGGTCCCTTTGTTAAAAAGGTAGAGCATTGTGTGGGCTTCATTTTGATCCGAAGAAATTCAAGTTTGGAGCATCTTCAAGTTTCACTCTTCATCTGCTTTGAGTTTCTCCACTTGAGGTAGGGATCTTCTACACTTGTTTACGATTTTTAACCTAGGTATTTGTGTTATAAATATATGGTGAGTTTTGGGATGTTTGAAGAAAACCTAGGGTTAGGTTCAAACTTATGAAAGAGGGGTTTTTATGTGTTGTTGTATATTTGACCATGGGGTTGGAATATGAGGCGGTTGTATTAAAATTGATGAATTTGATCTTTGGGTTAGTATTTGGAATAAGGGGGAAATTTGCCCTAATATGAGCTAAATAATTAGTTGGTATAAATAATGGAATTGGTGTTGGAAATATGAAATTGGGAAGTTGTGTGAATGAGTGGTGTAGTTAGATTTGTTAAATCACTCACCTATGGAAATTTGATAAATTATCTATTTAAAAGATTGTATATCTATTTAGAAATATCTGTTTTGGGCTATCGGTGGAGGATAGTCGTGATTGTTGTAGAAACTGCTTGTGGATTAGGTGAATTGAAACCTGCCGTTTAAATTTACCTCATTGGATAAGATGGTATGATTGACATGTTGGATATGTGTCATTGATAGTCATTGTATATGACGATGCTTTTAATACATTGCATATGTACCATTTGTTTGGGAGGAGATAGGAGATGGACTCCATTTATAATTAAGTTGGTCGGAGTGTCCAGGGTGAAAGTCCCAAAATCTTGTGCATATATGGGTGCCGGTTCCCTCGGATGAAAATTTCGTAAAATGGCAACGTTGAAGTGCTTGTGTATACATATATGGGTGCCGATTCCCTCGGATGAAAATCCCATAAAATGGAAAAATTGAAATGTTTGAATAATAGTTGTATTGAATTGTGAATCATTGAGTTGTAACCTCATTTTAGGATTGTTTAGATAACAATGACTTGTCTCATGAATTGGCTCGAAATTTACTTGATTAATATGAATTGAATAGATGGAAATGGAATTGAGATATGGGTATTAGTAATGAATGAATATGGACAGAATGTGAGTTGGTTATGAATGTGGAACATTTACTTGGCACTTATATCGTAGTTAAACTTCATATATTGTGTTAGGATGTTTCTACTAGGCTTTGGCTCACCCTACTTGGGAAACCATTTTCAGGTACAATTGACATGCTCCCTCCAAGAACGTAGCATGGGAGGCCTTAAGAGCTGGAGGCTCTATTTTGTTATTTTCGCGTTTAAATGTTTATTCAAGCCAAGGGCTTTATATGTGTAGAGTTAATCACACTCTCTTTTGTTGTAACCAAGTATGTCTTTGAAAGATGTAAGCCCGTAGGGCATTCGCTTATGTTAAACCCTTTCGTTTTATTATTTCATGTAATGAAAGGATTACTTACCCTCTGATTTATGTAACTATTATTTATGTTATTGTGGATCATATCTATGATGTTATCTTTTGGGGGCATTACAACTTGGTATCAGAGGGTACTGGGCTTGAATACTTTGGGTACGTGGGAAGTGGTTATTACCACAATGGGTTTGTCTCGCTTAATTGAGGCATTAATATGCATTGTATACTTATGTGATAACATGCTTGTATGACAATATGGGTATGGGTTTTAATTTCTAGGATGCTGGCCGAGTCCATGGGTTTCTGGGAGTCCTATTAGAAAGGCACTTGATCACTGTCGTTTCTAACCAGAACTCTAGCAATGCCGCGAGATAGTCATTATCCGGAAATGAAATTCGTATGTGTTTATGTGGAGTGATTTATTATTGTCCAATATGTTAGGAAGCGAATGAGTTAGCTTCGATGCATTTCTGAATGTGCTAATCTCTTTGGGTTACCCTTATTAGGATGTCTAGAAGAGAAGGTAACAATTTCCCTCCTTCCACACGGAAAGAATTGCGGAGACAGTTTGTGGAGTTTCGCCAAGGTACTACACCTTTGGTACAGTTTGAAGCACGGTTTGCTAACCTGTCGAGATTTGCCCCGGAGTTGGTGGAGACTGAGGAACTGCATTGTTTGGAGTTCGAGAGTAGGTTGTGTGACGACAACCGCGAAAGGATTGCCGGGGCTTGGCATAGAAGTTATAGTGTGCTTGTAGAAGCTGCGGTTCATGTTGAGGCAGCAATATTAGCCATGGTTCGGAGTACGGTGGAGGCCATTTCGGTGACTCCTGTAACTCGGGGTGTTGGTAGGCCTTTTAAGAGGTAGAGGGGTTTTAACCCACAACAGTTTCTGAGAACACAGTCTAGCTTTACATTTCCAGCACTGAGTTTGGGCTCGGGAAAGGGTAAGCAAAGGGATCTCACTTGTTTTAAATGTGGTCTGCTGGGCCACAAGTCTCCAGTTTGCCCACAGAGGAAGAGGGCAAGGTTGGTAGTTCAACCAGTAGTTGCACCACCAAGATCATCTAGTCAGCCAAGGGTGGTAACAATCGAGTGCTCGATGGGGAAGCAGTCATTGGGATCCTCACCAGTTCAGACTTTGAACCAGTCACGTATTCGGAAACCACTTACATGCTGGGGGTGTAATCAGTCGGGTCATCTTAAACGTTTCTGCACCGAGCCGGGGGCTTCTTTGGGAGTTTCGCAACCCAGTCAGGTTCAACTTTATTTGCCTGGGCAAGGGCAATACCGTTATGAAAAACAAGTAGGCCAGATTTCGAGGGCCTCAGGAGAGTCGATTTCTCAGACCCCTAGTGGGGAATTATGCATTTGTTCCAGGTGTGGCCAGCCTGGACACAACAGTACTTCCTGTCCGTGGCTTGTGAGCTCTTAGGGTACTTTGGGCTTGAGAATAACCCACTTTAGCACTCCAGAGAGGGTCAATAACGGTGGTGGTACCAATGGGATGATTTTGTTTTGGTTATGCTATTTTGTAACTGGTGAATTATCGTTTTGTAATCATTGGGCTCTGTTATGTAACCAATGTGTTTTGTGAATGTTGAAACATCAAAACTGCTTGTTTATATGTATGTACCTTTGCTTGTTTATTTCCATGGATTGGGCAAATTGGAGCATGTAATAACTCTAAAGTCTTATTAATATGGTAAGTTATTGTAGAATCAAAAAAAATTTCGTATTAATGCACGTTTATATGTGTGATGTGGTTTGGAAAGGTGATGGCTGCTGGGCCATAGTTTGAAATTAAAAAGAGTTATTGGGGGATGTATGTTTTGGTCAGAGTTACCACGGGGCGGGAACAGTTATACTTGCCAGGTGTACGTAATTTCATAAGCATTTCTTATTTGGTCTTATATGCATGGTAGAGACTTTGGTCTACTGTCGTGGGAATTCCTCGAAAGGATGTGAAGTGTGTGAATGGCACTGGGTTTTGAACATGTAACATGATGTTTTTAAGGATGAATAGCGTATTGTTTCCTTCGGTATAAACCTGTACCTTTAGGGTAGGTGACGTTATCGGATCTTCATATTTTCTGATTGCTTGTTTCTTTTGAAGGGATGTTAGTCTCTTATCAAAATTATGGTTGTTAGCATCGGTGAGTGGTGTGTTGTGGGCAGCTGGTAATATATTTCGGGCTGTAGTATAGTGGATGCTTCCTAAGTTTTAGGACTCTTTTATTATGTTTCAATGCAATAGGTGTGTACCTTAATTCTGGTTAAGTCAGGAGATACTGTCGGAAGGGTTGGTTGGGCATATAACCCGTGGTTAGGGTGTGACCTGTGTGTAGGGTCACCGTGGTATGGCGGTTATAGAGGAAGGTTTGGGATAATGGCAAGGAGGGTGAAGACTTTTGCTCATCTGGGGAGTTAGGATGGTAAGCCTTTGAAAGCCTTGTTAGTGACATGCGATTGTGCTGGGGCTTGGTTCAAGGTAGCTGTTCAGTAGTAGCAATGGCCGGTGGACTGGCACAGAGGCTTAGTATTTTGATTATACTCTTCTAACGAGCGACAAATAGAATATGGAATAAAGAGTTGACCTTGTTGGTCATCAAGGGATGGAGGTGTTATGTTTACTGGTGTGCGGTTTGAACAGTTACGTAGTAATGATAGGTGTTGTGGCGTAATAAGCCTTGCTAGTTAACTTGGTGTGAGGGAATAAGTATGTGAATTTCGTTATTGTAAATTCAGTCAAGGTTGTAAGTACATTCTCAGAATGAGGGATTCAGTGTAGGTGTAGGATAGCGTGCATTAAGTAAGGAAATTATGCTAGTATGGTATGTGATAGTGTGTGGTTCGTTTGTTGTTATTAGCTGATGTGAAGAAGGGGATCGGTCATAAGGCAATCCTAGGAGAGTGCCTTGGTAAGGCAGTAGTGTGGTTAATGATGGAATTGAGTAGGTTAATGTTTGATAATGCTGGACTACTTTGGTGTGGGTGTCTGTCGTCCAGTTTGGATAGTGGAACTCCAAGTGAGGCAATAAGGTTGTGTGGGGTTTGAAGACTGGTACGGATGAGTAATATTGGATAGTTGGTTGGTAAATACTTGGATCGGTTGACATATGGTCACCTCGGGAATAGGTCAAAAGTGTAGGTTGTGTAATTAGATGGTATCTTGTTATGGAAAATAACTTCCACATGGATAGTTGGAAGGTTATTTTGAGTTATAGTAACCAGTTTGGAATTTCGGGAGAAGAACTTCAGCCTTATAAGTGCTTTGCACCTTTATGTGATTTGTGGGCGTGCAATTTCTTCCCTTGTGTTGTTGCGTTTTTGGCATTTCAAAATTTTTTAAGGGTCCTCATCATAGAAATTTTGTTTTGGGTATTGTGTCATCACCGTGATTGTGACGGTTTTGTTGGATGACTATGTTACGATTCACAGGGGGAATGTTGATGAATAATTTGGAGGAAGACCAAAATTAGGTACTCTTCATAAAGTAGAACGGTTTTGGGTCAAAATGTGAAATTGTGATTTCTATTTTTGGGAAAATAATTTGAAGATATCTGAGTTTTGTTGTGACTAGTTGTTAATGCGGTGTTTAAATTGTGACGGTGTGAGTCCGAATGCCTTTTTGGGGAAAATTGAATATTTTGAAACAAATGGGGTAAATGAAACATTCTCTTTAACCTGAACGGAATATCTTATGAGAAGTTATATTTTGATCTAGCCTGAGTTGCTGGTTACATGTTGTGTGTCTTTTGGCAAAGACTTGAAATTGTCGAGCATTAATGTGCCATAACGTTATTGATTATCCGTGTTTAAATTTTGCGTTCTCGTTCCACGAGAGCTGGCCGATAGCCTTGTGTGCCAGTGGTTTTCTTTTTCCCCTAGGTTGGAGTGTTAAGCACTCAATGGTGATTTGAGTATTGTAAGTAGTCAAGTCATGGTGGATGTCTTGGAATGCAGTAGTTGTTGAAATTGTCGTTACTGTTATTATTGTTATCGAGTCTTGTGAAGCAAGACTTTTCCATTAATTAAGGTGTCATGGAAACATCTTGGGGTTGAGAAAGAAACTTGGGAGCATGAATTGAAATCTGTGAGAAATATTCGAACTTATTTGTTGATGTTTGAACATATGTCGAGATTTTAGTTTTGTTAATGAAATGTAAAAGCATTGTATATGTTTTAAAGTATGAAATATTATATGTGTTGTACCATTTTGAAAACATTGTTTGTGTTGTATAATTTTGGGAACTTGAGTTGACTATAAACATTGTAAATGTTTTGAAATATATGAATTGTGATTCACTGTTGAAACTTGTGTATCGAGTTAATAAGAAGAGGTGACCGGAGAATGAGTCATGTTGATTAAAATTGATAAGATTATCATAGAGGGAATAATTTGATTGTGTTGGCACTTGCCTTGAAATTTCGGGGACGAAATTCTTTCAGGAGGGGAGGTTATAGCGATCTAGGTTTTTCCCCGACCTTTATTGTGTTCCGGACTCGGGATCTGTGGTTGTGTGTTGTTGTCTATATCTTATTTCGGTCCTCTAATCCTTTGTATTTGAGTTTTGGGACGTGATGGGTGAGTTTGGAACGGTTTTGGTTGTGATTTGGTACAAGTGGTTGCGTCGAAGCACAACTCCTGCCCTTGAACATGCCGATGTTCTTTGGGGTCTGGTTCCTTGGTGCGATGGGTCCTTCGAGATTCTTCCCTTCTTAACTCTCCTCGGCCGACCTCCCTTGAAGGCCGGTGAGAGTGTTTTTCGCTCCTAGTGTGTAAGGGGACTGTAGTGACTGTTTTCTGCCCATCTTGTCGGGCATCTTTCTTGGCCGCTGGAATCGGCATATCATGCAACGGGAATGGTGGCTGCATGACATTGTTCTGCATCATGAAGTTGACGACTATTTGCAGGTTCGTCAATTTGTTTGCCATTCCCTTCATCTCGTCGTCCCTCCGCAGGCATCTTTCCTTCCACACCTGGAGGTCGTCCTCATTATAATACTCGCTTCGGTCTGACTTCTTCGACGTGTCGCCCTCCTAGCCGACGTCTTTTTCTCTGCGATTCTTATCTTGCGTCTTTTTGTTGCAGTTGTTTTCTTCGACGTCAAGGTCAATAGGTTTCCCACTTCCAGTGGGAGTGTCGTCCCCAACCTTCTCTTTCTGTCCGTTATTGGCCATCTATTGTCCTTTCTTTCCCACAGACGACGCCAAATTGTGTGAGTGAATTTCTGACCACACAGCCAAACTAGTATTCAACTGTAGAGCACTGCGGAATAGATGGCGCCTAAATAACCTGTAACAGAAAGATGAGATTCCGGCCGTGGTTCATCCACCCGGGGGCACTCCGACGATCAAGTTGGTTATCTCTCAAAGATAGCAAAAGTGTTTAACTTACTATTCTGAATATCAAAAGCGTACCTTAGACCCATGAGGGTGCCTCTCTTTTATAGCCAACACAAACCTAGTCCAAATGGACTCTGGATTGCTGCTAATCTTGGACTCCCAATAGGATTGGGATAAAACTCTCTAAGAGTCTTATCTTTACCCAAACTGAAGTCCTCTCCCATTCTAGGACTCTTGTCCCTTATCCGTTTATCCCGGATTCTGATATCTTCGAAGATAACCTCGGCCTAGCCGAAATCATTTCGACGTCATGACCAAGACACGTGGCACCCTGGCTGGCACTCCGGTGACACCTCGGCCACGTGTCGTCATTCAAAATTTATGTCCCCACATAAATTATTACAATGTACATTTGAAAAAAGTTCAATCCTAAATGGGTTGATAATCGCTAGGCTAGAAGCTCCTTGGATGGTAAAACAGTTTCTAGGAAAATTCTTTCTGTATAGATTTTGAATCTTTAGTCATATATAAAGATCTAGTCAATGAGTGTTCACAAGAAGAAAAATACAAGATATTTTTTTACTAATGCTCCGTTTGTTTGGCCGGAAAATATTTTTTGTATTTTCTGGTATTTGATACGATAAAAAACGAAAGTTTAACAAAAATATATATTGAAATAGTTAGCTAAAATAGAAAAGTGGATTTTTGAATAGCTATTTTGACTAAAGTCCCGTTTGGCAACAAGTAATATAGTCATAAAGTTATACAAAAGAGTTAAAGATTCATTTTCACTTTGTCTATTTTTTTTTCATGCATTTTCGTAAAAAGTCACTAAAAAAAGTCACTTCCATCACTTTGTGGCGTGAGGTTATGGATTCAATTATTTTGTAAAGGAGTTTAATATCCTCTGTGGTGGTTAGTTCTCTCCCATTGTATTATAGGAGAGGTACGCAGTTCATTTCTTCTCAAAACTATGTTGGGTTTCTCTTACTAATTACAGAGAGGAAAAAGAATATCAACAGAAAGGAAAAATTAAAAAGAGAAAACTACAAAATTTAAAAAGATAGGGAAAAGAATTGAACAGATAAGGAAAAAAATTCAACAGATAGATATAAATTTGAACAGATAGTCAAAAAAAATTGAACAGATAGAAAATAATTTCAACAGATAGTCAGCCAAAAAAAAATTGAAAATAGAAAGTTCACCAGTGTGACCAGATCTCCTGCAAAGCGACTCCATCAATTCATCCAGGGAGTCACGTTCATCTGTAGTAGTTGCTATAATATTTGATGGTAATCCTATGTTGTAATTAGAAAATATAGCTTGCCATGATTCATCAGCTAATGTGCCATGCCCATTATGTGGATTCGCCATAAGGACTAGTAGTAATGCTGAAAAAAGGAAAAAAACACAAGAAGAAGAAGTGAGCTTGTCTCAAAATAATAATCTTAATGCCCATATATATAAGTTTATTGAAGAAGATGGAGGTGATTTGAGGTTCTGTGATGATCTTTAACTTTTCAAGGTTTTGTGTGATCCTCCATTGTGTGACCCCTTATTTGAATTTTTTATTTAATAAAATTAATAGAAAAAAAATAAATTTTTGGGCGAATTACACTAACAGTCCCTATAATTCAAGTGTAAAGTCATCAATTTGATAAAATATAAACTAATTTGACGAAAATAAATGTCAAAAAAATATTTTTGAATTTTTAAAAATCATTTGTACTCGCCAAAGATAAAATTATGTAAAATTGATAAATCTTTTAGACATTTATTTATTTATCAAATTAATTTTTATTATGTGTTTGGATGATGATCATGTAATGAGTGGTTGTTAGACTTTTAATGTGTAATCGATATATTTAATATATGAAATATTTTTATTTTTGGATTTTTTGTTTTGATGGATTGGTTTAATAATGATATCAAAGTAGTAGCCGTATTTGACTTTTGGAAAAATAGAAACTAATTTAACTAAAAGTCAAATATGAAAAAATGGGAATATCGATTCACGCGTAAAATCCATTACGACACACATGAAAATCAGGAGAAAATCATAGTATAGGCAAACATGAAAAAATGCATTACGACACACAAGTAAAATCCACGCGTGAAATCCATTACGCCACACAAGGAAACATAGTATGACCCACATGTAAATATCGATTCACGCATGAAATCCATTACTCTCCTATCAGACCAAAATGACACAAGGCCCAAACTATGAGGACCGTTAGTATAATTCGTCCTAAATTTTTATATATAACAATAAAATTATTTGAATTGTTTTTTAGTACCTAGTTTCTATGCCAAGGGATAACATGGCCAAAGGAACTTTACTAACAGAGCTTTTGACCTTGGAAGGTTCAGATTTTTAGTACCTTTGAATTGTTAATTGAAATACATTTTTTATATTTTTAAAAATTATTAATTGATTTGATGATACATTAATAAAAAGAGTTATTTATTGTATGATTAGAAACTTGAAGGAGTAAGATCTAATTTTCAAAATCATAAGGAACAATATGTAAGGAGATGTTTTTGTGACAAGATAAACATAGTCCGTTATGTTCACATAACAGTGAATGTGAACGAGGTTGCTATTGTGTGAACCGGGTAAAATGGGATGGATAATCTGATGGCGGAGTTAGGGTAGACTATGGTTGTTGTGGCGTTCTGTGGGAGGTTGTCACACATAAAATCCATAACGGCACATATGAAAATCCATTACGACGCATATGGAAATCCATTATGACAAACATGGAAGGCAGGAAGAAATGCATTACAACACACAAGTAAAATCTACGCGTGAAATTCATTACGCCACACAAGGAAATGCAGTAAAATCTAAGCATTAAAGCCATTACGCCACACGAGGAAATGTAGTACGACCCACATTTAAATATCGATTCACGCATAAATCTGTTACGACACACATGAAAATCAAGGGAAAATCATCGTATAGGCAAACATGAAAAAATGAATTACGACACACAAGTAAAATCCACGCGTGAAATCCATTACGCCACACAAGGAAATACAGTTCGACCCATATGTAAATATCGATTCACGTGTGAAATCCATTACTCTCCTATGGGACCAAAGTGGCACGAGACTCAAACTATAGGGACCGTTAGTCTAATTTGCCCTAAATTTTTATTTATTCTCCTATATAACAATAAAATTATTTGAATTGTTTTTTAGTACCTAGTTTCTATGCCAAGGGATAACATGGCAAAATGAACTTTACTAACAGAGCTTTTGACCTTGGAAGGTTCAAATTTTTAGTACCTTTGAATTGTTAATTGTTAATTGAAATACATTTCTGATTTTTTAAAAAAACTATTAATTGATTTGATGATACATTAATAAAAAGAGTTATTTATTATATGATTAGAAACTTGAAGGAGTATGATGTAATTTTCAAAATCATAAAGAACAATATGTAAATTAAATAAATTTTAGAGATATATTTGTAGCTTACCCTAAATAAAATATATTTTAAAATACATTTATATTAAGTATTGGTTTTTATTCACTAGCTAGTCGAATTTAATCTTGTCTGACTAACACTTTCATCAATGTCATTTATACGAGAGTTTTGGTTGATTTAATTGAGACATCTTACTGAATGTTACAAATTGTTTGAGAATAGCTATTAAGCTTATCGGGAACACATTTATGGCATGTTTGTTTAGGATTGGACTGTTAGTGAGGTTATACCTATAATGGACGAATTGTTTGGATGGCGAATAATGGATGAATTGATAGTCTAGAAGGATTAATAATCATTTACAACATTCGGATTAACGTACAGAATTTAAGAATTTGTCCACAGATTGTTGGCGAAGAAGATATGAAATTGCATGAATGTTGACTTCTCTTTACACTTTATCAAATCATCATCAGCATGAAATGAAAAAATGTAAGGGGCAAGACACAAGACACCCCACGTGGGTTGTCTCCCATATTCATTTTTTATTATATATATCTATATATTGTAATTATTCTAACATTGGTTAGGTTGAGGGTATTTATGTAATTTCATAATTATATATAAGTAAACACTCTTTAACCTCTCCAAATTAATATCACCACATTACTAATCTCCTTATTCACTCACACCGTATTCATAATCTCATCTAACCTAATTCGCCAAACAAATGTTGCCTTATATATTAATACTTATATTTTAGATGGAGATACCTATAAGCATATCAACAATGAGTTTTCTTATTGCATTTCTCATCTTAACCCTCATTTTTTGTAATTAAAAAAAGAAATTATTTTGATAAATTGTTTGAAAAGTTCATTACTTCTCTAAATATAGTTAAATTTTTTAGAATATTCACAAAAATAAATAAATAAATAAAACTCTGCAATCATGCATATATCCTATTTGACTTACCAATAATGTTACATTCTCCTAATTTATTACTTTTAAATGATCTCTAATGATGTGGCATTGAGATTAGATCCCACATGATGAAATAATTGACAAATTAAAATTTGACATTTATTAAACACATTATTAAAAGTAATTTTTAAAAATGATAAATTAAGTAACTTAGGGAGACAATGACCATAAAAAAAAATATTTGGGAGACAGTGACCGTAAAAAAAATTTTGGGTGAATTTAGGGAGACAGTGACGACAAAGATTTTTTTGGGGGAATATGACCGCAAAGTTTTGTTGGCTCCAGCCCACATGGAGTAGTTAGAGGTTGGCTCCAAGTCAAGAAGTAGGAGGGGCGGCCAATTACTCCTTTTCCTTGACTTTGTTCCCTCTCATTTGTGTATAAATTGAGGTGATGAGGAATGGATGAAACACAACACAGACAGAGCAAGACAAAATCAGAGAGTGTGTGTGTAAATCGGTAGAAAGTGAGTGTGAGTTCTGTAATCTCCCTCCGGGAAATTCTATAGTGAAATCTCTTCGTGGACGTAATCAATTGTCGAACCACGTAAATATCTTGTGTCTTTTTTGTGTGTGGTTGATTTTTGGTGTGCCTAAACCTAATAAGTGGTATCAGAGCCTCGTTGGTCGATTTTCAGAAAAACACGGTGTGTTTTTCAAAAGCTGCCAGAAATCAAGTTGCTCAAAATTTACTTTTGAGCATACTAGAAGGAAGCTCTCGACGAGAGGAGTCTAGAACTGCAAAGCAGAGCCCCTGACAAGGCTCTACGCGCCCTTATGTGCCACCTAAAGAAGGTGAGTGACGCCCAGTTGTTGCCACGCACTTCATGCGCCGTTACCTGTACCGGCGTGTCATCTCAGTTGTATATACGCGCCCCACGCACGACGAGTGTTCTGCGCGCGAGAGTGATGTCACTGCCACGTGTCTGTGCCACATTAGCGACACGGCAGCACCACGTTAGTACCACGTTAGCGCCACGTCATTGCTACGTCACGGATACGTCAGTCTCATTTGACTGTTAACTGAGCGAGTTGACCCAACTCGACCCGACCCGACCCAGAGGTAGAGAGCTATCCGGTGCTGCGTGGCTAAGGTACATCCGCAGATCTAAACCATCGAACTTATTTTGGCTGGATCTGAGCCATTTGAAGTTCGATTTTGGCAAGCCCATAGTGGTTTCCAATTATTTGGAGTATTCCGAAGAGATCCGTACAGCCAGGTTTTTGAAACAGAGTTTCTATAAAAAGTAAGAAGATGATGGAGGAATTCACATCAACTTCAGGATCCATGATCAAGTTGAATCCTTCCAATTATACAATTTGGAAGCCACAGATGGAAGACATCCTATATTATAAAGACCTATTTGACCCTATTGCTCTAAAAAGGGTTAAACCAGAAGAAGTGAATGATAAAGACTGGATAAAGATGAACTGGAAGACTATCGGTTGTGTCAGACAATGGATAGACCACAGTGTGTTCCACCATGTCGCCCAGGAGACAGATGCATATGTCTTTTGGACAATGTTAGAAGGAATGTACAAGTCAAAGACTACCCAAAACAAAGCCTTGGTGATGAGAAGGCTTGTAAATCTGAAGTTGAAGAATGGTGTGTCTATCGTCGACGAGCACACCAGTGAATTCAAGAATCTGGTGAATCAACTTGCAACCGTCAAGATGCCCTTGGATGATGTAATACAAGCAGTTCTATTGCTCAGTTCTTTACCGGACAGCAGGGAGAAGTTGGTGGTTTCTCTCAGTAACTCTGCACTAGAGGGGAAGCTGGCCATGAGCATGGTCATAGACGCCATGTACAATGAGGAGACAAGGAGGAAAGACATGGGAGGTAATCAGTCCCATGCTTTTGTCACAGAAGATAGAGGCAGAGACAAAGGTAGAGGAAGAAGCAAGAGTAGAGGCAGATGGAAAAACAGGAGTAAATCCAGAGACAATAAAAGTCAAGGTAACTCTAGCTTCACTTACTTTCACTATGGCCAGGAGGGTCACATAAAGAGGAACTGTCCAAGCCAGAAAGATAAAGGCTAAAGCAGTAAGTCAAAGGGAGATGAGAACACGACAGCTACAACAATTGATGAAATACTTCTTGTAGTTGGTGAAGAGGTGGATTGCTTTCACGTGACTGACCACAGCTGTATGGAGTGGGTGATAGACGTAACTGCATCCTATCACGCCATTTTCCACAGAGAACTCTTCAGCACGTACAACGTTGGAGATTTTGGCACTGTTCGAATGGGAAATTCTAGTTATTCAAAGATTATGGGCATTGGAGACATTAGTATTCTGACTAATGTAGGACACAAGCTAGTTCTCAAAGATGTGAGTAAGGCATGTTCTAGATTTGCGCCTTAATCTTATCTTAGGAAGCGACCTGGACCGACAGGGCTATACAAGTACATTCAGATATGGCCGTTGGAAGCCAGCAGGAAAAGCTTTGACAATCGCCAGAGGAGAGATGTCTTTTACACTGTACAAGACTCAAATGAAAATCTGTCTGGGAAGTCTTAATGCAGCAGAAGACAAGGAGTCACCAAACTTATGGCACAAAAAAACTAGCTCACATGAGTGAGAAGGGAATGTATCTATTGGCAAAGCAATCTAAGATACCCTTATCCAAAGGAAGTGCCCTGAAGCCGTGTGATCATTACCTTTATGGCAAGAAGCATCGAGTATCATTCAGTTCAATGAACAAGAGGAAAACCGATGTGCTCAGTATGGTATACTCGGATGTTTGTGGCCCAATCGAAGTGGAGTCACTTGGTGGCCGCAAGTATTTTTTGACCTTCATTGATGATACATCAAGGAGGTTGTGGGTGTATTTCCTACAGACAAAGGATAAGGTATTCCAACACTTTTAAGAGTTCCATGCAATGGTAGAAAGAGAGAGCGGGAAGAAGTTGAAGTGTCTTCGCACAGATAATGGTGGCGAGTACACTTCTAATGCTTTTGAAGCATACTGTGCTAGCAGAGGTATCCGGCACGAGACAACAGTTCCCGGTACCCCACAACACAATGGTGTGGCAGAAAGGATGAACCGCACTATTGTTGAAAAAGTCAGATGCATGCTCAGAATGGCAAAGTTGCCAAAGTCATTCTGGGCTAAAGTCACCGTACAACCTGTTATCTCATCAACAGGTCGCCTTTAATCCCGTTGAATTTTGCGATATCTAAGGAAGTCTGGTCCAGAAGAAAGATATCATATTCTCACTTGAGAGTCTTCGGGTGTAAGGCGTTCGTACACATCTCCAAGGAAAACAGACAAAAGCTTGATGACAAGTCCACTCCATGTATATTTGTGGGCTATTCAGATGCAGCATTTGGGTACAAGTTGTGGGACCTAGTGAACAAGAAGATGTTCAGGAGTAGAGATGTTGTGTTCTAGGAAGACCAAACAGTAGCAGATTTTGAGAAGTCTGCAAAGTCAAGAGATGTCATCACTCCAGACTTGTTCCCATCTCTTGAGCCATCACAAATTGCTAGATGTGATGATGTGCAACAAGAAGTGCCAGAGTTACAGGATCCTATGCCAGAAATTGAGAATCAGGAAGAAAGAGATGAAGACTTGGAAGAAGAGGGTGTTGAGCAGGGGGAGAAACCCCCTCAACCAGAGGCAATTGGGCCTCAGTTGTGGAGATCTAGAATAGTTACCGTGCCATCAACCAAATATCCTAATTCTCAGTATATTCTGATTACTAATGAGGGGGAGCATTAGAGTTTTTCAGAAGCAAAGAGTCATATGGAGAAAGATTACTTGATGCAAGCCATGAAGGAGGAGATGAGTTCTTTGCAGAAGAACCACACTTATGAGCTTATTTTACTTCCAAAGGGCAGGAAGGCATTAAAAAACAAATGGGTGTACAAATTGAAGAAAGATCGCAATGATAAAATATTGCAGCATAAATCTCGCTTGGTGGTCAAAGGTTTTGGGTAGAAGAAGGGAATTGATTTTGATGAGATCTTCTCTCCAATTGTTAAAATGACTTCCATTCGAGTGGCTCTAGGATTAGTAGCTCGCTTGAATCTGGAGGTAAAACAGATTGATGACAAGACTACCTTTCTCCATGGTGACTTAGAGGAAAAGATCTATATGGAGCAGCCAGAAGGGTTTGAAGTTAAAGGAAAAGAAAATCTAGTCTGCAAACTAAAGAAGTGTCTCTATGGCCTGAAGCAGGCGCCAAGACAATGGTACAAGAAGTTTGATGAAGTTTGATTCAGTCATGGTGGATCACAAGTACACAAGAATGGTAGCAGACCAGCGTGTATATTTTTGAAGGTTTTCGGATAGAAACTTCATCATCCTACTGTTGTATATCAATGATATGCTGATCATCGGACAGGATACTGCTATAATCAACAAGTTGAAAAAGGACTTGTCGCAGTATTTTGACATGAAGAATTTAGACCCAGCACAGCAGATTTTGGGCATGAAGATTGTTCGTGACAGGAAAGCCAAGAAGATATGGCTGTCACATGAAAAATATGTTGAACGGGTTATTGAAAGGTTCAATATGAAAGATGCCAAGCCAGTCAATACTCTTCTAGCTAACCATTTCAAGCTGAGCAAGAGTTCTTGTCCCTCATCTACAATTGAAAGAGAAAAGATGGAGGCAATTCCTTACTTATCTGCAGTAAGGAGTTTAATGTATGCAATGGTGTGTACCCGGCCAGATATAGCTCACGCAGTTGGCGTTGTGAATAGATTCCTCGCCAATCCAGGAAAGGAGCATTGGGAGGCAGTCAAATGGATTCTTCGGTATTTGAAGGGAACTTCAAAAATGTGTCTATGTTTTGGGGAAGCTGAACCAATTTTGGAGGGTTTTACAGATGCCGATATGGCGGGTGATCTTGATGGTAGAAAGTCTACATTTGAACACCTTTGCAGTGGGAGCTGTTTCATGGCAGTCCAAACAACAAAAGTGTGTTGCTTTATATACAACAGAGGCAGAATACATTGCTGCTGCAGATGCTGGAAAGAAAATGTTGTGGTTAAAGCGATTTCTCCAAGAATTTGGTCTACAGCAGGAAGAGTACAAGATACATTGTGATAGTCAGAGCGCAATCGATCTGAGCAAGAATTCCATATACCATTCACGTACAAAGCACATTGATGTCCGGTATCATTGGATACGAGAAGTGATGGAAAAACAGCTGATGAAGTTGGTGAAGATTCACACGAACAAGAATTCTTCTGACATGACGACCAAGGTTGTCACCAGAGACAAACTGGAAGTTTGTCAGAATCTGAGTGGGATAGACTTCAAGTAAGAAGTCGGTTATCCATATGGGCGTGGAGGGGGAGAATTGTTGGCTCCAGCCCACATGGAGAAGTAGTTGAAGGTTGGCTCCAAGTCAAGAAGTAGAAGGGGAGATGGCAGGTGGCAGCCCTCTCAATTACTCATCTTCCTTGACTTTGTTCCTTCTCATTTGTGTATAAATTGAGGTGATAAGGAAGGGATGAAACACAACAAAGATAGAGCAAGACAAAATCAGAGAGTGTGTGTAAATCTATAGAAAGTGACTGTGAGTTCTGTAATCTCCCTCCGGGAAATTCTATAATGAAATCTCTCCGTGGACGTAGGCAATTACCGAACCACGTAAATATCTTGTGTCTTTTCTGTGTGTGATTGATTTCTGGGTGTGCCTAAACCTAACAAGTTTTAGGTCGTGCAGTTAGAAAAAAATGTTGCTTGATTATGTTGGAGTGCAGCACTAGGTCCAATTACTGTACGCAAAAGTAGTTTTTGTGTATCATACCTTAACGTGTATTCTATTATGATGTGATTTATTTATTTATTTTTAATATGATGTGATTTTTTTTATTTTATTTTTTTCAGATGTTGGGTGGATGTAATATTTTACATTAAATTATTTATAAAAAAAATTAGATTAATCTTTTTTAAGATTTAAAAATTTTATTAAATAACATCAAATTTGACATAATTATATTTAAAAATTTTAAAATTTTAATTTAAATAAAATTTAGCTAATTTTTCAATAATATTTTGTCAGTTGTATGAATAAAAGAATAATATTAATTGTTTAATATTAAAATATATATAATATATTCGTATTTATTTTTTTGTTTACACGAAAATTTTATAGTACACATTTTGTTTTTGAATGTGTATCATATGTCTAGTTATAAACTTTGTAATCTTTTATTATAACTCATTGGCCCCGTTTGCTTTCAGATGTAGAATGGAGGGGATTGATAATGAGGGGATTAATAGTATAGGGACTATTAGTGAAGGGATTGATAGTGAGGGGATTAAATAAAATTGTGTTTGTTTTGATGATGATTGTTAGTGTAGGGATTGTTAAATTATTTTTATATAAAATAAATATAAAAAAAATACAAAAACATAAACATAAACATTAATGTTTTTTAAAATATACCCAACATGTAAAAAATTTTTAAAAATAAAAATAAAATAAAAAATTTTCAGAAAAAAATAAAACAAATAAAATAATAATTTTTACTTTACAAAAAATATAAAAAATTAAATAGCGTAGACAAAGCCTTTCTAGGCCCTGTTTGTCCTTTCTGCTCTTCTCTATTATGGGAAACTCAAGAGAAGAACAATTTCGAGTCCGAAACTACCAACAAGCGCAATTTGATGGCTTGATAATTTCGAACACGTTTGGACAATTTAATAAATGCAATGGAAAACCACTCTTCCCTCCTATCATGAAGACTCAAAGAGGAAAGTTGACACGCACCGAGTCTTATCAATATATCATGGATTGATAAGTGACAATTCTCAAAACGATGGACTCGGCATAACATCTGGCCGAATCCAATCAACTCTAAACATTTTCTTTATGTCGATTTCATTGATTTTAAGCCAATTTTATTAATTCTTGCCATTCTTTAATCAATTTGTCCAAAGCGATGGTTAAGTCCACGACATGAGAAGAGACCTCAAACGAGAAATGATTCTTGGCATGAGAGAGAGCCTATGCCTTGACGATGAACCTCCGTAGAAATTAAGCCATTGAGCATAGGTCTCTTTCCCATGCCTTGAATAACCATCGATCGTTTGAAATAACTCTCAAACAAAATAAAAGAAGAAAAGAGAGAGGTTGCAGAGGTGATTGCAGGATCAATTATTAGAATGAGACTCTTCAAAATAAGAAATTAAACAAATGATGCTATCAACTCAAACAACTCGATGTGTAAGGCCTAAACAACCGAAGTTATGAGGACATACAATACAATAAGCTAATATTCAAAGCATAAACTAATTTAACAAACTAGGACAGCCCTAAACAGCCCCAAATATGTTTTTTTTTTTTTTTTTAAAAAAAGAAAAAAAAAAGAGCATTGGCCAAAAATTATGCTAAGGAGCACAAAAAAAGGTAGGAACACTACTAAAAAAATACTTTTTGCGACTGCCACATGCCGTTGTAAATACTAGAAACACAATCGCAAAAGACTTTTTGCGATGACCTATGCGACCACAGATGAGGGATGCAAACGTGAGGGTGGCAAATACTTTTTGCGACGGCAAAGCAACAGTCCCAAATTATTTGCGACCGCCTAAACTACTTTTCGCAACAGCTATTTTGCCGTCGCAAAAAAAAATTAAAAAACACTTTTAGCAACCATTGTTTTACCATCACAAAAAATTATTTATTAAAAAAAATCATATATGGGTTTGCTGCTACAAAAAAAAAATCAAAAATCAATTACAAGTACCAAACAATTTTTTGTAAATGAAAAATAACAAAATTAACAAATTAATTAAATTTATAATAGACATTGTCCATTAACCATCCTTAAATACACTGTACTAAAAAATTCAAGTCTTCAAAAAAAAAAAAAAAAATGGCTCCTAACATCAATCGCTCGATGATATCAACTATTCCCTCAACAAAATCTGCAAAAACATATATCAAACTTGACTTGAAAATTTAATGCACTTCAATGTATTAGTTTATCTTGAAATAATCAAAATAAAACTATACCAGTGACCTCTCTCTATGGCAGATCAGTGATTTGCAACAAGAGTTTCAATTACCTTGAAAGCAACTTCAGGCTTAACTATGGGATCACTTAATCTGGCAATTTTGATCTCAGATATATACTCCCTTAGAGAACCATAAGCTTCACTGGTACTCAGGTTGCATTTCATTTGTCTTGTTTCAACTAGTGTCTCTCCTAAAGTTTTTAGTGCATTAGCTTGCTGAGAATCAAAATAGTCTCGAGGATCCTGATCCAAGAAACAAATCAAAAAATACCTATTTGCAATCAAAACTAACATGTGCCTTTTTTTTTAAGAAGAAAGGCATACCTTAATGAAAAGTGGAGCCAATGGAGGGTCACGATGTGACTGAAGATCCTCAATCTCAGCCAACTGAGAAATCCTATCTAAGCGTTCCTGGTTTGCATTCCCATCAGATGCTTCATTAGCTAATTCAACTGCATAGAAACTCAACGATTTAGTGTTCAAACGAAAAGAATAAAAAAAGAAAGAGTTGGGGGGAAGACAAAGCACTATATCAAATTGAATTGCACAAGGAAAAGTGAACTCTGCTAACCCTATTTTGACTTGGCAAGAGCTTCAACTACAGACCTCGTGTCTCCCAAGTTTAAATTGGACCCTAAAGTCATGGCGTTAAGAATTATATAACATCTACCCATATGCATAATCATGTGCCTATATTCCAAATAGCAGAAAAATCAAGAGGAAACTAAGATAACCTTTCATATTGTGAATACAAATGGTCCTAAATTTCAAGGACTAGAAATATAAAAGAAAAACTAAGACAACTGTCAATCAAATTTATTTATTTACTTTGTATTTTTTATTTTTGGGGCATAGTTTGAGATCATAAAGCATTTGTTGAGCAACATTCTGAAAATAAGACAATGTTGACAGTTGTGCATAAGAAAATTTACTAAGTGATTATTTCAAGGAATCAATACTTCAAACTTTTGATGAATAGGTGTCAAAAGAATAGTCCATCAAATAATTCATTAAAAAGATTCAGAAAGCCCTTGCCTGGGCTTCAAAAAGGTACACATAATTAGATTTGCCTCCACTCAAATAAAAAGCACTGTAACAAAGGAAAATAAATAGAAAAAAGGAAAACAGGTAGAAAGTTTGAATTACAAACATACCAAGAGGGTCTGATGAATTAACAATAATTGCATCATTCTTTCCTTGAGGTACATTCTGTGAAAATTCAACTGTTGCCACAATAATGAAAGGAAGATCAACAGGAAAGTCTAGCTATATAATCAGCTGTACAATTGGAGTCGTTAATTACGTAAAATTATTAATAACCTAGATTAATGGATCCATATAAAATGGGTAATAAGATTTCAGATGCACATATTCACTAAACTGCATGTAAAAAATAATCAAAGAGAGAATATATTTTTTTCACCATAACAATCATGTGTAGTTAGACATTTAACTTCAAATGTATCTCTAAGTACATATGCCTATTAAAGTTCAACTAGAATAAAAGAAAAGAAAAAAAGAAGCTGCTATGGATTCAAAAGGTTCTTCACACTTAATTGCATTATAATTTCAATAATCTAAGTATGCCTATATGTCATTTGAAATTAAATTTGAATAAAAATAGAAACAATAAACTCATCATGAACGATGGAACCCATGATTTATGAAAATTACAGTTTTGGGGGATTGAATTGTGCAAAGGGGAAGATGAGTTATCGTCTCCTGATAGACACATTCATCCTTCTCTGTCAACTAAACAATGCCATCAAGCACAAGAACTTTCCCATATGGTGAGGATTGCAAATAAAAGAACCAGTATCAGTAGGAAATTCATAAATAAGACAATAAATGGAAGAAAAATAAAAAGCAAGTCATCACTGCAAAGATAGTCTACTACTAGGAGATGAAAATGCTGAACCTCAAAAACTATGATTTCTTGGTACTCTGATATATCCTTGTACAAAATCTTCTCTACTTTCATTCAGTGTGCTTCTCCTACAAGTGAAAACTCAAACTGACTTAACCATGGCCGTCGAATAATAAATCCGGAAAAACACTGACAATAAAAAAGGACAATTTTAATTTTATTTTTATTTTTCTTCATTTAGAAGGAATGCCAAAACACTCCACTCAAGCCCTTTAATATAAGGATAGGTAATTATGGACAATCAAAATTTCAATTACAATTTATCATATTGCAAGCATGCCTTACATTACATCTAATAAAAAAGTACAATCCAGCATGACTCTTTCCTCTCAAGGATATATTGATGAATGAATTATAAGTTTTCTGGCCTCTAATATGTTCCAAAGCTAAAATGATTTATATATGTCAGATAAAAAAATGCAACAAAAATAACATATACCTGGCCACATTGGGTTATTGAAATAAGTTCGCTTGCTAGCTTTACCTGTAAAAATCGAACAAAGAAGAAACGGAGTCAACAAACACCACCCTTTGACTATCATCAAGCAAATTAAAAAAACTGTACTACAAGGAAAATAAAGATGTTGGAAAAAAATGTCTAACAGAAAAAATAGAAGCAAAGAAGTATAAAAAATAATGACTAGAGCATGATTCAGGTTCGGAGAACCATCCAGAAACAACTCAAGCTTAGTGTTTGAAGCCCTAGCCTTCAAGCAACAGGAAGGGATAATAGCCTTATCCAAATCATTCACATTGTCATTTGCCTTCCTATCCATAATCTTTTGGCATTCCAAATCTTTTTCTGCGCCGTCCTCTATATATTATCTTATCTGTATTCAAATTGATAAAACAAAACTTAAGAAACCAAAAGGGCAAATTTGTAAAGTTGGTTTTAAGGCTAATGATTACATATGGCCAAACCATGTATATCTACCAGATATGCTAAGAAAGCATAAAAATTTCACAAGTGGAGACACAGATGTGAGACAAAGTGATACCATTTTGTGAAATCCTCTTTGCACTTAGGCTTTCTCAATATCTATTGGTTGGATTTCCTCTCTCTCTCTCTCTCTCTCTAACACACACACACACACACACACACACACACACCCTAATAAATTTGGTTTCAAGAATGCTTGAATTATGTGTGTGATTCTTAATTTGAGACTAGATGTTATGCAGGTGCTTTTGTTTAATTCTAGGTCTGGTGCTTCATGGTGAATTCTTGCCAGGATTTTTATTTTGAAGGTAGATTCATTTGCTGGTATTGTCAATCATGCATCACTTTGGAGTACTATTTGGCATTTGGGAAGAAAAAACGGAAAGATCAATCACGAGTTCAACAATCACTACACTCATTAATTTAATGAAAATAGACGAAACTAATTGATGAAGTTATGAAACAATCATGTAGTTAACACAACACTAAGATCAATCATGAATTCAACAACATGCACAAGATGACAACACTGTAATCCTAAAAATTAATAAAAAGCTTCATCGAATCTTCAAGTAGATTATATATGACTTACAGAATAATAAATGGATATCCAGTGGGTTGGATACTGAAGAAGGGATGAGGTGGCATCTGCAGCCAAAATAGGAGAAAGAAAACAGCAAGTGAGAATTAATGTTATCTTGTTGTTATCTTCGAATGAATATACATATACTAAGACATATAATAAATACTCAAATTCTCCATTGCCATTCTAATCATTCAAAAAATAAAATAAAATAACATAAAGGAAAATCAATTTATAAAAAATCCAACTCTTATTCAAAACAAGGAATTAATAACATCAAGACATATTGAAAAAATCTAAGGCAGCATTCAGGCAAACACATATACATGCATATTTTTTGTTCTGTTTTTTCTTTATAAATCTAGATTTTAACCTTTGAGTTTCGCTTGGTTACAATACTATAGCTCAAAGTCTCTTGTTCATTATCAACCTCCTCTTTTTACCTCTATTATACCTAGCAATTTCTTACACACAAGCACAAACTTGACAAATAATTTGGTTCCTTGCTATTCCTTTCGAGATTGAGATGTCTTTACAACAAGCCTATGAATTATTCCATTGAATTTTCTTGTTCATTTTTTACTTGTATGTTATTTAGAGACAGACAAATGAGCATCTCGTTTTTCTACTTCTTTAATTTTATTTATTTATTTATTTGTGAATTCTCTACTCCTATTTATTACATTTTTGGACCTTCTTGGCTGAATGATTGACTCGTATAATAGAAAAATATAGTAATAAGGAACGAAATTGTTTTCCATGCAAACTTGCTTTCCATTACTAACCAGAGAAGAAACAAGTCAAAATAGATTGATCACAAAATAATCGCAGAACAAAAAATAATCAAATTCAGATGTGTGTATATAAATATGCATGTCTATGTGAGAAGAATTGAAAATAGATAGAAACTTTTCAGATGAGAAAAGAAAGAATTACAAATAATTGAAAACCAAGATTTCCTAAGTTAGATAGAAAGAGAAGCAGAGGTGATGGATTACATTAAACCTAAGAAATTACGAGTGACTATGCAATTAACTGATTCGATTCAATTCATTCAATGATATCATTAAATAGAACATAGAGTGATGATTACCAGATGAAGCAAAGGAGCTTCGGGATCCGCAATACGAGTTAAGGCTCTGTCGAAGCTGAATAGATCCAACTTGGCTTGAAATCGGAGAGCAATGTCGAAAATTAGAGTGTTTCAAATTGCCAGAATGAGCAGTAATTTCGGTGGATTTGAAGGCGACGAAGGCCGATCCGGCAGTGAAATAAGTGTAGACACCCCATTTTTGACCGACCTTAAGACTCAGACGTCATCGATTGAGCACTCGGTGATGACACATGTTGTGCTCGTTCTGAGGTCACAGAGTCTCGGCTAAGGGCCTTGCCTTCGGACTTCAGGACTCTTCTGTGCTTTGCCTCAGTTTGCGAACCAGGTTCTGTTTTCTCTTCCCAATGAGAGGGAGAGGTCTCATAGACCATCTCTCAGTGGCCGTAGGCTACATTTTGTGGTCGTAGGCCACTGTTCCCGTTTGGAGATCAGTTTTCGATTTTCAGAGCCGTCGGTCGTGCGCCTCGGTTCGGGACTGCTTAACTTTCTCCGTTTGCTCCGGTTTTTGGCACACACCTTGTCTCCTCTCTCTAGAGGGACACTGTGGCCCGGGAGACCACCTTCATGGTCACACGCCACTTTCGATGCTTAATAGTCAGTTTTCGGGGCACCCGACTGCGCGTTTTGGCCCCCGAACCCTCGTTTTGCATCGGTGTGGGTTCATTTTTGGCATGGACCCTAGTTTCATTGTTAGGAAGGTGGCACCAAGGTGGGAGACCACATTTTCTTCTTGGAGACCACCTTTCTCTTTGCTGGCAGATTTTCTTGTTAGAGAGCTGGTCTCCCTCACTTTTGGGCCACAATTGCTGGTCTCCCATACCACCACTGAGTTGCATTCACCTAGGAGACCATCCCTAGAGGCCACCGACCACCCAAATCAACTTGACCCTTTTGACCCTAGTCGGCCGACCAGGGAAGGTGGTCGGCCGACCACTTGAACTGGTCAGCCAGCTTTCTGCAGATTTGTCTCACTGAGTAGCTTCCAGCTGTGCCAGCTGGGAGGCATTTGCTCCATCGTCCATACACGTGTATGGAGGATTGACCCTCTTGTTTCGGCTTCTTAAAGAAGCTTGACCCTTTGCTCCAAGCTTCTAAGAGAAGCTTGAACCTTTCTTAGCTTCTTGGGGAAGCTTGATCCCTTTGCTCTAGCTTCCTCAAGAAGCTTGACCGTTTTTGCTTTAGCTTCCTTAAGAAGCTTGGCCCTTTGCTCCAAGCTTCCAAGAGAAGCTTGGACCTTTGTTCTCCTATAAGAGAAGCTCTCTCCTTCATTAGCAAAGGTTCAGATTTTTGGGCTAGGGCATACATACACCTCTCCCTATATCTCTCTATTTCAAGCTCTAAAGCTCCATTGTTCTTGGCCATTACACACCACCTCCTATCCTAACACCTCCACCATCACTCTAAGCACCTTGGAGTTGGTTTTCAGAGGTTGAAGGCTTGCTGTTTTGGTCCAGAAGCTGCTGGTCCCTTTGGCTACAAGGGTAACACTCTATTTTTCTCTTTTTGGCATTGTTTTGTTCCATCTCTTAGCCTAGTTTGCAAGCATATTTGGGCTTTTTCATAAACTGAAAAAAGTCTTATTTTAAGCTCCTCTTGAAGTTTTTTTAAGGTCATTTTTCTGTTGGGGGTCATCTACCCCCTTGCATGCTTGTTTTCACCTTGTTTTGAGCCATGCATCTAGGCCTTTGAAGTGAGCTTCATTTGGCCTTCTAGCCACTGAAATCCAGTGGAATTTCAGTGGCTAGCATACTATTTTGAGCCCCAAAATCAGAGAGGGGTGACCCTCTCACCCCTTGTTTTGTTTACTAGCATTGTTGGCTTTACAAAGGAGCCCATATTTGCACACTTCTTGAGCATGTTTCAGGCCATTTTTGATGAGTTTTAGGACCTGTATGAACTCTGTCCAGAGTTGTTTTTGCCATATTAGGTTTCCCTCTTGCATGTGTAGAGTAACCCTCTTCATAGCCTTTCACATGAGCCTTTACTTGCATGCTTCCTAGCCGTATTTCAAGCCCTTTTCAGTGAGTTTTAGGGCCTTCATAACTTCTATCCATAGGTGGCTTCATCATGTGGGGTGTCCATATTGCATGTGTAGATTAACCCTCTTTTTGGCCTTTCAAAGGAAGATATCATTCTTGCATGCATTGACCTTGTTTCCATGAGTTTTTGGGCATTATTTGACATGGCATACTTCTGAATTTTGCTGGATCGGTGACCTCTTGATTGCCTCACATACTTGTAGTGCAAATTCTCTTTACTAGCTTACATTGCATGCTATGTTGACCCTTGATTCTAGCACTTTTTGTGTAATAACCCGACCCTCGTACATGATTCTGGTATCTTTCGGTCCTCTATTCTGTGCTTTTGAATGCTTATTGTGAAATTCTGTGTGAAATTACGATGAATTAAGTGAAACTTGGAAATATGGATTCTTATCTGCTTAACAAGAAAAGTATCTGTCGCACTTAAACTGTTTGACTTAGAAATTGGAAGCCTTAACGGCTTAATAATCTGAAATTGATTATATATCTGTGATCAGCATAATTTTTAAGTAATATTAAGCATGTTTGCGAAATTTTGATTTGGAATGCGTAAACGATGGAATTTCGTCTTATTCACCCTTTTTATAAAGTGTATATATATGTACCAAAGCTCTTTAGATATTTTGACTTAGAAATTCATTGAAACAAATCTCCTGGAAGAGAAGTTTAGAGAAGGGTTTGAGACGTAGGGGGACTAGATCATCAAGAAGGTGAAGGAAGTGAGAGACTCAAGCCTAAGGTAAAATTATTCATTATTTATGATTCCTCTTTTGAATTTGAGAAGGATTCCTCCTTTTATGAGGCTTAGAGTGTGAGAGGAAGTGGGTATTTGATTCTTGCATTAAAATGGAACATGGTTTATCACTTTGGTGTTTTGAAATTAATTTGGGGTTATATGTGTAGGAAGTTATACTTTATTCCTTCTATTAGCATGTTTGAAGCTAATTTGTGGTTATGGCCATGTGTATATGTTTAAAGTGTATGAAGTATGAGTTGAGTTATATTTTGGTTATGGAATTCATAGGAAGTTGAACTCACTTCTTGCTTGAAGATCTAGTCTATATTTATCATCATCATGTGTTTGTAATGATTTTTGAACCATGTTTTGGTGTATAAAGAATCTATTTTGGACCTCATGCATGATCACCAAACATGGGGTTTTGTATGAAGGTTGAACTGCCAAACATGGGCCAGGCCACACGTGCGGAGGTCGTGGCCGCACGTGCGGAGAAGAGGAAAAAAAAATGGGGAAGCATATTGTTTTTGGCCGCTCGAGCGGTGGAGGGGGACCGCACGTGCGGTACATGTCCGCACGAGCGGAGGGTATGGCCGCACGTGCAGCCCAGGTCAGAAATCCCGTCTGCTCCATTTTACGTGCTTGACCCTCAGCTCTTTTCAAAATTTGTGTTCGATACCTGTTTATGATTGTACGTGCAATTGAAATGTAAAAATGCAAGAAATGGTTAAAAGAATAAGGAAACTAATATGTGTTATCTATGTGTGTAGGACACACCACAGGAGGAACCACCGCTCCACAACAACACTGTGAGTAATAGTATACGGAATGTACATTTATTTACTGTTAATATCTGTTATGACCATTCTGTTTGCTGTTAAACACAGCATTAACATATGTATTGATCGGAATTTGGTGACAATGTAGGTTGACTACATTCAGTATATTTCTAGGCCGAAAGACTGTTCAGTATATTTCTGGTCAGAAAGGTTGTTCAGTATATTTCTGGGCCGAAAGGCTATTCTGTACATTCTGGGCCAAAAGGCTGTTCAGTATACTTTTGGGCCGAAAGGTTGTTCTGTATTTCTGGGCCGGTAGGCCGTTCTGTTATAACTGTAATACTAGGCCCAAGGCCGTTCTGAAAGTAAAACAATATCAGACTCACTACTTGGATTTCATTTTTGTGAATGCACTGTTATGCATTGTGGTTAAAGTTGGTTATTAAACTGCTTAAGTACTATTATTCACTGAGCTTGTCTCACCCTGTAATTTTGTCTGATTCTGTAGGTAATCAACTTGGAGGTCAGTCCTAGCATCATTATCATCTCTCTTTTGTCAACCTAAGGACAACCAGGCACTTGGAGAGGCCATTTGCATGCTAGTGTAGTTTTGCTAGACTGTCATTTTGTACTAATGTTTTGTGAGATGAAGTCGATTTGTATCTAATGTTTGTTATATGCCCAACCTCTGGGCTGGACTTGTAAATGTGTATGTAACTTAATCTCAGATGCATGTTCACTAGATGTTTAATTCCGAGTCGTGGTCCTGGCATATTTGTAGTAGCTCAATGGATGTGTCTGCATGTTATTCTATTATATTAACGCTTTCGTTCAGGCCCTGGATGTTTTTATATAGCAGGATAAGTGTCTGTTTCTGGATAGGTCATGCCCGAAATTTTAGGGGAAAGTTTGGGGTGTGACAAGTGGTATCAGAGCACGGGTTGCTATCTCACACACGGATCCATTGAGCTTCAGGATGTCTAGAAAGATGTAGGCATCATGTAGTAAAGGAAGATTGATAGCAACGTTAAATGTTTTCTGCTAATGCTAATGATGATGATCAATGTCTATTGTATTCTTTTGTGTATGTTGTACTTGATTGTTTTGTAGACTATGGTGAGAACAAGGACCGAAGATCAGGAAGATGCTACCTCAGCACGGTTGGACAGGATGGAAAGAATGATTATGGAAATGGCGGAAACTCTACGACAACAACAACAACAACAACAGCCACAGCCGCCGCCACCACCAGTACCCCCACCTGTAGTGCAAGATATTCACGCTGAGGACCGTACCATTACACTTACAAAGGAGTTTAAAAAGATGAAACCACCATCGTTTAAAGGAGGAATTGAACCAATGAAGGCTGAGGCATGGGTGTTAGGGATAGAAAAATTGTTCGAAGTTTTCCCTTGCACTGAAGTTCAAAAGGTGCAACTTGCTGCTTTCACTCTTGAAGATGAAGCACGGAGGTGGTGGACGCTTACAAGAACAATGCATCAGGGGTTGACATGGGACAGGTTCTTGGCACTGTTTTATGATAAATATTTTTCCCAGAGTATGCGAGACAAGAAGGTGACCGAATTCAAAACATTGAGACAAGGAAACAAAATTGTTACCGAATATGAAGCTCAATTTGCGGAATTAGCCCGGTTTGCACCTCACATGGTAGATACAGAATATAAGAAGGCGCAAAAATTCGAAGGAGGGTTGCGGGGTATTATTCTGGACCGAGTTAATGTGTTGAAGTTGCCTACCTACGTTGATGTGTTAGAAAGGGCTGTTATAACAAAAGGGAATATTGCTGCTCAGACTCGGATTTCTGAATGGAAATGAAAGAGGCAGAACAACCAATGGTTCAAGGGGTCAACTACTCCACCAAACAAGAAGCAAAATTCAAGGACCTCCAGCACTACTACTTCTCCTCAAAATTCAGCTCTTGTGTGTCCAGAATGTGGATGGAGGCATCGTGGGATTTGTCACCGATTGTCTGGAGCATGCTTTCGATGTGGCAAAACGGGTCATTTAATAAAAGACTGTCCGCAAAAGAATCAACAAACTGGTAATAAGGCCGCCACAAGCTCAGCAGGGTCTACACCGGCTCCTAATGCCAAGTCAGCCGCTAAACCTACTAACAATAAAGACACTACGAGGCAAGACAGGGTATTTGCGTTGGTTCCGGGAGATATACAGAATGCAACAACAGTGGTGTCAGGTACATTTATGGTTCATGGTCATTCTGCTTACGTCTTATTTGATTCTGGTTCTACCTGTTTGTGTCAAAATTATTTACCAAACATTTCGATAAACCTGAAGAAGACTTGACTTATGTGCTGTGTGTATCTTCACCTATGGGAAATTTCATGATTTGTACCTATGTATATTATGCTTGTGAACTTCTAATTGGGGATGTCCATGTATATGCTAATCTATTACCACTTGATATGACTTCTTTTGATATTATTCTAGGAATGGATTGGTTGGGTGAATATAGTGCCACTATAGATTGTCTGATGAAGCAATCAAATTCCACCCTCCGGGGCAATCAGAATTTACTTTTCAAGGACAGGGAGTAACTTCTCCACCGTATGTGATTTCTGCAGCAAGGGCTTGTAAATTAATTCAGAAAGGGTGTCAGGGATATTTATGTAGTGTTTTGGAAGGGCCAATAATAAATGAGAATACTGATGCGATTCCAGTTGTCTATGAATTTCCGAACGTCTTTCCGGAAGAATTTCCAGGAGAATTAGTGGACCGTGAAATCGAGTTCACGATTGAAGTGCTACCGGGAATCCAACCCATTTCTAAAACCCCGTATCGAATGGCACCAGTTGAAATGAGGGAATTGAAGACTCAGTTGCAAGACCTACTGGATAAGGGGTTTATCCGCCCGTGTGTTTCTCCGTGGGGTGCACCAATCCTGTTTGTGAAAAAGAAAGACAGAACACTCCGATTATGTATAGACTACCGGGACCTTAATAAAGTAACAATCAAGAATAAGTATCCATTACCGCGGATCGATGATTTATTTGATCAATTACAAGGGGCACAGGTCTTTTCCAAGATTGATTTACAGTCCGAATACCATCAATTGAAAGTTAAAGCTGATGATGTTGAGAAGACAGCTTTCCGAACCCGATACGGTCATTATGAATTTCTGGTTATGCCCTTCGGAGTTACTAACGCACCAGCAGCAATTATGGATCTGATGAACCGTGTCTTCAAACCTTATCTAGATGAGTTTGTAGTGGTCTTTATTGATGATATCCTTATTTATTCAAAGAATGCAGAGGCTCATGAAAACCACCTTCGTTTAATTCTTCAAGCCCTCCGAGAAAAGAAGTTGTACGCAAAGCTAAAGAAGTGTGAATTCTGGCTACGTGAAGTGGCATTTCTGGGGCATGTTATAACTAAGGAAGAAGTCTCTGTTGATCCAAACAAGATTGAGGCGATTGTGAACTGGCCGACTCCGACTAATGTGACTGAAGTGTGTAGTTTTATGGGATTAGCCGGATATTATAGGAGATTTGTTCAGGATTTTTCCAAAATTGCTGTACCACTCACACAGTTGACTAAAGAGGGAGTTGCATTTGAATGGTCAGAACCGCGGGAATCTGCTTTCCAAGAATTAAAAATGAAGTTGACTACAGCTCCGGTCCTTGCCCTACCGTCTGGTACTGAGGGATTTATGATTTACAGTGATGCATCACATAAAGGACTTGGTTGTGTGCTTATGCAAAGTGGAAGAGTTATCGCTTATGCTTCTCGCCAACTTAAACCCCATGAGAAGAGTTACCCCACACATGATCTTGAGCTAGCCGCAGTAGTTTTTGCTTTAAAGATTTGGAGGCATTATCTGTATGGGACTACTTGCGACATTTACACCGACCATAAAAGTCTCAAATACCTTTTTACCCAAAAAGAGTTGAATATGTGCCAGCGGCGGTGGTTGGAGCTTATTAAGGATTATGATTTACAGATCCACTGTCATCCTGGTAAAGCCAACACGGTGGCAGACACACTTAGTCGGAAAAATGTGGGAAATTTGGCAAGTTTATTGACAAAGAAAAAGGAATTGATAAGTGAGCTGAATAAGATGGGGGTCGACTTGGTGATACATGGTCAAGAAGCAACAGTGGCAACAATGATGGCCCAACCGACATTACTTGAGGAGATTAAATTATGCCAAATGGAGGATGGAGCTCTAAAGAAGATATGTGAAGAAATGGAGATAAAACCGAAACTGGGGTTCACTTTGACAGATTCTGTGCTTAAATTTCAAAATCGAGTATGTGTTCCTAATGTGGTAGAACTTAAACGAAAATTGATAGAAGAAGCACATACCTCCAGAGTTACAATGCATCCAGGAAGTACCAAAATGTACCGGGATTTGAAACAAAATTTTTGGTGGCCAAGTATGAAAAAAGAAATCGCGAAGTTTGTCTCTAAGTGTTTGCAATGTCAGCAAGTAAAAGCAGAACATCAGAAACCAGCTGGATTATTACAGCCCCTTCCAATCCCGGAATGGAAATAGGAACATCTGACCATGGATTTTGTTGTAGGCTTACCACGGACACCTCGAGGGATGAATTCTATATGGGTCATTGTCGACCGATTGACAAAGTCCGGCCACTTCCTGCCTATGAAGACCCAGTATAATGCAGATAAACTTGCTGTGATCTATGTGAATGAAATTGTAAGGCTTCACGGTGTTCCGGTCTCAATTGTGTCAGATAGAGATCCAAAATTTGTTTCAAGGTTCTGGCAAAGTCTACAGAATGCAATGGGTACAGAATTAAAGTTTAGCACAGCTTTCTACCCTCAAACGGATGGACAATCCGAGAGGACGATTCAGACGCTAGAAGATATGCTTCGAATGTGTGTTCTAGATTTTCAGGAAAGTTGGGAAACCCATCTGCCGTTGGTTGAGTTTGCGTATAATAACAGTTACCATTCGAGTATTGAAATGGCACCCTACGAAGCCCTGTATGGAAGACCATGTCGTTCTCCCGTGTGTTAGGCTGAGGTTGGAGATAGGCCATTGTTAGGGCCAGAGATTGTCCAGTTGACAACTGAAAAAGTTAGAATTATTCGAGAAAGATTGAAAACTACCCAAAGTAGACAGAAGAGTTATGCAGATAACCGGCGAAGAAATTTGGAGTTTGACGTGGACAGTCATGTTTTTATGAAAGTTACCCCAATGAAAGGACATCCAAGATTCGGAAAAAGGGGTAAACTAACACCCCGATATGTTGGTCCCTTCCAGATCTTAGAAAAAGTGGGTCCATTAGCCTACCGAGTTGCCCTTCCGCTACATATGAGTCAGATTCATAACGTGTTCCATGTTTCTATGCTTCGAGGATACCTTCCAGATCCGTCACATGTTATTGATTATCATCAAATTGTGTTGACTGACAAGTTAACATACGAGGAAAAACCAATTCGAATTCTAGACTGTCAAGTGAAACAGTTACGGAACTGAGAAATTCCAATGGTAAAAGTGGAATGGCAAGAGCACTACGGAACCGAGGCAACTTGGGAAAAGGAAGATGAAATACGATACCAATATCCGCATCTGTTTCTGTCCTAAGGTAAAACAAGTTTGGAGGACCAAACTTATTTAAGGGGGGGAGAGTGTAATAACCCGACCCTCGTACATGATTCTGGTATCTTTAGGTCCTCTATTATGTGCTTTTGAATGCTTACTGTGAAATTCTGTGTGAAATTACGATGAATTAAGTGAAACTTGGAAATATGGATTCTTATCTGTTGAACAAGAAAAGTATCTGTCGCACTTAAACTGTTTGACTTAGAAATTGGAAGCCTTAACGGCTTAATAATCTGAAATTGATTATATATCTGTGATCAGCATAATTTTTAAGTAATATTAAGCATGTTTGCGAAATTTTGATTTGGAATGCGTAAACGATGGAATTTCGTCTAATTCACCCTTTTTATAAAGTGTATATATATGTACCAAAGCTCTTTAGATATTTTGACTTAGAAATTCATTGAAACAAATCTCCTGGAAGAGAAGTTTAGAGAAGGGTTTGAGACGTAGGGGGACTAGATCATCAAGAAGGTAAAGGAAGTGAGAGACTCAAGCCTAAGGTAAAATTATTCATTATTTATGATTCCTCTTTTGAATTTGAGAAGGATTCCTCCTTTTATGAGGCTTAGAGTGTGAGAGGAAGTGGGTATTTGATTCTTGCATTAAAATGGAACAACGTTTATCACTTTGGTGTTTTGAAATTAATTTGGGGTTATATGTGTAGGAAGTTATACTTTATTCCTTCTATTAGCATGTTTGAAGTTAATTTGTGGTTATGGCCATGTGTATATGTTTAAAGTGTATGAAGTATGAGTTGAGTTATATTTTGGTTATGGAATTCATAGGAAGTTGAACTCACTTCTTGCTTGAAGATCTAGTCTATATTTATCATCATCATCTGTTTGTAATGATTTTTGAACCATGTTTTGGTGTATAAAGAATCTATTTTGGACCTCATGCATGATCACCAAACATGGGGTTTTGTATGAAGGTTGAACTGCCAAACAGGGGCCAGGCCGCACGTGCGGAGGTCATGGCCGCACGTGCGGAGAAGAGGAAAAAAAAAGGGGAAGCATACTGTTTTTGGCCGCTCGAGCGGTGGAGGGGGACCGCACGTGCGGTACATGTCCGCACAAGCGGAGGGTATGGCCGCACGTGCAGCCCAGGTCAGAAATCTCGTCTGCTCTGTTTTACGTGCTTGACCCTCAGCTCTTTTCGAAATTTGTGTTCGATACCTGTTTATGATTATACATGCAATTGAAATGTAAAAATGCAAGAAATGGTTAAAAGAAGAAAGAAACTAATATGTGTTATCTATGTGTGTAAGACACACCACAGGAGGAACCACCGCTCCGCAACAACACTGTGAGTAATAGCATACAGAATGTACATTTATTTACTGTTAATATCTGTTATGACCATTCTGTTTGCTGTTAAACACGACATTAACATATGTATTGATCGGAAGTTGGTGACAATGTAAAGTTGACTACATTCAATATATTTCTGGGCCGAAAGGCTGTTCAGTATATTTCTGGTCAGAAAGGCTGTTCAGTATATTTCTGGGCCGAAAGGCTATTCTGTACATTCTGGGCCAAAAGGTTGTTCAGTATACTTCTGGGCCGAAAGGTTGTTCTGTATTTCTGGGCCGGTAGGCCGTTCTGTTATAACTGTAATACTAGGCCCAAGGCCGTTCTGAAAGTAAAACAATATCAGACTCACTACTTGGATTTCATTTTTGTGAATGCACTGTTATGCATTGTGGTTAAAGTTGGTTATTAAACTGCTTAAGTACTATTATTCACTGAGCTTGTCTCACCCTGTAAAAAATTAAATAGCGCAGACAAAGCCTTTCTAGGCCCTGTTTGTCCTTTCTGCTCTTCTCTATTATGGGAAACTCAAGAGAAGAACAATTTCGAGTCCGAAACTACCAACAAGCGCAATTTGATGGCTTGATGATTTCGAGCACATTTGGACAAAATTTAATAAATGCAATGGAAAACCACTATTCCCTCCTATCATGAAGACTCAAACAGGAAACTTGACACGCACCGAGTCTTATCAATATATCATGGATTGATAAGTGACAATTCTCAAAACGATGGACTCGGCATAACATCTGGCCGAACAATTCTCAATTACAAGTACCAAACAACTTTTTGTAAATGAAAAATAACAAAATTAACAAATTAATTAAATTTATAATAGACATTATCCATTAACCATCCTTGAATACACTGTACTCAAAAATTCAAGTCTTCAAAAAACATGGCTCCTAACATCAATCGCTCGATCATATCAACTATTCCCTCAACAAAATCTGCAAAAACATATATCAAACTGTAGACACCCCATTTTTGACCGTCCGCAAGACTTGGACGTCACCGTTTGAACACTCGGTGATTATCCATGTTTGTGTTCGTTTGGAGTTCCCGGAGGTCTCGGCTCGCGCGCCTTGCCTCAGGATCCCCGAACTCGACCGTTTAGTGTCTGGTTTTGCACCAAACACTTGCATCTTGCCTTGGAAGGGCAGGGTGGGGCTTGTAGACCATCCCCACCCACCACCGGCAGTGGCTAGAGGCCACCGGCTGGTGTCTGCTGCCACCGGCAATATAGTTTGCCGGCCGGCACTTTTTATTGCCGGTCAGCACTATTTGTTGCCGACCGGCACTCTTTTTGGCCAAGATGGCATTTTTGGCCGGCCGATTGCTGTTCATCTGCTTTTGCAGATATTTTTAGACAGCTGTCTTGCTATTGCATCCCTCCATACACGTGTATGGAGGGATCTCCCTCTTGCAAAGCTTGTCTTGTAAGCTTTACAAGACAATATAGAGAGAAGCTCTCTCTAAGGCAAAAAGGAGAGGCTTGGTTAGAGACTTAGGATTTTTTGAGAGCAAGAACAGCCATTGTTAGGGTTTGAGTTCTAGGGTTAGAGTTAGATACACACTCTATCTCTCTTTCCCTCTCTTTTGTTCACTAGGTGCTTTGTGTCTTACTATTGCACACAAACACCTAGTGTTTCACCTTCCTCTTGGAGTTGAGGTTCTAAAGAGTTTGTTTTGAAGTTTTGGTGTTGGATTCAAGCTCAAGGAGGCCATTGGAGCATCATTTGTGAAGGGGTCATCAAGGGTGAGATTCTAGTCCCTTTTTCCCCCATTTTTGCATTGATTTTATACATATCTTAGAGCTGTTTTTGTGCTTATTGTATAACATAAAAAAGTTCTGTTTTTAGGCCCTCTTTATTTTTTATTAAGAGTGTTTTGTTGTTTGAGGGTTGTTGACCACCCTTAGGCCTCAAAAGGCCTCATTTTGAGCCATTTTGTGTTAGCTCCGGGATTTTGGTGTTGAGGTCTCTTCACCACTGAAATCTTGAGGGATTTTAGTGGTGAAGATGATGCTTTGAAGTCCCAAGAAGGAGAGGGCCACCCCCTCTCCTTGTTGTCCTTGAAAAGGACATATTTTGGCCTCTTAAGGAAGCCTATGCTTGAGTGTGTATTGAGCATGTTTGGTTTGTTTTTCATGCTTATATATCCATAATATAACATGATTTCAAGTTGGTTTTGGAACTCCATGCATGCTTAGCATAGTTGCCATGTAATGCCTTGTTTATGACTTAATGTGCCTTAGGTTGTTAGCCTTTGTTGGAGCATGTTTTAGGCCTAGTCTTGTGAAGATTTTGTGCATATCTTGCCATGTTTTAGCTCTGTCCATAGTCGTTTGGGTTGATCTTGGCATGCTTGATATAGCTCCTTTGTATTTGGGCTTGTTGGCCTTGAGTATGTGCATGTGTAGCATGGCATCTTTGCATTGTTTTGGTGATTTGGGATCATTCTATATGCCATTTCAGTCCCATTTCCATGCTTGTTTGATTGCTTTGCATGCCTCTTTAATGCCTCATAAGCTTGTGTAGCAATGCTCCATGTTTTGGTGCTTATTCATGCTTTTGTTTTAAGTCATTTGAATGCCATTTAAGTGATCCTTGAGGGTTGTATTAGCATGATTTCAATGCTTATGTTGCATGCTAATTGCTCTTGATTCTCCCTTTCAAGTGTGCTTGAATGTTGTTTGATTTATGCTTAAGTGTTGGTCCTTATGTGCATATGTGTGTGCATGCCATTTAGCCCTCACTTTTTAGCACTTTGGCTACTGTTTTAGGCCTATTTTAGAGCTGCCTAATTCATGCATAAGTCCACCTTTCCATCTATTTGCATTGCCATATGTATGCTTGTATGCTTGCATAAGTGCCTTGCCATGCCATGTTGCATCCTTAGCTTGTATGCCTAGGTTGCATTGCATCTTGCATGCATTCCTTGTCCCTTGACTTGGGTGATAGGGATTGGGAGTTTTGTTTGATTAGTTTGCATACATTTGAAATCAAAGTTGCATACTTGGTTCTTTGGGCCATCATGCATGGAAATGCGTGATTGGTGGTCCGAGAACCGAGGTACATGTCCCTTTGAGTCATTACAATGATAAGAGACATGGTTGGTGCATACATGCTTTGAATTGTGCTGCCATGCTTTGCCTTGCCCTCTGTTGCTGTGAGTTGCAGGTTCTGCAGGAATACTCTGCCGACCGGCAGTGTAATGTGCCGACCGGCAACAATTTCTCTGCCGACAGATTCAATTTTGTGCCGATGGCCATACCACACTGCCGGTGGCAATCTCAATCAGCCGGTGGTGATCCTCTCTGTCCAAGGGATCAGTCCTGAGGCTTGGACAGCCTCCAGAGGAGGAAAGGAAGGAAAACAGAGGCAGCCCATGCATGGCGACGCGCTTCCCGAGGCGTTTTCCTGTTTTAATTAATTTATTTAATTTGTTAATTAAATTAGTTAATTTGTAATATTAATTAGCTTGCGTAGTTAATTAATTTGTAATATTTATTCGGTCCCTCCGAGCGAGGGCAAATCTGTAATAAGTGTGTGTGGGTGGTGTGTATGTCTTCCAACCTCACTTCTTTCTTCCCTTTTACTTACCCGCTTTAATGGTTAGTATTAGGGCACGTTTAATTTAGCATACCTCATGCTATGCATGTGTGCATCCATGCATTTGTATTGCATGCATTAGGCTCGGTACATCACGCTAATTGCATCAATACTTCAATTCCCAAACTGAATACGTGATAATTGTGCATTTTCACATGACATGTTTAGGATAGCCGAGCCTATTCTAGCAACACTTTGTATGCGATGCATTAGGCACTTAACATGGACTTGGATCATGCATGTTGCTAACAAGTTCTCTGTTTTGGCACGGAGTACGATGTAAGTATTTATGCTTTAACATCTCGCATGTGTGTGAATGTTAACATGACAGTATGCTTGCCATGCGGCTAGATGCTTATGTGTTAAACTGTTTTGAATGCCTGTGGGTGAAGGTTGGATTGTTTGAGTTGGAAAGACTCGTTGAAATCCGCATTTTAGCCTACTTGCGAGTAGCAAATTCCAAAACATTTTCAAAACCAAACGGATATGCAATGTTTATTTCCAAATTAGGCAATCTAGTCTATACTTGTTTGCTGCGCGCATAACATAGTAATTCTAGGCTAACAATTGGTTTAAGAACACATAAAGTTTTCAAAAACGGATATCACGGTTAGTAGAGGCCGGTCTTCGGACCGGGCGAAAGGGGGTGCTCATAGCTGACCTTCCCCGATCGTACCCAAGCTCCCGAGCCGAGACAACTCCGGTGATGACGGACATGTGGCCTTCGGCACCGAGTCAGGGTTTCCTAAATTTTTCCATAAAAAATATTTAGGTGGCGACTTTGTATCTGGCAAAGCAGTCCATGTTTGGCACTACTTTTTCAAAAATCTGTTTCTCAAAACGATTTGCCAGATTTGGACTCTTTGGTTCAGATTAAGAACCGTGACACAAATCGAGAGTCCGAACTGTAGCGAGGTCCCCCCCCCCCCGCGGGCTTGTTACAGTTTCTGGCGACTCTGCTGGGGATTTTAGAGAGCTTGACTCGAACTCGTGATATCCTGTTTTGATCTCATTTATGTGTTTCTTTGCATTGCATGTGGATTGGTGCGCCTAGGAACACAGTGTTTGCCATCTGCCATTCCTGAACGGTTTGCCGGAGGCTTGTCTTGTCAAGGCATGTCCGTAAGGCTGACCGGTTATGGGCTCTGACAGTATGGGAACACAAACCCCGATTTTTACCGGGGCACCCTTTTAACCATTCGACCTAGTGCATATTCGGATCCATAGTGACCATTCCAAGCTAGGACAGGTTGCTTACCCGATATTAGGTTGTTTGAGAACCGCTGTGTGCGTAGTGAAACCCTAGTTCCTGACAAAATAGGATAGGGAAACCCTACCCCAACATAGGGGTGATTGAGCTCTCTTTTACTTGCTATGTGCTTTTAGAGTGTATCTCTACAGGAACGCATATACCAGTTTGCGAGTTTGAGTATCGGGCCCGAAGGCGCCAGGATCAGTATTGTTAAGAATCAGTTATCAGAAATCAGTTATCCGCGGGTATCAGATTCAGTATTTTGGGAACAGAAATCTGGGAACAGTGATCAGCAGTAGGGTACAGTTGTTTGGCTACACCCGTGTTTGATCAGTTTGGGCTGAAATGCTGTCTGTTTTTCTTTCAGTTCAGAGAGTTACAGAGTTGATACAGAACAGCCAGTGTCTCCCCTTTGCTGAGGCAAGATTTATGGCGGCACAAAATTCAGAAGAAGTTGTGGTTATGACGGCTGCATTGGAGCAGGGGACCACTCCGCAGAGTGAGGCCAGCATCAGTATGTCATATCCGCCCAGGTCGCCCGTTGTGCACCCGGTTTGGGCTCCCCAGTTATACCAGGCTCGTGAGCCCACCACCTTTGAATTGATGGGGATGATAGGCGATCTCCAAAGGTCTGTGGCAGACCTCACCTATGGAATGTCGGCTTCACCGCCAGCGGCGCCGTATGCCGGGAATTTTGTACCACAGGAGCCCCCGCTACTGGGGCGAATTGTGATAGAGCTCAGCCAGCCAGAGATGGCTTCCGGCTATAGCCACGACATGCCAGCACCAACCCAGACCCTTGATCAGGCTAAGGCCGGAGGAAAAGATAAAATGAAGGCAGATGCCGATCCTATTGAACAACTGCTGTGGGCAGTCGAGGCTCTGAAAGTCAGAGGGATGAACAAGCAACAAACATCTGCGATAGTGACCAAAGCTGTAGATGATGCTTTCCCCGCTCCAACCAAAGGCAGTTCAAGCCAGACAGAAAACCGGGATGGGCCCCGTCATGCCCAGACAATTCCTGTAGTTCCCAACCCTGCACCGGGGAAGGTTCAAAAAGCCAAGGCAGCGCCAGCCGATCCTTTCGCCAGCGCATCTAAAAAGAATCCTCAAACTGCAAAGTACCTGCCCCGAGGGCGCAGGGTCTTTCACGACCTCCACATGCCTTTGTCTAGGGCATTGCTAATATTGGCGAAGAATGGGCATCTTAAGCCTTTGGAGCCCCGGCCACTCCCGAAGAATCTCCCCGCCACCCATGATGCTACTTTGTACTGCGCGTACCACCAACAGTCCGGTCACAGTACCGATGGATGTTCCCGCCTTCGTCATGAAGTCCAGGATTTGATTGATAACAAGGTTATCCTACCACCCACCTCAGGCAAGCCCGTCACCACTCAGTTGTTGGATTTCGAGGGCTCAGATACTGCGAGTATGTAAAGTGAACCGCCTGCGGGCAACATTTGGTACATTTTGGGTGAAGCGTCTGGCACGCATTTTTTTTTTTTTTTTTGAGCATCGGTGAAACCGAGTTTTGTAAATCCTGGCTTGGATATCAAGTCAGTCTTTTGTTTTTGAGTCTGTCTCTTTGTCTTGAGTCAGTCTTTTTTGCTTAAGGGTCTGTCTGGTTGTATCGAGTCAGTCCCCGTTGTATATAATACCAGGTGATTCTGGGGTTGTCGTCCCGAACACCATTTTGTTTTGTAATTATTATCTGTTTTTGTCCTGAGTCTGTTTCTGCCAAGGAGCCAGTTGCACCAACAGAGCCGATTGAAACAGCTGTTGCTATCTCAAACTCCATGCTTGCTTTCAGCATAAGGGCCAGAGAATTTGATTGGGCTGACAGTATATCTCGCCTGCTCTCCTACGCACCAAACTCATTGCATTAACCCAAGTTTTCCAAAAAGAAACCTTTTGAACACTGCGGTGATAAAAACGAAGAGGAAGGAATTCCTCAGCTTTTGCAAAATTTTGATCATTTTGAGAGAAAGAAAGGCGTGCTAAGCCTTTTTATGAATGAAACCATGCTTGTCGGCGTGAGTACTGAGAAGGATCCTGGCCTGATCCAGATTGGTTCCACACTATCTTCGGCGCGAGCGACTCATCGCTTTCTTAAAAACTTTCAAAAACAAATGTTTTACGCGGCCCTGCGAAGACCTGTGTGGAATCGCTCTTGAGATTGCGCAGCCTAGGATCGCTCTCAGCCTCGAGATTCAATCTACTTGTTCTCCGACTTTGAACCCGTTCAGAACATTCAGAAAGTTCAACGGACAAACGCCATGAAAGGCCCGTGTGGCCAGTTTTGAAGTAGCCTTCGATCAAGAAGCACCCAAGCCAAATCAGAAGGAACGGATCTCGCCGGAAGAAGCTTGTGGAGTAACCGGGATGGATCCTCCGCAAATCAGTGCAACACCCGTTCTCTTAGATACAGAGGGGGCTTCAATTCAAAAAAAAACCATTTGGCATGGACTTGCTACACTTTTACCCTTTGAGAGGCTCGCTGGGTCGAAAACCCAGAAGGGCGACCCAGGCAAAAGTTAGAGCAACAGAAAAATACAAAAAAAGCAAAAATACAAAAAAGAAGAAAAGAAAAGAAAAGACAAAAGATACAAAAAAGAAAAGAAAAAGAAAAATGCAAAAAAAAAAAAAAAGGAAATAGAAAATGAAAAGAAGCTCGCAAGGTCGAAAACCCGCATTGGGCGCCTTGGCAAAAATGAGAGCCAAACAAAGTGAAGGTTAAAATACCCGAGTGTACCTTAGCCGGAACTACGTAAGGCTTGATTCCCATGTTTGGGATACGTAGGCAACTTCATCATGAAGTCCAGCCCCCAACGCTTTCATAGCGTCTCAGTCCATGCAATGGTTTCGATTTCATCCCAAAGTCCAGTGGCCAACACCCTTCAAGGTGATTGTGTCCATATATGTGTTGTGACCATCTTCGTCATCGCTATGTCCAAGAGCTCGACCACCGCCAATGAAGACTGTCTGTGGATTGCTGCGGCACCATCCCAAACAAGGGGCAACTTTCCGTTGCCACGAGCCGCTGTGAGCCGCCTTCCAAACTAGGGGCAACTTTCCGTTGCCTCTCACCCCCCCTTAAACCAGGGGCAATTTTCCATTGCCTCCGATCCGAGGTTGCGCATCTCAAAGAGTAAGTTTCATGCTCGTTGAGCATTAACTGTTTGAAAAATAGTTTTTGAAAATTTTTACTGAGGTTGACTATCCTCTCGAAAACTATTCCATTTTCCAAAATCAGACCATTGTCTTGGACCCAAAAGGAAAATTTTCAGTACTTGCAGCCTGACTTGCACGGTTTTCAAATCAAAAATCGAACAAGTACGTTAATCCGACTCTCGTTTTGATCAAAACTGTTTTAGTAGAAAGCAAAAACGAAAAAATGGTTAAAATGATGAACTAAGGGCACAGTTGAGCCAAGCGTTCTGTCTTTCCCCCGTCACCGACGTACTTGCCGGAAGAGCACTCTGCCCGCCAAAAGAAATAGCGGTGAGCTAACGGCATCGGGCGTGAACCCGCAACTTCCTGTTCATTCATCAGTCACCCCGGGGAGGGATGGAAAATGAGAGATTGAAGAATAGAGAGGTGTAAGTTGAGAGAAAAGTGAGGAAAAGGGTTTTGAGAGAAAATCCGAGTTCGAGAGCCGAGTGATGTGAGAATCACAAATCAGAAAGGGTGGGAAACAATGCCTAGAGAAACTGGCTCCTCATGGTCCGAGGTCCCCCATCTTCGCTAACGCGTCTGTATGTCGTGTCTTTGGTTTTGTTTACCTCAACCCTTGTTTTTGGTCTTTTCCGAGCGTGTCTCGTCGTGCTAGGTCGTGTACCTTTATATTTGAGTCCTTTCCGCTGTGTTCAGTTATAGGCTCGATATCCCGGTTTGAAAAACCCTCATTCAATTTCAAAAATCATCTATGCTCAGAATGCTGTGCCATTCTCTACATTTGAATGTGTTTTGACTCCAACCGGTTCCATCTTTGAGGTCCGTCTTGTCAGATTGGGCTGTTTTGTTTAGAATTTGCTGTGCGCAGAATGAACCAAATGCTGTGTTATGGACTGTATGCAGATTAATCCCTAACAGAGTAAGGGCTGTGCGTTCAAGAATCAGGCAGTGGGCTGCTTGGGTTATTTCGCCGTCGGCTGTTTAGTTATCTAATTATTACAGTGCGAGTGTTCAATTTTCAGACAACCAATCAGTTTCATTTACATTGAGGTGTAACATAATGAGATGCGATGCAATGCATGAAATGTGTAAATGTAAACACTTTTTCAGATAAAAAGTCCGTTTCATTTCATCATCTTTTCAAATGTACAAGTTTTGGAAACAAAAATCTGCCTGCGGCAGTACAAGGTAATCTATCTACCAACAAAAAGAAAAGTACAAGAAAGAAAGAAAAGATAGCAAAAATCTGCATCTATGTCCAGCGACTCTGGGGGGCCGTCAGTCCGTCCTAGTCCTCTTCCTGGACGAGGGTCCAGGAGCATCATCAGCGTCGTCATCGGAGCCCGAGCTAGAACCGTCTCCGGTCTCCTCCTCCGATGACTCTGCCTCCGCCTCTGACTCCTCGTCGTCGTCATCGTCCGGGACTGGAGCTCGCGAGCTACTCCCGACGTGAGTACGCCCTCCCCTGGTACGGGGAAATATCCTGCCCTCCTCATCTCTCCCCCGAGCAGGGACGGAAGGTCCAGCTGGTGCACCTCCTGCCATGGGAATCTGGAAAGGAGGCTGAAAAAGTACACAAAAGTGAAATGCATCAGTATACTGTAGACAGTTTATCGATGCAGAATGCAGTGTGTGAGTACAGTGTATGAATGTCGTGAGCAGTTTATCAGTGCAGAATGCAATGTAGAGTACAGTGTAGGAATACCGTGAGCAGTCTATCAGTGCAGAATGTAGTGTATGAATACAGTATATGAATGCCATGAGCAGTTTATCGATGCAGAATGCAGTGTGTGAATACAGTATAGGAATGCCGTGAGCAGTTTATCAGTACAGAGTACGGTGCAGAATGCAGTGTATGCAGTGTGTCAGATACTGTGAGACCGGTGTATCAGGTGTTGTGCCATGCATCAGATTATGTAAAGCAGTGTATGAATGGTTTGAGGCCAATGTCAGAAGAACATACCGGTATGCTGTAGACGGCTAGGAGATCAAAAGTCCGCTGAAACATCCCCATCATCGAGGCATTCATCGCCAACGACTAACGGGTGTACTCAGAAGAGGCCTGCAGAATATCAGATGCATTAGTATTCTGTGGAATATCAAGTAAACTGAAATGAATAACTGTACGAAGTGCAATGGTACGTACCGGTGGTAAGTCGGGGACGTCAATGAACTCATGACCAGCCGGTGGAGGGGCGAAGGGGATCTGATAGGTCGACCCACCCTGCCCCTGGAAAGTCAGTACAGCAGGCAAGGCAGGCCAGCCGGCTCCTCGTCCTCCCTGCACTCTACCCCTACCACGGACTCGGGCCCTCCTCGAAGATCCAGCCCCTGCTCCCGCTCCGGCCCCAGCCGCCGATGCTACAGGCCTGGCCCCCTCTGCTCGACGACCACTCAGGGGGCGCATCAGGTACGTCCGCACATACTCCTGATAGTCGCCGGTGCCTCGGAAGCCGGCCTCCTCCCAGCCGATGGAGTAATCATCCAGCTGCTCAGTGGTGAGCCCCTCGGTCTCCCTCATCTCTGCAGGAGGGTGAGCCGGGACTATCTGCTCAGGTAACCCGCGGGTCTGGCGTAGAAAACGCTCCCCCAGGTACCAAGCCCGACAGACCGGGCCCTCTAACAAGATCCGAAAACGCGAGGTCTCCTCAGCACCAGGGAACCGACCCCGCATCGCCGACGGCAAGGAAGCCCATGGCCGCCAAGTGATCTGAAAGTGACAGACAGTTTGTTATCTACTGTTATGGAAATATGCAGTGGGAAAGAGAAGCTAAATAAACTGAAAATAAAACATACCTCGGCCGGGGTGATGGTGTCGAAATATCGACGGAAGAAGCCGAATGTCTCCCGTGGTCGCCGGGTGCATCTCCCGTCGAAGCGACTCGAGAACGGGACAGCCGGAGGAGGCTCTGCGACTGGTACGGGTGCAAGCCTAGGGAAGTAGGCGTAAACCCACAACTGCAAAACAGATGTCAGTATGACCATCAGATAAAGCAGGATATACAGAATAAAGCAGAAATGGCAGAGCCATGTGTTGTGCAGTGTATTGTGTACAGTGTACAATGTGAGCAGTGTACAGTCAGTGTAAAGCAGAATGTATGTTTGTGCCGTGTGTACAGTATACAGCAAGTATAAAGCAGACCACAGTGTGTGCAGTGTACAGAGTACAGAGAATATCGGACAGAAATGAAAAGCGGAGAAGAAGTATACCTCCCAAGCCCGCCAATAGCCTCTGAGGAGCTGGCCGCTGCCGCGAGAAGCCGAGCTCATGTACCCATAGAGAGTGGCCAGAGCAGCGCCACCCCAGTCATAGTGCAAGATGTCCCGGACGTCCACCAGTGCGCTGAGAAGACAGAGAGGCACGGTGTTCGCCCGGTCGGCGAAGATGGTAGTCCCGAACAGGAACATGAGGAAGCCGCGAGCATACCTCTCCTCGTCCTCCGGGGTCATCTGCACCTCCTCCTCCAATGCGGGCTGGACCCGAAACTGTACCTCGAACCAGGAATACCGCACAAAACCTGGACGAGCTAGTGGCGGCGCCTCCCCCAGCAGATAAACCTGAGCGGCGGTCCACTCATCCATGTCAGTGTCGAAAGGGATCGGATCACCCCCTACCCCGATGCCTGTGAGCATCGAGAAGTCATAAGGGGTCATCGTCATGTCCCCTGTAGCAGAAAAGTGGAAAGAATCGGTGGTGTCCCACCACCTCTCCGCCAAAGCAGCAAGAAGAGGTCTGCATGTGGACAACCTAGAGAGCCCTCGGCAGAAGGTGCCGAAGCCCGCCCGGTCCACGATGCGTTGGACCGCATCAAGGAGCTCATCATACCACTCCCGTGCACCAGTATTCCCATACCCGCGAATGGTATGGAAACCCTCCTGCAAACAGAAAATGACAATTGCAAGACAACATTCAAAATGTAGTTTTGAAAGGACAGATATGGCATGTATGCAAGTTTGTCAGATTCAGGCAAATGCTGGGTGCCGATGTGCTTACAGTGAAATACGTGTGCTGTGTCAGCGTGTTTGGGTGTTTCAGAGCAGATATAGCATATGTGCAAATTTAACAGATTCAGACGAATACTGGGTGCCAGTGTATATGCAGTAAAATACAGTGTGCGCCGTGTGTTTGAGTGATTCAGGGCTAGTGCAGTGTGTGTGCATATGTCAGTCTCAAGCAGATATCAGTTGTATGTATGTTTACAGTCAACTACGGTCTACGGCATATCAGATTTCAGCAGTTAGAGAATACAACTAACTATGGCAGTTTTGTATCCTACATTGCAGAAAGTAAAGCAGAAAGAAGGGAGTTACCTCGGAAGTGCCGAATGAAAGGTGGGAGGTAGGCTCACGCAGCAGTAGCTCAGGCGCCACATGCCTCTCAAAGCTCCGGAACTGACGCAGGCCGTCTGGGGGCAGAACATGGATCGCCGGCCGGTAGGTCGCCGGGTCGAACGGGCACTCGCTCAGTGGTAAGAGCTCGACCCCGGGATCCATCTCGTGGTCCGGGGGAGTCCCGCCACGTGGAATGTCGTCCGCCATGTAGAGAATGATGTGAAAATGGCCCGGAAAAGGAAAACCGGGTCGGAATACGAAGAGTCAACCAAAAAGTCAACTCCCGAGAGGATCGGAAATGGCCGGGAAGGCCGGAATGTGAAAAGGCACAGGAATGAAGAGGAAAGTGAGGGGAACAAACCCCGAAAAGGCTAGAACGCCAAACGAGGCACCGAAACGAAAAGGTGATCGGTGGAAAATGTCCAAAACGCGAAGAGAAATGCAAATCCGACGACGAAACGGGCGTAGAACGCGAAGAAACGGGCGAAAAATGAGAGAGAAGCACTCTAGAGAGAGAGAGCGAGGGATTTCGGCGGTGGAAAAGTGAGGAAATAGGGCATGAAGCCCTATTTTATAACACCCGAGGTGAAAAGTCAAAACTGCCCCGCATCAGCAACTGTTTGCCGGTCGGCAATGTTTTGTGCCGGCCGGCACTTTTTTGTGCCGATAGAATTGTTTTTGTGCCGGTGGCCAGCCGGTGGCCTCCCCTTTCGGCCGGTGGGGTCCCCACAGCCTTGTTTAGGCCATATGAGGAGTTTGTGGTCTTCATAGCTCAAGAAAGTGCAAGAAAGTGCATCTCCGACGTTCAACCGGTCTCCGTTTTGACTTCGGGCCGTGTCTCCAGTGCGTGGCACTCGAATTCGTGCAAGGTGTATCCTTTTTGTATCCTTTTAAATTCAAAAGTTGCCCCATGTGTGTTGCACGAGTTCGTCACACTATTTCGGTGCATCACATCGCGCTGTCATGCGCCACACATTTGCATTGTTATGCACATGTTACATGCGTCGCAACACGCACCCCTTTGCATTGTCGTGCACATTTCTCATGCATCATCATTGTATTTCCATTCCATGCATTGTCATGCATTCCGGAATACGTGCGTTGTTGCGCAGTTAAGCCCATTTACACTCCGTGTGGCATGCGTGTCGCACTTAGCATTGCACTGTTTTGTGCATTCCAAAATTGTTCGCGCTGTTCTGCGCATCGCACTGTTTTGTGCATTTCAAAATTGTTCGCGCTGTTCTGCGCATCGCACTGTTTTGTGCATTTCAAAATTGTTCGCGCTGTTCTGCGCATTGCACTGTTTTGTGCATTTCAAAATTGTTCGCGCTGTTCTGTGCATTGCACTGTTTTGTGCATTTCAAAATTGTTCGCGCTGTTCTGCGCATCGCACTGTTTTGTGCATTTCAAATTTCGCGCTGTTTTGCACATCTCATTGCATTTTGCATGCATTCCATCGCACTGTCCTGTGCACTCGCGTTGCCTAACGCATTGCGCTATTTTGCACATCATACCATCGTGCAATCCCCACGATCTGGCGAGACCTTAAACACGCATGGTCTGGCGAGACCTTAAACACGTACGGTCTAGGAGACCTTAAATCCTTGGAAGGTGCGAAACCTTCGGTGCATTGATGTGCACGTTTTTTTATTTGGCATATAAGTCCATTTGCATCAACTTACATTCCATACGGCATGCGTGCCTCATTCTTGCATTGTCATGCATATTGCTAACAATATTGTACCTGTTAAGTTTGTTTTCTTTTCAGGAACGGTATCGTATGTACGGTTCGTTTGAGGCTGGAGCGACCAGACGAACCGGACAGGTATTTTATGGTCTGGCGAGACCTTAAACACGTACGGTCTAGGAGACCTTAAATCCTTGGAAGGTGTAAGACCTTTAGTGTTCGCATTGTCATGCGTCTCGAAAGCCGCGTGTTGTCGCGCATTCCATGCAACATGCATTTCATGCATCATTTGCATTTCAAAAAAAAAAAAAAACAAAAAAAAACATGCATTGTCATGCATACATTTTGCATTCCGGTCTAGGAGACCTTAAATCCTCTGAAGGTGCAATTCCTTCGGTGTTTGTCGTGCCCGAACGACTTTCGGTGGTCTGGTAAAGCCACCTGCCTATGTTTGCGATGAGCTCCTAGAAGACCAACTGGGACGGTGGAAACTAGAGTTCGAATGGCTTATGCCTAGAACACAAAGGTTCGGGAGTTCCGAGACTAAAGTCTGGTTTAAATACCCAGAGGTTTACCCTCGGCTTGAAATCTGTATGGAATCCCCATAGGTTGAGGCGGCATGTCTACGCCTCAATTCTGGATACTGAACCAACCTAGTATATCACCCTGTTGGTAAGATAGGGAAAGTTGCGATCATAGTCATTGTATCATAGTGCATTGTCATGCATTTCCATTGTAGCTTGCATCCATTGCATTTTCCCCAGTAGGTCGCATCGCACTGCATTGTCATGCATTTTGTAAATATCCACTCCATTGCATATTTGTAGATATTGCATTGTAGCTTGCATGCATTCATTGCATCACCTTCTATCCATGGCTTGCGCCTTTCCAGGTTGAGCTTGGTCTGGTATGTGCCCTTACTTTTCATGTTAAAACACAGTTCTGCATGTGTATCGCGCTGATTCCACGCTGATATGTTGGTTGAGGGTTGCGGCACCTTTTCTGTGTTACACATGGCTCGTATGTGTCCATGCCTTTCCTAGGCAAAGATTTGGTTTGGCTTGCGTGCCATATCCATTGTATCCATATCCATTCCATTGCATATTTGTAGATATTGCATTGTAGATTGCATGCATTCATTGCATCACCTTCTGCCTATGGCTTGCGCCTTTCCATGTTGAGCTTGGTCTGGTATGTGCCCTTACTTTTCATGTTAAAACACAGTTCTGTACGTGTATCGTGCCGATTCCACGCTGATATGTTGGTTGAGGGTTGCGGCACCTTTTCTGTGTTACACATGGCTTGTATGCGTACATGCCTTTCTTAGGCAAGATTTGGTTTGGCCTGTGTGCCATATTCATTCATGCATTACATTGTAGTGTAATTTTTGCATCCGGCATTAGGATCGTAGTCCTTTCTCCAGCGGGTCGTTTCCCCACTTGTGTCATTCCACCCAATACTTGTTCTTGCGTCTGTCTACAATCCTCATAGTTCAGTTGACCGTTCTATGGTAGACAAACTTGTTACCTCCATCAATCTATTTGACATAGGTGTGGTTTCGAACCGCTCGTGATTGGATCACGATTCAAATGCTTTGCATGTAGCTTGCATTGTTTCAATTACATTGCATGTTTATTTGCATTGTTTATACATTGTTTTGTATATATTGCATTTCGTTTTGCATCCACATTTGCATTGTCATGCATGTTGCTAACCATATTGTACCTGTTAAGTTTGTTTTCTTTGCAGGCACGATATTGTATGTACGGTTCATTTGAAGCTGGTGCAACCAGACGAGCCGCACAGGTATTGTATCTCCCGAGTGAGACGTATTGAGAATTCCATAATTCTCTTACATCCTTTCTGCATTATAGTGTAGTTTGGTATGCTAGCTTAAAATTGTCGCATGTTTGCTTCATTACAGCTTTCTTTGCATGATCATAAGTTATGCTCGGCTCCGTGCATTGTCTTGCATTTTGCCCCTGCCTTCGGGCGCATATCTTATTTGTCTTGTATGTTTGTCTGAGTCTTCGGCCTTGTCAAAAATGGGTCGTCTCTGGGCTTTGACATTCACTCCCGTCATTGTTATGACTTTCGAGTTCTGTCAAAGAGGGGCAACTGTAGACACCCCATTTTTGACCGTCCTCAAGACTTGGACGTCACCGTTTGAACACTCGGTGATTATCCATGTTTGTGTTCGTTTGGAGTTCCCGGAGGTCTCGGCTCGCGCGCCTTGCCTCAGGATCCCCGAACTCGACCGTTTAGTGTCTGGTTTTGCACCAAACACTTGCATCTTGCCTTGGAAGGGCAGGGTGGGGCTTGTAGACCATCCCCACCCACCACCGGCAGTGGCTAGAGGCCACCGGCTGGTGTCTGCTGCCACCGGCAATATAGTTTGCCGGCCGGCACTTTTTATTGCCGGTCAGCACTATTTGTTGCCGACCGGCACTCTTTTTGGCCAAGATGGCATTTTTGGCCGGCCGATTGCTGTTCATCTGCTTTTGCAGATATTTTTAGACAGCTGTCTTGCTATTGCATCCCTCCATACACGTGTATGGAGGGATCTCCCTCTTGCAAAGCTTGTCTTGTAAGCTTTACAAGACAATATAGAGAGAAGCTCTCTCTAAGGCAAAAAGGAGAGGCTTGGTTAGAGACTTAGGATTTTTTGAGAGCAAGAACAGCCATTGTTAGGGTTTGAGTTCTAGGGTTAGAGTTAGATACACACTCTATCTCTCTTTCCCTCTTTTTTGTTCACTAGGTGCTTTGTGTCTTACTATTGCACACAAACACCTAGTGTTTCACCTTCCTCTTGGAGTTGAGGTTCTAAAGAGTTTGTTTTGAAGTTTTGGTGTTGTATTCAAGCTCAAGGAGGCCATTGGAGCATCATTTGTGAAGGGGTCATCAAGGGTGAGATTCTAGTCCCTTTTTCCCCCATTTTTGCATTGATTTTATACCTATCTTAGAGCTGTTTTTGTGCTTATTGTATAATATAAAAAAGTTCTGTTTTTAGGCCCTCTTTATTGTTTATTAAGAGTGTTTTGTTGTTTGAGGGTTGTTGACCACCCTTAGGCCTCAAAAGGCCTCATTTTGAGCCATTTTGTGTTAGCTCCGGGATTTTGGTGTTGAGGTCTCTTCACCACTAAAATCTTGAGGGATTTCAATGGTGAAGATGATGCTTTGAAGTCCCAAGAAGGAGAGGGCCACCCCCTCTCCTTGTTGTCCTTGAAAAGGACATATTTTGGCCTCTTAAGGAAGCCTATGCTTGAGTGTGTATTGAGCATGTTTGGTTTGTTTTTCATGCTTATATATCCATAATATAACATGATTTCAAGTTGGTTTTGGAACTCCATGCATGCTTAGCATAGTTGCCATGTAATGCCTTGTTTATGCCTTAATGTGTCTTAGGTTGTTAGCCTTTGTTGGAGCATGTTTTAGGCCTAGTCTTGTGAAGATTTTGTGCATATCTTGCCATGTTTTAGCTCTGTCCATAGTCGTTTGGGTTGATCTTGGCATGCTTGATATAGCTCCTTTGTATTTGGGCTTGTTGGCCTTGAGTATGTGCATGTGTAGCATGGCATCTTTGCATTGTTTTGGTGATTTGGGATCATTCTATATGCCATTTCAGTCCCATTTCCATGCTTGTTTGATTGCCTTGCATGCCTCTTTAATGCCTCATAAGCTTGTGTAGCAATGCTCCATGTTTTGGTGCTTATTCATGCTTTTGTTTTAAGTCATTTGAATGCCATTTAAGTGATCCTTGAGGGTTGTATTAGCATGATTTCAATGCTTATGTTGCATGCTAATTGCTCTTGATTCTCCCTTTCAAGTGTGCTTGAATGTTGTTTGATTTATGCTTAAGTGTTGGTCCTTATGTGCATATGTGTGTGCATGCCATTTAGCCCTCACTTTTTAGCACTTTGGCTACTGTTTTAGGCCTATTTTAGAGCTGCCTAATTCATGCATAAGTCCACCTTTCCATCTATTTGCATTGCCATATGTATGCTTGTATGCTTGCATAAGTGCCTTGCCATGCCATGTTGCATCCTTAGCTTGTATGCCTAGGTTGCATTGCATCTTGCATGCATTCCTTGTCCCTTGACTTGGGTGATAGGGATTGGGAGTTTTGTTTGATTAGTTTGCATACATTTGAAATCAAAGTTGCATACTTGGTTCTTTGGGCCATCATGCATGGAAATGCGTGATTGGTGGTCCGAGAACCGAGGTACATGTCCCTTTGAGTCATTACAATGATAAGAGACATGGTTGGTGCATACATGCTTTGAATTGTGCTGCCATGCTTTGCCTTGCCCTCTGTTGCTGTGAGTTGCAGGTTCTGCAGGAATACTCTGCCGACCGGCAGTGTAATGTGCCGACCGGCAACAATTTCTCTGCCGACAGATTCAATTTTGTGCCGATGGCCATACCACACTGCCGGTGGCAATCTCAATCAGCCGGTGGCAATCTCAATCAGTCCTGAGGCTTGGACAGCCTCCAGAGGAGGAAAGGAAGGAAAACAGAGGCAGCCCATGCATGGCGACGCGCTTCCCGAGGCGTTTTCCTGTTTTAATTAATTTATTTAATTTGTTAATTAAATTAGTTAATTTGTAATATTAATTAGCTTGCGTAGTTAATTAATTTGTAATATTTATTCGGTCCCTCCGAGCGAGGGCAAATCTGTAATAAGTGTGTGTGGGTGGTGTGTATGTCTTCCAACCTCACTTCTTTCTTCCCTTTTACTTACCCGCTTTAATGGTTAGTATTAGGGCACGTTTAATTTAGCATACCTCATGCTATGCATGTGTGCATCCATGCATTTGTATTGCATGCATTAGGCTCGGTACATCACGCTAATTGCATCAATACTTCAATTCCCAAACTGAATACGTGATAATTGTGCATTTTCACATGACATGTTTAGGATAGCCGAGCCTATTCTAGCAACACTTTGTATGCGATGCATTAGGCACTTAACATGGACTTGGATCATGCATGTTGCTAACAAGTTCTCTGTTTTGGCACGGAGTACGATGTAAGTATTTATGCTTTAACATCTCGCATGTGTGTGAATGTTAACATGACAGTATGCTTGCCATGCGGCTAGATGCTTATGTGTTAAACTGTTTTGAATGCCTGTGGGTGAAGGTTGGATTGTTTGAGTTGGAAAGACTCGTTGAAATCCGCATTTTAGCCTACTTGCGAGTAGCAAATTCCAAAACATTTTCAAAACCAAACGGATATGCAATGTTTATTTCCAAATTAGGCAATCTAGTCTATACTTGTTTGCTGCGCGCATAACATAGTAATTCTAGGCTAACAATTGGTTTAAGAACACATAAAGTTTTCAAAAACGGATATCACGGTTAGTAGAGGCCGGTCTTCGGACCGGGCGAAAGGGGGTGCTCATAGCTGACCTTCCCCGATCGTACCCAAGCTCCCGAGCCGAGACAACTCCGGTGATGACGGACATGTGGCCTTCGGCACCGAGTCAGGGTTTCCTAAATTTTCCCATAAAAAATATTTAGGTGGCGACTCTGTATCTGGCAAAGCAGTCCATGTTTGGCACTACTTTTTCAAAAATCTGTTTCTCAAAACGATTTGCCAGATTTGGACTCTTTGGTTCAGATTAAGAACCGTGACACAAATCGAGAGTCCGAACTGTAGCGAGGTCCCCCCCCCCCCCCCCCGGCGGGCTTGTTACACAAACTTGACTTGAAAATTTAATGCACTTCAATGTATTAGTTTAGCTTGAAATAATCAAAATAAAACTATGTCAGTGACCTCTCTCTGTGGGAGATCAGTGATTTGCAACAAGAGTTTCAATTACCTTGAAAGCAACTTCAGGCTTAACTATGGGATCACTTAATCTGGCAATTTTGATCTCAAATATATACTCCCTTAATGAACCATAAGCTTCACCGGTACTCAGGTTGCATTTCATTGGTCTTATTTCAACAAGTGTCACTCCTAAAGTTTTTAGTGCATTAGCTTGCTGAGAATCAAAATAGTCTCGAGGATCCTGATCCAAGAAACAAATCAAAAAATACCTATTTGCAATCAAAACTAACATGTGCCTTTTTTTTTAAGAAGAAAGGCATACCTTAATGAAAAGTGGAGCCAATGGAGGGTCACGATGTGACTGAAGATCCTCAATCTCAGCGAACTGAGAAATCCTATCTAAGCGTTCCTGGTTTGCATTCCCATCAGATGCTTCATTAGCTAATTCAACTGCATAGAAACTCAACGATTTAGTGTTCAAACGGAAAGAATAAAAAAAGAAAGAGTTGGGGGGAAGACAAAGCACTATATCAAACTGAATTGCACAAGGAAAAGTGAACTCTACTAACCCTGTTTTGACCTGGCAAGAGCTTCAGCTACAGACCTCGTGTCTCCCAAGTTTAAATTGGACCCTAAAGTCATGGTGTTAAGAATTATATAACATCTACCCATATGCATAATCATGTGCCTATATTCCAAATAGCAGAAAAATCAAGAGAAAACTAAGATAACCTTCCATATTGTGAATACAAATGGTCCTAAATTTCAAGGACTAGAAATATAAAAGAAAAACTAAGACAACTGTCAATCGAATTTATTTATTTACTTTGTATTTTTTATTTTTGGGGCATAGTTTGAGATCATAAAGCATTTGTTAAGTAACATTCTGAAAATAAGACAATGTTGACAGTTGTGCATAAGAAAATTTACGTGATTATTTCAAGGAATCAATACTTCAAACTTTTGATGAATAGGTGTCAAAAGAATAGTCCATCAAATAATTCATTAAAAAGATTCAGAAAGCCCTTGCATGGGCTTCAAAAAGGTACACATAATTAGTTTTTCCTCCGCCTAAATAAAAAGCACTGTAACAAAGGAAAACAGGTAGAAAGTTTGAATTACAAACATACCAATAAGGTCTGATGAATTAACAATAATTGCATCATACTTTCCTTCAGGTACATTCTGTGAAAATTCAACAATTGCCACAATAATGAAAGGAAGATCAACAGGAAAGTCTAGCTATACAATCAGCTGTACAATTAGAGGCGTTAATTACGTAAAATTATTAATAACCTAGATTAATGGATCCATATAAAATGGGTAATAAGATTTCAGATGCACATATTCACTAAACTACATGTAAAAAATAATCAAAGAGAATATATTTTTTTCACCATAACAATCATGTGTAGTTAGACATTTAACTTCAAATGTATCTCTAAGTACATATGCCTATTAAACTTCAACTAGAATAAAAGAAAAGAAAAAAAGAAGTTGCTATGGATTCAAAAGGTTCTTCACACTTAATTGCATTATAATTTCAATAATCTAAGTATGCCTATATGTCATTTGAAATTAAATTTGAATAAAAATAGAAACAATAAACTCATCATGAACTATGGAACCCATGATTTATGAAAATTACAGTTTTGGGGGATTGAATTGAGCAAAGGGGAAAATGAGTTATCGTCTCCTGATAGACACATTCTTCTTTCTCAGTCAATTGAACAATGCCATCAAGCACAAGAACTTTCCCATATGGTGAGGATTGCAAATAAAAGAACCAGTATCAGTAGGAAATTCATAAATAAGACAATAAATGGAAGAAAAACAGAAAGCAAGTCATCACTGCAAAGATAGTCTACTACTAGGAGATGAAAATGCTGAACCTCAAAAACTATGATTTCTTGGTACTCTGATATATCCTTGTACAAAATCTTCTCTACTTTCATTCAGTGTGCTTCTCCTACAAGTGAAAACTCAAACTGACTTAACCATGGCCGTCGAGTAATAAATCCGGAAAAACACTAACAATAAAAAGGGACAATTTTAATTTTATTTTTATTTTTCCTCATTTAGAAGGAACACCAAAACACTCCACTCAAGCCCTTTAATATAAGGATAGGTAATTATGGACAATCAAATTTTCAATTACAATTTATCATATTGCAAGCATGCCTTACATTACATCTAATAAAAAAGTACATTCCAGCATGACTTTTTGCCCTCAAGGATATATTGATGAATGAATTATAAGTTTTCTGGCCTCTAATATGTTCCAAAGCTAAAATGATTTATATATGTCAGATAAAAAAATGCAACAAAAATAACATATACCTGGCCACATTGGGTTATTGAAATAAGTTCGCTTGCTAGCTTTACCTGTAAAAATCGAACAAAGAAGAAACGGAGTCAACAAACACCACCCTTCGACTATCATCAAGCAAATTAAAAAAACTGTACTACAAGGAAAATAAAGATGTTGGAAAAAATGTCTAACGGAAAAAACAGAAGCAAAGAAGTATAAAAAATAATGACTAGAGCATGATTCAGGTTCGGAGAACCATCCAGAAACAACTCAAGCTTAGTGTTTGAAGCCCTAGCCTTCAAGCAACAGGAAGGGATAATAGCCTTATCCAAATCATTCACATTGTCATTCGCCTTCCTATCCATAATCTTTTGGCATTCCAAATCTTTTTCTGCGCCGTCCTCCATATATTATCTTATCTGTATTCAAATTGATAAAACAGAACTTAAGAAACCAAAAAGACAAATTTGTAAAGTTGGTTTTAAGGCTAAAGATTACATATGGCCAAACCATGTATATCTACCAGATATGCTAAGAAAGCATAAAAATTTCACAAGTGGAGACACAGATGTGAGACAAAGTGATACCATTTTGTGAAATCCTCTTTGCACTTAGGCTTTCTCAATATCTATTGGTTGGATTTCCTCTCTCTCTCTCTCTCTCTCACTCACACACACACACACACACACCCCAATAAATTTGGTTTCAAGAATGCTTGAATTATGTGTGTGATTCTTAATTTGAGACTAGATGTTATGCAGGTGCTTTTGTTTAATTCTAGGTCTGGTGCTTCATGGTGAATTCTTGCCAGGATTTTTATTTTGAAGGTAGATTCATTTGCTAGTATTGTCAATCATGCATCACTTTGGAGTACTATTTGGCATTTGGGAAGAAAAAATGGAAAGATCAATCACGAGTTCAACAATCACTACACTAATTAATTTAATGAAAATAGACGAAACTAATTAATGAAGTTATGAAACAATCATGTAGTTAACACTACACTAAGATCAATCATGAGTAATCCTAAAAATTAATAAAAAGCTTCATCGAATCTTCAAGTACATTATATATGACTTACAGAATAATAAATGGATATCCAGTGGGTTGGATACTAAAGAAGGGATGAGGTGGCATCTGCAGCCAAAATAGGAGAAAGAAAACAGCAAATGAGAATTAATGTTATCTTGTTGTTATCTTCGAATGAATATACATATACTATGACATATAATAAATACTCAAATTCTCCATTGCCATTCTAATCATTCAAAAAATAAAATAAAATAACATAAAGGAAAATCAATTTATAAAAAATCCAACTCTTATTCAAAACAGGGAATTAATAACATCAAGACATATTGAAAAAATCGAAGGCAGCATTTAGGCAAACACATATACATGCATATTTTTTGTTCTATTTTTTCTTTACAAATCTAGATTTTAACCTTTGAGTTTCGCTTGGTTACAATACTATAGCTCAAAGTCTCTTGTTCATTATCAACCTCCTCTTTTTACCTCTGCTATACCTAGCAATTTCTTACACACAAACACAAACTTGACAAATAATTTGGTTCCTTGCTATTCCTTTCGAGATTGAGATGTCTTTACAACAAGCCTATGAATTATTCCATCGAATTTTCTTGTTCATTTTTTACTTGTATGTTATTTAGAGACAGACAAATGAGCATCTCTTTTTTCTCCTTCTTTAATTTTATATATTTATTTATTTATTTATTTGTGAATTCTCTACTCCTATTAATTACATTTTTGGACCTTCTTGGCTGAATGATTGACTCGTATAATAGAAAAATCTAGTAACAAGGAACAAAATTGTTTTCCATGCAAACTTGCTTTCCATTACTAACCAGAGAAGAAACAAGTCAAAATAGATTGATCACAAAATAATCGCAGAACAAAAAATAATCGAATTCGGATGTGTGTATATAAATATGCATGTCTATGTGAGAAGAATTGAAAATAGAGGGAAACTTTTCAGATGAGAAAAGAAAGAATTACAAATAATTGAAAACCTAGATTTCCTAAGTTAGATAGAGAGAGAAGCAGAGGTGATAGATTACATTAAACCTAAGAAATTACGAGTGACTATGCAATTAACTGATTCGATTCAATTCATTCAATGATATCATTAAATAGAACATAGAGTGATGATTACCAGACGAAGCAAAGGAGCTTCGGGATTCGCAATGCGAGTTAAGGCTATGTCGAAGCTGAATAGATCCGACTTGGCTTGAAATCGGAGAGCAATGTCGAAAATTAGAGAGTTTCAAATTGCCAGAATGAGCAGAAATTTCGGTGGATTTGAAGGCGACAAAGGCCGATCTGGCAGCGGAATAAGTAGCCATGGAAGCTCCGGTGATTGAAGCGCGCGCGCACGCGAGAGAGAGAGAGAAGAAGAAGAAGAAAATCGCTACAAAGACAAAGAAACGATATTTATGAAGAAGAGAAACAGAGCAATGTGTTGTGATTGATTAATTTGCTTTGGAAGCTCCGAAGAGTGTGAGAATAGCGATGCATACGAAGTGCTTCGACTATGGATAGTGAGATTCGAGCGAGAGAGAGTGGAGAGTCAAAAAAGAGAATCGAGCGAGAGAGAGTCGAGCGAGAGAGATTTTGAGAGAGAGAGAGAGAGAGAGAGAGAGAATTCATACACCACCGTTGGAGACAAATTTGGGAAATAAGATTGAAAAATGGGAGATAGGTCAAGTTTTTAACAACACAACTGGGTGATTTATTTATTCTTTTTTAATGTAAAAAGTGATTTTTTGCGACAGCTAAACAATCCGTCGCAAAAAAAATAAACAAAAAAACTCGTAATTCTGGTAGTTTCTAAAGAAGGGACAAGCCACACTAGGGGATAAAACTCCAACATGCTCACCCCACTAGCCTTCAAAGCTTGTCTCACTAAGCAATGCGCAGCTCCATTGGCTCCTCTTCGAACAAACCTTACCTCAACGGCGATGAAGCTCTGTAATTGGCGTTATCATCAGCTGAAAACATGGTTTTTGATTTATTTATTATCTATATATATATATATAAGAAAAAAGGTCTTTTAATGACAAGGTTTGTGGGAGCTCTAAACCCTCAAATTAAATTTTATGATTTTTTGATTTTTTTAAATAATAAAAAACATTCTCTTGGTTAAACTCTTATTTAATCATAACAATAAAACTCTAATTATTCCATAAATTACGATTTTTAAAAGAAAAGTATGCTCAACTATTTCAAAATTTAAATTTGTGTGCTACTATATATGGAAGCAATTCACTAAAACATAATTATTTTTTATTTTTAAAAAAGTCTATTGGTTAACTCTAATTTAACCATAACAATTAAACTCTAATTATTCCATAAATTATGACTTCTAAAAGGAAGGTATGCTCAATTATTTTAAAATTTAACTTTGTGTGCCACTAATATGGAAGCAATTCACTAAAATCTAATTATGATCATTAAAAAAAAAAAAGAAGAAACCTCTAATTATTCCATAATTTATGATTTTTAAATATATATTTTTCTATTTCAAGATTTAAAATTATGTGTCGGTAAATATGATAAACAATTCAACAGAATCTAAATTTTTTATTAAAAAAAATAAATCAAATGGTCACATTATCTATGCTATAACTAATATATAAATCTTTTTCAAAATTTATAATAATGCTCCTTTCAAAATTCAATATAATAAACTTTTAAAATTACATTTTTTTTTATTTATCTTCAAACTCACATACTAAGTTTCTTGATTGATTTTTATTTATTATTAAAAAAAATAAAAAAATCTATTGGGTAACATTTTCTCAACAATAATAATATAACTATCTAATGATTTATGAAATTTGAAAAGAAAGTATACTAACCCATTTCAAAATTCAAAAGTTAAAATCTAATTTTCTCATAATTTATGACTTTTAAAAAGAAAGAAGACTACATCAATTTTAAAATTGTGTATCACAAATTATGAGAAACAATTCACATCTCCCATAAATCTTCTCTCTTGCACTTATTGGATTCAAGTCAGATTAGAGTCGGTGTTCATCAAGTGTTGTAATTATTAGTAATGGAGCAATTGTGAAGAATTCAATTGATAAATTTTTTCATTGTAAGTTTATGGCTTTTTATAAAGATCAATTTCTAACTTTAGCGTCTCACATCCTTATTTCTATTATGCATCTAACAATTATATTAATTTGTCAAAATTTATTGCATGCTTATTTAACCTAATGTATTTTATAAAATAAATCTCCAATATTTTCGATCGAGGTTCAACGGTTTAAAATCTATATTTATCAAGTACATCAATATGGATGACAGAGGTTATTGAGAACATGTGCATATTTATTAACAAATTTTTGTTATAAGTTTATTCTTCTATTGGATGATGTATATGGTTGTAATATTACTTATGCATTTATGTTTTGTAATTTCCATGATTTCAAATTTCAAAATTTTTATAAGGTTTGCGTTTAATTTTAAGATTTTATAGTTAGTGCACTTTTTCTTAAATAATGTTTTACTTATTATATTTTTATATTATATTATATTATATTTTATTCTATGACTAAGTTCATTTGGTTGTAATTTTAAATTATAATTTATTTGATATTTTTATAGCTTATTTAGCTAAAAAATAGAGGTTTTTTAAACTACAATTTGTAACTTCTTTTTTTTTTCTTTTTTCTTTTTTTAAACTTATTTGAAATCCTTAAATACATATGAATATAAGAATCTCATATATTTTGTCTTAGTAATAACTTTTGAGGCATTATGTATATTTACACAATAAAAATGTTATATAGAATATCAAAAGTTACATTGCACCAAATAAATTTACAATTTATTTTAATTTAATAATTTAAAATTTTACTTATGATTTATAACCATTTTATGGGCCATGCCAAACATTAAACAAAATTTAAAAAACACAAGGTGCATTTAGATTAGAGCCTAAGTTACATAAGTTTAATAATGACCGTGAACATAGTGCATTAACATGTGGATAGTTTTCCTATAGCGATCCAAATTTTTGCCCAACCTTTATTGTGTTCCAGACTCGGGATCTGTGGTTGTGTGTTGTTGTCTATATCTTATTTCCGTCCTCTAATCCTTTGTATTTGAGTTTTGGGACGTGATGGGTGAGCTTGGAACAGGTTGGTTGTGATTTAGTACAAGTGGTTGCTGCCCAGGTTTTGACCTCTTCGCTCGAGCGAGGCTTCTTGCGCTCGAGCAAGCCTTGGGTATTTGCTTCTTCGCTCGAGCGAGGCTTCTTATGCTCGAGCGTACGTCTACGTCTCTGTAAGACCTAAAGGTTGGTATTCTTCGCTCGAGCGAGATTTCTTGCACTCGAGCATGCGTCTGCGTGGATGGCTGACCTGAAGGTTCGCATTGTTCGCTCGAGCGACGCTTCTTACACTCGAGCGAGGTCTTTCATTGTTTCTGGTTGTTCGAGTGACAACTCGTTCGCTTGAGCAAGCCTCGCATATATCAGTTCGTAGCAGCGTGATTTTTATCACTTTTTCATCCCCTTTTCGTTCCGAACCCTAAACCCGGCTGTCTCTCTCTCTAAACACTCTTTGTCTCTACAAATACACCTTGTTCTTGGGTCTCTCTACCCTAGTCCCCTTGTTAAAAAGGTAGAACATTGTGTGGGCTTCATTTTGATCCAAAGAAATTCAAGTTTGGAGCATCTTCAAGTTTCACTTTTCATCTCCTTTGAGTTTCTCCACTTGAGGTAGGGATCTTCTACACTTGTTTATGATTTTTAACCTAGGTATTTGTGTTATAAATATATGGTGAGTTTTGGGATGTTCGGAGAAAGCCTAGGGTTAGGTTCAAACTTATGAAAGATGGGTTTTTATGTGTTGTTGTATATTTGACCATGGGGTTGGAATATGAGGTGGTTGTGTTAAAATTGATGAATTTGATCTTTAGGTTAGTATTTGGAATAAGAGGGAAATTTGCCCTAATATGAGCTAAATAATTAGGTGGTATAAATAATGGAATTGGTGTTGGAAATATGAAATTGGGAAGTTGTGTGAATGAGTGGTGTGGCTAGATTTGTTAAATCACTCACCTATGGAAATTTGATAAATTATCTATTTAAAAGACTGTATATCTATTTGGAAATATCTGTTTTGGACTATCGGTGGAGGATAGTCGTGATTGTTGAAGAAACTGCTTGTGGATTAGGTGAATTGAAACATGTCGTTTAAATTTACCTCATTGGATAAGATGGTATGATTGAGATGTTGGATATGTGTCATTGATAGTCATTGTATATGACGATGCTTTTAATACATTGCATATGTACCATTTGTTTGGAAGGAGATAGGAGATGGACTCCATTTATAATTAAGTTGGTCGGAGTGTCTAGGGTGAAAGTCCCGAAATCTTGTGCATATATGGGTGCCGGTTCCCTCGGATGAAAATTTCGTAAAATGGCAACATTGAAGTGCTTGTGTATACATATATGGGTGCCGATTCCCTCGGATGAAAATCCCGTAAAATGGCAAAATTGAAGTGTTTGAATAAAAGTTGTATTGAATTATGAATCATTGAGTTGTAACCTCATTTTGGGATTGTTTAGATAACAATGACTTGTCTCATGAATTGGCTCGAAATTTACTTGATTAATATGAATTGAATAGATGGAAATGGAATTGAGATATGGGTATTAGTAATGAATGAATATGGACAGAATGTGAGTTGGTTATGAATGTGGAACATTTACTTGGCACTTATATCTTAGTTAAACTTCATATATTGTGTTATGATGTTTCTACTAGGCTTTGGCTCACCCTACTTGGGAAACCATTTTCAAGTACAATTGACATGCTCCCTCCAAGAACGTAGCATGGGAGGACTTAAGAGCTGGAGGCTATATTTTGTTATTTTTACGTTTAAATGTTTATTCAAGCCAAGGGCTTTATATGTATAGAGTTAATCACACTCTCTTTTGTTGTAACCACGTATGTCTTTGAAAGATGTAAGCCCGTAGGGCATTCGCTTATGTTAAACTCTTTTGTTTTATTACTTCATGTAATGAAAGGATTACTTACCCTCTGATTTATGTAACTGTTATTTATGTTATTGTGGATCATATCTATGATGTTATATTTTGGGGGCGTTACAACTTGGTATCAGAGCGTACTGGGTTTGAATACTTTGGGTACGTGGGAAGTGATTATTACCACAATGAGTTTGTCTCGCTTAATTGAGGCATTAATATGCATTGTATACTTATGTGATAACATGCTTGTATGACAATATGGGTATGGGATTTAATTTCTAGGATGCTGGCCGAGTCCATGGGTTTCTAGGAGTCCTATTGGAAAGGCAATTGATCACTGTCGTTTCTAATCGGAACTCTAGCAACGCTGCGAGACAGTCATTATCCAAAAATAAAATTCGTATGTGTTTATGTGATTATGTGTTTATGTGAAGTGATTTATTATTGTCCAATATGTTAGGACGCGAATGAGTTAGCTTCGACGCATTTGTGAATGTGCTAATCTCTTTGGGTTACCCTTATTAGGATGTCTAGACGAGGAGGTAACAATTTCCCTCCTTCCACACGGAAAGAATTGCAGAGACAGTTTGTGGAGTTGCGCCAAGGTACTACACCTTTGGTACAGTTTGAAGCATGGTTTGCTAACCTGTCGAGATTTTCTCCGGAGTTGGTGGAGACTGAGGAACTGCGCTGTTTGGAGTTCGAGAGTAGGTTGTGTGACAACATCCGCGAAAGGATTGTCGGGTCTTGGCATAGAAGTTATAGTGTGCTTATCGAAGCTGCGGTTCATGTTGAGGCAGCGGTATTAGCCATGGGTCGGAGTACGGAGGAGGCCATTTCGGTGACTCCTGTAACTCGGGGTGTTGGTAGGCCTTTTAAGAGGCAGAGGGGTTTTAACCCACAACAGTTTCTGAGAACATAGTTTAGCTCTACATTTCCAGTACTGAGTTTGGGCTCGGGAAAGGGTAAGCAAAGGGATCTCACTTGTTTTAAATGTGGTCTGCTGGGCCACAAGTCTCCAGTTTGCCCACAAAAGAAGAGAGCAAGGTTGGTAGTTCAACCAGTAGTTGCACCATCAAGATCATCTCGTCAGCCAAGGGTGGGAACAATCGAGTGCTCAATGGGGAAACAGTCATTCGGATCCTCACCAGTTCAGCCTTTGGACCAGTCACGTATGCGAAAACCACTTACATGCTGGGGGTGTAATCAGTCAAGTCATCTTAAACGTTTCAACACCCAGCCGGGGGCTTCTTTGGGAGTTTCGCAACCCAGTCGGGTTCAACCTTATTCGCCTGGGCAAGGGCAATACCGTTATGAAAAACAAGTAGGCCAAATTTTGAGGGCCTCAGGAGAGTCGAGTTCTCAGACCCCTAGTGGGGAATTATGCATTTGTTCCAGGTGTGGCCAGCCTGGACACAATAGTACTTCCTGTCCGTGGCTTGTGAGCTCTTAAGGTACTTTCGGCTCGAGAATAACCAACTTTAGCAGTCCAGAGAGGGTCAATAACGGTGGTAGTACCAATGGGATGATTTTGTTTTGGTTATGCTATTTTGTAACTGGTGAATTATCGTTTTGTAATCATTGGGCTCTGTTATGTAACCAATGTGTTTTGTGAATGTTGAAACATCAAAACTGCTTGTTTATATGTATGTACCTTTGCTTGTTTATTTCCATGGATTGGGCAAATTGGAGCATGTAATAACTCTAAAGTCTTATTAATATGGTAACTTATTGTAGAATCAGAAAATTTTCATATTAATGCACGTTTATATGTGTGATGTGGTTTGGAAAGGTGATGGCTGATGGGCCATAGTTTGAAATTAAAAAGAGTTATTGGGGGATGTATGTTTTGGTCAGAGTTACCACGGGGCAGGAATAGTTATACTTGCCAGGTGTACGTAATTTCATAAGCATTTCTTATTTGGTCTTATGTGCGTGGTAGAGACATTGGTCTACTGTCGTGGGAATTCCTCGAAAGGATGTGAAGTGTGTGAATGGCACTGGGTTTTGAACATGTAACATGATTTTTTAAGGATGAATAGCATATAGTTTCCTTAGGTATAAACCTGTACCTTTAGGGTAGGTGACGTTATCGGATCTTCATATTTTCTGATTGCTTGTTTCTTTTGAAGGGATTTAGTCTCTTATCAAAATTATGGTTGTTAGCATCGGTGAGTGGTGTGTTGTGGGCAGCTGGTAATATATTTCGGGCTGTAGTATAGTGGATGCTTCGTAAGTTGTAGGACTCTTTTATTATGTTTGAATGCGATAGGTGTGTGCCTTAGTTCTGGTTAAGTTAGGAGATGCTGTCGAAAGGGTTGGTTGGGCATATAACCCGTGGTTAGGACGTGACCTGTGTGTAGGGTCACCGTGGTATGGTGGTTATGGAGGAAAGTTTGGGATAATGGCGAGGAGGGTGAAGACTTTTGCTTATCTAGGGAGTTAGGATGGTAAGTCTTTGAAAGGTCAGTGACATGCCGTTGTGCCGGGGCATGGTTCACGGTAGCTGTTCAGTAGTAGCGATGGCCAGTAGACTGGCATAGAGGCTTAGTATTTTGATTGTACTCTTCTGACGAGTGACAAATAGAATATGGAATAAAGAGTTGACCTTGTTGGTCATCGAGGGATGGAGGTGTTATGTTTACTGGTGTGCGGTTTGAACAGTTACGTAGTAATGATAGGTGTTGTGGTGTAATAAGCCTTGCTAGTTAACTTGGTGCAAGGGAATAAGTATGTAAATTTCGTTATTGTAAATTCAGTCGAGGTTGTAAGTACATTCTCAGAATGAGGGATTCAGTGTGGGTGTAAGATAGCGTGCATTAAGTAAGGAAATTATGCTAGTATGGTATGTAATAGTGTGTGGTTCGTTTGTTGTTATTAGATGATGTAAAGAAAGGGATCGGTCATAAGGCAATCCCAGGAGAGTGCCTTGGTAAGGCAGTAGTGTGGTTAATGATGGAATTGAGTAGGTTAATGTTTGATAATGCTGGACCACTTTGGTGTGGGTGTCTGTTGTCCAGTTTGGATAGTGGAACTCCAAGTGAGGCAATAAGGTTGTGTGGGGTTTGAAGACTGGTACGGATGAGTAATATTGGATAGTTGGTTGGTAAATACTTGGATCAGTTGACATATGGTCACCACGGGAATAGGTCGAAAGTGTGGGTTGTGTAATTAGATGGTATCTTGTTATGGAATATAACTTCCACATGGATAGTTGGAAGGTTATTTTGAGTTATAGTAACTGGTTTGGAATTTCGGGTGAAGAACTTCAGCCTTATAAGTGCTTTGCGCCTTTATGTGATTGGTGGGCGTGCAATTTCTTCCCTTGTGTTGTTGCGTTGTTGGCATTTCAAAAATTTTTAAGGGTCCCCATCATAGAAATTTTGTTTTGGGTATTATGTCATCACTGTGAGTGTAACGGTTTTGTTGGATGACTATGTTGTGATTCACATTGGGAATGTTGATGAATAATTTGGAGGAAGACCAAAATTAGGTACTCTTCGTAAACTAGAACGGTTTTGGGTCAAAATGTGAAATTGCGATTTCTATTTCTGGGAAAATAATTTGAAGATATCTGAGTTTTGCCGTGACTAGTTGTTAATGCGGTGTTTAAATTGTGACGGTGTGAGTCCGAATGCCTTTTTGGGGAAAATTGAATATTTTGACACAAATGAGGTAAATGAAACATTCTCTTTAACCTGAACGGAATATCTTATGAGAAGTTATATTTTGATCTAGCCTGAGTTGCTGGTTACATGTTGTGTGTCTTTTGGCAAAGACTTGAAATTGTCAGGCATTAATGTGCCATAACGTTATTGATTATCCGTGTTTAAATTTTGCGTTCTCGTTCCACGAGAGCTGGCCAATAGCCTTGTGTGTGAGTGGTTTTCTTTTTCCCCTAGGTTGGAGTGTTAAGCACTCAATGGTGATTTGAGTATTGTAAGTAGTCAAGTCATGGTGGATGTCTTGGAATGCAGTAGTTGTTGAAATTGTCGTTACTGTTATTATTGTTAGCGAGTCTTGTGAAGCAAGACTTTTCCATTAATTAAGGTGTCATGGAAACATCTCGGGATTGAGAAAGAAACCTGGGAGCATGAATTGAAGTCTGTGAGAAATATCCAAACTTATTTGTTGATGTTTGAACATATGTCAAGATTTTAGTTTTGTTAATGAAATGTAAAAGCATTGTATATGTTTTAAAGTATGAAATATTATGTGTGTTGTACCATTTTGAAAACATTGTATGTGTTGTATAATTTGGGGAACTTGAGTTGACTATAAACATTGTAAATGTTTTTGAAATATATGAATTGTGATTCACTGTTGAAACTTGTGTATCGAGTTAATGAGAAGAGGTGACCGGAGAATGAGTCATGTTGATTAAAATTGATAAGATTATCACAGAGGGAATAATTTGATTGTGTTGGCACTTGTCTTGGAATTTCGGGGACGAAATTCTTTAAGGAGGGGAGGTTATAGCGATCCAGGTTTTTCCCCGACCTTTATTATGTTCCGGACTCGGGATCCGTGGTTGTGTGTTGTTGTCTATATCTTATTTCCATCCTCTAATCCTTTGTATTTGAGTTTTGGGACGTGATGGGTGAGTTTGGAACGGTTTTGGTTGTGATTGGTACAAGTGGTTGCGTCGAAGCACAACTCCTGCCCTTGAACATGCCGATGTTCTTTGGGGTCTGGTTCCTTGGTGCGATGGGTCCTTCGAGATTCTTCCCTTCTTGACTCTCCTCGGCCAACCTCCCTCGAAGGCCGGTGAGAGTGTTTTTTGCTCCTGGTGTGCAGGGGGACTGTAGGGACTGTTTTCTGCCCATCTTGTCGGGCATCTTTCTTGGTCGCTAGAATCGGCGTATCTTGCAACAGGAATGGTGGCTGCATGACATTGTTCTGCATCATGAAGTTGACGACCGTTTGCTAGTCCGCCAATTTGTTTGCCATTCCCTTCATCTTGTCGTCCCTCCACAGGCATCTTTACTTCCACACCTGGAGGTCATCCTCATTATAATACTCGCTTCGGTCTGACCTCTTCGACGTGTCGCCCTTCTGGCCGACGTCTTTTTCTCCGCAATTCTTATCTTGAGTCTCTTTGTTGCAATTTTTTTCTTCGACGTCAAGGTCAATAGGTTTCCCACTCCCAATGGGAGTGTCGTCCCCAACCTTCTCTTTCTGTCCGTTATTAGCCATCTATTCTCCTTTCTTTCCCACAGACGGCGCCAAATTGTGTGAGTGAATTTCTAACCACACTACCAAACTAGTATTCAACTGGAGAGCACTCGTAGAATAGATGGCGCCTGAATGACCTGTAACAGAAAGATGAGATTCCAGCGGTGGTTCGTCCACCGGGGGGCACTCCGACAATCAAGTTAGTTATCTCTCAAAGATAGCAAAAGTGTTTAACTTACTATTCTGAATATCAAAAGCGTACCTTAGACCCATGAGGGTGCCTCTCTTTTATAGCCAACACAAACCTAGTCCAAATGGACTCTGGATTACTGCTAATCTTGGACTTCCAATAGGATTGGGATAAAACTCTCTAAGAGTCTTATCTTTACCCAAACTGAAATCCTCTCCCATTCTAAGACTCTTGTTCCTTATCCGCTTATCCCAGATTTCGATATCTTCGGAGATAACCTCGGCCTAGCTGAGATCATTTCGGCGTCATGACCAAGACACGTGGCACCCTGGCTGGCACTCCGGTGACACCTCGGCCACTTGTCGTCATTCAAAATTTATGTCCCCACATAAATTATTGCAATGTATATTTGAAAAACGTTCAATCCTTAATGGGTTGATAATCGCTAGGCTAGAAGCTCCTTGGATGAAAAAACAGTTTTTAAGAAAATTCTTTCTCTATAGATTTTGAATCTTTAGTCATATATAAAGATCTAGTCAACGAGTGTTCACAAGAAGAAAAATACAAGATATTTTTTTACTAATTGTCCGTTTGTTTTGCTGGAAAATATTTTTTGTATTTTCTGGTATTTGATACAATAAAAAACGAAAGTTTAACAAAAATATATATTGAAATAGTTAGCTAAAATAGAAAAGTGGATTTTTGAATAGCTATTTTGACTAAAGTCCCGTTTGGCAACAAGTAATATAGTCATAAAGTTATACAAAAGAGTTAAAGATTCATTTTCACTTTGTCTATTTTTTTTTTTATGCATTTTCGTAAAAAGTCACTAAAAAAAGTCACTTCCATCACTTTGTGGCATGAGGTTATGGATTCAACTATTTTGTAAAGGAGTTTAATATCCTCTGTGGTGTTTAGTTCTCTCACATTGTATTATAGGAGAGGTACGTAGTTCATTTCTTCTCAAAACTATGTTGGGTTTCTCTTACTAATTACAGAGAGGAAAAAGAATATCAACAGAAAGGAAAAATTAAAAAGAGAAAACTACAAAATTTAAAAAGATAGGGAAAAGAATTGAACAGATAAGGAAAAAAATTCAACAGATAGATATAAATTTGAACAGATAGTAAAAAAAAATTGAACAGATAGAAAATAATTTCAGCAGATAGTCAGCTAAAAAAAATTAAAAATAGAAAGTTCACCAGTGTGACCAGATCTCCTGCAAAGCGACTCTATCAATTCATCCAGGGAGTCACGTTCATCTGTAGTAGTTGCTATAATATTTGATGGTAATCCTGTGTTGTTATTAGAAAATATAGCTTGCCATGATTTATTAGCTAATGTGCCATGCCCATTATGTGGATTGGCCATAAGGACTAGTAGTAATGCTGAAAACAGGAAAAAAACACAACAAGAAGAGGAAGTGAGCTTGTCTCAAAATAATAATCTTAATGCCCGTATATATAAGTTTATTGAAGAAGATGGAGGTGATTTGAGGTTGTGTGATGATCTTTAACTTTTCAAGGTTTTGTGTGATCCTCCATTGTGTGATCCCTTATTTGAATTTTTTATTTAATAAAATTAATAGAAAAAATAAATAAATTTTTAGGCGAATTACACTAACAGTCCCTATAATTCAAGGGTAAAGTCGTCAATTTGATAAAATATAAACTAATTTGATAAAAATAAATGTCAAAAAAATATTTTTGAATTTTTAAAAATAATTTGTACTCACCAAAGATAAAATTATGTAAAATTGATAAATCTTTTAGACATTTATTTATTTACCAAATTAATTTTTATTATGTAATGAGTGGTTGTTACACTTTTAATGTGTAATCGATATATTTAATATATGAAATATTTTTAGTTTTGCATTTTTTGATTTAATGGATTGGTTTAATAATGATATCAAAGTTGTAGCCATATTTGACTTTTGGAAAAATAGAAACTAATTTAACTAAAAGTCAAATATGAAAAAATGGGAATATCGATTCACGCGTAAAATCCATTATGATACACATGAAAATCGGGAGAAAATCATAGTATAGGCAAACATGAAAAAATGCATTACGACACACAAGTAAAATCCACGCGTGAAATCCATTACGCCACACAAGGAAACACAGTATGACCCACATGTAAATATCGATTCACGCATGACATCCATTACTCTCCTATCAAACCAAAGTGACACAAGACTCAAACTATGCGGACCGTTAGTATAATTCGTCCTAAATTTTTATGTATAACAATAAAATTATTTGAATTGTTTTTTAGTACCTAGTTTCTACGCCAAGGGATAACATGGCCAAAGGAACTTTACTAACAGAGCTTTTGACCTTGGAAGGTTCAGATTTTTAGTACCTTTGAATTGTTAATTGTTAATTGAAATACGTTTTTGATATTTTTAAAAATTATTAATTGATTTGATGATACATTAATAAAAAGAGTTATTTATTGTATGATTAGAAACTTGAAGGAGTAAGATCTAATTTTCAAAATCATAAGGAACAATATGTAAGGAGATGTTTTTGTGACAAGATAAACATAGTCCGTTATGTTCACATAACTGTGAATGTGAATGAGGTTGCTATTGTGTGAACCGGGTAAAATGGGATGGATAATCTTATGGCGGAGTTAGGGTAGACTATGGTTGTTGTGGCATTCTGTGGGAGGTTGTCACACATAAAATCCATAACGGCACATATGAAAATCCATTACGACGCATATGGAAATCCATTATGACAAACATGGAAGGAAGGAAGAAATGATTTACAGCACACAAGTAAAATCTACGCGTGAAATTCATTACGCCACACAAGGAAATGCAGTAAAATCTAAGCATGAAAGCCATTACACCACACGAGGAAATGCAGTACGACCCACGTTTAAATATCGATTCACGCATAAATCTGTTATGACACACATGAAAATCAAGGGAAAATCATTGTATAGGCAAACATAAAAAAATGAATTACGGCACACATGTAAAATCCACGCGTGAAATCCATTACGCCACACAAGGAAATACAGTTCGACCCATATGTAAATATCGATTCACGTGTGAAATCCATTACTCTCCTATGGGACCAAAGTGGCACAAGACTCAAACTATAAGGACCGTTAGTCTAATTTGCCCTAAATTTTTATTTATTCTCCTATATAACAATAAAATTATTTGAATTGTTTTTTAGTACCTAGTTTCTATGCCAAGGGATAACATGGCCAAATGAACTTTACTAACAGAGCTTTTGACCATGGAAGGTTCAGATTTTTAGTACCATTGAATTGTTAATTGTTAATTGAAATACATTTCTGATTTTTTTAAAAACTATTAATTGATTTGATGATACATTAATAAAAAGAGTTATTTATTATATGATTACAAACTTGAAGGAGTATGATGTAATTTCAAAATCATAAAGAACAATATGTAAATTAAATAAATTTTAGAGATATATTTGTAGCTTACCCTAAATAAAATATATTTTAAAATACATATATATTAAGTATTGGTTTTTATTCACTAGCTGATCGAATTTAATCTTGTCTGACTAACACTTTCATCAATATCATTTATACGAGAGTTTTGGTTGATTTAATTGAGACATCTTACTGAATGTTATAAATTGTTTGAGAATAGATATTAAGCTTATCGGGAACACATTTATGGCATGTTTGTTTAGGATTGGACTATTAGTGAGGTTATACCTATAATGGACGAATTGTTTGGACGGCGAATAATGGATGAATTGATAGTCTAGAAGGATTAATAATCATTTACAACATTCGGATTAACGTATGGAATTTAAGAATTTGTCCACGGATTGTTGGCAGAGAAGATATGAAATTGCATAAATGTTGACTTCTCTTTACACTTTATCAAATCATCATCAACATGAAATGAAAAAATGTAAGGGGCAAGACACAAGACACCCCACGTGGGTTGTCTCCCATATTCATTTATTATTATATATATATATATTGTAATTATTCTAACATTGGTTAGGTTGAGGGTATTTATGTAATTTCATAATTATATATAAATAAACACTCTTTAACCTCTCAAAATTAATATCACCACATTACTAATCTCCTTATTCACTCACACCATATTCATAATCTCATCTAACCTAATTCGCCAAACAAATGTTGCCTTATATATTAATACTTATATTTTAGATAGAGATACCTATAAGCATATCAACAATGTGTTTTCTTATTGCATTCCTCATCTTATCCCTTATTTTTTGTAATTAAAAAAAGAAATTATTTTGATAAATAGTTTAAAAAGTTCATTACTTTTCTAAATATAGTTAAATTTTTTAGAATATTCACAAAAATAAATAAATAAATAAAACTCTGCAATCATGCATATATCCTATTTGACTTACCAATAATGTTACATTCTCCTAATTTGTTACTTTTAAATGATCTCTAATGATGTGGTATTGAGATTAGATCCCACATGATGAAATAATTGACAAATTAAAATTTGACATTTATTAAACACATTATTAAAAGTAATTTTTCAAAATGATAAATTAAGTAACTTAGGGAGATAGTGACCATAAAAAAAAATATTTGGGAGACAGTGACCATAAAAAAAAAATTGGGTGAATTTAGGGAGACAGTGACCACCAAGATTTTTTTGGGTGAATATGACCACAAAGTTTTGTTGGCTCCAGCCCACTTGGAGGAGTAGTTAGAGGTTGGCTCCAAGTCAAGAAGTAGGAGGGGCGGCCAATTACTCCTCTTCCTTGACTTTGTTCCCTCTCATTTGTGTATAAATTGAGGTGATGAGGAATGGATGAAACACAACACAGACAGAGCAAGACAAAATCAGAGAGTGTGTGTGTAAATCTGTAGAAAGTGAGTGTGGGTTCTGTAATCTCTCTCCGGGAAATTCTATAGTGAAATCTCTCCGTGGACGTAATCAATTGTCGAACCACGTAAATATCTTGTGTCTTTTCTATGTGTGGTTGATTTTTGGTGTGCCTAAACCTAATAAGTGGTATTAGAGCCTCGTTGGTCGATTTTCAGAAAAACATGGTGTGTTTTTCAAAAGCTGCCAGAAATCAAGTTGCTCGAAATTTACTTTTGAGCATACTAGAAGGAAGCTCTCGACAAGAGGAGTCTAGAACTGCAAAGCAGAGCCCCAAACGAGGCTCTACACGCCCTTACGCACCACCTAAAGAAGGTGGGTGAAGCCTAGTTGTTGCCACGCAGTTCACGCACCGTTACCTATACCGGCGTGTCATCCCAGTTGTATATACGTGCCCCACGCACGACGAGTGTTCTGCGCGTGATAGTGATGTCACTGCCACGTGTCAGTGCCACATCAGCGACATGGCAGCGCCACGTTAGTACCACGTTAGTACCACGTTAGCGCCACGTCAGTGCTACGTCACTGCTACGTTAGTCTCATTTGACTGTTAACTGGGCGAGTTGACCCAACCCGACCCGACCCAGAGGTAGAGGGCTATCCGGTGCTATGTGGCTAAGGTACATCCGCAGATCTAAACCATCGAACTTATTTTGGCTAGATCTGAGCCATTTGAAGTTCGATTTTGGCAAGCCCATAGTGGTTTCCAATTATTTGGAGTATTCCGAAGAGATCCGTACAGCCAGGTTTTTGAATCAGAGTTTCTAAAAAAAGTAAGAAGACGATGGAGGAATTCACATCAACTTCAGGATCCATGATCAAGTTGAATCCTTCCAATTATACAATTTGGAAGCCACAGATGGAAGACATCCTATATTATAAAGACCTGTTTGACCCTATTGCTCTAAAAAGGGTTAAACCGGAAGAAGTGAAGGATGAAAACTGGATAAAGATGAACTAGAAAACTGTTGATTGTATCAGACAATGGATAGACCACAGTGTGTTCCACCATGTCGCCCAAGAGACAGATGCATATGTCTTTTGGACAATGTTAGAAGGAATGTACCAATCAAAGACTGCCCAAAACAAAGCCTTGGTGATGAGAAGGCTTGTAAATCTGAAGTTGAAGAATGGTGTGTCTATCGCCGAGCACACTAATGAATTCAAAAATCTGGTGAATCAACTTGTAACCGTCAAGATGCCCCTGGATGATGAAATGCAAGCAGTTCTATTGCTTAGTTCTTTACTAGACAGCTGGGAGAAGTTGGTGGTTTCTCTTAGTAACTCTACACCGGAGGGGAAGCTGGCCATGAGCATGGTCACAGACGCCATGTACAATGAGGAGACAAGGAGGAAAGACATGGGAGGTAATCAGTCCCATGCTTTTTTCACAGAAGATAGAGGCAGAGACAAAGGTAGAGGAAGAAGCAAGAGTAGAAACAGATGGAACAACAGGAGTAAATCCAGAGACAGTAAAAGTCAAGGTAACTCTAGCTTCACTTGCTTTCACTATGGCCAGGGGGGTCACATAAAGAGGAACTATCCAAGCCAGAAAGATAAAGGCTAAAGCAGTAAGTCAAAGGGAGATGAGAACACGACAGCTATAACAATTGATGAAATACTTCTTAGGTGACTGACCACAGCTGTATAGAGTGGGTGATAGACATAACTGCATCCTATCACGCCACTTCCCACAGAGAACTCTTCAGCACATACAACGTTGGAGATTTTGGCACTGTTCGAACGGGAAATTCTAGCTATTCGAAGATTGTGGGCATTGGAGACATTAGTATTCAGACTAATGTAGGACACAAGCTGGTTCTCAAAGATGTGAGTGAGGCATGTTCTAGATTTGCGCTTCAATCTTATCTCCGGAAGTGACCTGGACCAACAGGGCTATACAAGTACATTCAGAAATGGCCGTTGGACGCCAACAGGAAAAGCTTTGACAATCACCAGAGGAGAGATGTCTTTAACACTGTACAAGACTCAGACGAAGATCTGTCTGCGAAGTCTTAATGCAGCAGAAGACAAGGAGTCACCAAACTTATGGCACAAAAAAATGGCACACATGAGTGAGAAGGGATTGCATCTGTTGGCAAAGCAATCCAAGATACCCTTATCCAAAGGGAGTGCCCTGAAGCCGTGTGATAATTACCTTTATGGCAAGAAGCATCGAGTATCATTCAGTTCAACGAGCAAGAGGAAAACAGAAGTGCTCAGTATGGTATACTCGGATGTTTGTGGCCCAATCGAAGTGGAGTCACTTGGCGGCCGCAAGTATTTTCTAACCTTCATTGATGATACATCAAGGAGGTTGTGGGTGTATTTCCTACAGACAAAGGATAAGGTATTCCAGCACTTTTAGGAGTTCCATGCAATGGTGGAAAGAGAGAACGGGAAGAAGTTGAAGTGTCTTCGCACAGATAATGGTGGCGAGTACACTTCCAATGCTTTTGAAGCATATTGTGCTGGTAGAGGTATCTAGCACGAGACAACAGTTCCCAGTACCCCACAACACAATGGTGTGGCAGAAAGGATGAACCGCACTATTGTTGAAAAAGTCAGATGCATGCTCAGAATGGCAAAGTTGCCAAAGTCTATCTAGGCTAAAGCCGCCGTACAACCTGTTATCTCATCAACAGGTCGCCTTCAATCCCGTTGAATTTTGCGATATCTAAGGAAGTCTGGTCCAGAAGAAAGATATCATATTCTCACTTGAGAGTCTTCAAGTGTAAGGCGTTCGTACACATCTCCAAGGAAAACAGACAGAAGCTTGATGACAAGTCCACTCCATGTATATTTGCTATTCAGATGCAGCATTTGGGTACAAGTTGTGGGACCCAGTGAACAAGAAGATGTTCAGGAGCCGAGATGTTGTGCTCTAGGAAGACCAAACAGTAGCAGATTTTGAGAAGTCTGCAAAGTCTAGAGATGTCATCACTCCAGACTTGTTCCCATCTCTTGAGCCAGCACAAAATGCTAGATGTGATGATGTGCAACAAGAAGTGCCAGAGTTGCAGGATCCTATGCCAGAAATTGAGAATCAGGAAGAAAGAGATGAAGACTCGGAAGAAGAGGGTGTTGAGCAAGGGGAGAAACCCCCTCAACCAGAGGCAATTGGGCCTCAGTTGTGGAGATCTGGAATAGCTACCGTGCCATCAACCAAATATTCTGCTTCTCTATATATTCTGATTACTGATAAAGGGGAGCATGAGAGTTTTTTGGAAACAAAGAGTCATACGGAGAAAGATTGTTGGATGCAAGCCATGAAGGAGGAGATGATTTCTTTGCAGAAGAACCACACTTATGAGCTTATTTCACTTCCAAAGGGCAGGAAGGCATTAAAAAACAAATGAGTGTACAAATTGAAGAAAGATGGCAATGGTAAAATATTGCAGCATAAAGCTCGCTTGGTGGTCAAAGGTTTTGGGCAGAAGAAGGGAATTGATTTTCATGAGATCTTCTCTCCAATTGTGAAAATGACTTCCATTCGAGTGGCTCTGGGATTAGTAGCTCGCTTGAATCTGGAGGTAAAACAGATTGGTGACAAGACTACCTTTCTCCATGGTGACTTAGAGGAAAAGATCTATATGGAGCAGCCAGAAGGGTTTGAAGTTAATGGAAAAGAAAATCTAGTCTGCAAACTGAAGAAGAGTCTCTATGGCTTGAAGCAGGCGCCAAGACAATGGTACAAGAAGTTTGATAAAGTTTGATTCATTCATGGTGGATCACAAGTACACAAGAACGGTAGCAGACCAGTGTGTATATTTCCAAAGGTTTTCGGATAGAAACTTCATCATCCTACTATTGTATGTCAATGATATGCTGATCATCGGACAGGATACTACTATAATCAACAAGTTGAAAAAGGACTTGTCGCAGTATTTTGACATGAAGAATTTAGACCCAGCACAGCAGATTTTGGGCATTAAGATTGTTCGTGACAGGAAAACCAAGAAGATATGGCTGTCACATGAAAAATATGTTGAACGGGTTATTGAAAGGTTCAATATGAAAGATGCCAAGCCAGTCAATACTCCTCTAGCTAACCATTTCAAGCTGAGCAAGAGTTCTTGTCCCTCGTCTACAAATGAAAGAGAAAGGATGGAGCCAATTCCTTACTTATCTGCAGTAAGGAGTTTGATGTATGCAATAGTGTGTACCCGGCTAGATATAGCTCACGCAGTTGGCATTGTGAGTAGATTCCTCGCCAATCCAGGAAAGGAGCATTGGGAGGCAGTCAAATGGATTCTTCGGTATTTGAAGGGAACTTCAAAAATGTGTCTATGTTTTGGGGAAGCTGAACCAATTTTGGAGGGTTTTACAGATGCCGATATGGCGGGTGATCTTGATGGTAGAAAGTCTACATCAGAACACCTTTGCAGTGGGAGCTGTTTCATGGCAGTCCAAAGAACAAAAGTGTGTTGCTTTATATACAACAGAGGCAGAATACATTGTTGTTGTAGATGCTGGAAAGAAAATGTTGTGGTTAAAGCGATTTCTCCAAGAATTGGGTCTACAGCAGGAAGAGTACAAGATACATTGTGATAGTCAGAGTGTAATCGATCTGAGCAAGAATTCCATATACCATTCACGTATAAAGCACATTGATATCCGGTATCATTGGATACGAGAAGTGATGGAAAAACAGCTGATGAAGTTGGTGAAGATTCACACGGACAAGAATCCTTCTGACATGACGACCAAGGTTGTCACCAGAGACAAACTGGAAGTTTGCAAGAATCTGACCGAGAGAGACTTCAAGTAAGAAGTCGGTTATCCATATGGGCGTAGAGGGGGAGAATTGTTGGCTCCAGCCCACATGAAGGAATAGTTGGAGGTTGGCTCCAAGTCAAGAAGTAGAAGGGGAGATGGTAGGTGGCAGCCCTCTCAATTACTCATCTTCCTTGACTTTGTTCATTCTCATTTGTGTATAAATTGAGGTGATAAGGAAGGGATGAAACACAACAAAGATAGAGCAAGACAAAATCAGAGAGTGTGTGTAAATCTATAGAAAGTGAGTGTGAGTTCTGTAATCTCCCTCCGGGAAATTCTATAATGAAATCTCTCCGTGGACGTAGGCAATTACCGAACCATGTAAATATCTTGTGTCTTTTCTGTGTGTGATTGATTTCTGGGTGTGCCTAAACCTATCAAGTTTTAGGTCGTGCAGTTAGAAAAAATGTTGCTTGATTATGTTGGAGTGCAGCACTAGGTCCAATTACTGTACACAAAAGTAGTTTTTGTGTATCATACCTCAACGTGTATTCTATTATGATGTGATTTATTTATTTATTTTTAATATGATGTGATTTTTTTATTTTATTTTTTTCAGATGTTGGGTGGATGTAATATTTTACATTAAATTATTTATACAAAAATTAGATTAATCTTTTTTAAGATTTAAAAATTATATTAAATCCCATCAAATTTGACATAATTATATTTAAAAAATTTAAAATTTTAATTTAAATAAAATTTAGCTAATTTTTCAATAATATTTTGTCAGTTGTATGAATAAAAGAATAATATTAATTGTTTAATATTAAAATATATATAATATATTCGTATTTATTTTTGTGTTTACACGAAAATTTTATAATACACATTTTGTTTTTGAATGTGTATCATATGTCCAGTTATAACTTTTGTAATCTTTTATTATAACTCATTGGCCCCGTTTGTTTTCAGATGTAGAATGGAGGAGATTGATAGTGAGGGGATTAATAGTGAGGGGACTATTAGTGAAGGGATTGATAGTGAGGGGATTAAATAAAATTGTGTTTGTTTTGATGATGGTTGTTAGTGTAGGGATTGTTAAATTATTTTTATATAAAATAAATATAAAATAAAAAAATACAAAAACATAAACATTAATGTTTTAAAAAAAATACCCAACATGTAAAAAAATTTAAAAAATAAAAATGAAATAAAAAATTTCCAGAAAAAAATAAAACAAATAAAATAATAATTTTTACTTAACAAAAAATATAAAAAATTAAATAGCGCAGACAAAGCCTTTCTAGGCGCTGTTTGTCCTTTCTGCTCTTCTCTATCATGGGAAACTCAAGAGAAGAACAATTTCGAGTCCAAAACTACCAACAAGCGCATTTTGATGGCTTGATGATTTCGAGCACGTTTGGACAAAATTTAATAAATGCAATGGAAAACCACTATTCGCTTCTATCATGAAGACTCAAAGAGGAAAGTTGACACGCACCGAGTCTTATCAATATATCATGGATTGATAAGTGACAATTCTCAAAACGATGGACTCGGCATAACATCTGGCTGAATCCAATCAACTCTAAACATTTTCTTTTTGTCTATTTCATTGATTTTAAGCCAATTTTATTAATTCTTGCCATTCTTTAACCAATTTGTCCAAAGCGATGGTTAAGTCCACTACATGAGAAGAGACCTCAAATGAGAAATGATTCTTGGCATGAGAGAGAGCCTATGCCTTGACGATGAACCTCCATAGAAATTAAGCCATTGAGCATAGGTCTCTTTCCCATGCCTTGAATAACCATCGATCGTTTGAAATAACTCTCAAACAAAATAAAAGAAGAAAAGAGAGAGGTTGCAGAGGTGATTGCAGGATCAATTATTAGAATGAGACTCTTCAAAATAAGAAATTAAACAAATGAAGCTATCAACTCAAACAACTCGATGTGTAAGGCCTAAACAACCGAAGTTATGAGGACATACAATACAACAAGCAAATATTCGAAGCATAAACTAATTTAACAAACTAGGACAGCCCTAAACAGCCCCAAATATGTTTTTTTTTTTTTAAAAAAAAAAAAAAAGAGCATTGGACAAAAATTATGCTAAGGAGCACAAAAAAAGGTAGGAACACTACTAAAAAAATACTTTTTGCGACCGCCACATGCCCAAAAAAAAAAAAAGAGCATTGGCCAAAAATTATGCTAAGGAGCACAAAAAAGGTAGGAACACTACTAAAAAAATACTTTTTGCGACCGCCACATGCCGTTGCAAATAATAGAAACACAATCGCAAAAGACTTTTTGCAACGACCTATGCGACCATAGATGAGGGATGCAAATGTGAGGGTGGCAAATACTTTTTGCGACGGCAAAGCAACAGTCACAAATTATTTGCGACTACCTAAACTACTTTTTGCGATAGCTATTTTGCCGTCGCAAAAAAAAAACAAAAAAATAAAAAAACACTTTTAGCAACCATTGTTTTGCTGTCGCAAATAATTATTTATTAAAAAAAATCATATATGGCTTTGCTGCTACAAAAAAAAAAATCAAAAATCAATTACAAGTACCAAACAATTTTTTGTAAATGAAAAATAACAAAATTAACAAATTAATTAAATTTATAATAGACATTATCCATTAACCATCCTTAAATACACTGTACTAAAAACTTCAAGTCTTTAACTAGTGTCTCTCCTAAAGTTTTTAGTGCATTAGCTTGCTGAGAATCAAAATAGTCTCGAGGATCCTGATCCAAGAAACAAATTAAAAAATACCTATTTGCAATCAAAACTAACATGTGCCATTTTTTTTTAAGAAGAAATGCATACCTTAATGAAAAGTGGTGCCCATGGAGGGTCACGATGTGACTGAAGGTCCTCAATCTCAGCCAACTGAGAAATCCTATCTAAGCGTTCCTGGTTTGCATTCCCATCAGATGCTTCATTAGCTAATTCAACTGCATAGAAACTCAACGATTTAGTGTTCAAACGGAAAGAATAAAAAAAGAAAGAGTTGGGGGGAAGACAAAGCACTATATCAAACTGAATTGCACAAGGAAAAGTAAACTATGCTAACCCTATTTTGACCTGGAAAGAGCTTCAGCTACAGACCTCGTGTCTCCCAAGTTTAAATTGGACCCTAAAGTCATGGCGTTCAGAATTATATAACATCTACCCATATGCATAATCATGTGCCTATATCAAGAGAAAACTAAGATAACCTTCCATGTTATGAATATAAATGGTCCTAAATTTCAAGGACTAGAAATATAAAAGAAAAACTAAAACAACTGTCAATTAAATTTATTTATTTATTTTGTATTTTTTATTTTTGGGGCATAGTTTGAGATTATAAAGCATTTGTTAAGTAACATTCTGAAAATAAGACAATGTTGACAGTTGTGCATAAGAAAATTTACTAAGTGATTATTTCAAGGAATCAATACTTCAAACTTTTGATGAATAGATGTCAAAAGAATAGTCCATCAAATAATTCATTAAAAAGATTCAAAAAGCCCTTGCCTGGGCTTCAAAAAGGTACACATAATTAGATTTGCCTCCACCTAAATAAAAAGCACTGTCACAAAGGAAAATAAATAGAAAAAAGGAAAACAGGTAGAAAGTTTGAATTACAAACATACCAACAGGGTCTGATGAATTAACAATAATTACATCATACTTTCCTTCAGGTACATTCTGTGAAAATTCAACAGTTGCCACAATAATGAAAGGAAGATCAACAGAAAAGTCTAGCGATATAATCAGCTGTACAATTAGAGGCGTTAATTACGTAAAATTATTAATAACCTAGATTAATGGATCCATATAAAATGGGTACTAAGATTTCAGATGCACATATTCACTAAACTGCATGTAAAAAATAATCAAAAAGAGAATATATTTTTTTCACCATAACAATCATGTGTAGTTAGACATTTAACTTCAAATGTATCTCTAAGTACATATGCCTATTAAAGTTCAACTAGAATAAAAGAAAAGAAAAAAAGAAGCTGCTATGGATTCAAAAGGTTCTTCACACTTAATTGCATTATAATTTCAATAATCTAAGTATGCCTATATGTCATTTGAAATTAAATTTGAATAAAAATAGAAACAATAAACTCATCATGAACTATGGAACCCATGATTTATGAAAATTACAGTTTTGGGGGATTGAATTGAACAAAGGGGAAGATGAGTTATCGTCTCCTGATAGACACATTCATCTTTCTCAGTCAACTGAACAATGCCATCAAGCACAAGAACTTTCCCATATGGTGAGGATTGCAAATAAAAGAACCAGTATTAGTAGGAAATTCATAAATAAGACAATAAATGGCAGAAAAACAGAAAGCAAGTCATCACTGCAAAGATAGTCTACTACTAGGAGATGAAAATGTTGAACCTCAAAAGCTAGGATTTCTTGGTACTCTGATATATCCTTGTACAAAATCTTCTCTACTTTCATTCAATGTGCTCCTCCTACAAGTGAAAACTCAAACTGACTTAACCATGGCCGTCGAATAATAAATCTGGAAAAACACTGACAATAAAAAGGGACAATTTTATTTTTATTTTTATTTTTCTTTTTCTTCATTTAGAAGGAACACCAAAACACTCCACTCAAGCCCTTTAATATAAGCATAGGTAATTATGAACAATCAAAATTTCAATTACAATTTATCATATTGCAAGCATGCCTTACATTACATCTAATAAAAAAGTACATTCCAGCATGACTCTTTGCTCTCAAGGATATATTGATGAATGAATTATAAGTTTTCTGGCCTCTAATATGTTCCAAAGCTAAAATGATTTATATATGTCGGATAAAAAAAATGCAACAAAAATAACATATACCTGGCCACATTGGGTTATTGAAATAAGTTCGCTTGCTAGCTTTACCTGTAAAAATCGAACAAAGAAGAAAATGAGTCAACAAACACCACCCTTCGACTATCATCAAGCAAATTAAAAAAACTGTACTACAAGGAAAATAAGGATGTTGGAAAAAATGTCCAACGGAAAAAACAGAAGCAAAGAAGTATAAAAAATAATGACTAGAGCATGATTCAGGTTCGGAGAACCATCTAGAAACAACTATTGAATGGCATTTAGCCTCAAGCTTAGTGTTTGAAGCCCTAGCCTTCAAGCAACAGGAAGGGATAATAGCCTTATCCAAATCATTCACATTGTCATTCGCCTTCCTATCCATAATCTTTTGGCATTCCAAATCTTTTTCTGCGCCGGCCTCCATATATTATCTTATCTGTATTCAAATTGATAAAACAGAACTTAAGAAACCAAAAGGGCAAATTTGTAAAGTTGGTTTTAAGGCTAAAGATTACATATGGCCAAACCATGTATATCTACCAGATATGCTAAGAAAGCATAAAAATTTCACAAGTTGAGACATAGATGTGAGACAGTGATACCATTTTGTGAAAATCCTCTTTGCACTTAGGCTTTCTCAATATCTATTGGTTGGATTTCCTCTCTCTCTCTCTCTCTCTCTCTCTCTCTCTCACACACACACACACACACACACACAAACACACCCCCAATAAATTTGGTTTCAAGAATGCTTGAATTATGTGTGTGATCTTAATTTGAGACTAGATGTTATGCAGGTGCTTTTGTTTAATTCTTGGTCTGGTGCTTCATGGTGAATTCTTGCCAGGATTTTTATTTTGAAGGCAGATTCATTTGCTGGTATTGTCAATCATGCATCACTTTGGAGTACTATTTGGCATTTGGGAAGAAAAAACGGAAAGATCAATCACGAGTTCAACAATCACTACACTAATTAATTTAATGAAAATAGACGAAACTAATTGATGAAGTTATGAAACAATCATGTAGTTAACACTACACTAAGATCAATCATGAGTTCAGCAACATGCACAAGATGACAACACAGTAATCCTAAAAATTAATAAAAAAGCTTGTAATCCTAAAAATTAATAAAAAAGCTTCATCGAATCTTCAAGTAGATTATATATGACTTACAGAATAATAGATGGATATCTAGTGGGTTGGATACTGAAGAAGGGATGAGGTGGCATCTGCAGCCAAAATAGGAGAAAGAAAACAGCAAGTGAGAATTAATGTTATGTGGTTGTTATCTTTGAATGAATATACATATACTATGACATATAATAAATACTCAAATTCTCCATTGCAATTCTAATCATTCAAAAAATAAAATAAAATAACATAAAGGAAAATTAATTTATAAAAAATCCAACTCTTATTCAAAACAGGGAATTAATAACATCAAGACATATTGAAAAAATCTAAGGCAGCATTTAGGCAAACACGTAAAAAAATAATCTGACTTGCTTTTAGGCAGACACATATACATGCATATTTTTTGTTCTGTTTTTTCTTTATAAATCTAGATTTTAACCTTTGAGTTTCGCTTGGTTACAATACTATAGCTCAAAGTCTCTTGTTCATTATCAACCTCCTCTTTTTACCTTTGCTATACCTAGCAATTTCTTACACACAAACACAAACTTGACAAATAATTTGGTTCCTTGCTATTCCTTTTGAGATTGAGATGTCTTTACAGCAAGCCTATGAATTATTCCATTGAATTTTCTTGTTCATTTTTTACTTGTATATTATTTAGAGACAGACAAATGAGCATCTCTTTTTTCTTCTTCTTTAATTTTATTTATTTATTTTTTTGTGAATTCTCTACTCCTATTTATTACATTTTTGGACCTTCTTGGCTGAATGATTGACTCGTACAATAGAAAAATCTAGTAATAAGGAACAAAATTGTTTTCCATGCAAACTTGCTTTCCATTACTAACCAGAGAAGAAACAAGTCAAAATAGATTGATCACAAAATAATCGCAGAACAAAAAATAATCGAATTCAGATGTGTGTATATAAATATGCATGTCTATGTGAGAAGATTTGAAAATAAATAGAAACTTTTCAGATGAGAAAAGAAAGAATTACAAATAATTGAAAACCAAGATTTCCTAAGTTAGATAGAGAGAGAAGCAGAGGTGATAGATTACATTAAACCTAAGAAATTACGAGTGACTATGCAATTAACTGATTCGATTCAATTCATTTAGTGATATCATTAAATAGAACATAGAGTGATGATTACCAGACGAAGCAAAGGAGCTTCAAGATCCGCAATGCGAGTTAAGGCTATGCCGAAGCTGAATAGATCCGACTTGGCTTGAAATCAGAGAGCAATGTCGAAAATTAGAGAGTTTCAAATTGCCAAAATGAGCAGAAATTTCGGTGGATTTAAAGGCGACGCAGGCCGATCCGGCAGCGGAATAAGCAGCCATGGAAGCTCCGGTGATTGAAGCGCGCGCGCGAGAGAGAGGGGGAGAGGGGGAGAAGAAGAAGAAGAAAAAAATCGCTACAAAGACAAAGAAACGATATTTATAAAGAAGAGAAACAGAGCAATGTGTTGTGATTGATTAATTTGCTTTGGAAGCTCCGAAGAGTGTGAGAATAGCGATGCATACGAAGAGCTTCAACTATGGATAGTGAGATTCGAGTGAGAGAGAGTGGAGAGTCAAAAAAGAGAGTCGAGCGAGAGAGAGTCGAGCGAGAGAGATTTTGAGAGAGAGAGAGGGGGAGAATTCATACACCACCGTTGGAGACAAATTTGGGAAATAAGAGTGAAAAAGGGGAGATAGGCCAAGTTTTTAACAACACAACTGGATGATTTATTTATTTTTTTAATGTAAAAAGTGATTTTTTGCGATAGCTAAACAATCCGTCGCAAAAAAATAAACGCAAAAAGTCGTAATTCTAGTAGTTTCTAAAGAAGGGACAAGCCACACTAGGGGATAAAACTCCAACATGCTCACCCCACTAGCCTTCAAAGCTTGTCTCACTAAGCAATGCGCAGCTCCATTGGCTCCTCTTCGAACCAACCTTACCTCAACGGAGATAAAGCTCTGTAATTGGCGTTATCATCAGCCGAAAACATGGTTTTTGATAATGCGGAATTGAACCTTTCAGGATCTTGAATTCAATTCATCTCAAGAATAAAACGAACATACCTTTGTCAGCCATTGAATTAGAGAAGTTGAGAAAATACCCCTAATAATTGAACCTTGAATTCTTGGCTCACCTTTTTTTCTCTATCTCTCTTAATTATGATGATTATAAAACTTTGAGTGATGGAAAAATACTACTCTTATGAAAGGGAAGTCACCTATCCTTATATAGAGAAGAGAAAAGGGCCAAATAAACTCTATCAGAAGAATTCATGTCCATCAAAGTTTCCTTCTTATCTTAGAAGAGTAATTATCCCATATTTAAAATTCTAATTACTAAATTTTATCTCAAATATTGGCTTTATCTAATTGTGGAGTCCAAATAAAATAAAACATGTAAAAGATATGTAGGCTACTGAGCCACACTAGAAAATAAATCCAACATTCTCCCTCTTGGCCCATTAAGCCGATTATGATGCAACTATGAGTTTTTTCAAAAATATGCAATTTATAAAAATTTTGACTCATTGGATTCCACACTAAAACTTTGACACGTGATCACGAAATTTAAAAAATAGCCAATAGGTTCAGATATATTAGAAAATATAATACTGTGATTACTTCAAATCACCAATGTGAGTCATAGCGGTTATATAACATTTATGTCATATTTCCTTCTATGCACCACACCATCGATAACCTTCACTAACCCAGTCCATTATCAGGATACGTAATTATTTGCCTGAAAGCCCCCTGTAATTTGTCTTATTAAGACATTTCTTGTTTATCAATATTCAAATTAATGTGTACACACACTTTTAGAAACAGGAAAAATAAAAACAAAATTATAATTGCACAAATAGTGTCAAATAAAAATAAGCACTTAAAATTAACTATACACATCATAGGTTGCTCAAAAGACCTATCCTAATAACATGCTTTTTGTATGTCTTTGATGGCAATCCCTTTGTGAATGGATCAGCAATCATAAGAGAGGCGCTTAAGTTTTCAATTAACACTTGTTCTTTCTGGACTCTTTCTCTAACAATTAAATACTTCACATCCATGTGTTTGGAACCACTGAGTACTTTCCATTCTTAGAGAAGAAAATTGTTGCGATATTGTCATAATATATCTTTAGCGGCCTGGCAATTGAGTCAACAACACCAAGTCCTGAAATAAAGTTTCACAACCATAAAGCATGATTTGTAGCCTCAAAACATGCCACAAACTCAGCCTCCATAGTAGATGAAGCAATAGTGGATTGCTTCACACTTTTCCATGAAATTGCTTCACTAGCTAGTAGAAAAACAAAATCTGATGTAGATTTTCTACTATCAAGGCAACCAACAAAATCTGAGTCTGAGTATCCGGTCACTTCCAACTGTTCTGATCTCCTATAGGTGAGCATATAGTCTTTCGCTCTCTGGAGATACCTCATAACCTTCTTCATTGCTTTCTAATGTTCCATTCCAGGATTACTTTGGGATCTTCCCAACATTCCAATTGCAAAACTAATATCTAGTCTAGTACGTGTATGGGTATACATCAAGCTCCCTACTGCTGATGCATATGGAATGTCCTTCATTTGTTTTCTTTCGAAGTCATTCCTTGAACACTATTTTTCATTTAATTTATCACCCTTCATGATGGGTGCATCACTAGCTGCTCCATATACATTTCTTCATCCAAATTCCCATTTAAAAAAATAGTTTTTTCATCCTTTTGATGCAACTCTAAGTCATAATGAGCTACCAATGCTAGGATGATTATAAGCGAGTCCTTCTTAGATATCAGAGAGAAGGTCTCTTTATAGTCTATGCCTTCTTTTTGAGTAAAACCCGTGGCAACAAGTCTGGCTTTAAATCGTTTGATATTGCCTTTTGCGTCGTGCTTGGTCTTGAAAACCCATTTACACCCGATTTTTTTTACAATTATTAGGCAATTGACGAGATCCCCAACACCATTCTATTCCATGGATTTTAACTCTTCATTTATAGCATTGACCTATTTAGTAGAATCATCAATATTCATGGCTTGTAAATATGAGACTGGATCTTTGTTAATCCTAATATTAAAATCAGATTCTTGTAAATACACCATGTAATCATCTGGAATAGCAGGCATTCTTTCCCTCTGAGATCTTCTCAGAACTACCGGTTGTGGTGGTTCTACAATATTTTCAATGATGGTATCCTCATGAAGTGGTGAAACATGAGGTGGTGAAGGATTTTCATTATGTTGTTCGTTTTCCTTAGCTTGTGGAATAGTCTGAGGAATAACAATTTTTCGATAAGGGTCAAATGTTGGCTCATCCACCCTAATTTCCTTGAAATTCACCACTCGTGTTTTCTCACTTCTACTAATTTCACCATTCTAATAGTTGAACCTTGTATTCTTGAGAGTCCAAATAAAATGAAACATGTAAAAGATATGTAGGTTATTGGGCCACACCAGAAAATAAATCCAACGGCTAACACCTATAAAAAGGTTAATTTGGTAATATAACATTATATCATTTTTTTTTCTTCTATAACCAAACAAGATAGAAAAAAAAAATCAATATCATTTTATTTATTTTCTCTCTTATCTAAAATAAAAAATAAAAAAATTCATAGATTTATATCTGCAGCTCGACTATAAAAATAAAAAAATAAATAAAAACATAAAAAAATTAAATTTTTTCTTATAACTTACCCGATCATCTCTTTCTTTTTCTATCATAAGTTGGGAAATTCTAATATACACCTTTAATTATGTTATTTTTGTTTTCAGTTATGACCAATTTTATTTTTTAGTTATGTTTATATTGTGTTTAATTATGATATTTTTTAATTAAATTATGATTCAAAAAATTAAAATTATACTACTTTTGTTTTTAATTTTGGTGCATAATGTTTCCCATTATAAGTTATCAAAGATAGTTATTTCCTATTGGGAGGTTCGCAGATTAAGAGTTTGTTTGATATGTGTTAACATAATACATTATTTTATTTGGATCATAATCGTCTTATTTAAGTCATATCGTCTTTTATTTAAATCACATCACTTATATACCACATCACTTCAACTCTAACCTGCATTTCACAATTTTTATAAAAAATAAAAATTATACTAATTTTTCCAAACAACCCTTATATCGAAGTAATTTTTGTATGCGGATATAGAATATACCATGTGATATATTTTACTATTGTAATTGACTTTAACAGCAAGATTTATTATGACTTGTTTTGACAACTCTATTAAAAGTAATTTTTTTTAACTTTTTAATTTTTTAAATTATATAATCTCTTTATTTTTTATACATTTTTTAAAAAAATCAAAAAAATTAAAAAAAATAATTTTTAACCTACATTTTAAAATAAATTTATATTTATGTTGAATATTTAAAAAATAATAAGTGACATATAAAAAGTTTCTCCTTATATGGCAGATCGACTATCAGTTTCCTCTCTGATTTCTCTCTCTCTCTCTCTCTCTCTCTCTCTCGTACATTTCTAATCTTCTCCATTTCAAGACCTAATTTCATGTTCACAAAATTCCCCAAAGTTGAAAGCCTAGCCCAAATCCTCACTGCACACCGCTGCAATGCCACCAGCTATTCCACAGATATTAGACCAAGTAAGCATGAATTCCAATTATTTGTTCGACCCTTTTTTTATGTGTAAAGCATCGATTTTCCTTGCTTGTCTCCTTTCTCTTGATTTTTCATTGAACATTTTCGTTAATATAGTGCTAATGTTGTAATGCTTATATGCCTCTGCTTGTTACTTTGTTTCTTATTTTGTTTTAGATCGCTCATCCATGTCTCTCACTCTCTCTGTTAGTTTCCCTGAGATGGACATCTAACCAGAAAAACTATTATTCATTTTTTGTTTGTTTGAACCAAAATCACAGATCCACATAATAGAGATGTAGATGTTTATTTCATGATCAGTCTTTGTGAAACAACTGCATTAACATATCTTTATTTTTTGAAAATTTAAAACAATTAAGTGATATTTTAAAATTCATATTGGCATCACATTTACAAACTTTGATTTTGGATTTGAATTTGAATTTGAATCATGTGTTATATAACCTTATAAATTGAAATAATGATCTTCATTTCAACCATATAATAGAGAAGATGTAAATAAATAAATAAACATTATCACTACTTCACACTTGAACTTTCAAGTCACATTTATAATATGTTAAACCACACTATGAATACTTTAAGATTCTTATACACACAATAAGCATTCAACTTGAGACACTACAACAGGACACAGGACCTATAGGTGTATTTACTGTTTTAGCTTGATAGTTGTTTCACCATGAACAAAAACCCATCTATTTACCAGAATATTGGGACACTGAAACTTTAATGTGTTGACAGTATAATGCATTGTTGTGATTTATAAATATGCAAGCATGAATAAATATGTCAAAAGCTCCTGTTGTGAACAAATATGTAATTTCTTTATGAATAAATATTGTGAGGTTGCACAAGAAATTGAAGTTTGTCTTGGATATGATTTGGGAACTAAGAATATAGATCATGTGACCTAAATATATGTGGCCATGGCTGTCTAGGGTTGGGCTGTCTGAAAATTCATGCACCTTCCAAAATTGTTACCTATGAAGTATGGACACTCTAAAATCAGAAGAATGCTTTTACCTATGAAGCATGGACACTCTAAAATCGGTGCTGTGGCGGTGTCCGACACGAAGACACACCGGGGACACGCCGGGGACACGTATGGGACACGCTAGATGGCGTGCCCCTTTAATTTAATGAATTTTTTATAGGAGACACGGTGGGGACACGCGTGTCCATATCGAGACACGGCATGAGACACGGCGGGGCTCATTTTTAATTTTGTTATATTTATTTGGGGTCAATGTGTAATATTTATAAATAAATAAATAAAAAAAAACTACTTCATTGCTCTAATCATAACAAACGACAAAGAGTGAAGGTAAGCCCCTCTCTCTCTTACGCTCCATCCAGTCGATTCGCCACGTCCTTGAACTAGTCGATCCACCACCTGCATCCAATCGATCGAAGACCCCCGACCTCCATCAAGTCGATCGAAGACCTTCGTAGACCTCCATCAGTCGATCGAAGACCCAGACCTCTATCCAGTCGAGCTCCATCCAGTCGTCTTCCATCTAGACGACTTCGAAGGTAAGCCCCTCTCTCTCTCACGCTCGCTTTCGCTCTCTCTCGCTCTCGCTTTCTCTCTCTCTCTCTCCCTCTCCTCGAAACTGTTTATTATTTATTATTTTTTTATACGTTTATATATATATATATATATGTAACTGTATTTAAAAAAAAAAAGAAGTAGAGGTTTACGTATATACAATATGTAAAATGTCTATAATTTGAGACATTTTTAAGACTATTCTCTTTCTTTTTTTCATTTTTTTCCTTTTAACGTGCAGCGGACTTGGTTTTTGTTTATAGCAACCACCGTCTTTTATCAAGGAGAACCCCACAATCCCTTGAAGGAGAGACCAAGTTATGGGATATTGTGGGCGACACATTTGATTCATTGATGATGTTGGGATGCTTGAGGTTGCAAATCTCTTACTTGATGAACCTGAGATGGAGGTTGTGTTGTTTATGGATGATGGACGTGCAAACGAAGAAAAAATGGTAATGCTAATGATGATGAAGACGTGCAAGAAATTGGATGAAGCTTGAATTAATGTTACTATGTTAGTATTTGTTAATTTTTATTTAGGATGAATGTAATATGAATCTACATAGCACATAAAAATATATGATAATAAAAAAAAATTCGCCGTGTCCCCTGCCGTGTTCGTGTTCCCATTTTTTGGAAATTGCCGTGTCCCATGTCCATGTCCATGTCCATGTCCATGTCCATGTCCGTGCTTAATAGGCTTTTACTTTACAAAAACATATAAAACAACTACGCATTAAGAGAAGTTTCGTTCTCAAAGCACCTAGTAGTGTGCCATGTCAACCAGTGGGAATAGGTGGTGAGAAAAGTCGTGTTATGTAGCATGACTCGCATTTTGTTAAAATTATAGGCTCCGTTTGTTTGGGGTTATAGAGAGGGGATTGGGATTGATAGTGAGGTGAGACCCACTATCTTTGTGTTTGTTTTGGGAGATAGCAAGCAGATTCATAATCCCCTTCAGATTATGAATCCCCTTGGGGAGGGAATTTGGATGGGCCTCCAACACTTGGTATTAGAAATTAGTCCGCCGGACTATTTTTTTATTTTTTTTTTACATGTTGGGCATTTTTTTTTTTGAACATTAATGTTTAATTTTTTGTTAAGTAAAAATAATTGTTTTATTTGTTTTATTTTTTTTGGAAATTTTTCTTTTATTTTATTTTATTTTTATTTTTTACATGTTAGGCACTTTTTTTTGAACATTAATGTTTAGTGTTTTTGTATTTTTTATTTATTTTATACAAAAATAATTTAACAATCCCTACACCAAAAACTATTATTAAAACAAACACAATTTTACCACTATGAATCCCCTTCATTCTGCCTCTGAAAATAAACGGGTCCATAGAGACCTCTCATTAGAGGTGGTAAATGGGTGGGTTTGGGTGAGTTAAAATGAGTTATGTATTAAAACAACTCAATCCAAACTCACCGTTTTAATAAGTAGGTTTAAGTCGGTTGGATTGAATTGGGTTACATGTCGGATAAATCAACTCTACCAATCTATTTACTTTTACGAGGTGGAGATGCTGGTAGTGGATTCTTTGTTTTCTTGTTCTTGCTTGTTTATTATTCAAATGTAACTGATACCCATGTTTAACACATCTAAAGTCAAATTTAAATGTGTTTACTATATACAATTCATTTATAATATAGTTATAGATTTAAATTTAAACAAGTTTAAATGGATTACAAACAGTTGAAATTAGATATGTTCACGATTTGTCAAATTAAGTTTGCTACCTACTCAAACTTTTCCACATGAATTGAGACTATTGAATTTGTTAATGTCAAAGACAATATTTTCAAGATTTGTGGTTTTGGTGGGTAAGATTATGCTTGTTTATTTGGTAAATAATGTTAGAATGTGTTAGAATATTCCTTACTTTATTTTGATGTATATTCAGTATTCTTATTTGATGCCTTAGGGCACTCCTGTAATTATGGTGATGATTTAATATAAAAGGGGATGAGATACCACTCATACCTCTAAATTTCTCTTCTAAAATTGACAAATAATGCACTTGAGATTGAGTGGATTTTACAATGGTGGTGATGGAGATCTGATAAAGGATGGGAGTTTCAATTTCCACTAGGGCTGAGAAAAAAATTGAAAAAATAGCAAACCGGTCCGATCCAGACCAAACCGCACTATTTGGTTTGGTTTTTCCAATGCATGGTTCGGTTCTGATTATGGTTCTGGTTCTTAAAATAGGTGAACCGTATTTTACGGTTCTGTCTGTGGTTTTATAGTTATGGTTTTGATGGGGAACCAAATAGGAGTTTAGATATATACATACTAGGGGTGCGAGCCCACCCAATGGGTGTGCTTAAAATATAAATTTTAATTTTGAATTGAAAACATATCGTCTATGTTGCTTAAGTGGTGAAAGTGTTCTTTATTAAGTAAATGGTCATAGGTTCAGGTCTTCTGCCCCTCTTGTAACTACTATTTTTTTCCCTTTTGGATGGAGAATTGACAAAAGGAGAGAAGGAAGTTCTGGATGGAGAATTAACAAAAAGAGAAGCAAATAATAGTGTAGATATAGATAGATAGATATACAGTTTGTTATTTATGGTAAATGATCAAGTATCTTATTAGTATTTTATATATATCCATAAGTTGTTAACTAGTTGTTTATAGTTGTGTTATTGTATAATAGTAAAACTAGTTTTAAACAATTATTTACACAATTTTGTTCGTAAAATGATAATATATTGCTTGATCTTTGAGCAAGTTATGATTATGTTGTGGATGATAACAAAGTTCATGAAATTTTGGTTCCAAACTGCACCGAACCGCACCACACCGCACCGCACTGCACCGCATTTTCATGATTCAGTTTGATTTGTTTCCAAGATTTTCATGGGTCGGTTTGGGCTAAATTTTATGGAATCGTAGGTAGTGGTTTGGTTTTGGTTTACTTTAAAACCAAACTAAACAAAACCATATTCACTCCTAATTTCCACCTAGAAAGCACAGATACAGATATGAGGTACAGATATGATACGATACAGATACAGCGATACAGCAAAACCTAAAAAAGTAGGATACGGGTATGGTTAGGATACGCTTGTAAAAAATAAAAAATAAATAAATTATTAGTAGTGAGTTACACATAAGCTCAAGAATGTTGAGAAATCACAGTAACTTTATGATACAAAATGCTAATCTTTAAGAATTAGGTATTAATTTAAGGCAGTAGCTAGTTTAGTTTTTAAATTTTCAATAGCTCTTGCAAATATTTCATTTAAATATCAAGTCTAATATGTTGATATTATAATATCAAAACAATCCACAACTTGACCCTATGCTTTTTCCTTTTGCACTAGTCAAAAATATTCTATGCAAGTTTATTTGCTTATTTATTTATTTATATTTAATTTTACTATTGTTATATTATCTTATTAATCCTTACTTCTATGTGGTTATAGGGGACATGCATGATACAATGAAGATATGTCAATTTGATGAATTCTACTATTTTATCTTACTATGTTATTTTTATAAAAAAACTAAGCAAAGTATTGTAAAAATATTCTATTTATCCTCGCAATGATATTATATTATGATGTTATGCAAGAAATGATACAATTCTAATTTCGTAAAAGGAGTAATATGTGACTTGGAGCATTTGATACTTCAAAATTAATTAAGAAGTATCCGATAATATGTGACTTGGAGCATCCAATATTTCAAAACTAAGTATCCAATACTTTAAAATTAATTAAGAAGTATCTGATACGTATCCATAAGTATCCAAGGAGTATCCGTATCGTATCCGATACGGATACGTCTTCCTATTTAAAGTATCAGTGCTTCATAGATTTCCACACACCAAAAATTATCACAACACATATTTTCTCTCAATATACACACTAAATGATTTTGAAATTTAATATTTTGTTCAGTACATAACCCACCATGCCAAAAGTACTCCCATCCTCTTCAACCTTCAGACATTAGACCTAACCCCTTTAACCCCCTAACCATTGTCGGCTAGCCATTTGTTGCCATGACCAGCCCCATTCCTTGACCACCCCACCCCCTCCCAAAACACCCTCTCTTGTTGTGGTAGTCAGGGGGGTTTGCAAAAGTGGGGTTCACAGTAGAGAGGGATTCGGTGTTGTGGGGGTTCACAGCAATGGGATTTTGTGGTGGGAGGGGTTTCAGAATGGTGGGAGGGAGGTTTGCGTTTCGGTGGTGGGGTTTGTGGCGGCAACGGTGGCTGGTGGTCTGTGAAGTTGTGTATTGAGAAATTGTATTTTAAAATTTTGTGGTTGTTTGGTTTAGAGGTAAAATCGTAATAAAAAGATATACTAATTTTGTTAACTCAACACTTAGTTGTGTGGAAATAGAAGCTTCCGGTAAGAACAATTATATAACTGAAGTCTCAAACACGGGCATTCAGTGGTGGTGGAGATGATTTAATGGTTAAACCAAGAGTGGGTGATTTTTTGGAAGGGAAATGTTGTTTATCAACGAATTTATTTCATCTTTTGATTTAACTTCTTATATGTGTATTTGTGCAATAAAAATCATGTGTAAGAAGTGAAATGTTTTATCACCAATGTTAAACAAGTTGAGAGAGAGAGAGAGAGAGAGAGAGTCTGTGAAATATATTATCTAAAACCAATGTACATGGTCTCCTTTATATAGGAGAAAGAAGACAAAATAAGGAAGTCCTAAACTAAGGCTATAATTAAGCCTAGGATACAGCTACACATAGCTGTCTATATATGGCGTTGTTTGCGAACAAATTTTTTTGGTTTTTTTTACTAAAAGACAAATTGGTTACAAAAAAAAAAAAAAAAAAAAAAAAAAAATCCAAACAAAATATCACATCAAACCCCATAATCATTTCACTTTTTCTCTCACAAATATCACATCCAATCACAAAAAAACCCAACTATCTTCCTAAACACAAAAAAAAATTTCTCCAATAATATCCTACAACTAAAAAACCTACAAAAAAACCACTTCCCAAACACCTACTATATATCTAAACATATCTATCTACAGACAAATCTATCTATATATATATATATCAACAGCCCCTCTCAAACTCAAGGAGGATAAACATCAATCAACTTGACTTTGGAAACAAGTTCAATGAAGCGGCCATGAGGATGAGCTTTGGTAAAGATATCAGCAGGTTGATCAGCAGAAGACATCAGATGGAGATGAACAGTACCATGAGTGACATGTTGGTGAATAAAATGGCAATCAATCTCAATGTGCTTGGTGCGATCATGAAAAACATCATTGTGAGCAATCTGAATAGCACTCTGATTGTCACAATAGAGGTTAGTAGCACCAGAGGGGGTAACATCCATGTCAGTAAGAAGCCAACGAAGCTAGAGAAACTCCTGAGTAGTATCAGCAAGAGCATGGTATTCGACTTTTGTACTTGAACGAGCAGTAAGAGATTGTTTCTTGCTGCGCCAATAAATAAGAGAATTGCCTAAGAAGAAGCAGAAACCTGTAGTAGAGCGTCGGTAAGTAGGATCCCCAGCCCAATCAGCATCAGAGAAGGCACGAAGCTGAAGAGATGAGTGAGCAGAATAATAATGACCATGAAACAAGGTGCCTTTGAGATAGCGAAGGATACGAACTAAAACATCATAATGAGGTGTACGAGGAGCCGGCATATACTGGCTGACAATATGGACAGCATAGGTAATGTCAGGACGAGTAACAACGAGATGGACAAAACTGCCAACCAGCTGACGATACAGAGTAGCATCAGAGAGTAGAGTGTCATCAAGAGGAGTAAGACGACTCTGAGTCTCCAGGGGAGTGGAGGCAGTCTTGCAATCTGTAAGACCAGCACGAGTGAGAAGATTGGAGGTATACTTAGCCTGAAAGAGAAACGAACCCGTTGAATCATGGAAGATTTCAAGACCCAAGAAATAACTGAGAGAACCAAGGTCTTTTATCTCGAAATGATGGTTAAGAAACTATTTGAGGTGAAGAATACTATCCACATCATCACCAGTGATAATCTTGTCATCCACATAAAACAGAAGCAGGGTGGTCCCTTAAGCAGTTTTCTTCACAAAAAAAACAGTATCATAAGAACTGGAGGTGAAACCACAATCATGAATAGTAGAGCTAAACTTGGCAAACCAAGCTCGCGGGGCTTGCTTAAGACCATACAATGCACGCTGAAGTTTGCATACCTTATGAGGCGGATAAGTAGACTCAGGGAGAGGTTGCATGTAGACCTCCTCTAGAAGATCACCATTAAGGAAAGCATTTTTCACGTCCATTTGATAAAGGTCCCATTGACGGGGTGGCAGCAACAGCAACAGCAATCAAGCTGCGAACAGAGGTGAGACGGGCAACAGGAGCAAAGGTCTCATAATCAATACCATATTCCTGGTTGAAGCCTTTAGCAACAAGGCGGGCTTTGTATCTCTCAATAAAGCCATTAGAGTGTGTCTTGATTTTGTACACCCATTTGTAGCCAATGGCAGTCTTGCCAGGGGGAAGATCAACAACGTCCCAAGTATGAGTTGGCTAAAGCTTGCAATTCATCAGTCATAACATGCTGCCAAAGAGGATTAGAGCGAGCCTCACGATAGGAGGTAGGTTCATGAGTAGAAAAAGTAGTGGAACCAACAATATAATCACGAAGACGAGTAGAAGGTTGTGTTACCCGGTGTGGTTGAGCAAAGGGTAGAGGAGCCAGAGAGCATGGGAGAGACTCAGGAGGTGAGGATCTCGAGGGAGCAAGAGCAGGACCATCAGAGTGAGCAAGCTCATGGGCAAGACCAATAGGCAAGGATGTCTCTAAAGGTGCAAGTAGGGGCCCTGTATCAATCTCATCAAAAAATAGATCTGTGGAAGGGTTAGTAAAAAATAGAGAGGGTGAGGAAGTGGATAAGCGGAATTGGAAGATGGAGGAAAACATTTTGTGTTCCTAAAAAACCATATGATGAGAGATACGGAGACGCTAGGAGATAGGATCCCAACAACAATACCCTTTATGTTCAATACCATACCCCAAGAAGCAACAAAGACGTGAACGAGGTTCAAGTTTGTTGTGTTCATGAGGTTGGAGAGGAACAAAACATGCAAAACCAAAGACCCTAAGATTGGTGTAAGGGGGACGAGTGCCATGCAAACGCTCATAGGGAGTGTGATTATGAATGACAGGTGTAGGGATACAATTTATAGTGTAAGCAGCAGTGCGAGCAGCTTCGCCCCAAAAATTTTCCGGACAAGAGGAAGAGAGAAGAAGAGCTCAAGTGGTGTCAAGAATATGCCAATGTTTCCGTTCAACACGTCTATTTTGTTGAGACGTGCCTAGATAGGAGCGATGAGGCTGAATACCATGACTCTAAAGAAAAGAAAGAAAATCAGAATCCTTATATTACATGGCATTGTCGGAGCGAAAAATCTTAATAGTTTTAAAAAATTAGGTTTGGACCATGTACGGGAGCCAAATATCGGACATTATCCGTACTTCTCGTGTCCAAGCTGCGCCTTCCTCTGATCGACCTGAGAACACAACGAAGGCGAGCTACCCGGCAGTGCGTTACCGGAAAACCCCTCCGACGGTCAAATCAGCACACACTGAGAGAGAAATAGAGAGAGAGAGAGAGAAGAGAGGGAAGACAATGTGTTAGTTTTTCTCTCACCAGAAGATGTTCCAAACCTCAGTATGGGGGCGCGGTCATGCTTATATACCTTCTACGTGTGCCTTTGCGTCCATTCACCTGGCGACACGTGGACCTGCTTTCCCATGTGTCAGCGCAAATACAACTAAACACCACCTAATTTAACCAAATCGCCAAACGGCGTTGGCGTGAACGGACAGCCCGGCGCCACCCCCTCTTCCTACGACCGCACTACTTCTGAGACATGCAATGCTCTGAACCGAGTTCTGTTATGACCGAGCTTGGCCGTCCTTCGTTATGACTGAGCTCCATTATGACATGCATTACTTCCACTGCGGCTCAGCCGCCCTCCGCTATAACCAAGCTCCTGCTCGGTTGGATTGGTCGGCGGAGGATCTGACCCACCTAACTCAGCGAGCAAATAAAGTGAATCGAGCTCCCAGTCCAAAATTACCCTAGCCAAATCAAACCTGGGCCTTGACTGAGCGCACTAATTAGCCTAACCTAGCTCGGCCCAAACTTGCCTGGCCCAATTTGCTCGGCCATTACCACGGCCCAAAGTTAGATTATGAAATCTCCCTCTCAATTGCCCCTTAATTTCGTCCGCGCTAGTGTGACCGGGATTACATGCCCTGGCCGGGGTCATTCATCTGCTCGGCCTTACATCGCAAGCCATTCACCGTGCTAAGTCCCACGCTCGGTCTTGTGACTTACTCGGTTGGCGCCTCGACTTACCAACCTGTCCTTTCAATACTAACACCGCTGTCATTACAAACGCGTGTCGCCCATTCATTGGCCTCAAGCAGCTAACCCAGCCACCTCACGCTGTCTCTTTAGATTCAAACTTTGGTGCCTCTCTTCCCCTCTTATATTCGTCGTTCTTCCCTTCATATCCCTTCCTCTTCTGTTCATCTTCAGTTCTCAAGCAACCCTGCGAACCAGAGCTCTCGCCTCTCACTCATTCTACTGAGATTGGAGCCTTCCCGCAAGCCCATTCTTCACCTTTGCCGTCGTTGGGGGCCCCGTCCCACTGCTTCAAGCCACCGTCCGTGCCCTAACCTATAAGTCCTCAACCCTCTACTACTCTTCATCTGTTATTCATGTTTTTATTGTATACTTGGGCCTATGACTGTCATAGTTGAGTCTAGGGTACGATGACAGTAGGTTTTAGGACTTTGAATGAAGTTAGCCTAGGGGGTGGCCATCAAAAACCATTTCTACCCCTTCTCCCTTAACTGTTCATCATCTTCTGTGATGAACACGTGAGGATTTGGGACTAACCGGGCTACATATCTTCGTTTGATCCAAAATCATAAGTGTACCGAGCTAGTTCCAAGTTTGTAGGACTTAGGCGAGAGCCGAGTTAAGAAAGCTTTGGGACGCTCGACCGGGCTAATATATGGTCCGCTTTGAGCGACCGAGCTATTGAACTAACCCAATAAGACCGAGGTGCTGTTGCGCCCAAAGTAACCGGGTTAAACTCAAGCTCGTTTGCGCGACCGCGCTATCACTTACACTTGGCTTTTAACTGCAGAGTCCTAGGGGACCAGACACCAACACAAGGTCTCTCAAAGACCGAGCAACCGTCATGTAAAATTTAATCAAACCAACACTGTCGAGCTGAACAAACCGATAATTCATGGGGCGTTACCGCTTCCTTGTAGACACGTCGAGCGCCCTTACTGTGTTCCGCGAGGAGTACGGCGTCCCGGCCGACGTACACTGGGAGCTCAGTGAAGAGGGCATAAATCCGTGGGGCAATTTAGAATCCTGCCCCTTCACCGTACTGAGCATGATCGAGGGCGGGTTGCACTTCCCGGCACAGCTCCTCATGTGCGAATTCTTAAGAACCGGGCTAGCACCCACCCAAGTATCTACCAACACCTTCCGAATTATAAACGGCGTGGCCAAGCTGAACAACCGGCTTGGTTTAAACCTGGGCCTAGCCGAGATCTTGCGTCAATACACGCTCGGTCGAACAAAATACGGCTTCAACTATTATCTGAAAATAAGGCCAGGTAGGGAAAGATTAGTGACCGGCACGCCAGACAAAGACATGAACGACGACGACTTTTTCTGGGTGACCGGAAACTACGAAACAGCTGACGTGCCCGGTTGGTACATCAGCAAGAACTTCGGTTCATCTTGTAAGCTTATCTTCCCAACTGATCTCTTTTACAAAAGTTGTTGAGCTAATTATTTTTCTTTTTTCTTCTTTTGCAGCTATTGAAGAATTGCAAGCAAACTACGAGTATTCCAACGAGGAATCAATCAGGGTCGTGTTGAGATACCGGCACCGAGACTGCCACGATCTCCTTCGCTACGTCCCCTCCTACCGCTATTCAGCACCGCGCAGGAGCAAGGTCATAGACTTCCTCCAGGCTCCATCTCCCTTACCTGACCCAAGTCTGCCAGACGTGCCCCTCATACGGCTGACCGAGGAAGAAGAAATGGCGAAAATGAGCACGATCAAGAACCTGATTACAGCTACTCCTGCCGAGATATTGAGCATGCCACCTCCTGCCCCCTCCGTCGGCCAGAGCTCAGGGACCGTGATCACTCTGGCTTCCACGGCCGCCTTCCTGAGTCCCGCCGAGCTGGCAAGCGAGCCCAGTCGGCCGACCCCTCAGCCGAGCTTGTGGCCGAACTAAGCACTGAACAAGCAATGCAGGAGGCCGAGCCAGCTGCACCGTGGAAGCCGGAGCTCAAACACCGGGACAAAGAGATTCCGGCCACCTCGTCTGTCAAGGAGGACAAGGAGCACCTCCTTGCCTTCGACTTATCGAAGACATCACTGCTACCGAGCGACATGACCGGGAGCGAACATGTTCTTGACACCCGGCTCGTGAAATCCGCAGTGAAGTCCATGACCAGGGTACGTTTCGAAATTTAACCAACTCCTTGCTTAGTTAGTCTTCTTATTTCAGCTAACACCTTTCTTATTACAGGCCATCCAGAAACAACACATGGTCATGGACCGCATTGTGAACCTGCGCCACAAAGTTACCAAGCTAAACAATGCCGGTAAAAACGTAGTCGCTGAGCTTGGCCAGGCTAAGGCTTCACTTGAAATGGCTAACGCCGACAACGCCAGACTTCTTGGCCAGCTCGGTAGGGCCGAGCAAGAGAGGAACGAATTGAAGGCCCAACTTGAAGCCGAAAGGCAAGCGAAGCAGGCCGCCGTGGACGAGGCTAACAATCTCGATTTCAAGGAGGCTGAAGACAATTATACCAAGCAAGTCGAAGCCACCAAGGACATCTATTTCAAGTCCGGTTAGAAGGCTGCTTGTGAAAAATTCGGCCAGGGATTTGAGACCGAGGTGTTCGCTTCTCCTCCCGCTGCCTTCCTGTCGGTCTATCTGATTCCTTATGCCAACAAAGTCTTCAACTCTTTGCAAGAAGAGGCGAGGACGAGGGCGGCCAGAAGGAGCCCGGTGAGAAGGACAAGGCTGTAGTTGTGGACCTAGAAGCCGCGACAGAAGGGGCCGGGGACGATTTTGCCGACCTCTCCCCATTAGCGTAGTTTAGTCTTGTCTTCTTTATTCTTTTTTTCTTTTTTTTTTTATTTGAATTTTTGTAGCCGGGCTACAAGCCCCACCTTTTGTATTGAAATTCTCAATTAATGAAAAGTTCGCATTTCACTTATATTCTTGTAATGTTTGCTGTTGTCCATCTTGCAACCGTGCTATTCATGCCCAGTGTGTTACAGACTGATTGAACCGAGAAAATTAACTCGGTCTTGAAAGATTGAAAATTATCTTGGCACTTTGTTGACAAAGTCATCAATGCATCTAGCCGAAATAAACATCTCGGTGAAAATCCAAGAGTTAAACAAATCATCAACCCTTTTGGCCGGGTACAACATCTCGGCTAAAATACTAGAGTTGAACAAATCATCAACTCTACTAGCCGGGATAAAACATCTCTGCAATAACACTAGAGTTGAGCAAATCACCAACTCTTCTCGCCGGGATAAAACATCTCAGCAAAAATACTAGAGTTGAGCAAATCACCAACTCTTCTAGCCGGGATAAAACATCTTGGCAAAAATACTAGAGTTGAGCAAATCACCAACTCTTCTCGCCAGGATAAGACATCTCGGCTAAAACCATAGAGTTGAACAAATCATCAACTTTTTTAGCCGGGGTAAAGCTTCTCGGCTTATAAGGCGGTTGCCCTTCGTTCACTACATTACTTTAAACACAACAAACTTCCTACGCAAAAATAATTCATTCCTATTACATTGGCAAATGGAGTATTACATTGTTAAATAGAGAGGAAACTTGTCCCTTTACAAAAAATTATACACAAAAGGCAGACTAAAAATAGTACAGTTTGAGATTGGCCGCATTCCATGGCCAGGGTACACTCTTGCCATCCAAGTCCTCTAGGTGGTATGCCCCCCTACCCGCCAGACTGATTATCTTATAAGGCCCTTCCCAGTTTGCCCCTAGCTTTCCTTCGCCCGACACCAGTGTGTTGCCCATTACCTTCCTTAAAACCCGGTCCTCGACTTTAAACGGTTTGGGGTGCACTCTTTTTGTTGTACTTTCTGGACAAATCTTGTTGATATGCGGCCACGTGGATTAACGCCTTTTCGCGGCGTTCGTCAGCTAGGTCCAATTCCAGGGCGATGGCGTCAGAGTTCAGTTCGGGCTCAAAATTTTCGCTGCGGATGGTGGGCATTCCGATCTCCAATGAGATAATTGCCTCCATGCCATATGCTAAGGTAAAAGAAGTCTCCCCGGTCAAGCGTCTCGGAGTTGTCCGATATGCCCGGAGGACACTAGGAAGTTCCTCGACCCACTTGCCTTTGGCTTTCTCCAGCCTTTTCTTTAATCCATCTAGAATGGTCTTGTTCGTTGCTTCAGCTTGGCCGTTGGACTGCGGGTAGGCCGGGGTGAAGTTGTAAAATTCTATCTTCAATTCCTCACAAAATCCTCTGAACAACCGTCCATCGAATTGGGTGCCATTATCAGAAATCAAAGCCTTGGGGACGCCAAACTGTGTAATCACGTTCTGCCAAACAAACCTCTTGACATCCTTTTCTTTGATAATCGCCAAGGGCTCGGCTTCAACCCACTTGGTGAAGTAGTCTGTCACCGCAATGAAGAACCTCCGGTTGCCCGACTCTGTTGGGAGTGGTTCCACTATGTCCAGTCCTCACATTACAAAAGGCCAAGGGCTGGTGAGGGGAAGAAATTCTCTGGCCGGCTGGTGAATTTGGTGGGCGAACTTTTGGCATTTTTCGCATTTTCTAACATATTTATGCGCATCTGCTTGCATGCACGACCACCAGTATCCTTGCGAAATAGTGTAGTAGGCTAAAGATCTCCCCTCGATGTGACTTCCGCACATGCCTTCGTGGATCTTGTAAAGGAAAGCCTCCACGCTGTTTGGATGAATACACTTAAGGTATGGACCGGTGAATGACTTATATAGAGCGCCAGATGGAGAGAGCTAAAACCGCTCTGACTTCACATGGACTTTGTGTGCTTCCTTTTTGTCGGTCGGCAGGGTCCGTTCTTTAAGAAAAAGGATGATAGGGTCCATCCAAGAAGGACTAAGCTCGGTGCAGAATACTTCCGTTTGCTCCGAGTCCTCAACGCTGGGTCTTGGGAGAAACTCAATCAGGAGAGGGCTGGGAGTTGATCTGTCAAACACGGAAGCTAGCCGGCCAACTTATCTGCTCGGCCGTTATCTTCACGACCAATTTGTTGAACCCTTATTGCTGGAATTTCTTGATGTGTTCTCTCACTAGAGCTTGGTATTTGGCCATTCTGTCATCTTTGGCTTCATACTCTCCAGACACTTGGTTTACAACGAGTTGGGAGTCGCTGTAGACCATCAGCTCGAATGCGTGCAATTGGAGCGCACTTTTGAGTCCAGCTAGTAGTGCTACGTACTCAGCCTTGTTGTTTGACGCTGGGAACCCGAGCGTGATAGAGTGTTTGATGATTAGTCCGTCTGGCGAGATCAAAACTATGCCTAGCTCAGCGCTGTGCCGGTTTAAGGTGCCATCTACAAAAAGTTTTCACATTTCGCCAATGAAAAGTTTCTAGCATTTTGAGGGATCTTGGGATGCTTGAAGGTCTAGGTGATCACGGTCGCTCGGTTGCTTGGCTATCTCTGCTACAAGCTCGCCGTTGTCAATTGCAACAGACGTGTCTTCATCCCCCTCGGCGATGCGGCGCTGGATCCAATAGGTTGACCTGTTATTCCCAAATCCAACGTCGCATTGCCAGGCTGAAGCACACCTCCGACTGATGGATTTGCGGACGAGCACGCAAGTTCCGTGTCGCCAACATCACTCTGTTGTGCAATTTCTGCCGTGCTTACCCCCTTCACCCCAGCTGCCTCGGTAAGATCCACCGGGCAGACTGGGTGAATTCCAGGCGAGAATTCGACAACAAAGTCAGCCAATGCTTAGGCTTTGATGGCGGTTCGGGGTTGAAACTTGATGTTGAATTGTTCCAATTCGACTGCCCACTTCAGAATTCGGCCGGAGAAATCCGCTCTCTCAAATAAGGCTTTCAAAGGGAATTCGGTCAACACCACGATTGTGTGAGCATGAAAGTAGTGCACCAATTTCCTGGAGGCCATCATTAGTGCCAAAGCAAGTTTTTCCAGCGACAAGTATCTCGACTCTGCCGGTAGCAAGGTTTTGCTCACGTAGAAGATTGGGAGATGTTGGATACCTTCTGCCTAGACGAGCACCGCATTAACTGCATGTTCAGAAACAACTAGATAAAGGTAGAGCTCTTCGCCGTGCTTGGGTGTGACCAAGAGTGGGGCGGAAGACAAATATGTCTTTAGTTGGGCCAAGGCCCTGTCACATTCTTCATCCCATGAAAACTTGGACTTCAAGGCTCGGAAGAAAGGACGGCAATGATCTGATGACCGGCTTATGAATCGGTTAAGCGCGGCTGCCATATCGGCAAGATGTTTATGCCCTTTGCCGAGTTGGGCTGCTTCAATGCTTGTATGGCTCTGATTTGTGAAGAGTCCGCTTCGATGCCTCGGTTGGTAACTAGGAAGCCTAGGAATTTCCCTGACCCCACGTCGAAGGCACACTTTGACGCATTCAGGTGAAGCTTGTGTTGTTTAAGTATGGCGAACATCTCTGCTAGGTCGGACAAGTGGTCGGCCTGATGTTTGCTTTTGACCACCATGTCGTCGATGTAAGCCTCCATTATGCGGCCGAGTAAAGGGGCAAACATCTTGGTCACTATCCTCTAGAAAGTCGCCCCAACGTTTTTCAAACCAAAAGGCATGACTCTATAGCAGAACAATCCCCTTGGCGTCGTGAAAGAGGTTATCTTACGGTCGGGTTCATGCATGGCGATCTGGTGATAACCGTGATAGGCATCTAAGAAACTGAGTCAGTTGTGACCGGCTGTAAGATCCACCAACTGGTCGATTCTGGGCAAAGGAAAACTGTCTTTAGGGCAAGCTCAATTGATCGTCTTGTAATCAACGCAAACTCGCCATTTTCCATTCTTCTTGGGTACTACGACCGTGTTTGAAACCCATCGAGGATAGTGCACTTCTTGGATTGCCCTAACTTCTAGCAGGTTTATGACTTTTTCCGCCACTATCTCAGTGTGATGAAGGGCTGATCTCCTCGTTCTTTGAATGACAGGCCGTGCGTCCGGGAAGACATTGAGTTGGTGGCAAATAAAGCTTGGATCGATGCCAGACATGTCATATGGCGTCCATGCAAATACTTAGATATTCGCCACCAAGAACTCCACCATCTCTATCCGTTCTTGGGCGGTCAGGCTGGATCCCAGCAAAAAAAACTTGTCAGGATTCTCTGTACCGATTCGCACCTCTACCAAATCTTCAACAGCCTTTTCCTCGGCCTTAGTGCCCACATTATCCAGGACACTTTGATCTTCCGGGCCCTTGATCATTTGCACGAAGCCTTTGGCTGCTCGTCTCTCATTCACAGCCGTGAAACACTACTTAGCCATGACTTGATCTCCCCAAATCTCCTCTACTTCCCCCGTAGCCGAGGGGGACCTCATGACCTGGTGGTAGGTCGACGCCACCGCCTGCATGACGTGAAGCCACTCCCTACCTAGGATCAGATTGTATGTGTACGGCACCTTTAACACCCAGAACTCCAGCTGCTTGACCACGGATCCGGCTTTGACCGGTAGGATTATCTTTTCCATTGGCCACTCCGGTTGTGAGTTAAAACCAACCAGCGGCGAGATTGCCGGAGCCAAATCTGTATCCCTGAGTTTGAGTTGCTTGAAGGCGTCATAGTACATGATCTCGACCGAGCTACCTTGGTCGATCAAAATGCGCTTAACATCGAAGTCCCTGACGCGAAGGGTGACCACCAAAGCGTCATTGTGTGGCGTTTGAATGCGCTTAAGATCCCTGCTTGAGAAGTTAAGCACATTTTTCTCTTCGGTCTTGCCTCCTTTGATCGCGGGCTGGACTGACAAAACTTTCCTCATATGTTCCGCTTTTTTATCATCCCTCGGAGCTCGCATACCCGCGCCGGTTCTACTATATCGTGGATCATATTGACCACTCCTTAGGGGGTGCTTCTAGGTCGTCCAAACCACTTGGCTCAGCCGGAGCATGGTGTGTGGCCCTGACGCCTGCATCGATGTAACGATCCAAGTGTCTGGCGGCAACCAACTCCTCCAAGTGTTGCTTCAAGGGCAAACAGTCCTCCGTCCGGTGCTCTCGCTCCCTATGAAATGTGCAGCGGTACCGCAAATTGAAGCCCTTCTGCGTATCGCCTAACTTAGCGGGAAACCAAACGTAAGCCTTGTCGCGGATTTCACGTAAACCAGACGTAAGCCTGTTTGCATTTGCAGCGTCATCACGGGGATAATCTGCTCAGTCGCTGCGGCGACCTTTACCCCGGTTTCTATGATCCGGACCACGGTCTGATTCCCTTATGCGGTCATTTGGACGGTTTGCCTTCTGTCCGACCGTGTGGACTTTTCCAGCCACCCTTTTGTCCGTTGCCACCGGATTTGTCTTCGCGGTGGACGCAGTTGCATCGTCCTCTACTCGGATGTGCTCGTTGATGCGTTGCATCAACAGCTCCATGGAAGTTGGTTAGTTCATCGTGAGCGAGTCCCTCAGTCTGTGTCCGATTAGGAGACCGCGCTTATATTAGGTGATTGCCAGGTTAGTCAGGCAATAGGATCTCGTTGTAAGTTTCCTAACATCTGGCGTTGTATGCTTTGAGGGAGTCGCCTAACTCCATCTTGACACTCAAGAGATGGTCAACTCCCTTTGGCGTTTTGGTGTTGGTTTTGAATCGAGTCACGAATGCTTCTGCCAACTGCTGCCACCTTTCGATGCTTTCCTCTGGAAGCCTCTCAAACCACTCCAAGCCTAACTCGCCCAAACTCAACGGGAAAATAAGGCACATGAGAGCATCGTTACGCCTGTATCCAGCCATAACCTGTCAGAAGTGGCTTACGTGCATGTACGGATCGGTTTTTTCGTCATAGAGCGTAAACTTGGGTTGGTGAAAGCCCGCTGGAAGGTGTGGTCTCTATCTCAAGGGAGAAAGGGGTGGTGCTCAATCTTGCCAAATCTTTGTCCAAAGGGACAGGTACAACTGATCGGGGTGGTGGCATTACGACCTCTTCACTAGCGCGACCTCCGTAGGATAACTGCTGGAGTGCCGGCACCCTTTGAGCCTTTCGCCGGCGCGCTTGTTCTTCCAAGACGTCTCTTAAGTCCTCCGAACGAGCGGAGTAAGAATATCTCGACGTCGTCGGCGGACGTGAGGGACGGTAATTGCTATCTTGCGCGCATGACTTCTCTGCCGGTGGGTCAGAGTCTCCAACCCCATAGCTTCTGTTGATGGAAATTGAGGTGTGTCGCTGATTTTGGCTGCCGGAGCGGCGGGGTTGGGTGCGCTCACTGTGGTCATCCACTCCAGCAACACCCTTACCTTTAACCTGCCGCTTGAGAGCTTCCATCTCCGTCGCCATTCTTCGGATGACGGTGTCTTGATCCCTCAACTTGTGCTCCAGGCGTTGAGCGTGCGACTCTCTTCGTTGTCGGTGCCCGTCTGGACTCTGCGAATGATCAGTGCTTCTGGCACGCTTATCTCGCGCATCTCTAGGGAGTCCTTCTGGTGAGGTCTCCAGGCCCGCCATGTTCGGAACGGTAGGAAATCCGTCTCTCCGCCGGACAGACTCTGGGGTAATACCGTCAATGGCAGACAATGGTACTTTGTCGTTGTTCGCCATGAAAGATGATCTGATGAGCTTGGAGGACAAGGTTATATCTGTCGGGCTTCCCACAGACGGCGCCAATTGTACGGGAGCCAAATATCCGACATTATCCATACTCCCCTCGTGTCCAAGCTGCGCCTTCCTCTGATCAACCTGAGAACACAATGAAGGTGAGCTGCTCGGCGATGCGTTGCCGGAAAACCCCTCCGACGGTCAAGTCAACACACACTGAGAGAGAGAAGACAATGTGTTAGTTTTTCTCTCACCAGAAGATGTTCCATACCTCAGTATGAGGGCGCAGTCACGCTTATATACCTTCTGCGCGTGCCTCTGTGTCCATTCACTTGGCGATGCATGGACCTGCTTTCCTACGTATCAGCGCAAATACAACTAAGCACCACCTAACCTAACCAAACCGCCAAACGACATTGGCGCGAACGGACAGCTCGGCGCCGCCCCCTCTTCCTACGACCGCACTACTTCCGAGGCATGCAATGCTCTGAACCGAGCTCTGTTATGACCGAGCTCAGCCGCCCTCTGTTATGACTGAGCTCCATTATGACATGCATTATTTCCACTGCGGCTCAACCGCCCTCTGCTATGACCAAGCTCCTACTCGGTTGGATTGGTCTGCGGAGGATCTGACCCGCCTAACTCAGCGAGCAAATAAAGTGAACCGGGCCCGCAGTCCGAAATTACCCCGGCCAAATCGGACCTGGGCCTTGACCGAGCACACTGCCACCGAATTAGCCCAACCTAGCTCGGCCTAAACTTACCGGGCCATTACCACGGCTCAAAGCCAGATTATGAAATCTCCCTCTCAGACCATTTTTGCAAAATTGTAATAAAGTCTTTAATTTGACAGAGACCAAAATAATTCACACCAACTTTTCTCTTTCTATGTGACTTTTCATACATCATAGTAAGTCTTATTATTATTTTATTTATATTAGCTTTATATATAATATAAAATAAAGAAGTAAATTAAATTCGATAATAAATAGCATTTTATTCATTTATTTATATATTTAAATCATCACATTCATCGCAGTCCATGAGATAATTGAAGGGAAATTGATGTTGTGCGCCTGCGCTGATCAAATTCGATTTGTCTAGAACAAAGTGTGGGCAACAAAGACCATGGCAGAGTTATGGGCCCATTTGGAAATGGGTTCACGTCCGCTTGTCAATCAAGTTCTCCTTGGAAAAGTTTTGCAGGAAGTTTTAGATTGAGTTCTAAACTTGGGTAGGGATTTATGGAAGGAAAGGAAAAGGGAAGAAAAATAGTAACAAAAAAAGAAAAAGCTAAATTTTTTTATTTTTTACTTTTCACTTTCATTTACATTTTTCCACTACAAATCTTTATTCAAATTTATGATCTAAACATAGTCACACAGTTTGCTCGGAGATGGGAATCCTTTGGCTAGTTATCCTAGTGACAACTTGATTATTTGGCACAGGATTGGTCTGGCATCAGGTTTATATATATATATACAAATTAATTGTCAAACTCCACCTAAAATTGCCTTGGCATGGGATTGGTCTTGCATGATAGGCCATGTATGCCATGAGGGGAATGAGTGCACAAAATATGCCATGTTTCGTCTTGTCCATGTTGAACTCCTTTTTATGCTGTGTTTGATTGAGGGATTTAAGGAGGGATTTAGAAAGAAAAATGAAAATGATAGATGAAATATCATTACTACAAAAACAGTTAAAGATCACATTTTGACAAATGAAAATATCTCACTTTTATTAAAAGTGATAAAAAAAATTAGATTGATATTTTAATCACACTTAATTTGATTGAGTGTGATAATATTTATTTTTTATGTCACTTTTTAATTAAGTGTGATTATATATATATTTTTTAATCACACATTTTAATTGAGTTTATTTATTTATTTTTTCTTATTTTAAATATTCTAAAAAAAAAATAATTTAGAGAATTGACCCACTTTTCAAACTATTTGGGAAACTAACCTGTTTATTAAAATCGCATGTTGAAAATGCAATTTAGGATGTCACGTACTTCACTTTTTGAAATTGCATTTTCAACATGTGATTTCAAAAAGTAGGTTAGTTTCCCAAATAATTTGAAAAGGAGTCAATTCTCTAATTTTTTCTTTTTTCGAATATTAAAAAAAAAAGCTCCTCTTTTAATTAACATGTGATTATATATATTTTTGAATATATTGTTTTTATATAAAAATATATTCCAAACTGGTGCCTTTTTCTCTTCCATGACTCTCAGCAGGCATGACTCCATTTCTAAAGAAGATTGAATTTTTAAGGACAAAACAACATTTTTTCCAAATAAAACCCTAGCACCTTATTGTATGCTCCATGTCAACATCTCTTCAGCCTCTTCCAATCTCCCTCACAGTGGACTCGCCATCCCTTCTCCCTTACAAAGGTATGGCCTCTCTCTCTCTCTCTCTCTCCCGTAGTTGTTTAATGGTGGGGTAAGGGTTTTCGGTAACGTGGTGGCGCTATGGTGGGGATAGAATGGTGTAACGGAGGTGCGGTGTGAGAGGAGGAGGGCTAGCAGTGCTATAGTAGGGAGGGAAAGGGCGGGCATTTCAGAGTTGTGGTGGAGAAAAATAGTTTTGTGGTTGTGGATAAGAGGAAGTAGAGTGGCATTTCAGATCTATGTAGTAGAGGGTTGGAGGGGGCTGTGGCAAGGGGCGAAGTGTAACCAGGTGGGATAAGGGTTCCTAAGGGGAATGAAGAGGTTGGGGAGTGAGAAGAGGGTTGGGAGAGGGTGACGGTGTAGAACCCCTTCTTGTGTTTGATAAAATACCTGTGTGAAACATTGCCCTATTGTTGGGTATTTTAGAGTTGAAGGGTCATTTCATTATCTTGTGTGGAGAATCCTTAGTTCACCAGGTTTGAGTTTTGTTTGAAAAAATTTCCATCACAAATCCAAGACTTGCTTTTCAATTCTCCTTCATTACATTGTAAAATTTTTTTTTTTTTTGAATGTATTCTATGGCTTAATGTTGATTTCTTCCGTGTTGTTATGCATGAAGTATTAAGATATGAACATTCAGTTTGATTTTTTTGTTCAATTAGCATGTGGGTGCTCTCTTTAGTTTGTAACATGCAAAACTATGGAAAGTCCAATTTTAATTTGTTGAGAATTTCCAAAGATGTGTAATCTTACACTCACCTAACTATTTATGTACTTTTGCTGCTTTCAGTAATACATGTTTGCTTTATTGTCACACAGAATAAATTTTTTTAAGGACACATTGGTCCATGTTTGCAAACTGTGTTTGATTTCCTCCAATTTGTTTTAATATCATTGAAAGTAGCTGATCACTGTGAACCACATGCCACTGCCAATATTTTTCCTAGATTTCTAAAAAAAATTGATTCATTAGGGCTCTAATTTTTAAAGCTATAACTAGTAAATAATTTCTTTAAAAATTTATCTTGGATATGCATATGAAAACCTGGTGATGATGCTGAATTTATTTACTTTTTGCAGTTGTTGCCTTTGATATTTGTCACTTTTTTTTTTTTTTTTTTTCAGAAGAAGGCCTGCCTAATCTTGGATTCGAAGTCACAAGGCTGAATACATACACGGCGGTAAATATTCTAAGTTTGATCACATTGGTGCATTGTGGTTCTGGATAGTCCATTTTCCCCTTCTGGTCAACACTAAAATTTCAATCACCGCTTTTGGCTTGTTAGTTTCATGTGTCTAAATTTCTATTGTCCTTTTAATTTCATTTTGTGCATATTCTCTATGTGTACCTGCTATTGAAAGAAAAAAGCTTTCTTTATCTAGATTTAAATTTTTTTGGGGAGGGTACTATTGAATTGTAATGACTAGGACTCCTTGTAAATTGTAATTCCTCATGCTTTTTAAGCTTTTTCCATTTTCTTTCTCCATTGTACTTGAGAGAGAACAGTTCCCAACATGTCTGCATTTTTTAGTGTTTAGCTTTATGTTCCTCTTTAAATTGGTCAATTCCATACCTCTGTAAATTGGTCACACTCAGTAAAGAGCAATTTTACACAAGCAACTCGATAAATTAATTTAATTTGGGCATTGAGCTGATGGATGATTTTAATGAGGTGTGTATTAATAATTTTGTGCAAAGTTTTAATTGGTAAGGGCATATAGGCTCAATCTTCTATTTCCATACTCAAAATTGGCATTGCCTAGAAAAGCTTATGCCAATTCTGTGCAGTACTAAGTTGCTGCCCATTCTCAGAAGGTATAACTTCATCTAGCTTTTAGTGGAATTGGTTATTCAACAATTGCTGATTTTTTTCTTTTTATAGGAGACAGAGACTTTTTATTTATTATTTTTATAAATAGACACAAAGATGGCATTAGCTCTTGTACACGGTTAGCATCCGCTTTCGATGCTTTTTTCAATAAGTTTTTACTTATAACAAAAAAAGAAATTGATATGTCATTAACTCTTAACTTTATTTGGTGCTGATGGTGGCCAATTGAGTTATATCTGGCAGCCCTTGATTCCTATCGTCTACTTCCAGGTTCCTGTTCATCATGTAGACCAAATAGTTCTCACGCAGGCTCTTTCTGCTCCTGTTGTTACTGTAGCATCGCCTTCTGCTGTTCGGTAAACCCATCGATCAAACTTTTTTCTTAGCTATGTAGGGTTTGAGCATATTATTTTCAAGCTCATATCCTTGCTTTGAAGTGGAAATAGAATAATCCTTGGCAGTGATTGCAGGAAGTAGCTGCTCATAGACTTGTGCCCATGCTTTCATGCTTGACATCTAGAGCTTTTACCATTTTGCTGAGCAATGATAATTTACAATAATAATCAATGCAACTCTAATTTTTTAGAGAAAAATGGGAATAAAAGTCTTATTTGATTTGCCATGTTTGTCAATATAATATGATTGACTAGAAAATGTTTTTTGTGTAGAACCTTTTACATGAAAACAATGTTTTTCCTCACTTCTTTTTTGGTGTTTGGTAGAAGCTTTGAAAACAATTTGCCTGCACCAAGACACTATGTGGTAGACATCTATGCCTTGTGTATATCTCACACAGAGAGCCTAGTTTATATGCACATAATAGTCGGGAACTTATGTTGGGGCAAAAATAGGCTTTATGTAGCTCTACACTAAGGTGTCTATAGATGGGGAAATTTAGGTTTGCACCCTTGCAGGTATGGCAAAAATAGGCTTTTTGCACCTGTGTGTTTACATATGCACTTGAATTTTTGCTTTTTTTGTTCTTCATTTTGCCTTTTAAAATTATAAAAGAAGAATGAAAAAACTTTTGCCGTTGATGATTAGCTCTTGTTAGTTACTTATTTTGTCCAAGACTCTTTATAAGACATCTTCTGAGCAACCCAGCACCTGAAAATACTAAAAATTTGTGCCAGATAATGCTTTGTTATAGACAAATTGTGCACTAAAGATCGCTATTGGAGATTCCTAGTTCACAAGTTCAGAACTCTTAGATCAATTATTAAACAATCTCACATCTCATTAACTGTCCTTACATCATTGTCATTTGTTTATTATCTATAAGCTGTAGTGATGGAAATAGTTGCTTTTTCAATAGTGCCCATTTGTTACATTACATGTTTACATGATTGTTCATGAGGTATTCTTACTAATCATGATTTTATGGGCATGTATATTTTGTTGTTTATTGATCATTGTAGCTGCCAATAATGTCATGATGTGGTGTTTGAGCATGGCCAGTATGAAAGTGCCACATATTGCCGCTGTTTTCTTATCTATCCTGCTGCAGTTTTTTCTCAGTTTAAGAGGTTTTAGATGAATATTGTGTATGGTTGTGCCTCACTTACAGCTAATTGGATCATGTTGTTAGAACATAATAGCAAAGCATTGAAGCTAAGACCTTCATCTGGAAAGTTCTTGATAGAATTGAATTTGTCACCTCATTCTAGCTTCGGTACACCCCATCACCTTGGTCCTCCTCATCTGAAATTATTGAAATTGGGAAGCTTGTTTTGCCAACTACCTTGTTATCAGAGACAAAGCTAGGATTTTGTTTTAAGGAGGGCCAAGATGACTTGTTAGACAACTTTTAAGGAATTGATGTCTTTGCATTAGTGATACGCATTGATACATTGTTTTTTTTTTCAATTTTTAAGGATTTTTCTCTTGAAATACAAATTATTTGAGAATGCTTTCCATATACAAGAACGGGAAGAAAAAAAAAAAAGAGATGTTCCTAATATCAATAGAATAATTTCGTAAAATAAGCACCCAAAATACCATGTAATATTATTTATGGGGTACTTCCAACAAATGTCGAAATGAAAAACTTTACGAGTGAGACAATGATGACTCACCTTTGTTAGATAGTGAGGCAATGATGACCTACTTCATATATTTTGCAATTACTCATTTATCGAAGTAAAACATAAATAATATCACATGATACTCCTAAACTGCCTAATAATTTTTCGTGAATGAAAGATAAGCAAAACTTTGTTTTGTGAGAAAGAGGAAAAATAATTTTAAAAAATAAAGGAAACCAAATAAGAGAAAAGAGGTTGCATATATAAGTCGCAAACTAGTTTTCAGTTGTTTCCATGAAAAGTGTAAAGGCCATCACATTATATATATTCTTTAGGACCTAATATATACAATACCTAATGGGTTTGTTGAACATCAGGGGTGGCCATGGCCCCCTTGGTCCCATTGTACCTTCCTCTTCATTAACACATTAAATGCCCTTGTTCCTCTGAATTTAAATGTTTTCTGTTTTAGGTTGCACTTTCATGGAGGAAATCAAATTTGCACAAAGATCATCATTCTATTCTTCTTATTTTCCCTGGAACTATTCCTTTGTGTCCGTCCTTATCTTCTAAAGCTTATAGCTTCTAGATGGAGACTTCAGGAGTGGACAGATGGGGTCTATCATTCTGGGAGGTGTTATCTCTAATACGTGAATTGAAGAAGGCAAAAGACCCTTATGTAATATGACTAATATTGTATGTAAGTCCTGTTGGAAAATTTTCTTTTCAGTTTCTGAGATTGGATGTTCACATGACACTTCATCAGAACTTTGAGTTGAGAACATGGAAGCAAGATCAAAGAGTTGAAGAAGAAATATGTCAGAAGATGTGTGATCAATATAAGAAATGCTCCTAATTTTAAGGTTTTCATTCTCTCTCTCTAGTCAATCTCTTTGTCTAGACAATGTATTATAGTGCTTGATATGAAGCATATTTCAAGTTTCAGCTACATATAGATCTCATTGTGGAAAAAATACATTGGAGACTTCAAGTTTTTTAAGTTAGTGTTTCTACAAGTCAGGATAGCAGCCATAGACTCTTGAGTTAAATAATAACTAAAAGCCCCATTATTAGTTTATGAGTTGCACTATAGAGTTTTATGTGTACTTCACATCACAATTTCCATAACCATTAAAACACTTGGCAGTTAATAAAGGTGGTTTTTTGTTTTTTGTTTTTTGAAGAAGTAATATACTAATGGAGCCAAGTAAGTTCCTACTTTTGAACTTCTGCATATTGTGAGAGTAATGACAGATTGATGGGCATCACACCTTTTCATGGCAATATGTTATTTCATGTTAAATAAAAGGAAAAACTGAACTATTGCAACATTATGTTGTAACATTTCTACTTTGGCACTTGATGATACTTGGATCAGTGAGCTGAGAATTGGGTATGAATTTTATGGTCTTTTACAGTGTGCTTGATGCACATACTTATGCATTGAACATCTTTACTCAGAGCTAATGTTGCTGAACCCTTGTTTTTTGAAGCTTGGAACTGGGTTGAGCATCATGATGGCAAAAAGAAATCCCTCCCTAGTCACAACATTTGCCTTCCTTTCATGTGGATACGTTTGTAGCTCCTACCAAGAGGTTGTTTGTTGTATATTAGTATTAATTTTTTTCCCTTTATATACTTTTGTGCCATATGGAACAAAGTGTGTCATATTTACCTACCAAGTGTTCTATTTTTTTGTTTTTGTTTTTGCCCAGGTTAAATCTGTTGTGTTGCGTACGCTGAATCGAGCCAGGTTAAATGTGGCTATAGATTCCTTCCTTAAGACAGGTTAGGACAAGTGCCCCACTCACCTGTGCTGATGGGGTTCTGTTGTTTGATCATCAAGTCCCATATGCACATAAAATGAAGGCCCGTTTCTGATATCCTGTGGCTTAATTGTGTTGTGTATTTATTTTGCAGGGAGAGTTCCAACACTGCATGAGGGAAATAGGATGGAAAAAATATTTGGTTTTCCCTGGTCAAAGGAGAGGCCTGTTGTTCTTGGTATGCAGCATGTATATAACAGCACCTGATGCACCTCTAAATTCACTGATTCGCAAGTTAAAACTGAAGGTTGTTATGATTATTTGGCAGGACCGAGATTTAAGGATGCATTCCAAGACCCAAATTCATATCTTGCCATAGAGCCTATCTTTGAGGTATATGCCTTTTTAAGGGAGATGATTTACAAGCAGGGAATTCTCTCTCATATCCTCTTCTATTACCTTGAATACCTTACGTCTTCTCACATATGGTTTCAACTTCTTCTCTGTATTTTTTGTTCTCTTCTTTTTACAGAAAGAGAGATATACAGTAACATATAATCCTTCAAAGGGAAATGTATGTGCATTGCTCAAAGATTAAGCAAAATCTGATGACATTTTGAAAGCAGCTTTCCATGTGAGATTCTGGTTTCTTTGTGTTGTTCTGCCAGGAATTTGGTATAATTGTGTTTAAGATGAATTTACCTTGTATTACAGGCTCATGTTCTCCTGCATATCATTCGCTCATCAAATCAGGCCAGCCTTGTCCTAGAAAGCATCGAGAAAATGATCATACGGTGTTTATGCCTTCTATTGCTGATCTTGAAGCTCATATTGCTGAATCTTATAAGATCATCTCGGCTTTATATGGGCCTTCTAAGAGCAAAGCTACAGAACAGGTAGGATGGATCAACATGGTTTACCTTCATATTTAAACAGTATTGAATAAGTTACATAAAACATGTACGTTTGCCTTGCCATCTTATCTTGAGTGCTACCCTCTATTTTTGCTTAATTCCTTATGATTGACTATGAATTGTATAAAACAAATTGAGAAATCAGGAAGATAAGATGCATAATTGTTCATTGTGAGATGTTTATCTGTGCTACTGCCATATGCTAGTAATCTATTTGTGATCAAGTTTGCATAATCTGAAATATGGGACACTGACCTTTCATAGCGCTAAATTGGTGATGAAAATTATTATTGTTTCTTTCACTTTATGTTAATCCCACACTAATATACAAAATGACAAAGTGAACTTTTAAGACATTAAACTGTTGGGGCAAATTGTTAATCAGAACCTAGTGAGAGTCAAGAGACCAATGTTGAATGGAAGCAAGTTCTGTTGTGGCCTTGGCATGGTTATTTATAATTTTTTATTAGGTATTGTTTGCTTGACAGTTTAGAATGACTTTGATATCCTGCTTTTAGGAGCAAAAACAAAAGCATTTTATGTCCTTAGACCATTTTGAAATTCTAAAGCATAGAAGTTCACTATTTTAAGATCTAGGATTTACCACTGAATAATAAGAAAAACAGACTTGTATTTAAACTACTTGAATTCTACTTCAGCAATCTGTGTATGCTAGATAAGCCAAACCTCCAGATGGCACATTACGAATTATTTAGATTAGTACACCATCTGAACCAATTCTTCAGAACAGTTCATACTTCCTGCTTTTATTGAAACATCCATTTCAAAGGTTGCCATCAAATTATATCCTATTACCTTAAACCTTATTGTAACTAAGAAAAAATTTCTTTAGAAGAAGATCCTTCTGGTTGAGGTTGTTGGAGAGCTTAATATGCATTGTTCCCTTTTCCCAACAACTTAAAGCTTTTGGGATTAGTGGTGATCTAACATGGACTCAGAGGTCAGGTTGGGAGAAGTCTTGGATTCAAGTCTCTTTGTCTGCATTTGTTATCTGTGTTTGCATTCTGGCCATGCATTTAAGATTTTTATTTTGGATTTATTGATTCTATGTATATGTCATATCTATATGGTAATCCAAACATTTTATACTGATAACAATCAAAGTGGTTATTCTTTTTCTATTGATGCAAGAGATGAAGAGTCAGTGTGATGAGAAAAGGTCCGACTTTATCTTTTGTAAGACTAGAATAGTCTCTATAAATAGTTAGTTTATTCGTATGTTTCTAGAGATTTTTGAATTAGTTTGTGTTTTCATTTTTCAGATTAGAAATTTCTTGGAGAGATGCAAAATATGATCGAAGGATTCAAGAACTTAGTTTTTCAAAGTTTTTTCATTTTTTAATATATGTAATCACAGTTAATTTTTTTTTTTATTAATTTCTTTGTATATATTTTTGAACATTTAATTTTCATTTATGAAATATATGATGTTATTCCATTCAATATATAGCTGTGATTCAAAGTATAGTATATAGTGTGTATTATATTCTTCAAATGCGTGTACAAAAATAATATTGATTATTTTTCAAATATATTGAACCTTTTTTATGTATCACGTGCATTAACTGTAATGAGAAATGCATATAACATGTGATTTTATCTCATTATTAATTACAGGTTTTATTAGAAATTAATCACACTTAAAATTTGTGATTTAAATAATTATTATCATAGGTTTTATTAGTTTTTAATCACACTTAAAAGATGTGATCTAAATGTTATTAATCACATGTTTTATTAGATATTAATCACGCTTAAAATCTATAATCTAAATATTTTTTATTAGTTATTAATCACACTTAAAAGAAATGATCTAAATGTTATTAATCAAAAGATGTTATTAATCAAATGTTCTATTAGATATTAATCACGCTTAAAATCTATGATCTAAATGTTTTTTATTAGTTATTAATCACATTAAAAAGATGTGATCTAAATGTTATTAATCAAAAGATCTGATCTAAATATTATTAGAGTTATGCTAGAGACTCTAAATAAATTACCAAATAAATTAACAAACACAAATTACATGTGTATGGGTCTTACATCCATGTGAGAGGTTTTGTAATTTATTTAGGGTCCATAACATTTTTCTTTATATTTCTCCTTGTAAAGGCCAATATCCCTCTGAAACACATATTAGCAAGCCACTTAGAAAAGAAAAATGCATGGGACATTTTTTTGGAATCCCACAACCCTTTTTTAATTTCAACTATTGATGTATGTGTAAGGTCTACACCATCAATGATTGAGATCAAAAGAGGTTGTGGGGGGGTTTTCAAAAAAAAAGGAATCTCAATCATTGTTGCTTAAAAAACACTTTAAATGCACGAATGATTTTCACATAATAAATACATATGTGAAGATAAAAATAAAATATAAAAACATTTGACAAAAATATAAAGTAGTTGACAAAAATAAATGTCAAAAATTTATTTTTGATTTTTTAAAAATTATTTCTATCCACTAAAAATTATCTTTTACATTTTTATTTTTTTACCAAATTAATTTTTAATGTGTGTTTGGATAATACTCATGTAATGAGTGGTTGCTTTTGTTGATGTTTTTGAATGATTATCATGTAATATATGATTTTTTTGTTATTAACAAATATTTTTGGATGGTTATTAGATTTTTAATATATGATCGATATATTTAATATATGGAATATATTTAGTTTTGGATTTTTTGATTGGATGAGGCTTGTCTCTAGTTCGATTGTGGACTGAACCATACTATTGGGCCTCCGTGGGCCCATCATAGAGCTTAGACCCTGAGAGGGTGATTTATGATCAGGAGTTGGGCCGAGGTATCGGCCGAGCAGATTGAGAGCCCAACGGTGCTTGAGGCCGAGATGATTGACCATCCGCCAAGAAGTGGGCTGCCAGAACTTGGGCCGGGCAGAACTTGGGCCAAGTGTGAGCCGCCCCGGCCCAAGAAGGAGCTCGGCTAGATAGCGCTTGGTTGGGCCGAGCTGCCTGATCAGGGGATGGCTGAAGCCAGACAAGCTGAGTGACCAGCGCCCGGAAAGGCGTGGTCAACCGAGGAGACTGTTTGACCGGCATGAAGGCCGACCAAAGGAGGTACCCGGGCTAGGCTCTGCCGGGATGCCGCCTAGCCCGGTCCTCCATGTGTTTATCCGGTTAGGCGCTTGAGTATGAAGCATGGCATGACCGTGGTAGAGCAGTTCGGCTGCCGAGCTCCAGCTGTGAAGTCAGGCAGTTAAGATTAGGTGATGATCGACAAGGTTTACGCTGACAGATGGGATAGCAGAGCCACGTGTCAGGAGATGACTGGGAGTATATAGCGACCCCGGTCTTTTCCCGTTTGATTATTGTATCCGGACTTAGGTTCCGTAGATTCTGTCATTGTATAATTGTTGTTGTTGTTGTCCCTTATTTTCTCATTTGGAATTATAGGATGTGTTTGGGCAGGTTTGTTTCAGGTTGGTAGGGTTTAGAAACCAAGCGTTGCTGTCCAGAATTTTGGATCTTCGCTCGAGCGAGGAGTTTGTCGCTCGAGCGAGATGTTGTTTTAGTTCTTCGCTCGAGCCGAGGTTTGGTTGCTCGAGCGAGAGTTTGCGTCTGGCTTGGACCAGTAGCTTTGCATTCTTGGCTCGAGCGAGATTTTATTCGCTCGAGCGAGTTAGTTCATTCTTCGCTCAAGCGAGAGTTCCTTCGCTCGAGCGTGTGCCAGGTTACAGACCTGAGGGTTTGAGTCCTTCGCTCGAGCTAGATTTCTTTCGCTCGAGCGAGCTTTTGGGTTGTTGGCTCGAGCAAGGCTTCCTTGGCTCGAGCGTAGTTTTTCTGTGTCTGGTCGCTCAAGCGACCAAGTCTTCGCTCGAGCGAGCCTGTCAGGTTTAAATAGGCAGCAGCGTGTTTCAGATCTGTTTTTCTTGCACTTTCATATTCCAAAACCCTAGTTACGAGTTCTCTCTCCCTCTACACACCTTCTCTCTTAGGATTGATCTACTTAGGGTGTGTTTCTACCCTAGATCCTTCATTAAAAGATAGAGTGAGTCGAGGGCTTCCATTTAATCTGAATAGTTGGCGATTTGGAGCACTTTGGTATTTGGATATCATCTCTGTCTTCTCCATTTGGGTTGTTGTCTGCGAGGTAGGGATTTCCTACTCCATCTTATGAGTTTTGTTCTAAGTTTTAGTATTTTGATATGTTGGGGGCACTTTGGTAATTTTGGGGAAAACCCTAGTTGTATTAATTAATTAATTTGTATAATTAATTTAAGGGAATTGGGGAATTTGGTTGAATTCATGAAATTGGGGAATTTATTGATTAAATGGTGTAGTTGGATAATTTAAATCACTCGCCTATGGAATTGTTGATATATTTATTTCCAAGTTTAGAAATAACTGTTTTGGGCTATCGGTGGAGGATAGTCGTGATTGTTGTAGACAATGCATGTGGATTAGGTATAACTGAAACTAATCACATTAGTTGAGTCATTAATTTTGACTGTTGAATTAATACAGACATTATGTGTGTTGATTATGTGATGTATATGTTATGTGTTTACATACTTTGTTTTGTGTGGGAGGAGATAGGGGATGTACTCCACGGTTTAGGGGAAGATAGGGGATGAACCTCTAAACCGGATTTTGTTTGGGAGGATATAGGGGATGGACTCCATTAGCATCACTTTTATGTGTGCTTATCTATATTGAAGTGTTTTATTGATACAGCACTAAAATGTGTATCAAACTGGAAGTATGAAGTGTTTTGATTTGAGCTTGAGTCTCATTTATTTGTTGATATTGGAGGAATGTGAATATGATATATATAATTCACTGTGGTAAGTTTGGCCAGGTTCTGAGCCATGTTGATAAAGTTGGAAAGTAAAACGTGTCTTAGACAATAGTGTCATGAGACTGTAAAATGGAGTAATTGATTATCTTGGTTAACCATCTGTTGAATGCTATTGCTTTATTCATTGTTTATATGTGGTTTAGTATTTTTCTACTGGGCTGTGGCTCACCCTATATGGGAACATCATTTTCAGGTTCAGGTGACAAGCTACCTCCAAGGACTTAGCTTGGAAGGGACTTGGATTTCGATGACTATCTTTAGTTAATTGTCTTTATTTATTAGTACATGTAAACATCCAAGCCTAGGGCTTTTCTTGTATTGAGTTAGAACTCATCTTTTTGTATCCAAGTGTTGGCTTGGAAAGATGTAAGCCTGTAGGGCATTTTATTCGATGTTACATGTAATGCTTTTATTTAGTAATACTCTGATGAATGAATTAATGAATTGTTTTCTTTAAATAGTGCATGTCAATGACATATATATAATGGGTTTGTTTTGAGGGCGTTACAGAGTAGATGTGGGGCTCAGAAGGTATATAAGCATGTCTGCGCCCCCCATACGCGGGACACGAACATCTCTGTAAGGAATTCTTACACTCAAACACTCTCCCTTCTCTCTATCCATCCTAAGGTGTGTGCTAACTTGATCGTCGGAGGGTTTTTTCCGGCCACACACCGCCGGGTAGCTCACCGTTACTTGCTCGCAGGTGATCGGACAACGACGGAGCTCGGGAGAAAGGAGTGCGGGCTTGCCGGAATATTTGCTCCCCGTACAATTGGCGCCGTCTGTGGGAAGCTTGACAGACAAAACCTTGTCTTCCAGGTTCATCTGATCGCCGTCCATGGCGAACAACGACGAGTTTCCGTTGTCCGCCGTTGACGGAGCCACCCCAGAGTATACCCGAAGGAGAGAGGGACCTCCTGCCGTCCATCCAATGGCTGAATTGGGGACACCCACTGGAGGACAGTCAGGAGACGCGCGGGATAAGCGCGGACGAAGCCATGGACATTCACGGAGTCCAGACGGTCATCGGCGGAGGAGAGACTCACACGCCAGGCGACTGGAAAGTAAGTTGAGAGATCAAGATGCTGTCATCCGGCGAATGGCGGCAGAGATGGAGGATCTCAAGAGGCATGTCAAAGGGAAGGGTGTAGTTGGAGTGGAAGACCACAGTGAGCGCACCCCATCTCGCCGTTCAGGCGGTCAGAGTCAGCGACGTACTCAGTCCATATCCATTACCAGAAGTTACCAGGTTGGTGATTCCGACGCGGGTGCAGAGAAGTCTAGCGCGCAAGACAGCACCTACAGACCCTCACGTCCGGCGACGACGTCGAGGTATTCTTACTCCGCTCAGTCAGAGGATTTACGGGCGGTCTTAAAGGAGCGGGCCCGTCGGCGCGAGGCCCAGAGAATACCTGCTTTCCAGCGGCTTTCATACGGGGTTCAAGCCAGCGAGGAGGTCGGAATGCCTCCACCCCGCCAAGCAGTGCCACTCTTTGAAGATATGGACTTGGCTAGGCTGAGTGCCACCCCTTTTTCCCCGGAAATAGAAACAACACCGCTTCCGGCAGGCTTCCACCAGCCTAAATTCACACTTTACGACGGAAAAACCGATCCGTACATGCATGTGAGCCACTTCCGACAGGTTATGGCCGGACATAGGCGCAATGACGGACTTATGTGCCTAATCTTCCCATCAAGTTTAGGCGAGCTGGGCTTAAAGTGGTTCGAGAGGTTGCCGGAAGGGAGCATACAATGGTGGCATCAGTTGGCCGAGGCGTTTGTTACACGCTTCAAAACCAACACAAAGACACCAAAGGAAGTCGATCATCTGCTAAGTGTCAAGATGGAACCGAGCGACACACTGAAGGTATACAACTCAAGGTACTGGGAAACCTTCAACGAGATCTTGGACTGCCCGGTCAACCTTGCAATCACGCAGTATAAGCGCGGTCTCCCGGTCGGACATAGACTACGGGACTCACTTACCATGCACCAGCCGACCTCCATGGGCCAGCTCATACAGCGCATCAATGAGCACATCCGTGTAGAGGATGACGCGTCAGCTTCTGCCGTGAAGGGCAGTCCGGTAGTAACAGACAAGAAGACAGCTGGCAAAGTGCACGCAGTTGGGCAAGAGTCCAGCCGCTCAAGTGACCGGGCAGAGGAATCAGACCGTGGTTCAAATCGTAAAAATCGGGGTAGAGGACGTCGGAATGACCGGGATGACTACCCCCGAGATGACGTTGCGGACGCAAACAGAAGGATGAAGGCGAGGACTGGCATAACCACGGTCTTCAAGATTCCAATCTATCGCATACTTAGTGAAATCCGAGACGAGGAGTATGTCCGGTTTCCTGCTAAGTTGGGCGATGGACAAAAGGGTTATAATCCGCGGTATCGTTGTACGTTCCACCGAGAGAGAGGCCACCGGACCGAGGACTGTTTGCCTTTGAGGCAACACTTAGAAAAGCTGGTCGCAGCCGGACACCTCGACCTTTACATCGATGGCGGCGTGAAGCCGAATCAAGCTCCGGTCGATCCCAGGGGACAGGATGACCGAGATGCACCACCGCAAGGAGTTATTAATGTCATCCACGGCATCGTGGAACCGGAGCGCGTCTGCGAACTCCGGGGCATGATAAAGAAGGCAGAGCATATGAGGGAAGTTTTGTCGGTTCAGCCTGCCATCAAAAGGGGGAAGACAGAAGAAAAAGACGTGATTAGTTTCACCTCAAGGGATCTAGAGCGTATCCAGACGCCGCACAACGATGCCCTAGTAGTGACACTACGCGTCAAGGACTTCGATGTTAAGCGGATCTTGATCGATCAGGGAAGCTCGGTCGAGATCATGTACTATGATGCGTTCAAGCAACTTAAACTCCGGGAGACAGACTTGGCTCCAGCAACTTCGCCGCTGGTTAGATTCAACTCGCAACCAGAGTGGCCTTTGGGAAAGATTATCCTGCCGGTCAAAGCGGGAACTGTGGTCAAACAAGTAGAGTTTTGGGTGCTACAAGTGCCTTCGACGTACAACCTTATCCTTGGAAGGGGATGGCTACACGCCATGCAAGCCGTGGCATCGACTTTTCACCAAGTAATGAGATTCCCCTCGGCTATGGGGATAATCGAGGAGATTTGGGGCGATCAGGTCATGTCCAAGCAGTGCTTCGTGGCGGTCAACGGGAGCCGGGCTGCCAAAGGATTTGTTCAAATGATTGAGGGACCGGAGGACCTGAGTGTCTTGGATGATGTGGGCACCGAGGCCGAAGACAAGGCAGTTGAGGAATTGGTTGAGGTGCGAATTGATACAGAACAGCCGGACAAGTTCTTCTTGCTCGGCTCAAGTCTCACGGCCACAGAAAGAACCGAGATGGTTGAGTTTTTGGTGGCCAACATTGAAGTCTTCGCATGGTCGCCTTACGACATGCCTGGCCTCGATCCAAGTTTTATCTGTCATCACCTCAATGTCTTCCCTGGACCAAAGCCAGTCATCCAGCGAACAAGGAGATCGGCACTACATCACGCCGAGGTAGTTGCGAAGGAGGTGAAGAACCTGCTTGAGGCACGAGCAATACAGGAAGTGCACTACCCTCGGTGGATTTCTAACACAGTTGTGGTACCGAAGAAGAATGGAAAGTGGCGAGTTTGTGTCGACTATAAGACGGTCAACCGAGCTTGTCCCAAAGATAGTTTCCCTTTGCCGCGAATTGACCAGCTCGTGGACTTGACGGCTGGACATAATAGGCTCAGTTTCCTGGATGCCTACCGCGGATACCACCAGATCGCCATGCATGGGCCTGACCGAGAGATCACTTCGTTCACGACTCCAAGGGGACTCTTCTGCTACCGAGTCATGCCTTTTGGTTTGAAGAACGCCGGGGCAACCTTTCAAAGGATGGTGACTAAAATGTTTGCTCCTTTGCTTGGCCGGACGATGGAGGCTTACATCGATGATATGGTGGTTAAGAGCCGACTGGAAGCAAACCATTTGTCCGACTTAGCCGAGATGTTTGCCATCCTAAAGAAGCACAAACTGCGCTTGAATGCATCAAAGTGTGCCTTTGGCGTGGGATCCAGGAAGTTTTTGGGATTCTTAGTCACGAACCGCGGCATCGAAGCAGGCCCTACTCAGATCAGAGCCGTGCAAGAATTGAAGCAGCCTAGCTCGGCTAAGGACGTGCAGCATCTGGCCGGGATGGCTGCCGCGCTTAATCGGTTTATAAGCCGGTCATCAGATCGCTGCCGCCCTTTCTTTCAAGCATTGAAGTCGAAGTTCTCGTGGGACGCCGAATGTGACCGAGCTCTGGCCGAGCTCAAGGAATATCTGTCTACTCCGCCGCTGTTGGTTACACCTAAGCCGGGAGAGGAACTTTATCTTTACCTTGTCGTCTCCCAGCACGCGGTCAGTGCGGTGCTAGTCTGCGCTGAAGGAATCAAGCACTTCCCAATTTTTTATGTCAGTAAGACCTTGCTGCCGGCTGAGACGAGATATTTGCCGCTGGAAAAGCTTGCCTTGGCATTGATGATGGCTTCAAGGAAGTTGGCACATTATTTTCACGCCCACACCATTGTCGTACTGACCGAGTTCCCCCTCAAGGCTTTGTTTGAACGGGCTGACTTCTCAGGACGAATTCTTAAGTGGGCGGTGGAGTTGGGGCAGTTTGAGGTGAAGTTCCAGCCGCGCACTGCTATCAAAGCCCAGACCTTGGCAGATTTTGTCGCCGAGTTCTCACCTGGAACTCATCCGGTATGCCCGGTCGATATTACCGAGGCAGATGATGAGATGCACGCAAGGCCAACCAAGGTACAACCAGTTGGTGGAAGTAGCAACGCGAAGTTTGCGCGCACCAGCGAAGAACCCTCAGTTTGCACGGTTATACTACCCGGCGATGCGATGACGGAGTTGTGTGTCACCAACCCATCCACTCTGTCCGGTCCAGCATCACCAAGGGGGGAAGAAATTGTACCACACCGCTCAGAACCTGATGATTCGCCTACGAACTTGAGCATTACGGATCAACTTGCTGAGTCCGGTGCCGAATCATCAAGGGGGGCAGGAATGGATCCACACAGCTCAGACCCTGCAGCCAGCTTCACACCGCAACCTGATGATTCGCCCACGGACTTAAGCATTACAGAACAACCTGCTGAGTCCGGTGTCGAATCTCCAAGGGGCACTGAATTGGAACCGGTCAACACCGAACTTGACACTGCACAGCCGAGCAGTTGTGATCCCATTGCCCTTCGCAACTCTCAGGACCCATCCGACTGCTGGAAGCTTTTTGTGGGGGAAATGTGGAAGCTTTTTGTTGATGGAGCGTCCAACCGCCATGGTGCCGGCCTAGGTATCGTTCTAATCTCCCCGGATGGCCTAACCATTGAACATTCTATCACGCTTGGCTTCCCGGCATCTAACAACGAGGCTGAGTACGAGGCCCTTCTCGCCGGGCTCAAGAGCGCAATTCAAATGAAGGCTGCTGAGCTCCTGGTCTACAGTGATTCCCAGCTTGTGGTTAACCAAGTCTCTGGGATTTATGAAGCAAAGGACGACAGGATGGCGAAGTACCAAGCTCTGGTCAGGGAACACATCAAGCAGTTTAAGGCAATCAGAGTACAGCAGATTGGTCGGGAAGAGAACAGCCGAGCTGATGAATTAGCCGGCCTCGCTTCCATGGTAGATAGTACGTCTCCAAACCCTCTGTTGATCGACTTTCTTCTGCGGCCGAGAATTGAAAACGCCGGGCAGACGGATGTACTCTGCACCGGGCTAGGTCCTTCCTGGATGGACCCCTTGATCTTGTTCCTCAGAGACCGGACTCTTCCAACGGACAAGAAAGAAGCACACAAAATCAGGGTGAAGTCAGAGCGGTTTTGGCTCTCTCCATCTGGCGCATTGTATAAGAAGTCCTTCACTGGGCCTTATTTAAAGTGCGTGCACCCGAATAGTGTGGAGGCCTTCTTGTACGAAATTCACGAGGGCATTTGTGGAAGCCACATAGGGGGCAGATCCTTGGCCTACCGAGCTATTTCGCAGGGATACTGGTGGCCGTGCATGTAGGCCGACGCTCAAAAGTACGTCCGCAAGTGCAAAAAATGCCAGAAATTCGCCCATCAGATCCATCAGCCGGCTAGGGAACTTCTTCCCCTCACCAGTCCTTGGCCCTTCGCCATGTGGGGGCTAGATATAGTGGGGCCACTGCCAACTGCTCCGGGCAACCGGAAATTCTTTATTGCAGCCACAGACTATTTCACGAAATAGGTTGAAGCTGAGCCCTTGGCAACCATCAAAGAGAAAGACGTGAAGCGGTTTGTCTGGCAGAACGTGGTCACGCGGTTTGGCGTCCCCAAGATTTTGATCTCTGACAACGGCACCCAGTTTGACGGTCGCCTATTCAGAGGATTTTGTGAAGATTTGAAGATAGAATTCTACAACTCCACCCCGGCTTACCCGCAGTCCAATGGTCAAGCCGAAGCATCGAACAAGACTATATTGGATGGGTTGAAGAAACGGCTAGAGAAGGCAAAGGGAAAATGGGCTGAGGAATTGCCCAACGTCCTTTGGACATACCGAACAACCCCGCGGCGATCTACCGAGGAAACTCCATTTGCTTTGGCTTATGGCATGGAGGCGGTCATACCTTTGGAAGTTCGAATGCCCACCCTTAGAAGCGAGAGTTTTGAGCCCGAGCTGAATGCCAAGGCTATCGCCTTGGAGCTGGACCTAGTGGAAGAGCGCCGGGAGAAAGCCCTCATCCATGTGGCCGCATACCAACAAGAGCTCTCCAAGAAATATAACAAGACGGTGCACCCCAGACCGTTCAAGGTGGGGGATTGGGTTTTGAGAAAGGTTATGGGCAACACCCTAGTGCCAGGAGAAGGCAAACTAGGGGCAAATTGGGAAGGACCCTACAAGATCACCGGTCTGGCGGGCAAGGGGGCCTACCACTTGGAGGATTTAGAGGGAAGAGCAATACCCCGGCCATGGAATGTGGCCAACTTGAAATTGTATTATTTTTAAGCTTTTGCTTTCTTTTCTTGTGTAAAGAAATTTTTTGGCTTGCACCACAGCATGTAATTCTTTTTATCAATTTATAGAAGTAATTTTGCTTTAAGCACTTGGACTGTTGTTTTAATGTTAAAGACCGAAATGATGTACTCCGGTTGGAAGAGTTGGTGTTTTGTTCAACTTCAAATTCCCAACCGTGATGATATACTCCGGTTGGAAGAGTTGGTGTTTTGTCCAACTTCGGATTCCGAACCGAGATGATATACTCCGGTTGGAAGAGTTGGTGTTTTGTCCAACTTAGAATTCCCAACCGAGATGATGTACTCCGGTTGGAAGAGTTGGTGTTTTGTTCAACTTCGAATTCCCAACCGTGATGATGTACTCCGGTTGGAAGAGTTGATGTTTTGTTCAACTTCGAATTCCCAACCGTTATGATGTACCCCGGTTGGAACAGTTGGTGTTTTGTCCAACTTCGGACTCCCAACCGAGATGATCTAATCCGGTTGGAAGAGTTGGTGTTCTGTCCAACTTCGTTATTACCAACCGGGCTGATCTAATCCGGTTGGAAGTGTTGATGATTTGTTCAACTTTGTTATTATCTCGTTTTGTAAATTTGTTTTGTTCTGCTTAAGTACTTCAACCGAGTTATGATCTCCGGTTGACAAAGGTGTTCTGTTCAAACAATGATTTATACCGAGATATTTTGCTGAAGATGGAATACCGTGCAAACACTTGGCAAAATTTGAATTTTTCATTGATAAGAAATTCAATACAAAGGTGAGGACAGAGCCCGGTTACATCAGAAGTGTTGAAAGCAAAAATACAAAAAAAGAAAAAGAAAACTAAACTAAGGGGGATAGATTGGTGAATTCGTCCTCGCCGGCTTCAAGGTCAATGGTTGGACTAGTGTCTTAGGCACCGGGCTCCTCATTGCCGGGCTGCTCTGGCACCTCGACCTCTTCTTCCCCGGAATCTGTCTCCCTGTCTCCTTCTTCAAGTCCTTCCTCGGCCTCATCCTGCAAAGCGCTGAAGACGTCGTTTGCATAAGGCACGAGGTAGACCGGTAGCGAAGCTGGAGGAGGGTTGGCAAATACGTCGGTGTCAGAACCTTGGCCGAGGTGTTCGCAAGCGGATTTCCAGCCAGCCTTGAAGTATATGTCTTGTGTTGCAAAGACTTGCTTCTTGTAGCTCTGCTCGGCCTCGTTGAAACCCGCGTTGTTGGCAGCCCGGCAAGCTTTCTTCTTCGTCTTCTTCAGGGTGTCCACCTCGGTCTGGAGCTCACCTTGTTTTTTCTCGGCCGCATTCAGTTGACCGAGCAGCCGGTAATTATCAGCGTTGGCCATCTCGAGGGAAGCCTTAGCCCGGCCGAGCTCGGCTTGAAGGCTCTCAACTTGGCTGGCTGTGTCGTTGGCCTTTTGCCGAAGCCTGTGGATGCGCTCCAAGACCAGGTGTTGTTTTTGAATGGCCTGCAAAAAGCAAAGTTCATTAGAAACAGAACCGGGCAAACACTTGTGAAATCTTCAGAGAAACATCGACTTACCCTGGCCATAGACTTCACGGACGATTTGACCAACCGAGTGTCAGGAACGTGGTCACTGCCGACCACGTCGCTCGGTAGTAGCAGAGCTTTGGATAGATCGAAGGCGAGCAGATGCTCTTTGTCAGCCTTGATCGAAGCCGTTGCCGGGATATCTTGACCCCGGTGCTTCAAGTGTGGGCGCCAGGCTGGCACTGGGGCGGAGGCGTCAGTTGGATGCTCGGTGGTAAGCTCGGCGACTAGCTCGGCTGATGGGTCTGCCCGAGTTCTTTTACCGGCACGGCGTGCAGAGGGTTCTCGGCTGGATTGCCCGGCGGATTGAGAGGCAAGGGCGACCACAGCGCCACTAGATTGACCGGCGGCTGGCGAGCGAGTTACGACGCTCGGCATCTCGGCAGATATGGCGGTGAGCAGGTTCTTGATTCTGCTGCGCTTGGCCATTTCTTGTTCCTCGGTCAGGCGAATGAGGGGAACGTCAGGAAGGGAAGGATCTGGAGGCGGTGAAGGAGCGCGGAGGAAGTCAGTTACTCTACTCCGGCGCGGAGCAGAATACCTGTAGGTCGGTGTGTAGCCGAGTAGATCGTTGCAATCTCGGTGAGGGTACCGAAGCACGGTCCGGATTGCTTCGACGTTGGGAAATTGATAGTTGGCTTGCAAGGCTTGGATTGCTGCAAAAGAAATAGGAAAACCGGTTAGTTACGAAATAAAGAGTTAAGCTAACCGAGCAAAATTGAGTAGCTTACATGAAGAACCGAAGCCCTTGTTTATAAACCAGCCCGGCACCTCGGCCGTTTCGTAATTGCCCGACACCCAGAAAAAATCGTCGTCGTGCAAATCTTTATCCGAGGTGCCGGTTACAATTTTTTCCTTGCCCGGTCTTATCTTCAAGTAATATGCAAGGCCGTCGCCGGTGTGGCCCATTGTGTATTGCCTCAGTATCTCGGCTAGACCTAAGTTGGTGCCTAGCCGATTGTTCAATTCGTGAACACCGTTGATAATTCTATAGGTATTGGTGGACACTTGTGTGGGTGCCAGCCTGGTGCGGCGAAGGAACTCGGTAATAAGAGGGTTAAGCGGGAAACGGAGGCCCCCTTCGACAATTGAGAGCACGGTGAAGGGGCATTGGTCAAGTCTGCCCCAGGGTGTGGTCTCCTCTTCAGCCAGCTCGAGATGGACGTCGGCCAGGATGCCGTACTCCTCTCTGAAAGCGGCTAGCGCGGCCGGAATATCCACTAGGAAGCGAAATTTCCCCATTCGTGGCCGGCTTGCTATAGCCCGGTTGAGGGGTTTGACACTGGTTATTGGATGCTGCTCGGTCCAGAGAGCCTCAGGAATGACAGTGGTCCCCTTGGACTCTGCAGGAAAAGGATGGTAAGTGTTAAGTGTGAGCGCGGTCGCGCAAAAGGAGCTGGATTTTGGTCATTAAGAGTGCCAAATCACCTCGGTTGTCTACTCTATCTAAGGAGCCCGGTCGCCCAAGCAGACCAGATGTTAGCCCGGTTGAGCGACCAAGTCCTTTTGTTATCTCGGTTTTTGCTGTGGTTGAGACAAACATGTTGTTTGCCCGGTTTGATTGGTTTTTTGGATCGAAAGAAGACCAAGAGCCCGGTTTGCCCCAGTTCTTCAGTGTTCTTCAGGAAGACGAAGAACACCAAGAACAGTGGGAGGTTTGGGACGTTTTCTATGGCCTATGCCCTAGGAGCTACGTTTTTGTGCCCTAATGTGTATAATATGAAAGAAAACAGTAACTATAGACGGGTTGAAGGTCTTACCTGTAAAGGGTTGGAGCTGTCCTTCCAAGCACGAAGAATGGCAGTCGAGTATGAGAAGAGGTGGCTTGAGCTTTGGATCGTCAGGTAGAAGAGAGGCAGTAGGAAGAAATGGCATTAGGAGGGTCGTGTATATGTAAGCACGAAAGGCCGCCCAAATTCAAAATTCTGGCACGAGCGGCGGGTTGGCTGCTCGATGACCAATGGCAGCCCGCCACGTGTCCCTATTTATGGCAATGTCAGTACTGAAGCGACGGGTTAAAGAGTCGAAGAGCCAACCGAGCTACTTTTGAAGAAGAGGACGTCAGCCGTGGCGGACAACCGGTCAAGTTTGCAGACAGTTGTTAACCAGTCCGGTTGCCTTCTGGCCTCTTGGAGACCGGAGAAATGTTATCTCGGTCAAAGTGAATAATCCCAGTCACGCTTTCGCGGACGGAATTAAGGGGCAATTGAGAGGGTGATTTATGATCAGGAGTTGGGCCGAGGTATCGGCCGAGCAGATTGAGAGCCCAACAGTGCTTGAGGCCGAGATGATTGACCATCCGCCAAGAAGTGGGCTGCCAGAACTTGGGCCGGGCAGAACTTGGGCCAAGTGTGAGCCGCCCCGGCCCAAGAAGGAGCTCGGCTAGATAGCGCTTGGTTGGACCGAGCTACCTGATCAGGGAATGGCTGAAGCCAGACAAGCTGAGTGACCGGCGCCCGGAAAGGCGTGGTCAACCGAGGAGACTGTTTGACCGGCAGGAAGGCCGACCAAAGGAGATACCCGGGCTAGGCTCTGCCGGGATGCCGCCTAGCCTGGTCCTCCATGTGTTTATCCGGTTAGGCGCTTGAGTATGACGCATGGCATGACCGTGGTAGAGCAGTTCAGCTGCCGAGCTCCAGCTGTGAAGTCTGGCAGTTGAGATTAGGTGATGATCGGCAAGGTTTACGCTGACAGATGGGATAGCAGAGCCACGTGTCAGGAGATGACTGGGAGTGGATACGGGGCTCAGAACGTATATAAGCATGTCTGCGCCCCCCATACGCGGGACACGAACATCTCTGTAAGGAATTCTTACACTCAAACACTCTCCCTTCTCTCTATCCATCCTAAGGTGTGTGCTAACTTGATCGTCGGAGGGTTTTTTCCGGCCACACACCGCCGGGTAGCTCACCGTTACTTGCTCGCAGGTGATCAGACAACGACGGAGCTCGGGAGAAAGAAGTGCGGGCTTGCCGGAATATTTGCTCCCCATACAGACCCCGTTTGTTTGGAGTTATAGGGAGGGGATTGGGATTGAGTCTGGATCTTCTCCAGCCAACCTCTCCAGCCATTCCTCCTGTCAAGGGTCAGGATTTGGCCACGTCACTTTGGCCAAAATCTACAGCTCAAATCAAGTTTGGTTATAAAAAAAAAAAAAAAAAAAATTGAATTTTTTTTCATAGTGATGTGTTGATGCTGGCAATGACGGAGGAGTTGGAGTTGGAGAAGGAAGATCCGCAAGACTCCTCGTTGTCGTTGATAGTGATGTACAATGATCCTTCGATGACCCTCACGCACCACCGCGACCGCCAGCACCCACCTGACTCCTCTCCCCCACCCCCACCCCTACTAGCTTCGGCCGATCCAACACCACCCTCCCCCATTCTTCTTCTAGATCTGAATTTTTTCAAAGCAAAACCCTCCAAAAACAATATAAAGAAAGAAATCAAAAAATCAAAGAAAAGAAAGAAATTAAATCAACCAGAACTAAAGTGTTGAATTTGGATGACTTATATGGCTTGAATTTTAGAGAGAGAAAGTGGGTTTGTTTTAAATTTGTGACTTGATGATTTTAACATTTGATGATTTTAAAAGCTGTTAAATTTTAACCCATGATTTTAACACCCAGTTGTTTCTTTGAATCTGGGATTTTAACATTTAAACAAACTCAGATTTTTTAAACCATGATTTTAACCTATGATTTTAACACCCAGTTGCTTCAAATTTAACATTTAAAAAATCTGGGTTTCCAATACCCAACTGCTTCAAACATTTAAAGTGGGTTTCCAAAAGCTTCGCGAGCTTGCTCATTGACTCTTGGTCTTGAAGCTGTCGTCTGAGATCGCCGGAGTTCAAGCGCGTTTTCCAGCAACAACAACAATGACCTCTCTTCCTGAGTCGTCTTCTTCCTCCACCGACGTCTTCCTAATCTCTCTGTTGCTATGTTGAATGAAAAAAATATTCAACTTTTTTTTCTTTTTTATAACCAAACTTTGATCTGAGCCATAAATTTTGGCCAAACTGATATGGCCAAATCCTGGCCCTTGACAAAAGGAATGACTAGAGAAGATCCGGACTCATTGAGATTGATAGTGAGGTGAGATCCACTATATTGTTTGTTTGTTTTGAGAGATGTGGAAGGGACTCCTAATCCCTTGGTATTAAGATAGGCCTTGGTATTAGGATAGGCCTTGAAAAGGGGATTAAGATGGAGAAGGTGGAGATGATATTTTAAAAATAGTTCCAAGGATTAGAAATTATTTATTTATTTATTTATTTTTTACATGTTGGGCATTTTTTTTTTAACATTAATATTTAATTTTTTGTATTTTTTGTTAAGTAAAAACCATTGTTTTATTTGTTTTATTTTTATTTTTTTGAAATTTTTAAAAAAAAATTTTTACATGTTGGGCATTTTTGTTTTAACATTAATGTTTAATATTTTTGTATTTTTTTTATTTGTTTTATTATTTTGGGTAAATTACGTTGACATCCCTTGACGTTTGGTCCAATTACTACCCACCCCCTGACGTTTTGAAAATTACATTCCCACCCCTGTGGTTAATAGTTTCATTTCATAAACCCCCCACTTATATAAAAAGTAACAACTTTTAGTAGAAAAACAGAGGAAATTACATTAAAAAAAAAAAGTAAAGGAAAAGAAAAGAAAGAAAAAAAAAAAGACAAAGTAAAGCAAAGCAAAGTGCGTGAGTTCAATGTCTTCATTCCGTCTAAATAATTACAATGACAGAGGGGTTAGTGTAATTTCTCAAACTTCAGGAGGTGATATGTATTATACCCAAACCTCAGGGGGTGTAAGTGTAATTTACCCTATTATTTTATATAAAAATAATTTAACAATCCCTACACTAACAACTATCATCAAAACAAATACAATTTTACTTAATCTCCTCACTATCAATCCCCTTACTATTAATCTCCTCGCTATGAATCCATTCCATTCTACCTCTGAAAACAAACGGGGCCTTACATCAATGATCCAAACCATTCAATGTGTAGGGCTCGTCGAGTACTTTATCCTTACAAAAAGTCACGTTGATTGGATATTGGTTTGTTATTCGATCAGATCACATTTCTTTTAATAATTTTTTTTAAATTGTTCTAAACGTTGATAGAAATGTAATTTGATCAAATGGCTATCGATATCTAATTAGCGTGATTGTTTGTAGGGATGCAATACTCGACGAGGCCTACACATTGAATAGTTTGAATCATTGATGCGAGCAAGTGGGCCTACGAGACCCAACAGTACGGTCCAATCCGATTATGGACGGGACATAAGCCACACCCTTTTTGATTTAATAGATTGATTTAATAATGACATCAAAGTTGTCGCCATATTTGACTCTTGAAAAAATAGAAACTAATTTAACAATAATAATATAAAAAAACAATTTAAAAAATTATTTCTACCCTTTTAAAAGATAAAATTATAGAAAAATTATGTGTTTTTAATTTTTTTTCACCAATTTAATTTTTAGTTTCTAAGAAAAATTTTCTGAAAATAGATTTTGAAAACCAAATCAAACATAACTTTATAACTAAAAAAGTGTCAGCATTATTCATTAAAAAGAAAGGCCATTACATTTCAAACAACATACAAGTTAACAACATAAAATAAGTTGTTTGACGACTTTGCCCTTAAAATAAACTATTTGCAAAGGAAACATCTTTGATTGTTTTTATTTGAAACAAGATTCAAAATTCAGAATTAAATGTATCACAATTAAAAAGTTAGAGATTAAAGCGACACAAGTTTCAAACTACAAAAACTGTTAGTGTAATTTGTCCTCATATAAACTTCTGGAGTAATGCTAGAGATCTAAAAAATTCTACCAAAGTTTTTACCAAATGTCTCACATGGGTGTGAGACCCACACAATGTGAGTCACATATAGGTCCCACACCCATATGAGATATTTAGTAAAACTTTTGGTAGAATTTTTGGGGTCTCTAACATTTTTGTAAACTTCAAGGGGTCACTTGAAGTTTGTCACGTTGTTAATTTCAAAACTTGGAATTAGTCAAGATACGTACAAACTGATCCAGATACTCAGTTATAAAAAATAAAAAATAAAAAATGCTATTTACTTTACTATTGTAATATAGTGGTGTTTTGAGAAATTGGTAAAAAGCTGAATTTTTGGCTTTTTAGCTTTTTTGGTTGTTTTTTTAACTAAAAAAAGCTAAAAAGCCAAAAAGCTGACTTTTTACCATTGTTTCCAAAAGACCCCATAATATTGTGAGTGAGTTTGGAATGATTTGATTTTTTTTTTAAATTATTTCAGATAAGTTTATTTTTTATTTTTTATTTTTTAGTAATTTTTTAATTTTATATTTTAATTATTATTATTATTATTTTATACTTTTTAGATGCATCAAGATGCATCTGAAAAATAAATTGGCTAAAATACTTTCTAAATGCACTTAATCAAGATGCATCTAAAAAATAAATTGGCTAAAATATTGAAAAAATTACTAATAATAAACAAAAATTCGAACAAAAATCTATGTGTATTTTTGTTCAATTTTTGTTTATTTTCAGTAATTTTTTTATTATATTTTAATTAAAAAAATTTACTTTATCTAAAACGTTAAAAAAATGAATTTTATTCTTTTAGTGCTTTTTCTTTTTTAATTTTTAAAAATTTTAAGTCCTTAATGATCTAAAAAAAAAAAAAAGAAAGTGTTTACCAAAAAAAAAGGCAATTTATTTATTTTAGTGTATTTTTTTCCCTAAAAATTTATTCCGTCTAGTTGAATATAACCAAATTAAAGTATTTTTTTAAACAATTAAAAACTCAGTAAAATTTAAAAAAAATAGAAAAACAAATATCAGGCCCACCTACCATTATCAATAATGGCGGTGTTTGGGACGCTGGTAGCGGCTATTTTAGCCTTTTGGAGAAATAAAAGTCAAAAAAGTCTCACGGTTGTTAAGGTTAGGTTTTACATCTTTTAAAAAAATTAAAAAGTTATTATTTTATTTAAATTACATCAACATATTTATCTATTATATCATTTCTAATTTAACTTATATTTCATAAAAAGTTAAAAAATATACTTAAGTTCCGTTTGGGAAGTGGTTTTGTGAGTTTTTTTAGCTATTTTAGTCACAAAAAGACAAAATAGACTATTTTAATCACAATAAACAAAATATCACATCCAACCCATAATCATTACACTCTTCTCTCACAAAAAAGGCCAAAAAAGTCAAAAAGCCAAAAAGCTCTTCCCAAACCAAATTTTTTAACCCAGAGTAAAATAACAAAAAAAATCAAAAAACTAAAAAGTCAACCCACTTTCTAAATGAAGCCTTATTTACATCATCTCAAACAAACCTTAGGTTTGAAATTGTAGTGTACAGCTGATAAGCAACAGAGGGTAAAAAGAAAAAAGTAAAAAATCCAATATCAGGAGTCCAGATTCTCTCCTTGCAAATCCTCCTTGCAACGACTGAGATTAATTGTTGCAACATCCAACGGTTGAGATCAGCTGCTAAAGAAATTGAAGTCAGTCGTTGAATGTTGAAACAACTGATCTCAGCCGTTGCAAGGAGGAGTTGCAAGGAGGAGTTGTAAGGAGGGGATCCCAATTCCAATATTAGACCCACCTACCATTATCAATAATTTATTGTTGACAGTCCTGATTTGGCATTCACAGCTTCAAATCAACACAATGACTATCATTTCCCCTCTGATCTGATCTCGCGCGCTCTCTCTCTCTCTCTCTCTCATCTCTCATCTTCTCCATTTTCAAATCCTAACTTTCATTTTTACAATAGAGGTTCTCTCTATCTCTCTCTCTCACACATCTCAATTTTTCTTCATTTTCAAATCCTAACTTTCATTTTTATAAAAACGTAGAGAGTTGGGAAAGAATTTTTTAAAAAATGAAAAAAATATGTAAAATTAAATAAATTTTACCTATCTTTTTTCTTTTTAAATCTCTTTCTATTAGGTGTTGTTTGGAATGATCTAAATAAGTGTACTTTTTGTCCTTTTACGAAAAGATGTACAGAAAAGTAGAGAGATGATGTGATAGAAAAAAGATAAAAAGATTGATTATTTAGGGGATGCCAAATCACCCAATTTCCATACCAAACGCCACGTAAATTTAGATTTTGTTTAAAGTGTCCTAAATAAGTGCACTTTTTATTTTTTTGGACTAAAAAGTTGAGGAAAAAAATATTAATGTTTGGGTTAACTTTTTGACTTTTTATGAAAAAATATATATTAAAAAATTATATAAAGAAGTGTGTAGGAGAAGATAGGGTAAGAGCCGTACGGAATGGCGCTGGGGACTAGCTGGGTGAGTAGATGAGAAAATATTGTCTACTTCTCGGGCTTTGATTAGATAGTGTTGTTTGGCTCGTGGGGGCCCACCACGGGTCCCTTTTTCTAATCGAAACCGTTCAATGTATAGAACTCGTCGAGTACTACATGCTTGTAAAAAATAACGTTGATTGGATATCGATAGCTATCTGATCGTGTTTGTTTTTTTTTTTAACTGTCAATTATAACACCATCCATTTTTATACAAAACTGATTTAATCATATAGTTAGCGATATCCGATAGACGTGATTTTTTACAGGCATATAGTACTAGACTAGTTCTACATATTAACGGTTCAGATTATCAAAACGGGACCCATGGTGGGCCCCCACGGGCCCAACTTTACCATCTAATTTAATGAATATTTTACTATAATTTTTTTGTTTCCCCGGTCACTGACTGGCCCATCACGGAATGTCTAATCTTGGGGCCTTTTTTTATTTTATTTGTAATAATATTTGTATATTATTTTTTTAATATTTTTTTTGATAAATAGTGATAACTTTTTAACTTTTTAGATAACTTTTTACCTTTTTGACTTTTTCAAAGGTTGCCAAACCAGTCCTTAAAACCTCCAAATCTTTCAATACCATCCTCACTGAACTCATCCACATGGAGAACGGCAACAATCCCATCAACACCAGCTATTTCTCAGATGATAAACCAAGTAAGCATGAATTCCAATTTTGTATTGGATCTCTTTTATGTGTAAACATTAGTTTCTTTGTGTTTGTCCCCTTTCTCTTGCTTTTTCATTGGACATGTTCATTATTATAATTTTAATATTGTAATGCTTATGCCTCTCCGTTACATAGATGGATGGAGATGTTTATTTCATAATTCAGTGTTTGTTTGTGGAAGAATTGCATTGACATATATCTTTTAAAATTCAAAATTGGCATAAAAATCACGGACTTTGATTTTGAATTTTGAATGATGTGCTATAATCTGAAACATTTTGAAATAAAGATCTTCATTCCAACTACATATAATAAAGAGTATCTAAATCAAAACAACACTATCACTACTTCACACTTGGAACTTTCAAATCACACTCATAACATATTAAACCACACTATTAATTACATTAAGATTCTTAAACACACAAACAAGCATTCAACTTCAGATACTACAATCCCCATCTAAAAAAACAAAAAAAAAAAACAACAACAACAACAACACGACACTACACTTAGGCCCTTGTTTCATTACACAATCAATATTTCAATACAATTTTTTTTTTAAAATTTCACATCCTTGATCCAAACATAGCCTTGCTTGGTTTAGTTGTGTGGAGGTGAAGTTACCTATTTTTCTAACTTCACGCAACCAATTTTCTGCGTATGCCTTTATTTCTTGATCTTCTTTTTCCATTTCCTCAAACCACTTTTAGAATTTCTGCTTGTACTTGGATTCTTTTTTAGTAACGTGGACAACAGCGGCAAAAATATGGAGCCTCTTCTTGTTCTCGTCCATTTTAGTGCCTGCTTTTTCCATCACATCTTTCCACTTTTGCTGCAAACCCCCAATAGGCAAAAACACCACCTCATGTGAGCATAGTAGCATATTCTAATAAGCAACACTTGAATAGATATACATGGTGACAAAAAAGAAAATAAAAGTTTATACATGGAACGGCATTTACTGCAATATATACAACCTACTAGCACGGTGGAAATGTAGTTTGGGGTTATGACTTAGGGGAGTCGAATAGATATCTATTAATTAAAAAAAAAAATTGGAAATAAAGTATATATTACTAGATCAATTTTTATTGATATAAAAAGGAAAAATTAACATAAAAACATGGTCTAAATAGTTTACTATTGGGTAAATCTATGATGTAGTATGGAAGGGTTGCAAGTAAACATTTTACCTTCAATTTTTCTTCTGATCGTTCAGGAAACCTTTTTGCGATGCTTTTCCATCTGTAGAATTTGGGATACCAATGAAAAAATCAACGTGCTATAAAATAAGGGTTGTTAATGAAATTGCAAAATTCTACCTTCTCATTCAATGCAAATGTCCATGTATGTATAAGTATTACCTAGTGGGTTGAAAAAAGAAAAATAAATAAATAAATAAAGAACTTGACATTCAAAGTTGTTGGAGCACAGATTATTCTAGTTTGAGGTTTTCAAGTGAGAAGTTGGGATTTACATCTATGTAAGTGTATATTATATATATATATATATATATATATAAGTAATAATTGTACTTAATATCTTACATGTTGATTGAAATTTCATTTCGATCTCTTTCCTTTCAATTATGATAGTCAACCCTTGCACTTTAGATCAATTTGCAATATCACTCTTCTATTCATTTAGTATTAGTGAAACTGACGTAATTGGCATGTGTGCCACACATGAAATATATTTTCGAGGCCACAATTAAAACTGCCAACTTCTGTCAGTAAAGAGTGACATTTGAACTTGACTTAAATTGTAAAAATTGGCTGGCATAATTGAAAGTAAAGGGCTAAATTGAAATTTTAGTGCAAATACAAAGGTTCTAAATATAATTAACCCTATATAGACTATAGATACATATACTATCTGCTGTAAAACATACTTTTGTCCATGTATCGCAACTTCTTGCACGAAGTTTTTTTCGTCTTCAACACTGTACGACTTATGTGACTTCTTGGCTGGTTTGTGTTGTGGTGGCCCTGAAGATGGTGCCACATGATGATTAGGTCTAACACAGCTCCCTCCATTGATCAATGGGAAATTAGAAGTTCCATCATGAGCTGTTTGGCTATAGTTATTGAATCAGACAAGTATCATAAGAACCTCATAAATATCAATTAAAATCACTATAGTAATTAGAAAAAAATTACTTACCCCAAAAATAAAGAAGAAAAAGAAACAATATAAGCATTGAGAATGAGATGTCAAGTTTGATCATGATGAAAGTAAAAATAGGGTCCCATATTATTTAAGCCCTTATAGTATTATTAGTAAGTAGAAAATGGGGCTCAATCTAACTTCACATAAATTTAACTTCACATAAATTAAAGGGCCCCCAAAATTTAGGGAGGTCAAATTAAAGTTATATAAAAATTTGAGCCTAATTTGAATTTTTTTTTTCTCATTTGAATCTATCAACAAAAGTAAATAAAGCCTTTTCTATTTTTCTTCTTCCTCAATCCCATATGGCATACACAAAAAAAATGAACAAGCCGGCATTTGGTGATCCATTGAACCAACCAACAATTTCCATGACACTGACTGTGATCTTCTTTGGTGTCTAGTCCAGTGTGCCCCTCTCTTTTTTTTTTTTTTTGATCAGCAAAAGAGAACCTTTATAGATGCAAAAACCATACAAAACAAGAGATTACATCAACAAATGAGGGGAAGAGCAGCAAGCTAGCTCACCCCAGGAGTTTGGTGAGGAACCAAACCCCAGAAGAAGAAAAACAATGAAGAGAACAACAAAGGAAAACCAACAGTCCAATATCAGACCATCCTCAAACCAGCAGCAGAACAGATCATCTACCAATGCAAAGCACACCATCCCCAAAATAACAGCCCACTGCTAGGCCTAGTAGCAGCACAGATACAGGGATCCTTCAGAGTGTTTAGAATGTAGCAAACACCATTTTGGAGGATTGCCCCACAGTCATACTCAATCCATCTTTACAAACACGAACAGACCTCCCCACAACTCCTGGCCAGTGCATATCAAACAGACAGACCTCCGCACAAATAGACCTTCACTGCAGCCTAATGCCAACCAGTGCATAGCAATCAAATAGAACCTTCACTACAACCAGAAGCATACCCAGCACCAACAGATTAAATCAGAATTGCAGAGCTTCTGGGCACCAACAGATCAAATCAAATCAGCAAAATGACCCAAAAACTAAACCAAAATAGAGCTCCTGAGCTGCAAACCCACAAATCAACCCAACCTCAGCAAATCAACAGATCAACCCAGAAGAATACCCAGGAGAACAACACAAACCACACTGCAGTCCCAAAAAACTACAGCAAAAACAGAACCAAGGCAGCTTAGAACTAAAGCAGATTACAGCCCAAGCAGCATAGAGACCAAGGCAGCATAGCTACCAGAACACTGCAATGCAATGCACTACAATGCAGATTACAACAGACCACTCAGACTTCAGCCCATATGTCTACAGAACAGATTCCAAAACACTATGCTCCACCCCTGATCTGTCACCAGTTGAAGAACAGGGGAGCTCTGGGTGAAGGACAACACGAGCAGATGAAAACATGTAACAGCAGTGAGCATGAATCTAAAATGCAGCTGCAGACTATCTAAGAACTTCACACACTAAGTGCAGCCCCCCTCCCCACCCTCCATAATCAGTAGACAACCAGGCAGACGTCAGGCTAAAACCAAACCAACTTAGGCCTTCCACACACAGATGTACAACCAGCTGCACACAACCACTACTGACCTGAACCTTACTGCTCTGAACCTCTACAACCAGATATACAACCAGCTGCGCACAAACCTCTACTAATCTGAACCTTACTGCCATCTTATCTGATAGAGGTTGGACACTAAATCATGGACTGAATACTCCACCTTCAAGTGCCATTTGGACCACAAAGCTACCTGCACCTTCACCTGATCACAAAGAACTTGTATATCAGGAATAGCATCCTTAAATAAGCATTGGTTCCTCAACCTCCAAACTGACCATAAAACTACAGAGGGAATAATATTCCAAACTTTGAGTACCCAAGACTTGAGATTGTATCTGCCCCCATTCCACTACTGCAACAGACCTTCTATAGAACCTGGAATAGCCCAAATCTGATCCCACCACTTTACCATATGGACCAGCACTTCCATACCAAAGGACACATCAGTAGCACATGCTCAATAGTTTCTATCTCCGCTTAGCAAAAAACACACAAATTACTAGCACTCAAATGAAGAGCCCCAATTCTTTAAAGAAACGATGAGGTTTTAACTCTGCCACGCCAAGCCAACCAACAGAAAAATTGCATCTTTGAAGGGGCCAAACTCACCAGACCCCTACTGGGACTACCAGGTCATTCCCACCAGATGCAGCCCTCCATCTCCACACGGAGGCACCTGTGAACTGACCTGACTTCTCAGCTAACCAAGAGCAGGAGTCCTCAACCCCATCTCTGAGCCTAGGAGTTGAGAGAAGCATGCCTAACAGCCTCTGTAACTCCTCTTCTTCCTAAGCTAGGAGAGACCTTCTGAATTGAAGCTGCCACCTACCTGAGGCACCAATCTTTGCACTAAGCTGCTGCAAGGAACCCTCCTTTTCTGTGGATAAACTAAACAACCTATTAAATTCATCCTTCAGCCCTCTGCCACCTAACCAAGGGTCATACCAAAACTTTATCCTCCTCCCATTGCCAACTATTATTTTAACCTATTCTCCAAAAAATTCTCCCAATTGCTGATTAACCATAGAAAGTTATGAAATATCCTTTCAAACCAATGAGACCCCTACTGGATGATTCAATAAAGGAGACCATCCCCCGCAAAATTTACCATACCTAGAGCAGATCACTTCTTTCCACAGAGCTTTATCCTTACTGCCATACCTCTACCACCACTTTAGCAACAAGCATTCATTGACCACACCTAAATCCCTAATTCTCAAGCCTCCTTGATTCTTACCTTTTGTGACCTCCTTCCATTTAACCATGTGCACCTTTCTGCTGGCAACAGAACTTCCCCAGAGAAAATTTGATTGAATCTTAGAAATAGATTTTACTACCCCCTTAGGCATTTTAAAGATTGACAGGAAGTAGATAAGCAAATTAGACAAGGCCGATTTGATCAGAGTCAATCTACCTGCATAAGACAACAATCTCCTTTTCCAAGAAGAGGGCTTCTTCTGAAATTTCGCCACTACAGGATCCCAAGTGCTCTTTCTACTAGGATTTGCCCCTAAAGGAAAACCTAAAAAATTAATAGGCAATTTATTAGGCAGATAGTTCAGCACCTTAGCGAACTCCTTAGTCTGGTCTTCATTATAACCCACCCCACAAACCACGCTTTTGTGGAAATTTATCCTTAAACCAGAGATCACCTCAAAGCACCTCAAAACTCTTTTAATATTGAAGACTTCCTCCATGCCTCCTTCACAAAAAATGATGGTGTCATCAGCAAATTAAAGATGAGAGATGCCCAGCTGATCAGAACCTATTGATGCTCCCTTAAATAAGTCTTTCTCAATAGCCCTACCCAACAAAAGATTAAGGCCTTCAACTGCTATAATGAACAAAAAAGGAGATAGAGGGTCCCCTTGCCTTAATCCCTTTTGTGGTTGAAACTCCTCCGTGGGTGAACCATTAACTAATACAGACACCATAGTTGTTGTAATACAAGTCTTCATCCACCTAATCCACCTAGCCCCAAAGCCAAAACTCCCCAACATAGATAGCAAAAAATCCCAACTTAATGAATCATAGGCTTTCTCAAAATCCAACTTCAAGATAATTCCCTTCTTCCTAGCTCTGTGCCACCCATCTACAACTTCATTGGCAATCAACACTCCATCCAATATATGTCTACCACTAACAAATGCAGACTGCACCTCACTAATCACAGCTGGCAGAACCTGCTTCATTCTTTTAGACAACACCTTGGCTAAGATCTTGTAGATGGAACTGACCAAGCTAATAGGCATATAATCTCCTAAACTTGAAGGACTATCCCTCTTAGGGATAAGTACAACAAAGGAGCTATTGATCCCAGATGATAGCTTAGCATTTGTGTGAAATTCATGAAACATTTGAACTATCTCACTCTTCATGACCGACCAACACTTTTTAATGCATGCCAAATTAAAACCATCGGGACCAGGGGCCTTGTTCCTATCACAATCTTGAAGAGCTACCCAAATCTCAGCTTCCGTGAACATTACCTCCAAGTTAGCTGTTGCCTCTGAATTAATAACATTGAAAGGGCCCGTAAGCTTTGGCCTCGCAGACCAACACCCCATAAACTGCTTACTAAAATGCCTCACAACAGCCTGTTTAATCTGAGCAGGGTCCTTAAAGCACTCCCCTTCCACACACACTGAGTCTAACAAGTTTTTTCTTTGTCTTCTGTAGTTTTTGTACACCCTAATTGGTTTTTGGTTCCATTACAATTAAATCCATTAAATCCTAATTTGTTTTTGCTACTAGTTTCAATCGTTTTAGTTAGTGGTGTTAATTATGTCTTGTTGTCTTTGTTGTGCATTTTCAACCCTTGCCCTAAAGTTGTGGACCTTTGGTTCTAATTTATGTTGTTCTGCTTGTTTGTCTAAACCCATTAAATCCTTATTTGTTTTTGCCATTAGTTTCAATTGTTTTAGTTAGTGGTGTTAATTATATCTTATTGTTGTGTGTTTTCAACCTTTGCCCTAAAGTTTTGGACCATTGGTTCTAATTTATGTTATTCTGCTTTGTTTTTCTAAATCCATTAAATCCTTATTGTTGTTGTGCTTTGCCCTAATTCTCTATGGTTCTATGTTTTGATTCCATATTTTCTATTGTGTGCCTGTGTGGAAACATTTTCTTTGAAGAATCTGAACCTAACATATTCTCTCTTTGTTTTGATGTGCATGGAAACATATTCTTCAGTTAACATAATCACCATGGGAAATGAAATCCATGGTTCAAATGAATAAACCAACTTCAGGGTAATCGAACTTTAAATTATGGAATGTTGTAACCTCACAACATAAAGATCCTGCATCTAAAATATTACATTTCATACCAAGGAAAATTCGCTTTACCTTTGTAGAGGCTGAGATGTGAATCCATTGTTCCCCAAGTATGGATGAATGGGTTGTGCAATCTGGTTTTGAGCTGCTGTTGGAGATGAATCCGAAGCACCTGATGTACATACAATGCAGGATTAGTAGTGGAAACCAAACCCTAAATGAAAAACAAAATTATACAGAATGACTTGGTTTATTGTGGTTCAAGAACTTAAAAAAACATAAATTCATGATTATGAGCAGTGAATAATAGCAAATATATCGCAGTCTCATCATTGTAGAAGAAAATTAGTTTCTACTTACAAATTCATAGGATTTTGTTTAACATGTATAACTTAATTTGTATTATACAAAATGTTGTTTAGCATTTTCCTAGATATGAAGGCTAAACAATTACTATAAAAGTTCGGTTTTGTTGGAACAGGGTAGGTTAAATGCAAAAGCACATTACTAATAAAAATTATGCAGTATGAAGTCAGGAATTTGTGGAAAATTTATGAAGCATCATTGTGATATATTCATGTGGTATCCTTCATCAATGAGGTAACATAAAAAAGATAGATGGATCGTTTTTGTCTACTAGTCAGCCGACTAAGATGGGTCAAATGGGAGTTACTCACCCTAGGCTAAGCTAGTATTTTAAAAGTATTGAATAATTATTTGACAATTTAAATTGAAATTTGTGAAGAAAATTTATTTTTGAAAAATGAATGACAAGTATGATTTTTGTGTTAACTATCTATTTTTTTCTTTTTAAAATATTTAGGATCTAATCATCACTACTAATGTCAGATTAACTTTATTTTTTGCATGGTTGATTTGTTGAATGGTTTTTCAAGATAAACACTTCACATCATTAAAGTAAGCTTGGGATGGGCCATTGCTGGTTGGATTTCCTTCACAATTATGAGAATTTAATGCTATAAAATTAGAGTGGCGATGTTAACCCACCCGTCATTTGTGGGTTTGAACCTGTCTTATTTATCAGGCAATATTGATTGGGCGGACTTAATTATTGGCGGATCCTAATGAAAGCTTATATAAACTTTAAAAGCCAACTTTGCAAAAATATATACCGCGTGACAAAATATATATATATATATAATATTTACAAGGCGAATGATTTATAAATAAATTTTTTTTTTTAATACATAAAACTTATGTAGAATAATGTGTTAGTGGTATTTATGCAATTTTAAATCATCATGATGAGTGTAACGGTTAGAAATGAAGGAATAGGACAGTATGAAATTTTAGGGAACAGTGAAATTTATTTTTGTAACAAAAATTTTGTTTGTATACAATTCCTCTATAATTAGCCATTATAGTAATAGAAAATACACTATAAAGATAAAATATAGCAAAATTTACACGAATAGTTTAGCATATTTTTAATAAAATATAGAAACATATTAATACGTAAATAAAATTGAAGCCTAATTTTCTTGTTTTAAACTTTCTCATTCTCATTGTTAAAAACCGGGGGAGGGGGGGGGGGGGGGAATATGCTCAAGGTTTGAAAATTTAAATTTTTAGTTTTGTCAATTTAAATTTAATTTTTTTGATTTGTTTTAAAAAATTAGGATTTAAATTAATAAAATTTAAAACTCAATGTTTGTTTTGTTGCAAGACTCAGATTCTGAGTATTTTTCCCCCTTATAATTTAAATTGTTTAAATTATAAAGTTATTGCCCTTAATTTGAGTTTCTATCACCTCTTTGTGGTACGGTAATATGCTCTATAACCATTATACAGTGCAGGTTGTTATTTGAAGCCACATGTGGGGGCGTTGGGGGAGAACCCAACTCAAAAGAATAAATAAATAAATTTTTGTTGTTACTGATTTGGATGAATTGTTTTTAACTGAATCATCTAAAATGGAATTATAAATTTTAAGAATTAAATGGATAAAATGACGGCATTCGTAACAAGTAAGTATAAGTATTTAAAAGTAAATAATTACAATATAAGTGTTGATAAAAAAAAGAAAAAAAAGAAAGAAAAGGTCTTTCACCAGGGAAAGGTAGCTGTGAATTTGTATCCTCGAGTGAGGGGCAGATGTCTTCAAGTTCCAGACTAGCTAGCATTTCAAACAGTGTCATTCCTTCAATATCCATGAAACTATCCATATGCATGAAAACCCTGGTCTAGAAACACATAAATTAACTCATCTATATCAAAATAAGCTTTAATCCATTAATTATTTAATTACTATTGAAAATTTTCGTACGGCTGTTGATAAGCTTTTTTCTTAAAAAGAGAAGAAAGACATGCAGACAATTATAAAAGAAGTCATGTGGTACCTTCTACTATTGTAATTGTGATTGACTTTGACAATAAAATCCACTACATTTATGTTGAGTGTTTGGAGAACAATAGTGGGCATATACATTTGTGCTTAGTGGAAGATAGTATTACATGGTACCCTTTTGGCATACAAAAGTTTCTCCAAATATTATGAGCCTCTTCGGTGCTTTTTTTCTCAAGCGTATGTTTACTACATGAATACACATAAGAGATAAAATAAAAGTAGCGAAACAAATTCAGTAATAAATAATAGATCAATGAGTGCTAATAAATTGCACACAACTACAAAGAAAAAAAAAAAAATTACACACAAGATTGAATGCTGAAAGACCATATGATAAAAGGGAAATGTTGCACAATTCACAAAAGGGTCCTGCTACGTTTCATGAAAACTGTCATGAAAACCATCTGCACCGTTGGATCATGAGACACATACCTGATCTAACGGTGCAGATGGTTTTCATGACAGTTTTCATGAAAATTCTTCATGACACCTAGCATTTCCCTTCACAAAATTATGTAAATTTTTATGAATTTACATAAATAATATCATAAAAATGCATAAGTTAAGTCGATTCATAAAAGTTTTGAAATTTGTAAATCATGTAAATTTTCACAAACTTACATAAATGAGCTCAAAAAAATATATAATTCAAACTACAAAAATGCATGCATATGATGTGCAATGCAAACCTAAGAGTTTTCCATGGAAAAGGGAAAAATTGAAACAAAAGGAATTGAAGAGAGACACTCACAGAGGTGATAGGACAAAATGCAAGCTATAGCTCAACGTTTGATACTCTGTTAAGTGACTGGCGGGATTGCAATGCAAAGATATTAATAGAAAATTTGAAATTTGTGTGATAAGATAATTTTTTTTTTTAAATCTTTTTAACCAAGGTATTGTGTGATTCCTAAGATATTAATGGAAAATTTGAAATTTGTGTGATAAGATTATTCTTTTTCTTTTTCTTTTTTAAATTTTTTTTTAACCAAGTTTTTGTGTGATTTTGATTGTGTGATTCTTTGCTTTTTTACACGACTTAGCTGACTTTTTTTTACTCTAGTTCATGCCCCCAAACTAACAAATCACACTATTACTGCCATCTCACCAACACCACTGACCATTTGTATTTTTCTGTTGAAAAAAATGTATTGAGTTATTTATTTATTTTTTAATAAAATGTTTGAATGTTATAGAAAAGTAAATAAGGATTAATGGTATATGAACAGTTTTTTATTTTTTTTTTTGGGTACAGAATTAATGACTAGTGTGGAGCATTGCTTGAGAAACACCTACTAATTTTCAGTCATTAAGCCTAAGATAATTTCAATTGAGAGAGTTTATACCATTAAGGAGATCAACTAGGGTCACATTGAGTATTCAAAAAACAAGAATATAAATTAATTAAATCTTAGTTATGCTATTGAATAAAAAAATATATATAATTTCTATATAGAGTGATATGAGTCCTTTGAGACTTATCATTTTAAAACAAATTTAATGATATTTATTTATAAATATGCCATTATTATAATATTTTGATTGAAAATTTTGTAGGCACCTCTTAAATTTTTTTTTGATCGGCTGCGATAGTTTAAAGTTGTGTGATGGCACCTCTTTAAAGTAGATGAAGAAAACAGTGCTCTCAATTGTGAGACACAATAATTTGTGGGGATAATTAGTGGATACTCTAACGGTTGTGTCTTGTCATATTATTTACGCGATGTTTTGATTTAAGATAAATTGTATTTTGTCTTTTTGATATTTAATTATTTTTCTACTTTAGTTTTTAATTATTTTTTTGACCTATTATGTTTCAAGTTTTTTTTAAGTCATTTTATCCTCCAAATTATTATACAAAAATCAATTTGGCATTCAGACTTCACATTATTTTAATTTGACCCTTACACTTTTTAAAATTTGATCAGCTTACTCCCGCCATTGGTTTCCGTCTACAATCAAACGGAATTTGTTAACATGTCACCAAACTTTATTTGAAATTTCATTTTACCCCCAAATTATACATTAAAAATCAATTAGCCCCCAAATATTAAAAAAAAAAATTAAATATTTAATTTCATCTCAAAAATGAAAAAATTAAATTTTAAATAAAAAAATTGAGTATTAGTAATGTTGAGTATTCTTTAGACAATAATTGAATCTGAATTTTTTTTTACCCACTCAATTTTAAAATTATAATTAGTCGATCAATTCTATTGAAATTAATTTGAAGAATAAACTAGTTACAATTGCAAGAGCGCACACAAATAGAGTAGTCAAGAAATTTTTAGTTCAACTAATTTCTACAGGATCGACTTAAGATAATTTGAGACTTAAAGAGAAAATTTTAAATGAGAATTTTTATATTTTTTTATTATTGTTTTGCAAAGTATATTATTTAAAATTTATTTTTTTCGTTATTGAGATTAAAAATTATTTATCAAATATTTAATTTTTTTTATATAGTTGGGAGGTTAATTGATTTTTAAGGTATAATTTGGGAATAAAATAAAGTTTCAAATGAAATTTGATACCACGCCAACAAGTTCCTTTTAATTATAGATGGAAACAAACGGTAAAGGGTAAATTGATCAATTTTAAAAAAGTTTAGAAGTCAAACTAAAATAATACGAAATATGAATGTCAAATTAATTTTTTCGTAATAATTTGAGAGATAAAATGATATTTTCTCAAATATGTATTGTAATTTTTTATTTATCAAATATGTTACATCATACTTTACAAATCGTCGTTATATTCGGTTAGTACACCAATTCCTTCAGAAACCACACTCAAGCCTTATCAAAATAATAATAAAATTGAAGAAAAATAAAAATTAAAGCGTGGCAGTCATGTTCTTAAAATTATAAGACAAAATGAATATTTTAATTTGTGATCTAATATAATAATCACAAATAATTAAATTATTTTATATCAAAATTCTATTTAGACAACATTACTCTTAGGGTGTGTTTGTTTATACGGATTGGATAAAGAGAGATTGTAATCTATCGGACTGTTAGTCTTGGGATACATTGTCCCTAGACTATTTGGTTAGACTGAATTTGTATCCTATATTCGTTTAGTCATGGAATTAGATGTCTGGATTGGACTATTTTTAGTGAATCCAATGTTTGATTGGACGGACGGGATAATGATAAATGTTCAAAAGACTATTTTACCCTTATAATTTATAATTTTTATTTAATATATAATTTTAAATTTGTAATCTGCAATTTATAATTTATAATTTAACAACACTTAAATTTTTTAATTTATAAGACTAGAATTTTTAATTTATTATTTTCAATTAAATTAAATTAAATTTATAATTTATATTTTTAATTTAATATATAATTTTAAATTAACAACACTAAAAAAATAATTTTATTAATATATGAATTTAATTTTTTAACAACACTAAAAAAAATTAATTTCCAAGGCCATAACTTTTAATTTATTATTTTTAATTAAATTAAATTTATAATTTATAATTTATATTTTTTATTTGATATATAATTTTAAATTAACAACACTAAAAAAATAATTTTATTTAATATATAAATTTAATTTTTTAACAACACTAAAAAAATTTAATTTATAAAGCCATAATTTTTAATTTATTTTTTTTAATTAAATTAAATTTATAATTTATATTTTTTATTTAATATATAATTTTAAATTAACAACACTAAAAAAACTATAAGGCCATAATTTTTAATTAAATATAATTTATAATTTATATTTTTTATTTAATATATAATTTTAAATTAACAACACTGAAAAAATAATTTATAAATGTTCAAAAGATTATTTTACCATTTTTCAATTGTTTATTAAGTAATAGCATGAGGGTAAAATGAACATTTTACACAGTAATCTCATGGTATACCAATCTCATAAAAATAATTTTACCCCTCCCCTTAAGATACAATAATCTCTCATATAAGGGACTGATAATCCGGAGGGACTATTAATCCGGTTCAACAAAATTAAACCAAATAATAAATTATTAATCCGAATAGACTAATAATCTAATCTCATAAAATAATACCTCAAAACAAACACATTTTTATGGACTTATAATCTACGATTCAAACTTTAAAACAATCACTGCTTTTTTTTAACAGAAGAAAGGATAATTCTAATAACACAAACGTGACAAGATAAAAAAGCGTCTCACGTATATTTCCCACGTGGAACTCATACTTTTATCTTTCTTTCATTCATTCATATTTTTTTTTTTTTTTTTTGTGCATGTACTTTATAGTGTGATAACTCTGTTGTTTGGTGTGATTCGAATTTGGTAAGTTGGTTTGGAACTATTTTAGTTAGAAAAGGGTAAAATAAATTCAAATTTAATAAGACAAAATTGTTAAAAATTGTTATAAAATTCTGGGTAAAATTAAATTTTTTTTCTAAGCTTGGTCTATTTTTTAAGTGGACCCCGTACGTCGATTTTCACGGGTCAAAGTGGTAACGCGTTCTATGCCGCGTTGTGATTCACGTGATATATTTGGTTGCTCAAAACAATTACCGAGTGAATGAGAAATTGAAACCAAAGTGTGCTCCATGAAAATGGAGTTTTGGTAAAAATTTCTTAAGGTTGTAAAATGGCTTATCCCATATTGATTTGGTAGGAATTTTTGAATGGATTTATAAAGCTTGGGTTTGGTACTTGGGGTGTGCCCCAAGGGGTACCTAAGTGTTTTAGACGGAGAGATTATGGGCAAAATGGGCTAGACCCATTGGACCCAAAAATAACCACACACGCCCCGCCATCCAAGCGGGCTGGGCTTAGGCGCGGGTGTGAGGTTGGGTTGGGTTGGGCTTGTTCGACCCTTCCCATTAGGTTTTATACCTGTTCAATTCAAAACCTGCATCTAAATAGGACAACCGTCATTTGATGTTTTAGATTCAGAAAATTCATTATTTTCGTTCTTAAGAGCTCTGCAAATTTATTCTTCATTTTGCTGCATTATTTTCTTGTGAGAAAGAGTGTAAACACTTAGTGTGTTCGTAACGCAAATAATTTGTCGTGCTGCTATTGTTTGTAGTAGATCATTTCATCCTGGGAGATAGACGTCCAAATTCTGAAAGCACCGTGGAGAGGACGAATCTGTCTTAAGGACATAGTGTCAAACACTGGACTTGATCAGATTATTATTCAAGAATTAATCAAGTAAGTTATTTAATTTATTTTCGATGTTATTATTATTTATTTATTTAAATCAGATTTTAATTTTGTTTTTGTAACAAAATAAAATCTGTTTTTATTTATTTATTTTTATTTCTAGTTTGATTTTTGTAATCAAACAAATTCTCTCTTTTCTTTTATTTCTTTATATTCTGGTTGTTGTTTAGTACACAACAAAATTTAAACTATTTAAATACAGTGAAGATTGTCCAACAAAAATATCACATCTAAATCATAATTATTTTATTTTTTCTCTTACAAAAATTAAAAAACCAAAAAGCTTATATCAAACAAGACCTTTTAACTCTATATTAAAATAGTCGAAAAAGTCAATTTATATCCCAAACAAATGCAAAATATGTGATGTGTGAAACTGTGATTGATTTTTATTTTGTGTGATCTAAATGTGTGATAACTTTAACACAATTTTCCTTTCCATCATTATAGAAGAGAAATAGGGAAACAGATCGGGCCTACATTTCGGACCGAGGAATTCAAGTGGGCTCATGGCGTCATGAGTGATTCTATTTGCACCTAAAAAATTATGTAGTACGTTTAATTTTTTTGTATTTTTTATTAAATTATTTAGGATTATAATTTACTCTTAATATATCCTATATTTTTTCTTAAATTACCCTTAAAGATAAAATCACAATTTATGATACACCCAAATAATAAACAAATTATGAAGAAAAAAAAAACTTGGTTCCCTAGATCGTCATCAGCAGTCTCGTCATCAGCAGCCTCGTCAGTCTCGTCATCAACAGTAGGAAAAGGTACAATGTAGTATGGAAAGATTGCAAGTGAAACTCTTTTCCTTCAATTGGTCTTTTGATCGATCTGAATCCTCGAAATATAGTTTTTTAATAGTCTTCCAATTGTAGTATCTGCGATACAAAATGACAAAAATCAAATTGTACCCTAATTCAGTTTTTAAAAAAAAGATGGTATCCTAATTGCGTTTCATTTCTTAGTTGTGTTTCATGTCATAATAAAACTTACTTCCCTCCATATTTCTCAACTCCTTTAATCAGTTTTTTCATTTCTTCAAAACTGAACTTCTTATAGGTTCGACCTATCCCTTCCGAGAAGGACAACTCGGCTCTTTTGCATGGTGGAGATGGTAGTACCTCATGGTTGTAAGTTTCCTCATGATCTGGAAGCCTGCAACAAGTAATGGACCAGTTTAAGTGACCATTGAGGCTGAAAATAGAGAATTGCTATGAACCCCAAATGAATTATCAAATATTCAACCCAATACACAAAATAAAAAAGTAATGTTTCTAAAACAACATAAAGATTTGCTACATGCAACTGAAAATTGGCTTTTATCTTGGTAGAGGTTGGGATGCGTTCCCAACAAAATTCCCCAAGCTAAGTTGTGTGAGCTTATCCTATCCATCAATGGTGGGCTTTTGACCTTGAAGTACACCAAGACGCACACTCAACTAAAACTTTGGAACTATTGCTTCCATACTCTTCCTTTTTTTTGGTTTATTTTTAATTAAATCAAAATTCCGATATGAACTTAAAAGGCATTTTGTTTCCAATGGCCTTGTTTGTGGTCTAGTTGCATGGGAGAGGTTGGAGATTCAACTTCTTTCTCAAGCGCAAATTTAACAATTAACAACTTTTTTTTTTTTTGCGAAAAGATAAAAAATGTGTTCATTGATTTTTACTATTTTATCATAGTAATTTCTACTCACATTAATTTCTCGGGAATCTCCATTTAAATTCAGTGGATTTCTTTCCATCTACAAACACAAAATTTGCCTTATCAAGGGCATGGTTTCGAGTTTGGACCTACTGTAATCTAGGAGTGCCTAGTGGCCCAAAAAATGTAAAAGAACTACCATACATGGCTCTGTAATATTTGGTACTGGGTTTTGTAGGGCTAAAAGTTGTACATGTAAGCCTTTCGGTACTGACTATTGAAAAAACAAATGAACAAAAAATTATACTACTATCAAACATTGACTGACTTTGACGCAAGAAGGCACTGAAGATTTGGTGCAGGGTGGTGGCCCATGGTAGCTTTTTTAAAATTTTAATTAGGTAAATTACATTGATGTCCTTAAAGTTTAAAGAAAATACAATAAATTTTACAATTGTAACATAATTACACTGATATTAGTTAAAAAGGCCAAAACTAATGGACCAAGAGATGTTGCTGTGATTGCTGTTATGACTGTGGTGTCTCGGTGGAGATTTTTTCTAAATATTTTTTGATAATTCATACCATTCATATTATAGAGTTCGTTGAATAAATCATCCATATAAAAAATCAAATTGATTGGAAATCTATAGTTCTATAACAAGAGCATATTTTTTTTTTCAAAAAATAAACGGTTAACATGATATTGATAATTTTTTTAAAACAATTTGAATATGATCACGGAGGTTGTTGATTCTGATTAACTTGATTTTTTGTATAAATGATATACTTGATGAACCTTACAATATACGGTTTGGATTATCGAAAGAATTTGAGAAACCCCCCTCCCACCGGGGCACCATAGATCACTGCTGTAACTTTAGGCATAGTAGGATCCCCAAATCCAAAACTAATGTAGATGGTATGAATACACAACGATACACAATGTAAAATGTACATTTAAATGTGAAAGAGATTGTAACATCATTTTTTTTATTCATATGACTAACAAATTTCTGATAAAAAAATGGGCCAAGTATTATATAAATTAAAACCTTAAAGGAGTCTAGTATTATTATGTTAAACTTGTGAGACTTCTTGTATTTTTTTCAAACTTTGTGAGCCGTCAGTGTAATTTACCCTTTTAATTATTTTATTCTCCTCACATAAATATTTATATTCAAGTGGATTTTACCAAACACATATTTTAACATACATTTTAATATTTCGATTAGAACATTCATATACATTAAATTGACAAACCTTTAACACATAAAATTGAGTCTCACTTTTATCACTTTTTATCACATAAAATACTTCAATAAATATTTTTAACATCTCTAATGCAGATACTCTTATTTTTATTTTTGTTGAGAAATTTTTTTCATGACTCAAACCCTTGTGACCAGAACAAAAAAAACCTTACTATTGGTTTATTGATCAATCTGTTAATAATAATAATAATAATAAAAGGAACAAAAAGCATAAATAAATAAATAATTTAGTCATATTCAAATAAATAAATTAATTAATTAATCAAAGAGGATTTTTTTTTTAAGGTCCTTGATATTAAGATTTTATAGCATAAAGGATACCAAATGTTTTCATAATGTTTAAGGTCCCTCAATTTGATCCAGAGAAATTTCTCCCCAAAATTTCTCTGGACCTCTGAAAGAATTTCTCTACAGAAAACTAGAATTTCTCTAGGAGGTTTCTCTATTTCTCTAGACCTCCCAGAGAATTTCTCAGAGAAAATTCACAGAGAAAATGCCAAATTTCTCTGGACAACAATGAGGACTAGTGCTTTGCTTCAGAGAAAATTGTGTAAAAAAAACTACACCTTGATATGCACATGTGAACACTTATAAACCTTTAAATTTAAATTTAGGTATAAAAATGCACTGTGCTTCACATAGTATGCATGATTCCTTCATTTCAATATAGTTGATCCATAGCAAATGAACATAGTAATGATCAATCAGAGATACTTACTAGACAATAGCTCTTCTTGCTTTCCAGAATTGTTTCTGACCTATGACTCCTACAACATCATCTGGGGATATGTCCACACCTGATATAGATTCTACAATGGAGTTGTTTGATATATTGCCATTTCTGTCTACCTTTTCCACTTGTAAAGCCCCACACTAATCTTCATGGCAATTGCTGACATTTTCAAGTCTACTGGGACTTCCATGATTGACATTTTCAATTCTCTAGTTTGGACTGAATTTTCTCTAGGTTGGTCCAGAGAAAATCTTTGGTTAATTTCTCTAACCGTCTCTAAACTTCCCACTGTAAATTTCTCTGGCCTTTCCTTATCTCCAGAGAATTTTTTTTCTCTTGCCTTCCTTATACTTCCCACTCTTCAAAGAAAATTTGGAAATTAATTTCTCTGGCGGCATGGTTAGAAAAGAAAGTAAACTTAATCAATATTCAAGTTACATCACAAGTTAGAAAAGAAGGTAAACTCCTTAGGTTCTAATGAAAACCCTGGATGAACAATCAGGGACCTCAGTGAGAATTATGTTCCATCACAAGTTGCAGATTTGCCTCTTACAACAACGACTTTAGGGGTTGAAAATGTTGAGGAACAGATTAATGACAATTCTGGGAAGGAAATGATCATGAAGCTCTTATCCACTGGAAACACCTCTGAAATCGCCTCCAAAACGAACCTCACCAGATCGACACATTCAGCTAGGAAAATCAACATTTGAGCCCTCATTGAGTCCAATTCCTTCTTCCTAAGCATCCATTTTTGTACACAAATTTCTCAATTTCAGGAGCAAACCCTCGTCGTCATCAACTTCGCCTTCTCCACCACCGTCGCTGTTGTCGACGTCGTCAAGAGCGGCCGCCTTGCACTGCTGGACCTTAATCAATATTCAAGTTGCATCACAAGTTCTGATCTTGTTCATCAAGGAGGCTTTGCTCGAGAGACGAGAGAGATAGAGCAAGATTCGGTAATGGAGAAGTTGGTAAAGAGAGAAGTCAAATTTCTCTATGTGTGGTTGAAGGACCTTAGATATTATAAAATAATATTATGGATCTCTTCCATTACTAAAAATGGGAGAGGGACCTTAGACTAATTTTTCCTAAATTAAAATGAAAGCACTTTATACATCTCTTATTTTAGCAAACTATAGTCTCCCTCAGTGGCAGCCGAGGAAATTGAATAAAGGGGGCTAAAGAAAAATTATTTAAATTTTAGAGGAATTGAAATAAGATTATATAGATTTTGAAAACTAAGATATTATTTTATCTTATAAAAACTCAAAATGACATGAAAGTTGATAATTCTGTTCGTCCCAGTGAATGAATCGGGCAGGTCCAAGCTCCTCAAGCCCACGTCCAAATGATCAAGCCCACCAGATAACCTGCAAGCAAGTTCAACGGGGAACGGGGTAGTCCCCCAGTGAACCCTCCAACGAGCAAGTTAGGAAGAGAAGTAATGTGTAGAGGGAGAGGTTAGGGATAGAAAAGCTTAACCTTCTTCTTGTCTTCAACGTTTGCTTATATCCTTTGGTAATCATTTCACTGTCTCTTCCGACCTGCCCTCCTCGCCGAAAGTCTATGCTGTAGCTTACCTTGTTCAGGGTAAGGGGACCCTGTTCCGACGGGAGGTGTTGTCGTAATAAATGCCATGACGTGCCGCATTAATGGTGATGTGCAGTGGCAATAACTTTGCAGATCTTTGTCTGCTGATGTGGCTCGTCCTTCACCCGCCACGTGCCTGAATGCCGTTGGTTCTTGATGCCATATTGGATTCCAGCTGCTCTGGACTCCATCGGCTGGGTTATGCATTGGGCCCCGAATGATGGGCTTGGGTTGTTTATAGTGGTTCATGGCCTTTGTGGGCCTGTCCATGTCAGTAGTCCCCCATTCCCGAGTGCAGCTTCAGACCAGCGAAGGGAATATGTATGAGGAAGATGAGTCCAATCGGGATGGAAGATGAGTCCAATCGGGATGGCCGGTCGAGCTGGTGGACCGAGCGTAAGATGGCCCGACCGTGGGGAGGGTTGATCACGCGAAGGCCGAGTGGAGGGCCGGCCGGGAGGAGATGCGACCACGCGCGAAGGCCAAGCTAAAGGGCCGACTGTGAGGAGGGGCGACCGAGCAAGAAGGCCAAGCTAAGGGGCCGACTGTGAGGAGGGGTGACCGCGCAAGAAGGCCGAGCTAAGGGGCCGACCGTGAGGAGGGGTACCGCGCAAGAAGGCCAACCGTTGAGGACAGGCCGAGCTAAGGGGCCAACCGTGAGGAGGGGCGACCGCACAAGAAGGCCAAGCTAAGGGGCCGACCGTGAAGAGGGGCGACCGCGTGAGAAAGTCGACCGTTGAGGACAGGCCGGGCTAAGGGGCCGACCGTGAAGAGGGGCAACAGCGCAAGAAGGCCGACCGTTGAGAACAGGCTGGGCTAAGGGGCCGACCGTGAGGAGGGGTGACCGCGCAAGAAGGCCGACCGTTGAGGGCAGGCCGACCGTAAAGAGGGCCGACCACGTAAGAAGGCCGACCGTTGAGGACAGGCCGAGTTAAGGGGCCGACCGTGAGGAGGGGCGACCTCGCAAGAAGGCTGAGCGGATTGGCGCGGGACTCAAGAGGCGGCGTGGCAAGTGATGATTTGAAGTGAAAAAGACAGGGTAAGGGGAGTGGACAGTGCATCGTGGTCGTACACGTGGCCACATCCCGTAGAGGGGAAGATTAGGCGTTGGATCAGAAACGAAACGTTAGGTCATTATGGGTGTTGAAGAGACGGTTTTGGCGGATGATTTTGAAAAGTTTTCAAACTGACGAAAATTAATTGGGATCCTTGGAATATGGGCAAACCGTGGGCTTTTGGCATTATTCGATTCACCTACTTGTTTACGAAAACTCAAAATATTCCAAGTGTAAATTCCTTTGTTGCTCGCGATACACCTCTGCAACACTTTGTTGATTTCCTTGCACCTGCCTCTGAAGCGATTCGAAGACATACCACGGAAATGGACCATGAAGGAACTGTGATTGTCAGGGTGGATCCACTTGGAGATGATGATGCGGTGGAGTTGGCACAACAATACTGGATAGAGAGAGTGGGGAAGTCGATTGTACGATCCCACGGTTCCACCATGATAGCAGCGCCAAAGCCAATCAGCCAGGCAGAACCTGATCATTGGCATACAAAGGCGGACAAATCCACAATTACTGCGGCGGAGTTGGAGGCTATCCGCGAAAAATACCAGATCCCTGTGGAAGTGGAGTTATTGCTGCTGACATCAACGAAAAGGCCATCTGACCCCAGGCCATGAGGGTTTTCCCTTTATGAGGAAGCTTTGAAGGGTGGACTGAGGTTGCCACTGCTGCAAGTGGTAGTGGATGTACTTAACCGTCTGGAGGTAGCACCGGGCCAACTAATGCCCAATGCATGGAAGATCCTGCTGGCCTATGCAAATGCGTGGCCGAAGGCAAATGGAGGGGAGGCCATGACGGTAGACGAATTCTTTGCGTGTTATAAGGCTTCGGGGCAGCAGGAGACGTAGGTCACTCTGCAGGCAGTAGTGGGGAAGGGGTTGGTGGCGGGGCTACCGTCGTCGATCAAGGGGTGGCGACCGCGATGGTTCTACATGTCTGCCAATGGGGGGCTTGGAGCGCGCACCGTTTGGAAAGTACTCTTCAGGCTTGTGGAGCCGAAACTAGGGGCAGCGGCGGAGGGGAGGGTGAAGAGGGTGAAGGAGTGGAGGGAGAGAGAAGGGGCCAAATGAGACGAGCTCGTTCAGCCGTCGGCATTGTTTGAGGCGGGGTTGGGTCCAAAGCCAAGTAGTGGGGACCTCGACCGAGCGGAGTTGGAGGCGAGGAGAAGGGCTTAAGAGGCGGAGGATCAGGCCATCCTTGCTAAAACCCAACAATTCAAAGAGTCCCAGGCCGACCGACCACCAAAATCGGTTGGGAGGGAGAGGATTCGACCTCGCCCCAAACCCTTGGGAGAGAAAAACTTAGGAGATTTTGTGCCGTGGCCGCCCCCAACAGACCCTTTGAAGGAGAGGTCCGTGAAGAAGATGGAGGCGTTGGGCGTGGGGAAGAAGAAGAAGAGGGTGAGTCGGAGTGAGGAAGTGCCTGCCCAGAAGAGGAGAAGGGAGGCAAATGTGATGGAAACCCATGCGGCCGAGAGGGCTGAAGGGTGAGAAGTGGAGGGGGCCCCAGGAAGGTTAGGTGGCCCAGAAGTGGTGGATGTTACCTTAGAGGGCATGGAGGTGGTGCCAGTGGTGGTGGCGATCGCCGCAGGGGTCGCAAAGGCCGCCCCCGAAAGGCAAGGGGAGGATGAGGCTGCTGGCCCTGGGCCAAGGAGGGAGGAACAGCCCCAGGGGGGTCTTGCACCTCAAGAAGGAGGAGTCGGTGCGACCACGGCGATCTACCATGCTCGTGCGGTGACGAGGTGGCTGGAGGGAGAAGAAGGCCCAGCCAGGGCAGGGGCAGACCGCCTTGTAGGGATTGTAAAAGAGGCAGCCTTGCGCTTGGCCTCCAGATTCAATGAGGCTGAACTGCTAAGGGGGTTATACTCCGCTCAAATTGAGGTAACCACCTTAGCAGGGGCCCTGCTGAGGAAGGCGGGGGCTGCCAAACTCAAGGCAGATGAGGCCAAGGCTCAGCTTGCAAAGTTAAAGAAGAAGAGTGCAAGTTGGGAGAGTGCCCACACTGAGCTGCAAGCGGTTAAGGCGAAGCTGGAGGACACACGCCGCCAGGTTGTGTCGCTCGAGTTCCAACTTGTTAGCAAGCAGAAGAAGTTGGACGAGGCCCAAAGAGCCTGCGCCGTCGCGGTCGAGCAATATGAAGAGACTATGAGCAGTAATGAAGAGCTGGTCAGGCAAAAAGATGAGGCGGATGGCAAAGTGGGCGATCTCCAGAGGGAACTGGAAGGCGAGCGCGCCAAGGCGGTGGAGGAGAAAGGGAGGCTTCAGAGGGAGTTGGAAGCAGAGAGAGTGCATGCGACGGTGGAGAAGGAGAGCCTGAAGAAGGAATTGGAGGCGGAAAAAGCAAAGGCGGCGTCGGAAAGGGCGGTCCTGCAGAAAGAGCTGGACGAAGAGAGGGCAAAGGCAGCCTCTGAGAGGGCGGCTTATCTCGATCTGTGCGTCGCAGCAGTGGAGCAATTCAAAGGGTCTGTCGAATTTCAGACGGCGGTTGATGCCGCGGTCGCGAGTAGCCTGGCTAGGCAAGAATCTGGGGGGACAAGCCCATCGAGGACGACCGCTGGAGGCAGAACTGAAGCAGAAGTTATTGAGAGCTTCCAGTAGTCAGACTTTTATAAGCACGAAATGGCTGAGTACTGGGACAGTGGCTGGAAGATGTTCAAACGTAGAGCTGAAGAGCTGTTCCCAGACTTAGACCTTAGTAGTGTAACAATTGGCGAAGACGATGTGGCCCAAACCCCCCTGGATGAGGGCATTGAAGAAGAAGACCTCCTCTCCAGTGAGGAGGAGTAACTGGGGAGGAAGGAGAAAAAGATACTTTGTTGTTTGTTTGTTTGTTTTTTTTTTTTTATTTTTTATTTTTGAATTGCTGTAATGAACTTTTGTACATGAATTGCTGTAATGAACTTTTGTACGTGAATTGCTGTAATGAACTTTTGTACAAAGTTGTGAATGAATAAAATTTCAGTTGTGTTTGTCATTTGATTATTTCTATTTGTGGATCTGAGATAAATGAACCGTGGACGAAGTGTGTGTAGAACTCCTTGTTAATACGAGTGAAATTGAAGCTTGTAATAAGGACTCAATGCAGAGTGAAGTTAAGAACTCCACAATGCAGAGTGAAATTTAAAATGTAATAAAATGATAGGCCTGCGAAATTTAAATGTAATAAAATGATAGCGAAATTTAAGAACTCCACAATGCAGAGTGAAATTTAAAATGTAATAAAGTGATAAGAACGTCTTTGGAATTTGACTAAGCAAAGAGTGGTGTAAAGACTTGGACCTAGAATTGTGACTAAGTGTGTCAATTAATTCCACAAGTATGAAGTTTTGCATGGGTGGTTTTGACCGAGCCCTACATGTTAGGTCTGGACGAGTGCTTCACGCTCAGTCTGGATGGAGCTTTTAGCGCTCGGTCTGGCAGAGGGTGTTAACGGTCGGACTGCCCGAGGCGGCTCATGCTCAGTCTGGCTGAGGCTTTTAGTGCTCAGTCTGGATGAGGCTTTAAGTGCTCAGTCTGGATGAGGCTTTAAGTGCTCAGTCTGGATGAGGCTTTAAGTGCTCAGTCTGGCTGAGGCTTTTAGTGCATAGTCTGGTTGAGGCTTTTAGTGCTCAGTATGGCTGAGGCTTTAAGTGCTCAGTCTGGCTGAGGTTTTAGGTGCTCAGTCTGGCTGACCCTTTTAGTACTCAGACTGGCTGAGGCTTTTAGTGCTCAGTCTGGATGAAGCTTTAGTGCTCAGTCTGGCTGAGGCTTTTAGTACTCAGTCTGGATGAGGCTTTAAGTGCTCAGTCTGGCTGAGGCTTTTAGTGCTCAGACCGGCTGAGGCTTTTAGTGATCAGTCTGGATGAGGCTTTAAGTGCTCAGTTTGGCTGAGGCTTTTAATGCTACAAATAAGAATGTTACTGAGACAACACATAGATAACTGAGATATAGAATCAAGAAGTTATATTGCGTGGGGAGATATCAAGAATGTGTGAATTTCCCGAAAAGAAAATACAATAACTGAGCAATACAAAAATAGGAGCTTATTGAAAGTAACGCTTAAGGTGTTCGGCGTTCCATGGGCGCGGAAGGTCTCGACCTTCCATGTCCTGGAGTCGGTAAGTGCCTGGTCGGGGTCGGGCTTTCACAATGTAAGGTCCCTCCCACTTGGCTGCTAATTTACCCTCAGTCGGATTTTTGGTAGCAAGAGTTGCTTCTCTCAAGACAAGATCCCCTACAGCGAACTCCCTTAGTCGGACCTTGCGGTTGTAGTGTGTTCTCATTTTCTGTTGGTATGAGGCCAGTCGGACAACGGTGGTCTCTCTAAGTTCTTCAATTAGGTCGAGGTCAGCCCGACGGAGTTCTTCGGTTAGTGCTGGATCCGGATGTGAAACCCTGGGAGTAGGCAGACCGACTTCTACTGGGATAACCACCTCAGCACCGTATGTCAAGCGGAAAGGGGTTTCCCTAGTGGGAGTCCGAGCTATAGTTCGATAAGCCCAAAGTACATTCGGTAGCTCCTCAGCCCAAAGTCCCTTAGCAGCTTCTAGCTTAGTTTTGATGATCTTCAGGAGAGAACAGTTGGTGACCTCAACTTGGCCATTGGCCTGGGGATGACCAGGGGATGAGAAACATGGTTGAATCTGGAGGTCGGCACAGAACTTCCTGTACTTGGCATTGTCAAATTGTTTATCGTTGTCAGAGATGATGGCCTGAGGAATGCCAAACCTGCAAACGATCGACTGCCAGATGAACTTGGTTGTGTTCCGCTCGGTGATGGTGGCAAGGGGTTCTGCCTCTACCCACTTGGTGAAATAATCAATGGCGACGATCACGAACTTGGTCTGGCCTTGGCCGGTAGGGAGCGGACCGACTAAGTCGATCCCCTATTTGGCAAACGGATAAGGGCTGCAAAGTGTGATCAACTCTGTAGGGGGTGCATGGAGGATGTTGGCAAAACGTTGACACTTATCACATTTGAGCACGAAATCGGTCGCATAGTGATTAAGAGTTGGCCAGAATAACCAGTACGGAGTATCTTGTGGGCTAGAGACTTGCCACCCGAGTGATTGCCGCAGATCCCCTCATGAATTTCTTGCATCACATAAGTTGCTTGAGTCGGATTGAGGCACCGCAGATAGGGGCGTGAGAAACCACGTTTGTACAAGATGCCGTCGACAAGGATGTAATTGGACGCTCGTGTCCTGACTTTGGCAGCTTGCTGGTGGTCATCTGGAAGCTCCCCCGCTGTCAGAAATCGAAAGATGTCCGACGCCCAAGGGATGGGCTCATTTTGGAGGAATTGTACTTCATGCTGGTCGGGGGAAATGGCAGGGTGGGACAGGTATTCGAGGCGGACACCACTACTGAGGGCGGACTGGTCTGCGGAAGCCAACTAGGCCATCTCATCTGCCTTAGAGTTCTCCACCCGAGGAATGTGCTTGATGTGGAAGGTGTTGAAGAGGCGAACTAGGGGAAGTGCATGATCCCTGTAAGTCCGCATTGTGCCCTCCTTGGCGTCAAATTCGCCCGTGATCTGTCTGACTATGAGCTGAGAGTCGCTGAGCACTCGGATGTGGCTGACACCAATGTCCCTGGCTAGGCGAAGGCCTGCTATCAGTGCCTCATATTCGGCCTCATTGTTACTGGCCTCAAACAAGAAACGAAGCACACATTTGAAATAACCACCCTCAGGGCTGGTAAGAATGAGGCCGGCCCCACTACCTTGCCTGCGGGATGATCCGTCGACGTTGAGAGTCCAAGAGTGAGGGTCTTCTGGCTCGATGGGAGCTGGCAGGGGTGGAGAGGCCGTGGTTGGGGTAGGATTAGTGAATTCCAAGATGAAGTCGGCGATAGCCTGTCCCTTAATTGCTGTTCGAGGCCGGTAAGAGATGTCAAACTGGCTGAGTTCCACAGACCACTGCATAAGTCTGCCGGAAAGTTCTGGTTGCTGCATGACCTTCTTCAAGGGTTGGTCGGTGAGGACCATTATGGAATGGGCTTGGAAGTAAGGACGGAGTCGTTTGGAGGCGGTGACCAAGGCCAAGGATAATTTTTCTAACAGGGGGTAATTCTGCTCAGCTTCCTTGAGAGCCCGACTGATGTAGTAGACCGGCCGTTGGACAGAGTCGTCTTCCCTGATAAGAGCTGCACTGACTACGGTGCTTGAGACAGCTAAATAGAGGAAGAGGGACTCGCCCGTAATCGCTTGTGAAAGGAGGGGTGGATTGGCCATGAACTGCTTTAACTGTTGAAAAGCCTCTTCAGATTCAATTGTCCATTCAAAAGTTTGCCGAAGAACTTTGAAGAACGGTAGGCACTTATCTGTTGCGCGGGAAATGAAATGGTTGAGGGCTACAACTCGACCAGTGAGCCTTTGAACCTCCTTGACCGTCCTGGGAGACTGTATCTCGATCAAGGCCTTGATCTTTTCAGGGTTAGCTTCAATGCCCCGCTGACTGACCATAGAACCCAAAAACTTCCCAGATCCTACGCCGAAGGCGCATTTCTCTAGGTTGAGCTTCATTTGGTACTTGCGTAGGGTAGTGAAGGTCTCCCGTAGGTCGGCCAGATAATCAGTGAAGGGTTTGCTCTTGACTAGCATGTCATCCACATATACTTCCATGTTCCGACCTATCTGGTGATGGAAGACGGCATTGACCAACCATTGGTAGGTGGCCCCAGTGTTCTTCAATCCGAATGGCATTACTTGGTAGTGGTAGGTACCTCGGTCGGTAATGAAGGACGTATTTTCTCAATCGGACGGGTGCATGAGGATCTGGTTGTAGCCAGAGAAAGCATCCATGAAGCTGAGCATTTGATGATCGGCCGTGGCGTCGACCAGCAGATCTATGCGTGGAAGAGGGTAGCTGTCTTTTGGGCAAGCTCGGTTTAGATCAGAGTAATCGACATAGAGTCGCCATTTGTCATTGTTCTTGCAGACTAGGACCACGTTTAGACACCCCATTTTTGACCGACCTTAAGACTCAGACGTCACCGATTGAGCGCTCGGTGATGTTGCATATTGTGCTCGTTCAGAAGTTTCAAAGTCTCGGCTGCGAGCCTTGCCTTCGGACTTTCGGACTCTTTCAGACCTTGCCTCGGTTTGCGAACCAGGCTTGGTTTTCTCTGTTTCTCTTCCCAAAGGGAGGGAGAGGTCTCGTAGATCATCTTTCAGTGGCCGTAGGCTACGTTTTTTGGTCGTAGGCCATTTTGCCCGTTTGGAGTCCGGTTTCCGATTTTTCGGAGCCGTTGGCCGTGTGCCTCGGTTCGAGACCGCTTAACCACCTCCGTTTGCTCCAGTTTTTGGTACGCATCTTACTTGCTCCCTTTTGAGGGACACTGTGGTCCGAGAGACCGACTTCGTGGTCGAACACCACTTCCGGTGCCTAATAGTCAGTTTTCGGGGCCTCGAACTGCGCGTTTTGGCCCCCGAGCCTTGCTTGCGAGCATTGTTGGGCTCCGACCCAAACTAGAGATAGTCATATTTTGAGGTCCTTTTCATGTTTGATTAAGGACCTTTTGCTGTTTGAGATCTCCTCCTATCACTTGCTTCTTTAACGCTCTTTTAGGCCTATTTTTGCACGGTATTTTAGGCTTACTTGTGAGCTGTTTCGGACTTGGTCATAAACTACAAAGTGTCTTCTTTTGAGCCCCTCTTCAACTTTGTTGAAGGGCTCTCGGCCATTTGAGTCCAGCAGCTACCACTTGCCTTTATATCCCACTTTTTGGCCTTTTTGGGGGGAAATTTGAATTTGAATTTCCCCCCCATTTTCCCCCCTCTTTTCCACCTCTTTTGCTTATAAAACTAGCAGCTCCCAGCTGTGTTTGGGCGTTACAAATTTTTGCTTTGAGCTCCTACATTATATCTCTCTCCCTCTCCACTCAAACCCTTGAAACTTCTCAAGTCCTACACCCATTTCTTCACCAACCCATAACCCCACCCTTCCATCCTCCATTCCAGAAGCTTGAGGTTATTCTTCAGAGCTTAGGAGTGCTGCATTTTGGTCCAAAGGGCTGTCAAAGAATAGTCTTCAAGGGTAAGTCCTCCTTTCCCCTTTTTGACCCTTTTCTTGGTTCATATTCTAGCTCCTTGTGCTTACTTCTTTGAGCTCTGACCCTAACTAAAAGTGGCATTTTTTTGAGCTCCTTTTCACTTTTTTTTAAGGGCCTCTCACTGTTTGAGGCCTCTTTGTTTCACTTGCTTCATTATCTCCCTTGTATGCCATTTTCTTGTGTAGTATTTTTGGCCTATGTATAAACTGTTTCGAGCTCTATCATGAACTGAAAAGTGGCTTATTTTGAGCCCTTCTTCAACATTGTTGAAGGGCTCACCACTATTTAAGGCTTCCATTTATCACTTGCCTTCATATCTCTCTTTTGGCCATATTTTTGCATAATTTGTTAGCCCGTTGTGCTTATATTTTTGGACTCTTTTCAGAACTGTAAAAAGTCATATTTTGACCCGCTCTTCATGTTTCATTAAGGGTCTTTTTCTGTTTGAAGTCTCCTTTTTGCACTTTGTGTTATAGCTCTCTTTTTGGCCATATTTTGCATAGTATTTTAGGCTTGCATATATACTGTTTTGGGCCTGGCCACCAACTGTAAAATATCATATTTTGGGCCCCTCTTCAACTTTGTTGAAGGGCCCTCCTGTGTTTGAGGCCAGAAACCATCACTTGCTTCTTTGTCCCTCTTTTGGCCCATTTCTTGTACAATAGTTTAGCCATACTTGTGTTTGTTTTTGTGGCCTGTTGGAAACTGTAAAGTGCTTCATTTTTGAGCCCCTCTTCAACTTTGTTGAAGGGCTCTTGGCCATTTAGGGTCTGCAGCTGTGACTTGCTTCATCAGCTTGCTTTCGGGGCCATTTTTGCATGCTAATTTAACCCCATTTGTATTTGCTGTTTGACCTCGCTCAGAACTGTAAATATGCTTATTTTTGGGCTGTCTTGACTCTGTCTTTACATTCCATATTCAAATAATGTATGCTTTGCATAGCCATAGGCCATTCCATGTACCTAATTCCATGTTTCGGGCCTCATTTCGTACATCGGGTGCCATGTTTCCATGTTCGGGGCTGTTTTGCATCATATTTCGCTTCTGAAATTTGCATGTTTTCATATCATATTCCATGCCTTGCCATGTTTTGTTAGAGTGGCATGCGTGCCTTAGGTTCGGTCCTCGGTTTGCGTACATGCGTGCGCGTACTTCGAGAGTCTCATCTTCATCTAATGGCCTCCTATGTGAGTGTGGCTGAGGTCCACTTGTGTTGGTGTAAGTCCATTGTGCATTGTGTATGTCATTTCATTCCATAGCATTGCGTCTGCTGGGTTGTATGTTAGCGCATTGTGTATGCCATATTATCTCGTGCATCGTGTATGCCATTTCATAACATTGTGCATGCTAGGTTGCATCTTAGTTTCATTTCATGCATATCATGCATATTGCATCGTGTTTGGGATAGGAGTTAGCCCAAGCACGGGAAACGAGGTACGTTCCGTATTCTGAGTGACGGAACGTGTCTCAATTCCCTGTCGCCGACACTCCGGATTACCTATGGTGGAGTTTAGGTCTCATTGTGTTTTCATGTGCATTCATTCTATATCGAGTTGCATAGTTCGACTCCTCGGCCATCATGCATCGAGATGCGTGATTGGTGGCACGAGGATCGAGGCATGCATACATTTGTGAAAATACATTGCTATGCCCCTTTCCTGCTCTCTGTTACAGCAAATCAAGAATCAACAGTCTTCTGGGGCTTGGCGCGCTTTCCAAGAATAATTGTAAAACAGAGGCTAATTGGGGCATCCCAGTGGATTTCCGCGCAAGGCAGCCCAAACATACATCATTCATCAGAGTCGAGGCAGTCCCTGGCTTGCATGCCAGTTTATAGCTTTCTTGGATTAATTTGTAAATTAGTTAGGATTTTTGTACATATTCGGACTGTATTATTCTTTTGGGACTGTATATTATTTTTTCGGACCCTCCGAGCGAGGGCATAACTGTAATAAGTGTGCGTGAGTGTGATGTATGTCTTCTAACCCCACGTCTTTCTCCCTTTTATTTATCCGCTTATGATGGTTAGATTAGGGCATATTTCAATTAGCATACAGTATGATAGCATGTTTGCATTCATTCATCTGTCTTGCATGCACCGGGCTCGGCGCATCATACTAACTGCATTTGTATTTCAATTCTAAGTTGAATACATGTTAGCTGTAGCATTCATGCGCCATGTTTAGAATAGCCGAGCCTGCTATAGTTGCATTTTTGCATGTATTGCATTAGGCATTTCTGTATATTTAGGATCATGCATGATTTCTAACTTAGCTTTTGTTTTGGCTTGGAGTACTCGGTAAGTTTTTATGCTTTAGCATCCTTGCATGCGTGTGAGTGACTGCCATGAATAGCATGCTTACCATGAGGCTATATGCTTATGTGATATGACTACCTTGAATGCCTGTGGGTGAAGGTTGGGTTATTTGGATTGGGACAATTCATCAAATGTTTGTTTTAGGCCCACTAGATAGTGGCAAAATCATATTTTTCTAAGCCCACCCGAGGGTGGCAAATTCACGTCTTAGCCTACCTGCGGGTAGCACCATCAAACCATTTTCATGAACAAATATGAAGTGTTTTGTTCCAATTCAAACGACTCAGTCTATACTTGTATGCTGTGCGCATAACATAGTAAAACAAGGCTAATAACCGGAATAAGAACGCACAATGTTTTCAAAACAAGATATCATGATTAGTAGAGGCCGATCTTTCATCGGGCGAGCGGGGGTGCTCACGAAGTGACCTTCCCCAATCGTACCCAAGTTCCCGAGCCGAGGCAACTTTGGTGATGACGGACACGTGGCCTTAGGCAACTGTAACAAGCCCGCGGGGGACCTCGCTACAGTTCGGACTCGATTTGTGTCACGGTTTTTAATCTGAACCAAAGAGTCCAAATTCGGCAAATCGTTTTGAGAAAACAGATTTTTAGAAAAGAAGTGCCAAACATGGACTGCTTTGCCAGATACAAAGTCGCCACCTAAATATTTTATTTTGGGAAATTTAGGAAACCCTGACTCGTTGCCTAAGGCCACGTGTCCGTCATCACCAAAGTTGCCTCGGCTCGGGAACTTGGGTACGATTGGGGAAGGTCACTTCGTGAGCACCCCCGCTCGCCCGATCAAAGATCGGCCTCTACTAACCGTGATATCTATTTTTGAAAACATTGTGTGTTCTTATTCCGGTTATTAGCCTAGATTTACTATGTGATGCGCACAGCATACAAGTACAGACTGGATCGCCTGAATTGGAACAAAACATTTCATGTTTGTTTATTTGAAAACGGTTTGATGGTGCTACTCGCAAGTAGGCTAAGACGTGGATTTGCCACCCTCGGGTGGGCTTAGAAAAAGATGATTTTGCCACTATCTAGTGGGTTTAAAACACACATTTGATGAATTGTTCCAATTCAAATAACTCAACCTTCACCCACAAGCATTCAGACAGTTATATCACATAAGCACTTAGCCTCATAGTAAGCATGCTATCATGGCAATCACTCATACGCAGCAAGGATGCTAAAGCATAAAACTTACCGAGTACTCCAAGCCAAAACAGAAGCTAAGTTAGAAATCATGCATGATCCTAAATATACAGAAATGCTTAATGCAATACATGCAAAATGCAACTATAGCAAGCTCGGCTATTCTAAACATGGCATATGAAATGCTACAACTAACACGTATTCAATTTGGAATTGAAATACAAATGCAGTTAGTATGATGCGCCGAGCCCGGTGCATGCAATACAGATGAATGAATGCAAACATGCTGTCATACTGTATGCTAATCGAAACATGCCCTAATCTAACCATCATAAGCAGGTAAATAAAAGGGAAGGAAGACGTGGGGTTGGAAGACATACATCACACTCACGCACACTTATTACAGTTATACCCTCGCACAGAGGGTCCGAATAAATAATATACAGTCCCAAATAAATACAGTCTGAATAAATAACACAGTCCAAATATGTACAAAAAATCCTAATTAATTTACAAATTAATCTAAGAAAGCTATAAACTGGCATGCAAGCCAAGGACTGCCTCGACTCTGATGAATGATGTATGTTTGGGCTGCCTTGCGCGGAAATCCACTAGGATGCCGCAATTAGCCTCTGTTTTGCAATTATTCTTGGAAAGCGCGCCAAGCTCCGGAAGGTTGTTAATTCTTGATTTTCCTTGAAGAACAACTTTCCAGCAGCTTTTAGTCCGAAAATTTGAGCTTTCAACCTCTTCAAATGTCCTCCAAGGTACTGAAATGAGTAATGGAGGTGATAGGCTAGGGGTCGTAGGGTAAATAGTGCAAGAAGCTTAGGGTTTTAGAGCTTGGATGAGAGAGAGAGAGAGAGGATTGTATGTAAAAAGCTCTAAACAAATTTTTGTAACCCTCCAACACAGGTGGGAGCTACTGGTTTTATAAGCAAAAGAGGTGGAAAAGAGGGGGAAAAATGGAGGGGAAATTGAAATTCAAATTTCCTTCCAAAAAGGCCAAAAAGTGGGATATAAAGGCAAGTGGTAGCTGCTGGACCCAAATTTCCGAGATCCCTTCAACAAAGTTGAAGAGGGGCTCAAAACAAGACACTTTGTAGTTTATGACCAAGTCCGAAACAGCACACAAGTAAGCCTAAAATACCGTGCAAAAATAGGCCTAAAAGAGCGTTAAAGAAGCAAGTGATAGGAGAAGATCTCAAACAGCAAAAGGTCCTTAATCAAACATGAAAAAGACCTCAAAATATGACTATCTCTAGTTTAGGTCGGAGCCCAACAATGCTCGGAAGCAAGGCTCGGGGGCCAAAACGCGCAGTCTGGGGCCCCGAAAACTGACTGTTAGGCACCGGAAGTGGTGTTCGACCACGAAATTGGTCTCTCGAACCACTATGTCCCTCAAAGGGGAGCAAGTACGATGCATGCCAAAAACTGGAGCAAACGGAGGTGGTTAAGCGGTCCCGAACCGAGGTACACGGCCAATGGCTCCGAAAAATCGGAAACCGGACTCCAAACGGGCAAAATGGCCTACGACCACAAAACGTAGCCTACGGCCACTGAGAGATGATCTACGAGACCTCTCCCTCCCTTTGGGAAGAGAAACAGAGAAAACCAATCCTGGTTCGCAAACCGAGGCAAGGTATGAAAGAGTCCGAAAGTCCAAAGGCAAGGCTCGCAGCCGAGACTCTGAAACTTCTGAACGAGCACAATATGCAACATCACCGAGCGCTCAATCGGTGACGTCTGAGTCTTAAGGTCGGTCAAAAATGGAGTGTCTACAGTTGCCCCTCTTTGACAGAACTCGGAAGTCATAAGTGACGGGAGTGAATGTCAAAGCCTAGAGACGATCCATTTTTGACAAGGCCGAAGACTTAGACAAACAGGCAAGATAACAAAGATGTGCCCGCAGGCATGCCTGCAGGTAGGGGGCAAGATGCAAAATGATATGCAGGAAGATTTCAATAATTGGACTTATACGCTACGCGAAGCCGGTTTGAAAATTGAGGATTCATGCAATGCACTATAATGTAGTGGCTAAGATGCAATGTAATAGTTAAGAGGTAAAGGTACCTTACAGGGGCAATTGGCAATGACTTACCTCATGCTGCTGGGGATCTTTCGCTTCTCCTTGGTTAAACCGCAGGTACTACTTTTCTCCCTGACTATGGTCGCAGCTTTCCCTATTCTCCAACAGTGTGACAGACTAGGTTGATTCAGTATCCAGAATTGAGGCGCATACACATGCTATCTCAATCTATGGGGCTGCCATACAGATTTCAAGCCGAGGATATACCCCTGGGTATTTAAACCAGACTTTAGTCTCGGAAATCTCGAACCTTTGCGTTCTAGGCAAGAGCCATTCGAACTCTAGTTTCCACCGTCTCAGTTGGTCTCCTAGGAACTCACCGTAAACATAGGCAGGTGGCTATACCAGACCACTGGAAGTCGTTCGGGCACGACAAACACCAAAGGAATTGCACCTTTAGAGGATTTAAGGTCTCCTAGACCAGGAGTGCACAAGATAGTGCGATGAAATGCAAGTGCGATGCGTAGAATGGCGCGAATGATGATGCAGGATTTAAGGTCTCCTTAGACCGGACGATAAAACAGATATGATGCAATGGATGTAACAGATGTGACGCAATAGATAATAGATGCGATGCAACAGAGAGTACAACAGATACAAAGGGCGACATATTCCAACCACGCTGGACTCGTGAGTGGAGGCAAAACAAAGAAAATCAATCAGGAGCGCGTTCTACGACACCTAAGATAAGTTCCAAACACGCTGAAATCGTGTGAGGAAGGGGACACTCAAACCACGCTGAAATTGTGAGAAGAGGTCTGAAAACAACCGCTCAAGTGCGCGCACAACGCAACTTGAGATAAATTCCAAACACGCTGAAATCGTGTGAGGAAAAGAACACTCTAACCACGCCGAAATCGTGAGAAGAGGTCTGAAAACAACCGCTCAAGTGCGCGCACAACGCAACCTGAGAAAAATTCCAAAGACGCTGAAATCGCGTAAGGAACGGGATACTCAAACCACACTGAAATCGTGAGAGGAGGCCCAAAAAACAACCGCCCAGGTGCGTACACAACGTAACCTGAGATAAATTCCAAACACGTCGAAATCGCGTAAGGAACGGGACACTCAAACCACGCTGAAATTGTGAGAGGAGCCCCAAAACAACCGCCCAGGTGCGTACACAACGCAACCTAGGATAAATTCCAAACACGCTAAAATCGCGTAAGGAATGGGACACTCAAACCACGCTGAAATCGTGAGAGGAGGCCCAAAAACAACCGCCCAGGTGCGTCCACAACGCAACCTGAGATAAATTCCAAACACGCTGAAATCGCGTAAGGAATGGGACACTCAAACCACGCTGAAATCGTGAGAGGAGGCCCAAAAACAACCGCCCAGGTGCGTCCACAACGCAACCTGAGATAAATTCCAAACACGCTGAAATCACGTAAGGAATGGGACACTCAAACCACGCTGAAATCGTGAGAGGAGGCCCAAAAACAACCGCCCAGGTGCGTACACAACGCAACCTGAGATAAATTCCAAACACGCTGAAATCGCGTAAGGAATGTGACACTCAAACCACGCTGAAATCGTGAGAGGAGGCCCAAAAACAACCGCCCAGGTGCGTACACAACGCAACCTAGGATAAATTCCAAATACGCTGAAATCGCGTAAGGAACGGGACACTCAAACCACGCTGAAATCGTGAGAGGAGGCCCCAAAACAACTGCCCAGGTGCGTACACAACGCAACCTAGGATAAATTCCAAACACGCTGAAATCGCGTAAGGAACGGGACACTCAAACCACGCTTAAATCGTGAGAGGAGGTCCTAAAACAACCGCCCAGGTGCGTACACAACGCAACCTGAGAAAAATTCCAAACACGCTGAAATCGCGTAAGGAACGGGACACTCAAACCACGCTGAAATCGTAAGAGGAGGCCCAAAAACAACCGCCCAGGTGCGTACACAACGCAACCTGAGAAAAATTCCAAACACGCCGAAATCGCGTAAGGAACGGGACACTCAAACCACGCTGAAATCGTGAGAGGAGGCCCAAAAACAACCGCCCAGGTGCGTACACAACGCAACCTGAGAAAAATTCCAAACACGCTGAAATCGCGTAAGGAACGGGACACTCAAACCATGCTGAAATCGTAAGAGGAGGCCCAAAAACAACCGCCCAGGTGCGTACACAACGCAACCTGAGAAAAATTCCAAACACGCTGAAATCGCGTAAGGAACGGGACACTCAAACCACGCTGAAATCGTGAGAGGAGGCCCAAAAACAACCGCCCAGGTGCGTACACAACGCAACCTGAGAAAAATTCCAAACACGCTGAAATCGCGTAAGGAAAGGGACACCCAAACCACGCTGAAATCGTGAGAGGAGGTCCAAAAAAAACCGCCCAGGTGCGTACACAACGCAACCTGAGATAAATTCCAAATACGCTGAAATCGCGTAAGGAAAGGGACACTCAAACCACGTTGAAATCGTGAGGGGAGGCCCCAAAACAACCGCCCAGGTGCGTACACAACGCAACCTGAGAAAAATTCCAAACACGCTGAAATCGCGTAAGGAAAGGGACACTCAAACCACGCTGAAATCGTGAGAGGAGGCCCCACCGCCCAGGTACGTACACAACGCAACCTAGGAAAATTCCAAACACGCTGAAATCGCGTAAGGAAAGGGACACTCAAACCACGCTGAAATCGTGAGAGGAGGCCCCAAAACAACCGCCCAGGTGCGTACACAACGCAACCTGAGAAAAATTCCAAACACGCTGAAATCGCGTAAGGAAAGGGACACTCAAACCACGCTGAAATCGTGAGAGGAGGTCCAAAAACAACCGCTCAGGTGCATACACAACGCAACCTGAGATAAATTCCAAATACGCTGAAATCCCATAAGGAACGGGACACTCAAACCACGCTGAAATCGTGAGAGGAGGCCCAAAAACAACCGCCCAGGTGTGTACACAACGCAACTTGAGATAAATTCCAAACACGCTGAAATCGTGTGAGGAAAAGAACACTCTAACCACGCTGAAATCGTGAGAAGAGGTATGAAAACAACCGCTCAAGTGCGCACATGACGCAACCCGAGGAAGTCCCGGAGGACAACGATCCCAAACGCTGCTCAGCGTAAAAGGATAAAAGGGAGAAGATAACACAAGGTGCAAATAAATGGAAGTATGGTGTGTATGACGATACAAGTGGAAAAGTGCATAACAATGCAGGAGGAAGGGTGCATAACTTTGAAGCAGGCTTGATCTTGCGCTTGAGGTAGAGGTACACTCATACTTCGGAGCATTGACAAGGCTTTGAAAAGGGACATCCGGAATACAATCACGAAATTTGTTGAAGGTGAAACACATTCAGATGCTTCCATTTTCCCTCTTTTCTTTGGCTTTACAGTCCGGAACCCATGTAGCTTCAGATAGGTCCTGGTTTTACTATTCTCACGTGACCTAGGTTGAACCCCGCGACTTTATGAAAGAACCAATTCTGTTTTGCACAAATGTGGAGAACGGCACGGCACTTGGAGCACAAAACGATTTTATTTTTGAAATTGAGAGATGAGTTTTCGACCAGGTATTGGGCCTACGACTGAACACAGCAAAACGACTCAACAAGGAAATAAAAGGCACACAACCTAGATAGGTCGAGCAACACTCGAAACGACTCAAAACAAGAATCGAGATAAAACAAAAAGACACGACACTCAGACATGCATAGGGAGCCTGTTTCACCGGGTAGTGTTTCCCACCCTTTCTCATTTGTGGTTCTCACATCACTCGGCCCTCAAGCTCTGTTTTTTTCTGAAAAAGCCCTTTTCTCACTTTTTCTCTCATCGCACATCTCTCTATTCTTCGATCTCTCATTTTTCATCCCTTCCCTGGGTGGTTGATGGATAAACAGCAAATTGTGGGCTCGTACCCCTAGCATTCTGCTAGATTCTCTTCCTTCCGCTCACAGCTAGTGAATTCCTCCCACGGAAGGGTTGCGCTACAACTGGGTGTGTAGTAAATCCGCAGCTAACATCAGTTGATGATGCTTTGCTGGGGAGTTTGGACATGATAAGATCTGTCCAGATGATGGAGTGGAATATATTGCCCCATTCTAGTTCGTACTTCGCACTTTGCTTGATACCTCGTTGCTTGGAGGATGTGAGAGCTTTCTGCCCTTTGTTGTGCCCTTTTCTGGCGAATACGGTGCCCTTTCCGATAAGTAGAGTGCCCTTTCTGGCAAGTATTTTGACAAAGGGGAAAAGACAGAACACCTGACTTAACTGTACCCCTAGTTCATCGTTTTGACCATTTTTTGTTTTTGTTTTCTACTAAAACAGTTTTGACCAACATGAGAGTTAGATTAACGCGCTTGTTTGATTTTCTGATTTAAAATCATGCAAGTTAGGCTATGAGCATTGAGAGTTTTCCTTTTTTGGGTCCAAGAAATGGTCCAGTTTTGAAAAATGGAGTACTTTTCGAGAAGATTAGTCAACCTCAGTAAAAATTCTCAAAAACTATTTTTGCAAACGACCACTGCTCAACGAGCACGAAACCTACTCTTGAGATGCACAACCTCGGATCTATAGCAATGGAAAATTGCCCCTTGTCTGAAGGACACTGCATGGCAACGGAAAGTTGCCCCTTGTTTGAAATGACACTGCGGCGTTTTGAATGGCAGCGGAAAGTTGCCCCTTGTTTGGATAGCGCCGCAGCGCATTGTAGTCAGTCCTCAGAGCGACGAACACAACCAGACTCTCAGATACAGAGAAGACAAAGATGACCAGAACCATCGCATGGACACAGTCGATTTGGAAGTGTTTATGGCTGGACTTCAGAATGAAGTTGCCTACGTATCCCAAACATGGGAATCAAGCCTTACGTAGTTCGGGGTTAAGGTACACTCGGGTATTAACCTCTCCTTTTTAGGCTTTAACTTTTGCCAAGGCGCCCGTTGCGGGTTTTCGACCTTGCGAGCTTTGTTTTTCTTTTCTTTTCAATTCTTTTCATTTCTTTTCCTTTTTGATTTTCTTTTTTTGTTCTTTTCTTTGCATTTTTCTTCATTCATTTTTTTTTTCTTGCTCTAACTTTTGCCTGGGTCGCCCTTCTGGGTTTTCGGCCCAGCGAGCCTCTCAAGGGTAAAAGTGTAGCTTTGTCCATGTCAAATGATTTTGAGATCCTGAAGTCGTCTGAATCCAGGAGAATGGCTGTTATTTGCTGACGAAGTAGAAGTCCATCCAATGGGGGCTGAATTTGCCCCTAGTGTTGTGGATAGGAACTCGGCTGTCCTTCAGCAATACTTTCTTCTTTCCTCCCTTCTGGGATTTGGCATTCTTGCCGATCTTCATTGACTTGCGGAATGATCCATCTTTGGCTCTTCGAGCTGTCTGGCATTTTTTTGCCCCTAGTTCGAAGGGTGCTTTTGACCTAGCTTCTCAAGCTTCTTTTGATAACATCTGGTCTTCTTGACCTGACTTCCTTGCCTCTTGTTCGAGGGCTGCTTTGAATCTTGCCACACAGGCCTCACATTGTAGTTGACCGTTGAACGTTCTGAATTCGAGTTCAAGGTTTTGAAAGCAGAGGGGTCGAGTCTCGAGGCTGGGAGCGATCCTAAGCTGCACAATCTCAAGAGCGATTCTACACAGGTCTTCGTAGGACCGCGCAAAACATTTTTGAAATCTTTTAAGAAAGCGACCAGTCGCTCGCGCTGAAGACAGTGTAGAACCAATCTGGATCATGCCAGGATCCTTCCCAGTACTCACACTAACAAGCATGATTTCATTCATTAAGGGCTTAGCACGCCTTTCTTTCTCTCGAATGATCAAAGTTTTGCAAAACCCGAGGAATTCCTTCCTCTTCGTTTTCACCGCAGTGTTTGAAAAGTTTTGAAAAACTTAGGTCGATGTAATGAATTCAAGGCACAGAAAAGACACAGCTTCTAATCAAATACTGCCATCTCATTTGGAATTTCTGGTACAACTGGCACAAGGCAGAAGCAAATGCGAGAGCGTGAAAATCACTGCTGTTTCATTCAAAATCTGTTGGCACAACTGGCTCCCTGACAAAAACAGACTCAAAACAAAACGAAAAGACAAACACAAAACAAAATGGTGACGCCTGAGGCAACACCCCCCAGAATCACCCGACTCCTATACAACAGGACTGACTCGATACAACAAGACACACCCAAAACAAAAAAAAGAGACTGACTCAAAACAAAAAGACAAACTCAAAACAAAACAACAAGACTGACCCAATACCCAAGTCAGAAAGCACAAAAGCTAGCATTCGCAAATGCTCAAAACAGTGCATGCCATCCACCATATCTGGAGTAAACTGAGCGCTGCCCGCAGGTGGTTCATCCCCCCAATCACATCATATTATCCCCCAAGTTCACTGATCAAGTGCCGATAAACTTTGCAGGACCTGGTACGGGGATAACCCCATTGTCAATCAAATTTTGTATCTCGTGGCGGAGACGGACGCAACTGTCGGTGTTATGACCGGTTTGTTGATGGAAAGCGCAGTACTGGGTAGCATCATGCATAGCCGGAAGAGGGTTCGGGAGAGGTCGAGGCTCAAGGGGTTTGAGATGGCCTTGTCCAACAAGGATTTGGAGAGCTTTGGACAAAGGCATATAGAGAGCATGGAAGACCCTTTGACCTCGGGGTAGATACTTCGAGGTTTGTGAATTTTTGCTGGACGCACCAGTAAAGGGATTGGCAGGTGCTGGCCTGGTTTTTTGATCCCTTCCGAGTGTAGGATTATAACTGAAAGGAACGTTTCTGATACCACGACCCTTCTCTCGGCTTGCCCCTTGATTCAAGTGTCGTCCACAGTTTTTGCAACAACTGCGAGCACTTGCTCTTTGTTCAGTCCCTCGGCTTTCAAAGCCTCAACAGCCAACAGAAGATGTTCATGGGGATCCATGTCCGCCCCTATCTTGTTTTTACCACTCGCCTCCACTTGGTCAAGGGATCGGCCTTCTTCAAATGCAGCCCGTCCCAAGATTGGGGAGCCTTTTGTCGTGAAACTCCTAGCATGTGCCGTGGTTGATGACGGAGCCGATGTCCCGGAGGCCAAATCTGTCACAGTTCTCCGAAGATCTTCGATCATCCTCTTTAGCTCAGAAGTAGTGGGCTCACGGGTTTGAGATGATTGGGGTCCAGGTGCATCCATCATGCATAAGTCCATGCTTTCTGGAATGAACACCTCAGGCTTGGGTAGATGGGCTGGGGTGATGTATATGCTGGGGTCGAATGTGGATGGTAGTGTATGGATGAGGTTGAGATGGGGAGGTGATGAGAGATGGGGAGGTGATGAATCAGTACTAACCTGAGGTCCTTTTGGTGGAGCTAGGGTCTCTTCGTCAATAAGATCCTGAATCTTATGACGGAGGCGGATGCAACGGTTCGTATCATGACCGTGTTGTTGATGATAGGCACAGTATTTAGCTGGGTCATATCTTGGTGGAAGAGGATTCGGAAGGGGTTAGGGTTCTAGGAGTTCTAGGTGCCCTTCTTCTTGCAGCTTTTTCAAAGTTTGGGAGAGACTCATGTAAAGAGGATGGAATTTTCGGGCTTGGGGCCGAGTTGAAGTGGTTGGTTCTTGGTCATTGAGGGAAGTGATGATAGTGTCTACTTCTGAGCATTTCGCAGCTGTGCTACCATCAGTAGTAGCATTGAAACTGCGAGCAACATTTCTCTTCGAAGGCTCATTATCTTCTGCATAGATCCCTTGTCTGATGGCATCCTCGATTTGAATCCCCATTTCATGAAGGGTTGGAAAGGTAAACAGAGGTAGAACGACCATCTTTTACAGCAACTTGCCATGCAGATTCTGAACAATCATCCTGATCTGATCTTTGTCGGAAGGCCTTGTAGTCATCATTGAGGCCTTTGCTCTCCATCTTGTCACGAACTCTGAGAAACCCTCATTTGGCTCTTGGCGGGTGACTTCGAGATCACGAGTCGTGACCTCGATCTGTGTGTTGTAGGAGTATTGAGCAATAAAGGCCTCAGCCAGCCCTTCCCAATTCTATTTCACAGAGTTCTCCAATTTTACATACCAGATTGCGGCTATCCCAAACAGGGTTCGGCCGAATAGTGACAATTTCTGGGCTGTGGTCAAACCCATTGGCCTCAAAATATCAGAAAACAGTTGGAGGTGCACCATTGGGTCTTCAGAGCCATCGAATCGATCGATATGTGGCATCTTGAACCGATCCGGTAATGTCACCACTGAGTCGGTATAACCATCCTCTATATCAGGAATAGAGTGGGCCCCTTGGGACTTTTTGAACAATTTCTCAAGCTTGCTCACTTTCAATGCTGTGGGGTCCGTCTTGAACTCAAAGGGGGAGTCTGGCAGGTTGGTGGGTGTCTTAGACAGCTGGGGTAGCACTGGGGGCGGAGCTGGCCCGCCTGGAATGTCCGTATCATCCTGGACGTGGGTTGCCTCCCCGAGTATGGGAACTCTTGGTAGGGGAGGAGCCTGGTGTGAAGTAGATACTCCAGTTTACTGCTCTAACCTGGCAATTGTCTCTGCCTGTTGTACTATGACCATAGCCTGTTGCTTGGTGAATTCCGTGTGACGGACAGCATCTTGCTGCATGGCTTTCATACTATCCTGGAGTTGGTGCACCATCTCTTCCAGACCCGACATATTGCCTTGATCTATCTGAGCAACTGGTATGCCTGTGTCTGCAGTAGGCTCAGAAATCTCAACCAGGCTGTTCAAAGACCACTGAGCTGGTAGCTGCTGTACTGGTGGTTTGTGCCTGACCGACCTTTTCACCCTGTCTCTGGTAAAGGAACACTGATTGCCCTTGAACTGAATCTTTGACCCAACAAAGTCTATCAATACAAGTTTGGTGTACCCGGGGAATATTGGGACCTTCTGAAGCTATGGTTCCAAGACTGCCTAGCAAAAGAGAAAACAGATAGCATCTCAGCCTGATTTCACCTAAACGGATATGAACATATTTGAATGAGTGTGCTCTCTATTGAATTCTGCCCAAAATTCTGCCGGAAAACTGATACCCTCAGGTAAAATTGATTCTTCCAAATACTGATGCCCGCAGGCCTGATGCCCAAACTTGTAGACTGATACATGCATTCGTATGGAGACGCAATCCAAAGCACATAACAGATAAGTGAGAGCCAAAACACCCCTATGTTGGGGTAGGGTTTCCCTGTCCTATTTTGTCAGGAGCTAGGGTTTCACTACGCACGCAGCGGTTTCAAACAACCTATCGGGTAAGCAACCTGTCCTAGTTTGGAATGGTCACTATAGATCCGAATATGCACTAGGTCGAATGGTTAAAAAGGGTGCTCCGGTAACATCGGGGTTTGTGTTCCCATACTGGCAGAGCCCACAACCGGTCAGCCTTATGGTCATGCCTTGACAAGACAAGCCTCCGGCAACCGTTCAGGAATAGTAGATGGCAAACACGGTGTCCTAGGCGCACCAATGCAAATGCAATGCAAAGAAACACATAAGTGTAGCCAAAACCAGATATCATGAGTTCGAGTCAAGTTCTCTAAATCCCCAGCAGAGTCGCCAGAAACTGTAACAAGCCCGCGGGGGACCTCGCTACAGTTCGGACTCGATTTGTGTCACGGTTTTTAATCTGAACCAAAGAGTCCAAATCCGACAAATTGTTTTCAGAAAACAGATTTTTAGAAAAGAAGTGCCAAACATGGACTGCTTTGCCAGATATAGAGTCGCCACCTAAATATTTTATTTTGGGAAATTTAGGAAACCCTGACTCGTTGCCTAAGGCCACGTGTCCGTCATCACCAAAGTTGCCTCGGCTCGGGAACTTGGGTACGATTGGGGAAGGTCACTTCGTGAGCACCCCCGCTCGCCCGATCAAAGATCGGCCTCTACTAACCGTGATATCTATTTTTGAAAACATTGTGTGTTCTTATTCCGGTTATTAGCCTAGATTTACTATGTGATGCGCACAGCATACAAGTACAGACTGGATCGCCTGAATTGGAACAAAACATTTCATGTTTGTTTATTTGAAAACGGTTTGATGGTGCTACTCGCAAGTAGGCTAAGACGTGGATTTGCCACCCTCGGGTGGGCTTAGAAAAAGATGATTTTGCCACTATCTAGTGGGTTTAAAACACACATTTGATGAATTGTTCCAATTCAAATAACTCAACCTTCACCCACAAGCATTCAGACAGTTATATCACATAAGCACTTAGCCTCATAGTAAGCATGCTATCATGGCAGTCACTCATACGCAGCAAGGATGCTAAAGCATAAAACTTACCGAGTACTCCAAGCCAAAACAGAAGCTAAGTTAGAAATCATGCATGATCCTAAATATACAGAAATGCTTAATGCAATACATGCAAAATGCAACTATAGCAAGCTCGGCTATTCTAAACATGGCATATGAAATGCTACAACTAACACGTATTCAATTTGGAATTGAAATACAAATGCAGTTAGTATGATGCGCCGAGCCCGGTGCATGCAATACAGATGAATGAATGCAAACATGCTGTCATACTGTATGCTAATCGAAACATGCCCTAATATAACCATCATAAGCAGGTAAATAAAAGAGAAGGAAGACGTGGGGTTGGAAGACATACATCACACTCACGCACACTTATTACAGTTATGCCCTCGCACAGAGGGTCTGAATAAATAATATACAGTCCCAAATAAATACAGTCCGAATAAATAACACAGTCCAAATATGTACAAAAAATCCTAATTAATTTACAAATTAATCTAAGAAAGCTATAAACTGGCATGCAAGCCAGGGACTGCCTCGACTCTGATGAATGATGTATGTTTGGGCTGCCTTGCGCGGAAATCCACTGGGATGCCCCAATTAGCCTCTATTTTGCAATTATTCTTGGAAAGCGCGCCAAGCTCCGGAAGGTTGCTAATTCTTGATTTGCCTTGAAGAACAAATTTCCAGCAGCTTTTAGTCCGAAAATCTGAGCTTTCAACCTCTTCAAATGTCCTCCAAGGTACTGAAATGAGTAATGGAGGTGATAGGCTAGGGGTTGTAGGGTAAATAGTGCAAGAAGCTTAGGGTTTTAGAGCTTGGATGAGAGAGAGAGAGGATTGTATGTAAAAAGCTCTAAACAAATTTTTGTAACCCTCCAACACAACTGGGAGCTACTGGTTTTATAAGCAAAAGAGGTGGAAAAGAGGGGGAAAAATTGGGGGGGGGGAATAGAAATTCAAATTTCCCCCCAAAAAGGCCAAAAAGTGGGATATAAGGGAAAGTGGTAGCTTCTGTACCCAAATAGCCAAGAGCCCTTCAACAAAGTTGAAGAGAGGCTCAAAACAAGACACTTTGTAGTTTATGACCAAGTCCGAAACAGCTCACAAGTATGCCTAAAATACCGTGCAAAAATAGGCCTAAAAGAGCGTTAAAGAAGCAAGTGATAGGAGGAGATCTCAAAAAGTAAAAGGTCCTTAATAAAACATGAAAAAGACCTCAAAATATGACTATCTCTAGTTTGGGTCGGAGCCCAACAATGCTCGCAAGCAAGGCTCGGGAGCCAAAACACGCAGTCCGGGGCCCCAAAAACTGACTATTAAGCACCGGAAGTGGTGTTCGACCACGAAATCGGTCTCTCGAACCACTGTGTCCCTCAAAGGGGTGCAACTAAGATGCATGCCAAAAAATGGAGCAAACGGAGGTGGTTAAGCGGTCCCGAACCGAGGCACACGGCCAACGGCTCCGAAAAATCGGAAATCGGACTCCAAACGGGCAAAATGGCCTACGACCACAAAACGTAGCCTACGGCCCCTAAGAGATGATCTACGAGACCTCTCCCTCCCTTTTGGCAGAGACACAGAGAAAATCAAGCCTGGTTCGCAAACCGAGGCAAGGTATGAAAGAGTCCGAAAGTCCAAAGGCAAGGCTCGCAGCCGAGACTCTAAAACTTCTGAACGAGCACAATATGCAACATCACCGAGCGCTCAATCGGTGACGTCTGAGTCTTAAGGTCGGTCAAAAATGGGGTGTCTACAGCAACGAGTCAGGGTTTCCTAAATTTCCCAAAATAAAATATTTAGGTGGCGACTCTGTATCTGGCAAAGCAGTCCATGTTTGGCACTTCTTTTCAAAAATCTATTTTTCAAAACGATTTGCCGGATTTGGACTCTTTGGTTCAGATTAAGAACCGTGACACAAATCGAGTTCGAGCCGTAGCGAGGTCCCCCGCGGGCTTGTTACAGTTTATGGCGACTCTGCTGGGGATTTAGAGAACTTGACTCGAACTCGTGATATCTCGTTTTGATTACACTTATGTGTTTCTTTGCATTGCATTTGCATTGGTGCGCCTAGGACACCGTGTTTGCCATCTGCTATTCCTGAACGGTTTGCCAGAGGCTTGTCTTGTCAAGGCATGACCATAAGGCTGACCGGTTATGGGCTCTGCCAGTATGGGAACACAAACCCCGGTTTTACCGGGGCACCCTTTTTGACCATTCGACCTAGTGCATATTTGGATCCATAGTGACCATTCCAAACTAGGACAGGTTGCTTACCCGATAGGTTGTTTGAAACTGCTGCGTGCGTAGTGAAACCCTAGCTCCTGACAAAATAGGACAGGGAAACCCTACCCCAACATAGGGGTGTTTTTGGCTCTCACTTGTCTGCTATGTGCTTTTAGAGTGCGTCTCTATAGGAATGCATGTATCAGTCTACAAGTTTGGGCATCAGGCCTGCGGGCACCAGTTTAGTAGTTTGGGCATCAGGCCTGCGGGCGCCAGTTCAGTACTTTGGGACTCAGTTCACCTGAGGGTATCAGTTTACAGGCAGAATTTTGGATAGAATTCTGTAGGAGGCACAGTCATTCAGCTCTGCTCATATGGGTTATCCTGAAATCGGGCTGAGATGCTGTCTGTTTTCCCTTTTGCTAAGTAGTCTTGGAACCATAGCATCAGAAGGGTCTGATATCCCCCGGGTACTCTGGACCTGTGTTGTTATGTGATCGGGGGATGAACCACTTGCTGGCGGTGCTCAGTTTACTCCAAATGTGATGGATGGCACGCACTATTTTGAGCATTTGTGAATGCTGTTTATTCTGCTTTCTGACTTGGGTATTGAGTCTGTCTTGTTGTATCGAGTCAGTCCTGTTGAGTCTGTTTTGTTGTATCGAGTCAGTCCTGTTGAGTCTGTCTTGTTATATCGGGTCAGTCCTGTCGAGTCTGTCTCGTTGTATCGAGCTAGTCCTGCTGAGTCTGTCTCGTTGTGTCGAGTCAGTCCTGTTGAGTCTGTCTTGTTGTATCGAGTCAGTCTTGTTGTGTAGGAGTCGGGTGATTCCGGGAGGGTGTTACCTCGGGCGTCACCATTTCGTTTTGTGTTTGTCTTTTCGTTTTGTTTTAAGTCTATTTCTGCCTTGGAGCCAGTAATGCCAACAGATTTGAATGAACAGCAGTGGTTTTTCATACTCTTGTATTTGCTTCAGCCGTGCGCCAGTTGTGCCAGAAGATTTGAATGAAACGGCAATGCATCTCACCTGCTCTTTTGTGCCTTGAATTCATTACATCGACCTAAGTTTTTCAAAACCTTTTGAACACTGCGGTGAAAATGAAGAGGTAAGAATTCCTCGGGTTTTGCAAAAATTTGATCAATTGAGAGAAAGAGAGGCATGCTAAGCCCTTAATGAATGAAATCATGCTTGTTAGTGTGAGTACTGGGAAGGATCCTGACTTGATCCAAATTGGTTCTACATTATCTTCAGCGCGAGCGACTGGTCGCTTTCTTAAAAGATTTCAAAAAATGTTTTACGCGGTCCTGCGAAGACCTGTGTAGAATTGCTCTTGAGATTGTGCAGCTTAGGATCGCTCTCAGCCTCGAGACTCGACCCCTCTGCTTTCAAAACCTTGAACTCGAATTCAGAACGTTCAATGGTCAACTACAATGTGAGGCCTGTGTGGCCAGATTCAAAGCAGCCCTCGAACAGGAGGCAAGGAAGTCAGATCAAGAAGACCAGATGTCATCAAAAGAAGCTTGCGAAACTAGGTCAGAAGTACCCTTCGAACTAGGGGAAAAAAAATGTCAGACAGCTCGAAGAGCCAAAGGTGGATCATTCCGCAAGTCAATGAAGATCGGCAAGAATGCCAAATCCCAGAAGGGAGGAAAGAAGAAAGTATTGCTGAAGGACAGCCGAGTTCCTATCCACAACACTAGGGGCAAATTCAGCCCCCATTGGACGGACTTCTACTTCGTCAGCAAATAACAGCCATTCTCCTGGATTCAGACGACTTCAGGATCTCAAAACCATTTGACATGGACAAAGCTACACTTTTACCCTTGAGAGGCTCGCTGGGCCGAAAACCCGGAAGGGCGACCCAGGCAAAAGTTAGAAAAAAAAAAAAAAAAAAAAAAGAAAAGTGCAAAGAACGAAAAAAAAAAAGAAGAAGAAAAATGAAGAAAAATGCAAAGAAAAGAACAAAAAAAGAAAATCAAAAAGGAAAAGAAATGAAAAGAATTGAAAAGAAAAGAAAAATAAAGCTCGCAAGGTCGAAAACCCGCAACAGGCGCCTTGGCAAAAGTTAGAGCGTAAAAAGGAGAGGTTAAATACCCGAGTGTACCTTAACCCCGAACTACGTAAGGCTTGATTCCCATGTTTGGGATACGTAGGCAACTTCATTCTGAAGTCCAGCCATAGACACTTCCAAATCGACTGTGTCCATGCGATGGTTCTGGTCATCTTTTTCTTCTCTGTATCTGAGAGTCTGGTTGTGTTCGTCGTTCTGAGGACTGACTACAATTCGCTGCGGTGCTATCCAAACAAGGGGCAATTTTCCGTTGCCATTCAAAACGCCGCAGTGTCATTTCAAACAAGGGGCAACTTTCCATTGCCATGCAGTGTCCTTCAGACAAGGGGTAATTTTCCATTGCTATGGATCCGAGGTTGTGCATCTCAAGAGTAGGTTCCGTGCTCGTTGAGCAGTGGTCGTTTGCAACAATAGTTTTTGAGAATTTTTACTGAGGTTGACTAATCTTCTCGAAAAGTACTCCATTTTTCAAAACTGGACCATTTCTTGGACCCAAAAAAAGGAAAACTCTCAGTGCTCATAGCCTAACTTGCATGATTTTAAATCAGAAAATTGAACAAGCACGTTAATCTAACTCTCATTTTGGTCAAATTTTTTTAGGAGAAAACCAAAACAAAAAATGGTCAAAATGATGAACTAGGGGCACAGTTGAGTCAGGTGTCCTGTCTTTCCCCTATTATCAACATACCTGCCAGAAAGAGCACTCTACCTGCCAAGAAGGGCACCCCCGAAGCTGACCACAAAAGGGCAGAAAGCTCTCACATCCTTTGAGCAACGAGGTATCGAGCCAAGTGCGAAGCACAAACTGGAAAGGATCAAAATATTCCACTCCCTCATCTGGACAGATCTGATCACATCCAAACTCCCCAGCAAAGCATCGTCAACCGATGTTAATTGCAAATCTGCTGCACATCCAGCCGCATCACAACCTCTCCGTGGGAGAAGATCACTGTTGTGAGCAGAAGAAGAGAATCTAGCAGAATGCTAAGGGCAAGAGCCCGTAACTCCTTGTTTATCAACCAACCATCTAGGGGAGGGATAAAAAATGAGAGATTGAAGAATAGAGAGATATGAGCTGAGAGAAAAAGTGAGAAAATGGTTTTTGTGAGAAAAACCGAGCTTGAGGGCCGAGTGATGTGAGAATCACAAATCAGAAAGGGTGGGAATAATACCCGGAGAAACTGGCTCCTCGTGCACCGAGAGGTCTCTCGCCTTTGTAACACAGCTGAGTGTTGTTTTGTGCGTTTTGTTTGTCTCGTTTCTTGTTTTAAGTTGTTTGAGTGTCAACAAATGTGTTTAGGTCATTTTACCTTGTTTTTCCTTTGTTGAGTTGTGTTTAGGTCGTTCTACCTTTGTTTTCCATTGTTGAGTCGTTTTGGCTGTGGTCAGTTGTAGGCTCAATACCCGGTTGAGAACCCTTTCTCATTCCAATTTCAAAAATCACCTTGTGCTCAGAGTGCTGTGCCATTCTCCACATTTGCGCAAAACAGGATTCGTTCTTTCGTAAAACCGCAGAGCTCAACCCAGGTCATGAGAGAACAGTAAAACCAGGACCTATCTAAAGCTATGTGGGTCCCAAACTGCAAGGCCAAAGAAAAAAGGGAAAATTCGGAGCATTCAGGTTTATTTCAGCTTCTACAGGTTCCGTTTTGCATCCTGTCTTTTCAGATCAGACTGTCTGTTCAAAATGAGCTGTGTGCCGAATAAACCAAATACTGTGTTATGAGCTGCGTGTTCAGAATGAGCAGTGTGCTGATATGAGCTGTGTGTTCAAAGTGAACAGATTACTATGTTGACTGTTTCACTGTCTCAAGCCAAAATGGCGATCAGAAGTGCTCTCCCCGAGTACCATTCCCCGTCAGAGTTATCTTGGCTTTTGTTTGTAATGAGGGAAAGTTGTGAATATGATCAGAAAGAAAAGCGACATCCGTGGCTTTTATATGTAGAGATTACCCTTTGTCAGCAAGAAATCATTTTACCATTCTTCCACTCGCGTGAGACGCATTTGGATTTCGAATCCCCCTTTCCTCCTTTCACGTGAAACGTATTAGGATGTGACGTTTACCTGGTTAAAACCTTCCCTCTCTCCATATGAAATACGTTGAGATATGCCTATTGGTTACACCATTGTTATTCTCTCCTGGTTAAAACCGTCCCTCTCTCCGTATGAAATACGTTGAGATACGCCTGTTGGTTACACCATTGTTATTCTCCCCGGTTAAAACCTTCCCTCTCTCCGTATGAAATACGTTGAGATACACCTGTTGGTTACACCATTGTTATTCTACCCGGTTAAAACCTTCCCTCTCTCCGTATGAAATACGTTGAGATATGCCTGTTGGTTACACCATTGTTATTCTCTCCTGGTTAAAACCTTCCCTCTCTCCGTATGAAATACGTTGAGATATGCCTGTTGGTTACACCATTGTTATTCTCCCCGGTTAAAACCTTCCCTCTCTCCGTATGAAATACGTTGAGATACGCCTGTTGGTTACACCATTGTTATTCTCCCCGGTTAAAACCTTCCCTCTCTCCGTATGAAATACGTTGAGATACGCCTGTTGGTTACACTATTGTTATTCTACCCGGTTAAAACCTTCCCTCTCTCCGTATGAAATACGTTGAGATACGCTTGTTGGTTACACCATTGTTATTCTCTCCTGGTTAAAACCTTCCCTCTCTCCGTATGAAATACATTGAGATACGCCTGTTGGTTACACCATTGTTATTCTACCCAGTTAAAACCTTCCCTCTCTCCGTATGAAATACGTTGAGATACGCCTGTTGGTTACACCATTGTTATTCTCTCCTGGTTAAAACCTTCCCTCTCTCCGTATGAAATACGTTGAGATACGCCTGTTGGTTACACCATTGTTATTCTCCCCGGTTAAAACCTTCCCTCTCTCCGTATGAAATACGTTGAGATACGCCTGTTGGTTACACCATTGTTATTCTACCCGGTTAAAACCTTCCCTCTCTCCGTATGAAATACGTTGAGATACGCCTGTTGGTTACACTATTGTTATTCTCCCCGGTTAAAACCTTCCCTCTCTCCGTATAAAATACATTGAGATACGCCTGTTGGTTACACCATTGTTTTTCTCCCCGGTTAAAACCATCTCCCTCTCCGTATGAGATACGGTTAGGTATGCCCGCTGGTTACACCACCTTCGCACCTTTCATGTGAAACGTGTTAGGATTTCGTGTTCATTTTCCCGCAGTCGCATGAAATGCGTTTGGATCGTATAGTTCCATCTTTTCGCATTTCGCGTGGGACGCGTTAGGTCGCTGATTCACTGGGTTAAAAACATCAGGTGCGCCTGGTGTTCACACCATCTTTCCTCATTCATTTTGTGTATCTATCGCACTCTTTCACTTTGTACATCTAGCGCACACTTTCATTACAATTGTGGTACAGTCTCGTACCTTTCTCTTATATCTCGGGACGCGTGAAGCACGAGCCTGAGCAGTTTCGGACCTTCTCTCACGATTTCAGCGTGGTTTGAGTGTCCCTTTCCTCACACGATTTCAGCTTGTTCGGAATTTGTTTACCTTTTCTCACGATTTCAGCGTGATTGGAGCCTCCCCTTCCTCATACGATATTTAGCGTGTTTGGAATTTATCTCAGGTTGCGTTGTGTACGCACCTGGGCGGTTGTTTTTGGACCTCTTCTCACGATTTCAGCGTGGTTTGAGTGTCCCGTTCCTTACGCGATTTCAGCGTGTTTGGAATTTTTTTTTCTCAGGTTGCGTTGTGCGCGCACTTGAGCGGTTGTTTTCAGACCTCTTCTCACGATTTCGGCGTGGTTAGAGTGTTCTTTTCCTCATACGATTTCAGCATGTTTGGAATTTATCTCAGGTTGCGTTGTGCGCGCACTTGAGCGGTTGTTTTCAGACCTCTTCTCACAATTTCAGCGTGGTTTGAGTGTCCCCTTCCTCACACGATTCCAGCGTGTTTGGAACTTATCTTAGGTTGCGTGGAACGCGCTCCTGATTGATTTTCTTTGTTCTGCCTCCACTCACGAGTCCAGCGTAGTTGGAGTATGTCACCATTTTGCATCTATTGTACTCTCTATTGCATCACATCTATTATCTATTGCATCACATCTATTACATCCATTGCATCGTATCTGTTTTATTGTCTGGTCTAAGGAGACCTTAAATCCTGCATCATCATTCGCGCTGTTTTGCGCATCGCACTTGCATTTATTCGCGCCGTCTTGTGCACTCCTGGTCTAGGAGACCTTAAATCCTCTAAAAGTGCAATTCCTTTGGTGTTTGTCGTGCTCGAACGACTTCCAGTGGTCTGGTATAGCCACCTGCCTGTGTTTACGATGAGTTCCTAGGAGACCAACTGAGACAAACTAGAGTTCGAATGGCTCTTGCCTAAAACGCAAAGGTTCGGGATTTCTGAGACTAAAGTCTGGTTTAAATACCCAGGGGTATATCCTCGGCTTGAAATCTGTATGGCAGCCCCATAGATTGAGATAGCATGTGTATGCGCCTCAATTCTGGATACTGAATCAACCTAGTCTGTCACCCTGTTGGAGAATAGAGAAAGCTGCGACCATAGTCAGGGAGAAAAGTAGTACCTGCGGTTCAACCAAGGAGAAGCGAAAGATCCCCAGCAGCATTACCGAGGTAAGTCATTACCAATTGCCCCTGTAAGATACCTTTACCTCTTAACTATTACATTGCATCTTAGCCACTACATTGCAGTGCATAGCGTATAAGTCCAATTATCAAACCGGCTTCGAGTAGCGTATAAGTCCAATTATCAAAATCTTCCTGCATATCATTTTGCATCTTGCCCCCCGCTTGCGGGCATGCCTGCGGGCACATTTCTTTGTTATTTTGTATGTTTGTCTATGTCTTCGGCCTTGTCAAAAATAGGTCGTCTCTGGGCTTTGACATTCACTCCCGTCGCGTGTGACTTTCGAGTTCTGTCAGAGAGGGGCAACTGTAGACACCCCATTTTTTACCGGCCTTAAGACTCAAACGTCACCGATTGAGCGCTCGGTGATGTTGCATATTGTGCTCGTTCAGAAGTTTCAGAGTCTCGGCTGCGAGCCTTGCCTTCATACTTTCAGACTCTTTCATACCTTGCCTCGGTTTGCGAACCAGGCTTGGTTTTCTCTGTTTCTCTTCCCAAAGGGAGGGAGAGGTCTTGTAGATCATCTCTCAGTGGCCGTAGGCTACGTTTTGTGGTCGTAGGCCATTTTGCCCGTTTGGAGTCCGGTTTCCGATTTTTCGGAGTCGTTGGTCGTGTGCCGCAGTTCGGGACTGCTTAACCACCTCCGTTTGCTCCAGTTTTTGGCACGCATCTTACTTGCTCCCTTTTGAGGGACACTGTGGTCCGAGAGACCGACTTCATGGTCGAACACCACTTCCGGTGGCTAACAGTCAGTTTTCGGGGCCCCAGACTGCGCATTTTGGCCCCCGAGCCTTGCTTCTGAGCATTGTTGGGCTCCGACCCAAACTAGAGATAGTCATTTTGAGGTCCTTTTCATGTTTGATTAAGGACCTTTTGCTGTTTGAGATCTCCTCCTATCACTTGCTTCTTTAACGCTCTTTTAGGCCTATTTTTGCACGGTATTTTAGGCTTACTTGTGAGCTGTTTCGGACTTGGTCATAAACTACAAAGTGTCTTGTTTTGAGCCCCTCTTCAACTTTGTTGAAGGGCTCTCGGCCGTTTGGATCCAGCAGCTACCACTTGCCTTTATATCCCACTTTTTGGCCTTTTTGGGGGGAAATTTCAATTTCAATTTCCCCCCCCCATTTTTCCCCCTCTTTTCCACCTCTTTTGCTTATAAAACCAGCAGCTCCCAGCTGTGTTTGGGGGTTACAAATTTTTGCTTTGAGCTCCTACATTATATCTCTCTCCCTCTCCACTCCAACCCTTGAAACTTCTCAAGTCCTACACCCATTTCTTCACCAACCCATAGCCCCACCCTTCCATCCTCCATTCCAGCAGCTTGAGGTTATTATTCAGAGCTAGGAGTGCTGCATTTTGGTCCAAAGGGCTATCAAAGAATAGTCTTCAAGGGTAAGTCCTCCTTTCCCCTTTTTGACCCTTTTCTTGGTTCATATTCTAGCTCCTTGTGCTTACTTCTTTGAGCTCCGACCCTAACTGAAAGTGGCATTTTTTTGAGCTCCTTTTCACTTTTGTTTAAGGGCCTCTCACTGTTTGAGGCCTCTTTGTTGCACTTGCTTCATTATCTCCCTTGTATGCCATTTTCTTGTGTAGTATTTTTGGCCTATGTATAAACTGTTTCGAGCTCTGTCATGAACTAAAAAGTGGCTTATTTTGAGCCATTCTTCAACATTATTGAAGGGCTCACCACTGTTTAAGGCTTCCATTTATCACTTGCCTTTATATCTCTCTTTTGGCCATATTTTTGCATAATTTGTTAGCCCCTTGTGCTTATATTTTTGGGCTCTTTTCAGAACTGTAAACAGTCATATTTTGACCCCCTCTTCATGTTTCATTAAGGGCCTTTTTCTGTTTGAAGTCTCCTTTTGCACTTTGTGTTATAGCTCTCTTTTTGGCCATATTTTGCATAGTATTTTAGGCTTGCATATATACTGTTTTGGGCCTGGCCACCAACTGTAAAATATCATATTTTGGGACCCTCTTCAACTTTGTTGAAGGGACCTCCTATGTTTGAGGCCAGAAACCATCACTTGCTTCTTTGTCCCTCTTTTGGCCCATTTCTTGTACAATAGTTTAGCCATACTTGTGTTTGTTTTTGTGGCCTGTTGGCAACTGTAAAGTGCTTCATTTTGAGCCCCTCTTCAACTTTTTTGAAGGGCTCTTAGCCATTTAGGGTCTGCAACTATGACTTGCTTCATTAGCTTGCTTTCAGGGCCATTTTTGCATGCTAATTTAACCCCATTTTTATTCACTGTTTGACCTCGCTCAGAACTGTAAATGTGCTAATTTTTGGGCTGTCTTGACTCTGTCTTTACATTTCATGTTCAAATAATGCATGCTTTGCACAGCCATAGGCCATTCCATGCACCTAATTCCATGTTTCGGGCCTCATTTCGTACATCGGGTGCCATGTTTCCATGTTTGGGGCTGTTTTGCATCATATTTTGCTTCTGAAATTTGCAAGTTTGCATATCATATTCCATGCCTTGCCATGTTTTGTTAGAGTGGCATGCGTGCCTTAGGTTCGGCCCTCGGTTTGCGTACATACGTGCGCGTACTTCGAGAGTCTCATCTTCATCTAATGGCCTCCTATGTGAGTGTGGCTGAGATCCACTTGTGTTGGTGTAAGTCAATTGTGCATTGTGTATGCCATTTCATTCCATAGCATTGCGTATGCTGGGTTGTATGTTAGCGCATTGTGTATGCCATAGTATCTCGTGCATCGTGTATGCCATTTCATAGCATTGTGCATGCTAGGTTGCATCTTAGTTTCATTTCATGCATATCATGCATATTGCATCGTGTTTGGGATAGGAGTTAGCCCAAGCACGGGAAACGAGGTACGTTCTGTACTCCGAGTGACGGAACGTGTCTCAATTCCCTGTCGCCGACACTCCGGATTACCCATGGTGGAGTTTAGGTCTCATTGTGTTTTCATGTGCATTCATTCTATATCGAGTTGCATAGTTCGACTCCTCGGCCATCATGCATCGAGATGCGTGATTGGTGGCACGAGGATCGAGGCATGCATACATTTGTAAAAATACATTGCTATGCCCCTTTCCTACTCTCTGTTGTAGCAAATCAAGAATCAGCAGTCTTCCAGAGCTTGGCGCGCTTTCCAAGAATAATTGCAAAATAGAGGCTAATTGGGGCATCCCAGTGGATTTCCGCGCAAGGCAGCCCAAACATACATCATTCATCAGAGTCGAGGCAGTCCCTGGCTTGCATGCCAGTTTATAGCTTTTTTAGATTAATTTGTAAATTAATTAGGATATTTGTACATATTCGGACTGTATTATTCTTTTGGGACTGTGTATTATTTTTTCGGACCCTCCGAGCGAGGGCATAACTGTAATAAGTGTGCGTGAGTGTGATGTATGTCTTCCAACCCCACGTCTTTCTCCCTTTTATTTATCCGCTTATGATGGTTAGAGTAGGGCATATTTCAATTAGCATACAGTATGATAGCATGTTTGCATTCATTCATATGTCTTGCATGTACCGGGCTCGGCGCATCATACTAACTGCATTTGTATTTCAATTCTAAGTTGAATACATGTTAGCTGTAGCATTCATGTGCCATGTTTAGAATAGCCGAGCCTGCTATAGTTGCATTTTTGCATGTGTTGCATTAGGCATTTCTGTATATTTAGGATCATGCATGATTTCTAGCTTAGCTTTTGTTTAGGCTTGGAGTACTCGGTAAGTTTTTATACTTTAGCATCCTTGCATGCGTGTGAGTGACTGCCATGAATAGCATGCTTACCATGAGGCTATATGCTTATGTGATATAACTGCCTTGAATGCCTGTGGGTGAAGGTTGGGTTATTTGGATTGGGACAATTCATCAAATGTTTGTTTTAAGCCCACTAGATAGTGGCAAAATCATATTTTTCTAAGCCCACCCGAGGGTGGCAAATCCACGTCTTAGCCTACCTGCGGGTAGCACCATCAAACCATTTTCACGAACAAATATGAAGTGTTTTGTTCCAATTCAAACGACTCAGTCTATACTTGTATGCTGTGCGCATCACATAGTAAAACGAGGCTAATAACCGGAATAAGAACGCACAATGTTTTCAAAACAAAATATCATGATTAGTAGAGGCCGATCTTTGATCAGGCGAGCGGGGGTGCTCACGAAGTGACCTTCCCCAATCGTACCCAAGTTCCCGAGCCGAGGCAACTTTGGTGATGACGGACACATGGCCTTAGGCAACGAGTCAGGGTTTCCTAAATTTTCCAAAATAAAATATTTAGGTGGCGACTTTGTATCTAGCAAAGCAGTCCATGTTTGGCACTTCTTTTCAAAAATCTATTTCTCAAAACGATTTGCCGGATTTGGACTCTTTGGTTCAGATTAAGAACCGTGACACAAATCGATTCCGAGCTGTAGCGAGGTCCCCCGCGGGCTTGTTACACCACGTTTGACAACTATTTAGGGTAGTCGACGTTTTTGATGAATTGGGCCTCAAGGAGCTTGTCGACCTCTGTGGCTATAAGAGTATTGCGCTCCGGGTGAAAGATGCGTTGCTTCTGGCGGTAAGGTCGGAAATGAGGTTCAATACTGAGGCGATGGATTATGAAAGAGGGGTCGATGCCTGGCATATCTGAATGAGTCCAGGCGAATACATCATTGTGCTCGGTCAGGATGGCAGTAAGGTCGGCCTTAGCTTGGGGGGATAGTTGGCTGCCAATCCTGGCAGTTTTCACTGGGTTGGTGGGATTGATGGGAATCTCAACGAGCTCCTCAGCCGGTTCACCTCTGACCAGCTCGTCCTCATCTCGAGGGTCAAGTCCTTCAATGATCATGGCCTCTTTCAGCTTGACTTCCTTGAATGAGGCGACATAACATTCTCTGGCTATGGTCTGCTCTCCCCGTAGTGTCTCGACGCCTTGGTCGGTGGGAAACTTTATGGCGAGGTGGTAGGTTGAAGTGATAGCTTGGAAAGCGTTGAGGGCGGTGCGACCGAGGATGATGTTGTAGGCAGAGGGACAGTCAACCACAAGGAAGGTGAGTAACTTGGTAGTCTGCCGTGGGTATTCGCCAATAGTGATGGGGAGGTCGATGGAGCTGATGGAGGTCACCCGGTCGCCAGTGAAACCGACCAAGGGGGTTTGGAGAGGGGACAGGCTTTCCTCCCCAATTTTGAGCTGGCGGAAGCAACTAAGGAATATGATGTCTGACGAACTGCCGTTGTCAATGAGAACCCGTCTGACCTTATAGTTGGAGAGAAGGGCAGAAATGACGAGGGGGTCATCATAAGGATAACGGATGCCAGTACAGTCGGCGTCCGTGAAGGTGATGGGCTCTGTCCACTGCTTGGGCTGCTTGGAAGGTCGGTCTACCGTGTCCACTACTTTGTCCGAGCCTTGCCTTATTTTCCTAAGCTCTGCCCTTTGAGCGGAGCGGGATGGTCCGCCACAAGCAAGGCCACCAGAAATGACTCGGATTTCACCAACTGGCGGAGGGGGATTACTTGGGGGCCGAGGCTGTTGTGGGAGGCGATCATGGCCTTGGTTAGGTTGGGCTGGCTGCCGAGGTGGGGTACGTCGGCGGTTGTTCCTGAGGGGCTTGGTTCTTTGCCTTTGTTGTGGGCGGGTGTCCGTGAACCGGCTGAGACGCCCTTGACGAATGAAGGTCTCGACCTGATCCTTGAGGTTGATGCAGTCATCAGTGTTGTGGCCATGGTCCTGGTGGAAGCGACAATATTTGGACTGGTCTCTCCGGTTGGAAGGGGTCCGTGAAGGTAGGGGCCATTTGAGGGGGTAATCCCGTTGGATCTGGTGGAGGACTTGTTCTATGGGAGAATTGAGGGGCATGTATCGCTCGAACCGACCGGGTGGTGGGGCCGGTGCCGACCGGTCAGTGCGAGGAGGTCGGTCGGGATATTGGGGTGTTTGGCTGTTATACTGGGTGTTTCTGGGTTCCGAGTCTTTTCTATTTTCTCTGGGGGTCGGGTTTTTGGATATTGGATCTTGCCGAGCAGCTAGTGAATCTTCGGCATTCATATATTTCTAGGCTTTGGATAATAGGGCTGCCATGGAGGTCGGGGGGTTTTTTGAGAGAGAGAAGAGGAAATTGGACGATCGCAGTCTGGCCATGAAAGCCGTGAGGCTGACCTTATCGTCATTCTCCGTTACTTGTAGGGCTTCGGTGTTGAAACGGGTAACGAAGCTACGTAGCGACTCCCCCTCGGTCTGACGGATGTTGAGGAGTTGGGTTGCACGACGGCGTTGGCGCTGGGCTCCAATGAAATGGCTGAGAAAGGAGTCGCTGAGATGTTGGAAAGTGGAGACAGAGTCCGCTGGTAACTGACTGAACCACAGTCGGGCTGACCCCTTCAGTGTCACGGGGAAAGCCCGACACATGATCTCGTCAGGGAAGGCATGGAGGATCATGAGGGTACGGTAGGTCTCCAGATGGTCGACTGGGTCTGTCGTACCGTCAAAGGAGTCAATGGTGGGCATCTTGATCTTGGCGGGCAAAGGTTTGTCCCGGATAGAGGCAATAAATAGTGAATTTGCCGTAGTAGAGGGTTTATGCTGAATGTTCTGCATGACCCCTTGGAGTTGGAGCTTCATTGCTTGGAGCTCAGCGTCCCAGAGGGGAACGTGGTCACCATGGTCAGTCAATAGAGGTTGGACGCTGTTGGCCTCCCCTTCAGGGGCTGGTGCTACGACCGACGGGTGTGGGGGTGGTGGTGGTGGACTTATGTATGGGTGGGGAGGTTGCAAACCTTCCAGGTTGGGTGGATGGAGTTGTGGAGCAGTATGGCTCGAGGTTCTTTCTTGGTTGGGGGGAATATCTGGAGGTGGTGGAGGAGGAATCGGAAAGTTCCTTTGGAGTAAAGCATTTATCAAGGCCTGGTTTTGCTCGGCCATGCGGTTGATGCTGTTGGTAAGCTCGATAAAGTACTATGGTGGGTTGTTTGGATTGGGAGGGTCGACTTGATGGTCGGCAACATTATTATGAGAAGCCATGGATCTAGTCGTGACCATGCACTTTGACGGGTAGGAGAGAGAGGTTGTTGGAACGGGGTCTCCGGCGACAGTGAGCACAACTAGCGCGAGGAGGAAGGCGTTCCCACAGACGGTGCCAACTGGTAATTCTATTCGTCCCAGTGAATGAATCGGGCAGGTCCAAGCTCCTCAAGCCCGCGTCCAAATGATCAAGCCCACCAGATAACCTGCAAGCAAGTTCAATGGGGAACGGGGTAGTCCCCGAGTGAACCCTCCGACGAGCAAGTTAGGAAGAGAAGTAATGTGTAGAGGGAGAGGTTAGGGATAGAAAAGCTTAACCTTCTTCTTATCTTCAACGTTTGCTTATATCCTTTGGTAATCATTTCGCTGTCTCTTCCGACCTGCCCTTCTCGCCGAAAGTCTATGCTGTAACTTACCTTGTTCAGGGTAAGGGGACCCTGTTCCGACGGGAGGTGTTGTCGTAATAAATGCCATGACGCGCTGCATTAATGGTGATGTGTAGTGGCAATAACTTTGCAGATCTTTGTCTGCTGATGTGGCTCGTCCTTCACCCGCCATGTGCTTGAATACCGTTGGTTCTTGATGCCATATTAGATTTCAGCTGTTCTGGACTCCATCGGCTGGGTTATGCATTGGGCCCTAAATGATGGGCTTGGGTTGTTTATAGTAGTTCATGGCCTTTGTGGGCCTGTCCATGTCAAAAGTTATGAGATTTTTTAAAGGTTTAGGGTGACTAAAATACTAATTTATTTTATAATTACTAAAAAAAAGCATGAAAATGACAAATATTTTCAAAATTTATGATAAAATAAAACTATTTAAATTTTGAAAGGACTAGAGTAAAATTATATATTTTGAAGGGACCAAAATGTAAAACTTTCATAAATATTTAAAATTACGTGATAAAAGTATAATTTTTCAAAAGTTAGGAGTGGGGTGGCCCCTACCCGCCAACCAACCCTATGTCCACCACTACCTCACTTGTATTTCAAGAAGCTTAAGAAGTAATTACATGTCACCTGACATGACTATACCAATATACGCAAATTTTAAAAAAATACAAGACATAATATGTGAGAATGCTAATTATCTTTTTTTTTTTTTTTTGTTTAAATTGATTTTTAAGAAATTGATTTTTTTTTTCATATATATATATATATATATTTGTTTTTAATGAATTTAAAAAAAATTAAGTAATTTTTTTTTTTAAGATTGACATTATCTAAATACATTTAAGAAATATAATATTTATGATTTTTTTTTTAAAAAAAAATCACTAAATATGAAAAATAGAAAAAGTACAAAAATTCAGTATATTTTTATATTTTGGTGTATTTATTGATTTTTAAATATATTTTTCATAAATATTTACTTTTTAAGTACATCTAAATTAGGTGGATCTAAAACTTTTTTTAAAAAAAAAATCTTAAAATATTAAAAAAATTCACTAAAAACAAAAAAAATAATTTACAAAAAATCAATCAAAACCAAACAAGGTAAATAAAATTATGAGTATATACTTATTGGAAATGGGGTGGTTGTAGTGTCCTAGCACGACAGTCGCTGTTGTGCGTCCATATGGGCCCATTTCAAGACCCGTTTGATAATGCAAACAATTTACTTTTTAGAGTACATCAAATAATAATATACTTATAAAAAATAAAATTGATTGGACATCGTTAAATTTTTCATCGACTCACATTTGTATTTACAGAAATAAATAACAAATGTGATTTGTAGTATGAAACTGAATACAAATATGAGTAGATGACAAGGTTAACGATATCCGATCAATTTAATTTTTTATAAATATATTCTATTCGATGTATTCTAAAAAATGAACAGTTTAGATAATCAAAACGGACTCCGAAAATGGCCCATATGAGCACACAAAGATGAGGCATAACCAAAGGTGTCATGAATCCTAACTAAAATAATGTTATAACTAAAAAAAAAAAATCGATTATAACCCCAAAAAAATGACATAACTAATGTTACATATACACCCCCTTCAAAAGGTGTGTAGGGTAGAATTCTTCTTCTTTTTTTTCACCTTATATTTTAGTCAAAAAATTATTAAAAAAACATATTTCTAAACCAGTCTTAAATATAACATAACACTAATTCTTAAAATTATAAGAGATTAATATGTATAAATCTATATTATTTTTATTTTTAAATATATTCTATTCAAATATATAATATGTTTTATGTGTGCCTAAATATTGTCACTAAAATATAGCAAAATGCTTAGGAGCTCTAATTAGAGCCACCACTAATGATGTGGCAGTGGGTCCCACCTACTGCCACAGTGTGTGTTGTGTCTTTTTTTTTTTTTTTCACCTCATTAGTAGTGGGGTTAGTGATAACAAATTAGTGGTCTATAGCATTGTTGTAAAATATATTAGGTGTTAAAAAACTAAAACAGTAATGATTCAGACCCCATAAAACATCACCTCCACAATCCCCACTCACTTATGATTGGTCCAAGTAAGAAAGAGAAAAAAAAATAATACAAACACATCATTGATCTACATGATTGTGAGGGTGGTAGTAGTCCCCCAAAAAAGGGTCCAAACATTTTCCAAACTAAAAATACAATGGAGAAGGAATGTACCTGTAGATCCCTCTCAACAATTCCACTTTCGCAGAGCACTAAGCGAAATGAATTAAAGAGATACATATTAAATAAATAAATGAAAATCAACAAAGTTATAGCCATCCCAGTTGTCCCTCTACTGTTCTGTTGTATTTTGAACTTGATTCCGTAGAGTTGGTAGTTGTATCTATCTTGTTGTCGTCCTTTAATTCCATTTGTTTGAGTTTTAGGATGTGTTGGGCATGTTTCGACCAGGTGGGTTGAACCTTGGTCTAAAGTCTTGTTGCCAGGTTTTTGGTCGTTCCGCTCGAGCGGGCCTTATTGCGCTCGAGCAGAGATTGCACACTCCCAGTATTTCGTGTCCCTGCAAAACTTCTGCAGGTGTGATTTCTACGCTCGAGCGGATTTCTTTACGCTCGAGCGGGTACTCTAGCGCTCGAGTAGGTAGTACTTCTTAATATAAGTTCTGGGAGGGGGAAATCTACGCTCGAGCGGACTGGTTTTCGTGCTCGAGCGGATGTACTTTATTCTTGTGTCTTGGCACTCGAGCGGGCCTTCTTGCGCTCGAGCGGACCTAGGTTTTTGTTCTTGACGCTCGAGCGTTGTGTTCTCCGCTCGAGCGAGAATGTCGTATATCAGTTGGCAGCTGGGCATTTTAAAATCACTTTTTACATTCTCTTTCTCTCTCTTACTTTCTAAAAAGACATTTTGAGAGCTCCTCTCTCTAGAAACTCCCTTCTCTCTAGGGTTTGATCTAGTTACAGTGTCTCACTATCCTCCGGCCTTTGTAAAAAGTGTGTTGATCGTCGAGGGTTTCATTTTAATCCGTGGATCTTTGAGTTTGGAGTGTTTTGGTTTTCTTCAACTTCCCCGTTTGAGCTCTAACTTCGAGGTAGGGATATCCTACTCCTCTTTATGAACTTTGTCTTTGAATTTTAGCATTTTGATATGTTGGGGATTGTTGGGTAATTTTGAGAAAGTTTGGGTCTTTGTGTAATTTCACAAAAGTTGGGGTTTTATTTATAATTAAACCTATATGCATGCTTGGCATAGAGAAATGATATAAATGATGAACTATGGATGAAAGTGGAACCTTGGGGTTGTTATGTTAATTATGGAAAAATGCCCTAATTAGTTGGATAAATTAATTTGTATAATTAATTTTGAGAAATGAGGAATTGAATTGAGAATATTCAAAGTGAAAGATTATGGGATTAAAGGGTATAGTTGGATTCATTTAATCACTCACCTAGGTTGAATGTTGATATTTTATCCATTTGGAGCATTTATTTTCTGTTTAGAAATAACTGCTTTGGGCTATCGGTGGAGGATAGCCTTAATTGTTGTAGACAATGCATGATGATTAGGCAAACTAAAACTAATCGATTGTGTATGCTATTGAACATAGCGGTTGGAATAATACATCGACTTTATGTATTGATTGTTTGTATATATGATCTATGTTTATATACATTGTGTGTGTGGAAGGAGATAGGGTCTGTACTCCACGGTTTAGGGAAAGATAGGGGATGGACCTCTAAGCCGGATTGTGTGTGACATTGATACAACACTACCATGTGTATCAAGTGTTGATGATGGAAGTGTTTAAATTGATTTGATATAACACTAAAATGTATATCGTTATCAATTATGAAATATAGAAGTGTTTCTATGTTATGTTGATACAGCACCAAAATGTGTATCGTTCGTATAGTATGGAAGTGGTTTATGTGTTATTGATACAGCATCAAAATGTGTATCCACCATAAATTTTGAAAGTGTTTTAAGATGAGTCTTATTCTCATCAAGTTATTTGGCTAAGTTTTGAGCCTTGTTTTCAAATTCAAAGTTGAAAAAGAAATGAGAAATGAAATGTAACATGGACTTAAATGTCATGAAACTGGAATGTGATATAAGTGGATGTATCTGTGTTGACCATCTATCAACTGCTAACATTTTAGTCATTGTTCATAGTTGGTTTAGTGTATTTCTACTGGGCTGTGGCTCACCCTATATGGGATATCATTTTCAGGTACAGGTAGCATGCCACCTCCAAGGACATAGCTTTGGAGGCTAGAGGCAGACAGACTGCTTTGTTATTTGCTTTCTTTTGATGTATTATATGTAAATTCAAGCCAAGGGCTTAATATGTATTGAGTTAGCACTCTTCTTTTTGTAACCAAGTGTTAACTTGGAAAGCTATAAGCCCATAAGGCATTTGCTTTTGTTGTTAACATGTAATACTTTTGTAAGAACTATTCAGATTAATGGAAAGGTGATTGGTTTCTTTATATCAATGCATGTCTAAAGAGATGGGTTTTATGTATTATTTTGAGGGCGTTACAACTTGGTATCAGAGCGTACCAGGTTCGAATACTTTGGGTACGTGGGAAGTGATTAGTATCACAATGGGTTTGTCTCGCTTGTTAGAGACTTATGTGCGACATTATGTGTTTATTTGATAACATGTTTATATGACTACTTGGGTATGGGATTTAGTTTCTAGGATGTTGATTGGATCCTTGGGTTTCTGTGAGTCTTGTTGGAAAAGCACTTGATCAATGCTGTTTCTAACCGGAACTCTAGTAACGCCTCGGGACTATCATTATCCGCAAAATGAAATTCGTAAGTGCTTATATGTTTATGTGCTTACGTGGAGTGAATTACAGTTATCCATGTATTAGGACACGAGTGTTTAGTTTTGGCACATTTATGAATGTGCTAACGCTCTTCGTTACCTTTATTAGGATGTCAGGACGAGGACGTGGTAGACGTGGCAAGCGTGGTAGGTAGGAGATGCCTTTACCGGATGATATTCCGGTACAGCAAGAGGGGGTTGGCCAGGCCAATGTGGCCGAGCCAGCAGGTCAGGAGGCTATGGGCGCTTTAGCTCGAGGGATAGCCGATGCTTTGAGGGAGTCTATAGGAATTCTCAGAGCTGAGAATCCGGTTCAGGCTCCAGTTCAGGCCCAGGTTGTTGAGGCAGGGCCTTCCTTCTTGAAAAGGGAGTTTTTTCGGTCCAACCCGGACGAGTTTATTGGGGATCTGAAGGAACCACTGAAGGCTGACGAGTGGTTAGAGCAAATGAGTAAGACGTTTGAGATGCTTGGCATCGAGGACGGAGCGTTGAAAGTGACCCTGGCATCCTTCCAGCTTAAAGGGGGTGCGAGTCAGTGGTGGAAGTACATGAGGGGCCGTATTGCTGGCACGTGGAAGGCTTTTGTGAAGGCTTTTCAGGAGAAGTATTTATCTCCAGCAGTCAGGGAGAAGCTGAGAGACCAGTTCTGTCAGCTTTTGCAATTGAGTTCTTCAGTAGTCGAGTATGAGGCTGCTTTTACTAACTTGTCTAGGTTCGCACTTGAACTTGTGGCGTCCGAGGAACGCCACTGTATCGAGTTCGAGAAGAGGTTGAGGCGCGACCTCAAGATGAGGGTTGGAGGTTCGATGATCCGAGACTATGGGCGCTTGGTTGATGCTGCAGCCCATATGGAGATCATGATGCAGGAATAGGAGGGACAGAGAGGCTCCAAGAGGAGCCAAGATGGTCAGGGTGATGGCAGGAGACAGAGGGGTGCTAACCCTCAGCAGTCTCAGGGTGGTGTTGCTAGGTCGACCTTTCCAGTGCCGAGTGCAGGCTCGGGGAGAGGTAATCAAGGGGAGTTCACCTGTTTCAAGTGTGGTCAGTTGGGCCACAAGGCTTTAATTTGCCTACAGAGGGGAGGAGGTCAGAGAGCTGCTTTATCTTCAGCTAGACCGCAGAGCCAGAGTCAGGGCAGGGGTCAGCCCTTGTCTTGTTATCAGTGTGGTCAGCCTGGGCACTTGAAGAGGTTTTGCCCACAGTTGAGTGCCACTTCGGGCGCGCCTGGTTCTAGGCAGGCGCAGGGTTTTCAGCCAGCTTAGTCTGTGCAAGGCTCGAGGGCCAATCCGGGAGCTTCGTCATCCCAGTCAGTGCAGCACTCGTTTGCTCCGAGGGGTGAGCAATTGGATCAAGGGCCTACAGGGCGCGTGTATGCTGTTACCACGCAGGATCTTGTACCTGCTCTGTCAGTTGTGAGAGGTACCTTCTTGTTTTGCAACTCGGTTGCTAGTGTATTGATTGATACGGGTGCATCTCATTCTTTTGTATCTGTTGCATTTGCATATGTTTTGGAATTGGAGTTGGCATAGTTAGCATCTCCTATATGTGTAGTATCGCCTATTGGTGGTGAGTTGATCTTGAAACAAGGTGTTAGAGGTTGTGATATAAAGGTCACCGACCATAGGCTTCCTTTTCCTTTTGTTGTCATGCCCATGAAGGGTTTTGATGTTATTTTGGGTATGGACTGGCTATCGTCATACCGGGCTGTTATTGATTGCTACCGCCAGAGGGTCACAGTTTGTACCTTGAGCGGGGAGTGTTTTCATTTCTTGGGAGATCGGGTTGGTAGTGTGTTGCCACCGATGTATGATCCGCGAGGGCGGAGTGAGCTTAGTGGTCTACTTGCTAGCTTTTTGAGTAGTGAGTGCGATGAGACCCAGACTGTGTTACCGAGAGTGGTTTGTGAGTACTCGGATGTCTTTCCCGAGGATCTCGTTAATTTGCCACCTCATTGAGAGATAGAGTTCTCTATTGATTTAGTGCCCGGCACAGCGCCGATTTCTATGGCACCTTATCGTTTTGCCCTAGCCGAGTTGAGTGAGTTGAAGATTCAGCTCCAGGAATTGCTAGATAAGGGTTTTGTTCGCCCTAGTGTTTCGCCGTGGGGAGTACCGGCCCTCTTTGCTAAAAAGAAAGATGGTGCCTTGAGACTGTGTATAGACTACCGGAAGTTGAATCGGGCTACAGTCAAGAATAGGTACCCTATGCCCCGTATAGATGATCTGTTTGACCAGTTGAAGGGTTCCCGTTGCTTCTCTAAGATAGACTTGAGATCGGGTTACCACCAGTTGAGGGTCAGGGAGGAGGATATTCCGAAGATGGCATTCCGTACGCGGTATGGCTATTATGAGTTTTTGGTGATGCCATTCGAGCTTACCAATGCACCTGCAGTCTTTATGGACTTGATGAACCGGATTTTCCGGGAATTCTTGGATCGATTTGTAGTCGTTTTCGTGGATGAAATTCTTATCTATTCGCCTTTTGAGGAGGAGCACGAGGAACACTTGAGAGTGGTGCTTGAGTTGCTTAGAGCCCATAGGCTGTATGCTAAGTTTGGGAAGTGTGAGTTCTGGCTAGGAGAGGTCAAATTCTTAGGCCATGTGGTATCCGGGGAAGGGGTGCCTGTTGATACATCCAAGGTAGAAGTAGTGCAAGATTGGGCACAGCCTAAGAGTGTGTTTGAGATTCGCAGTTTTCTGGGATTAGCTGGGTATTACCGTCGGTTTGTGAAAGATTTCTCCAGGCTAGCTTCGCCGTTGACTAGATTGATGCGAAAAGGGGTCAAGTTTGTGTGGAGTGAGACTTGTGAAAAGTCGTTCCAGGAGTTGACAGTTAGATTGACCACCGCTCCAGTTTTGATTATTCCAGAGAGAGGGTTGGGTTATGCGGTTTATTGTGATGCCTCACGAGAGGGTTTGGGTTGTGTGTTGATGCAAGAGGGGAAAGTAGTTGCCTATGGCTCACGTCAGTTGAAAATACACGAGAAGAATTACCCTACACATGACCTAGAGTTAGCAGCAGTGATCTTTGCCTTGAAGATTTGGAGGCACTACCTTTATGGTGAGAGGTTCGAGGTGTTCTCGGACCACAAGAGTTTAAGGTATCTGTTTACACAGAGGGACTTGAATTTGAGGCAGAGGAGATGGATGGAGTTCATTGAGGACTATGATTTTGAGTTGCACTACCACCCGGGAAAGGCCAATGTTGTGGCCGATGCCCTTAGTAGGAAATCCATTAGTGATGTAGCTTGTATAGCCATCCGGGAGTGGGAGATGTTGGGTGCACTTGGCGAGTTTGATTTGCTTTTGGGCGAATCTGTTGAGACTGCGACCTTGTTTTCTGTTGTTATGCAGCCTACACTTGTGATTCGAGTGTTAAAGGCACAGAGAGGTAACCTTGAGGTAGAATCTCTCCGAGAGAAGATCTCCAGTAGGAAAGTTGAGAAGGGTTTGACGGTGTATCCCAACCAGAGTGTGAGATACTGAGACTGTTTGTTTGTGCCGGAGTCTTGCCGAGAGGAAGTACTCCGAGAGTTCCATCATTCACGTCTTGCGGTGCATCCGGGAGGCACTAAGATGTATCGGGATTTGGGTCGCCAATTTTGGTGGCGGGGTATGAAGAGAGATGTGGCGGTTTTCGTATCGAAGTGCCTTACTTGCCAGCAAGTGAAGGCCGAGCATCAGAGGCCAACGGGTTTGTTGCAACCCTTGCCTATTGCCAAGTGGAAGTGGGAGCATGTCACTATGGACTTCGTTGTAGGTCTTCCGAGGACTCAGCGGGGTAGTGATGCCATTTGGGTGGTTGTAGACCTGTTGACTAAGTCGGCGCACTTCATTCCTATGCGCGTGAGAGATTCGGTAGATCATCTCGCCGACTTGTATATTCGGGACATAGTGAGATTGCACGGGGTCCCAGTGACGATCGTCTCAGATAGAGATCCTCGTTTTACTGCTAAGTTGTGGCAGAGTTTGCAGAGTGCCTTGGGCACTAAGTTGACCTTTAGTACGGCTTATCATCCTCAGACTGACGGGCAGTCTGAGCATACTATTCAGATCCTTGAGGATATGCTTCGAGGTTGTGTCCTTGACTTTAGTGGGATGTGGGAGAGGCACTTGCCCTTGGTGGAGTTTGCCTACAACAACAGTTTTCAGTCTAGCATCGGTATGGCACCGTTTGAGGCCTTGTATGGCCGACCGTGTAGGTCTCCAGTGTGTTGGGCCGAGGTAAGTGATGCATCTTTGTTGGGTTCGGAATTGGTTAGGGAGACTACGGAGAAAGTTGAGCTTATCCGTAGGAGGCTTGTTACAGCCCAGAGTCGTTAGAAATCTTATGCCGACCGTAGGAGGCGACTTTTGGTATTTGAGGTGGGTGATCATGTCTTCTTGAAATATCACCTAGGCGAGGTTTGATGAGGTTTGGGAAGAGTGAGAAGTTATCCCCTCGGTTTATCGGTCCCTTTGAGATCCTTGAGAGGATTGGCGAGGTTGTTTATCGTTTAGCTTTGCCGCCGCAGTTGTCCAAAGTGCATGACGTGTTTCATGTGAGTATGCTTCGGAAGTATGAGCCGGATTCGTCCCATGTATTGGATTAGACTGATTTAGAGGTTGATGAGGATGCCTCGTCTGAGGAGAGACCGGTTCGAGTCTTGGATAGGAGGGATCAAGTCTTGCGAGGCAAGACCATTCCCTTGGTAAAGGTTTTGTGGAAACATCACGGGGTGGAGGAAGCCACTTGGGAACGTGAGGCGGATGTCCGTGAGAATTATCCGGACTTGTTTGTTGATGTATAATTATGTATTGAGATTTTGTAATATTATTGTGAACTTAAGAGCTTTATATGTATGTCTTAAGTTGTAAAACATTGAAAATGTTTTGGTTTAATGGAGGAATTTTGAAACTTGCCTCAAAATGGAAGTTTAGTGTAACATTGCATATGTTGATTTTATTGTAGAAATGAATTTATATCATGAGAAATGAATATAATATGGAAAGGAAATGCATGTTGAAATGTGTATAATGTGTTTTGCTTCTTGAAAGGAGATGAGATCGACTGGTAATGAGTCGAATTGTTTAATATTATGTTGTAATATTGTTGAGAATGAAGAAAACCTATTTTTGAAAAACTTGTGTTTAATTTCGGGGACGAAATTCTTTAAGGGGGGGAGGTTATAGCGATCCCGGTTGTCCCTCTACTGTTCTGATGTATTCCGGACTCGGTTCCGTGGAGTTGGTAGTTGTATCTATCTTGTTGTCGTCCTTTAATTCCATTTGTTTGAGTTTTAGGATGTGTTGGGCTTGTTTCGAGTAGGTGGGTTGAACCTTGGCCTAAAGTCTTGTTGCCAAGTTTTTGGTCGTTCCACTCGAGCGGGCCTTATTGCGCTCGAGCGGAGATTGCACACTCCTAGTATTTCGTGTCCCTGTAAAACTTCTGCAGGTGTGATTTCTACGCTCGAGCGGGTTTCTTTACGCTCGAGCGGTCGCGCTCGAGCGGGTACTCTGGCACTCGAGCGGGTAGTACTTCTTGGTGTAAGTTCTGGGAGGGGGAAATCTACGCTCGAGTGGACTGGTTTTTGCGCTCGAGCGGATGTACTTTATTCTTGTGTCTTGGTGCTCGAGCGGGCCTCCTTGTGCTCGAGTGGACCTAGTTTTTTGTTCTTGACGCTCGAGCGTTGTGTTCTCCGCTCGAGCGGGAATGTCGTATATCAGTTGGCAGCTGGGCATTTTAAAATCACTTTTTACATTCTCTCTCTCTCTTACTTTCTAAAAAGACATTTTGAGAGCTCCTCTCTCTAGAAACTCCCTTCTCTCTAGGGTTTGATCTAGTTACAGTGTCTCACTATCCTCCGGCCTTTGTAAAAAGTGTGTTGATCGTCGAGGGTTTCATTTTGATCCGTGGATCTTTGAGTTTGGAGTATTTTGGTTTTCTTCAACTTCCCCGTTTGAGCTCTAACTTCGAGGTAGGGATAGCCTACTCCTATTTATGAACTTTGTCTTTGAATTTTAGCATTTTGATATGTTGGGGGTTGTTAGGTAATTTTGAGAAAGTTTGGGTCTTTGTGTAATTTCACAAAAGTTGGGATTTTATTTATAATTAAACCTATATGCATGCTTGGCATAGAGAAATGATATAAATGATGAACTATGGATGAAAGTGGAACCTTGGGGTTGTTATGTTAATTATGGGAAAATGCCCTAATTAGTTGGATAAATTAATTTGTATAATTAATTTTGAGAAATGAGGAATTGAATTAAGAATATTTAAAGTGAAAGATTATGGGATTAAAGGGTGTAGTTGGATTCATTTAATCGCTCACCTAGGTTGAATGTTAATAATTTATCCATTTGGTACATTTATTTTCTGTTTAGAAATAACTGTTTTGGGCTATCGGTGGAGGATAGCCTTAATTGTTGTAGATAATGCATGATGATTAGGCAAACTAAAACTAATCGATTGTGTATGCTATTGAACATAGCGGTTGGAATAATACATCGACTTTATGTATTGATTGTTTGTATATATGATCTATGTTTATATACATTGTGTGTGTGGGAGGAGATAGGAGATGTACTCCACGGTTTAAGGGAAGATAGGGGATGGACCTCTAAGCCGGATTGTGTGTGACATTGATACAGCACTACCATGTGTATCAAGTGTTGATGATGGAAGTGTTTAAATTGATTTGATATAACACTAAAATGTATATCGTTATCAATTGTGAAATATAGAAGTGTTTCTATGTTATGTTGATACAGCACCAAAATGTGTATCGTTCGTATAGTATGGAAATGGTTTATGTGTTATGGATACAATATCAAAATGTGTATCCACCATGAATTTTGAAAGTGTTTTAAGATGAGTTTTATTCTCATCAAGTTATTTGGCTAAGTTTTGAGCCTTGTTTTCAAATTCAAAGTTGAAAAAGAAATGAGAAATGAAATGTAACATGGACTTAAATGTCATGAAACTGGAATGTGATATAAGTGGATGTATCTGTGTTGACCATCTATCAACTGCTAACATTTTAGTCATTGTTCATAGTTGGTTTAGTGTATTTCTACTGGGCTGTGGCTAACCCTATATGGGATATCATTTTCAGGTACAGGTAGCATGCCACCTCCAAGGACATAGCTTTGGAGGCTAGAGGCAGACAGACTGCTTTGTTATTTGCTTTCTTTTGATGTATTACATGTAAATTCAAGCCAAGGGCTTAATATGTATTGAGTTAGCACTCTTCTTTTTGTAACCAAGTATTAACTTGGAAAGCTGTAAGCCCGTAGGACATTTGCTTTTGTTGTTAACATGTAATACTTTTGTAAGAACTATTCAGATTAATGGAAAGGTGATTGGTTTTTTTATATCAATGCATGTCTAAAGAGATGGGTTTTATGTATTATTTTGAGGGCGTTACAACAAAGTCATGGGCATTTTTAGAGAAATGCTAGACTCACATTTTTTAATTTATAAATTCACTTATAATGATATGATAAGGGATAGATAAAAATAAAAAAATAAAAAAAAAAAACCATTTATTATATCATATCATTATGAATCGAATTGTGAGAATTTTTTTGATAATCTCAAATATTTTCTAAATTTTTATTTGCAAAAACTATGAAAAATAATTTTTAAAGGGCGAAATAGTTATATCATTACCTATCAAACTGACATTAGTGTCAAACTGTTGCGGGTGGAATTGTTACCATTATGAAATTTATGGAAATAATGTATTATTTTATCAAAATTATAAAATTAATTATGTTTTTTTCATTAGTCAAGAAAGTCAATCTTTTGACCTTATATACATTGATCATTTCCATCAAATAAGCAAAAAATAATATAATATGGGTTGAGTTTAATTTGAATTTGATCATTAGTCCACGATCTCGTTTTGATAATTTAAACAATTAATTTTGTAAGACTCCCTGTGCATATTATTTATTAAAAAATTAGATAACAATAGTCATTTCATTTTATCATGTTCGCCTGTTTTTTAAAAAAATATATAAAAATAGATGAACTATTTTTTAAAAACATATTTGTCGTTATTTTTTAGAAATCAAATTAAAAAATTATGATTATTAGATTGGTGTAATTTTTTTCACAAATGATATATATAGAGAACCTTACAAAATGAACAATTGAAATTATTAAAACGAAATCTGTAATAGACCTCATGAGTTCGAACATGACCTCATCTGGATGCAATGTTTAGAAGTCTTGGATTCAACAAAAAAATCCTCACCAGAAGAAGTCAACCACTAAATGGGGATGCCATCGTCTTCTTCTATCATCTGAAAAAGTATGGCAACTGATCTATCAGTCAACAGTGAAGAGCCTGGGATATCCTCGGCAGGTCCTCTGTTTGGCAATAGGTTTAGATCCATATCTGTCTGTACTTTGAAAACCTGATCAAAATATAAATGATTTGTTCTCAGAATAAACTTAATTCATTAATCGATTGCATATTTGCAATTCCTAATGCACCTTTTTTTTTATTAGCTTTTAACTTAATTAGGAATAGTCATTTTCTATCCTTCTTGGAATGATCATTTTGTTATGATGATCAATGATAATTTTATTCATAACGTATTTTTTTAAATTTATTTTTATAAGCCAGATGTGAGAATAAACATTATGATATAATAATCATTTTATATTGTATAAACCAATTAAATAAAAAAAAAGTAGCCAATTAAATTGAAAAAATAGATATTCCTATAGATCATGTGTTGACTAGACAGTCTAGTTTGGTATCTAATGATCAAATTTTTATTTTGCAAGTCCCTATATGTAGATTATACATGAGGAAAAAATTATTCTAATTCAATAATGAAGTAATATTTTTCTTTAAAAAAAAATATAAAAAAATAAAAAACATAACTGTAAGGATGATTTTTAAAAGAGATCATCCATTTTTCAAAATGCAACAAAATAATATAATTACAATTATTGGATCAATATGATTTTTTTTCATAAATAATTTACACATAGAAACTTATGAAATGAACCGACTAGATCATCAAAGTAAGGCTGTGCTGAGCCCGACTAAACTGTCTAGTCTACAAGCCCTATTCAATTAAAAATAGTGGTGTTAAATTAACTTAATTACTAATTAAAAATAACGGTGTTAAATTAATTTAATTAATTGAACTCAACTTATATTCAATTTATATTTAATTTGTTAAAAACTAATTCAAGATGGACAAGTCAGGCTTGGATATATTTTGAATCTGGTAAAGTTTTAACTAAACTTAAACAATTCAATACTCAACTCGATATTACTCATCAGCTGGTTTACAGCACAATTTGAAAGACATAAGCTAAAAAGAGTCATCCAAATAGGTGCAATATATATATATATATATATATATTTAGATGGGTTAAAAACTCAAAGTTTAATTAAAAAATTTCATCCAAACCGAAACTAGAAAATGGCCCAAAGGGGATTTGCTTGATAGAGAGACTTACAGATGAAACTCAAAATCCTTAATAAGGCCGGTGTGATAGCTGGGAAGGGAGCTCCCAAGTAATTTATATAAATTTTCAATTGTGTGATTTTCATTGTGAAATTACTCATAATCTTTCTTCCAAAGTAGTGGGATTGATCCACAATTGTGTGTGTTTTGTTATTCTTGTTCTCTAATCAAAATAAAAGCACAATCACATAGATTTTTGAAGAAAACGTGTAAGGTTGATTTTGTGTGATCACATTCTGTAGTCTAAACCTTTTCTTCGAATGTTACAATATTGATCAATATTGTGTGTTCTGTTACTTCCTTGCAAGCCACCAAAATAGTTTAAATTTTCAAAGTAAAATTGTAGCTATTCAGCCAAGCTTGTTACACAAGTTCTGCAAAAATCTTAAGAGGTGTAGAGTGTTTCATTGCGTTTGTGCAAATTAATCTGCGTTTTGTCAACGAAACAGAAGAGGTATGACAATTCTTCAATTTCTGTTTTCCAGTGTTTGCTTCATTGAACATTTTTTTTTTTTTAGATATCTGTTTATGAGGTTGGTTAATGCCTATATTGACTTTAATTTCTTCTTGTTGAATTTAACTGTTCATGAGTTTGTGTTTGGGGATGAACTTCTTCTTTTTTGACATTAGTTATAATCCCTGCCCACCAAATGTTTGATTCTATGTTCCAGTGAGAAATTTATCACTGTTCATGGGTTTGTGTTTTGGGATGAAGTTCTTCTTTTTTGACATTTTTTATAATTCCTGCTCACCAGGTGTTTGATTCTATGTTCAAGTAAGAAATTTATTGGAAACAACCAATCATTGGATAGTATTTCCTGTTGAAAATCGCAAGAACCAGACTTCATCATAGTGTTCTTGTAATAGCTGTCATAAGAAGTAACAGAAAATAAACAATGAACTCCAAGGGATAGATGAAGCCATATTTCAAATCAATAAACTATGTAATCAGGACAAAACAAAACAATTTGTCCAAGACCTCTGTGCGGTGCTTCTCCAGCGAGCCTGAAGAGGTGCTATTTGTTTACTGGCTTATTTGCCTCTGAAAGAGTTCCCCATGTGCTGCAAGACAAAAACATTGAATCAGTGTAGAAAATGATCTATATATATACTCTTTGCTGTTTGGATTTCACCATGTCTAGGAAACCAGACAATCTGGTATGTGAGTTTGCCCTTGGATTTGTTCAATTTCTTACAGTTTGTTTGAGTGTTGTATCTTCCTTTATTCTGCAGTTTGCATTTGGGTTGAACTCTGTATGCTTTTTTTCTTTCACAGATCAGCTTTTTTTCTTTCACAGATCAGCTGCGAATCCAAACAATCTGGTATGTAATTTTTTTGTTTGCAGTTTCTATGTCTTCTATGGAGATGTCAATACTTGATTTCTATGCTTATGCATCACATTGACTTTTGTTAGTGCGTAGACAAATTATGCATACCACCTGCTTGAAAATATAGCTGACTAAGCCCAACCAAGTTTGGCAAAGCAAAAAATTAATGGGTTTCCATAATTCAATATTTGATTATTTTGATGGAGAAAGTACCAAAATTTGTGATTCCTTATTAAATTTCAATGTATTCAGAAATTATAGACAAAATCACTTGTTTTATTCGTGTAGGAAAACACCAAACTGGTTTTTACATTACCATGTGACAAAAGTGATACCTGCGAAAGGCTGAAAATGTAAGAACCTTCCGTACTAAAGTCGGAATTTTGTTGCTCTCTCATGTTCCGAAGTAAGTTATAATATCATAAGTTCAGTTGGGTTCTAACAACTTTTGTGAATCTTTCCAGTTCTCCTATTCCCTCTTTAGATGAGATGAGTCCATTGTGTCTTTTGAAAGCATTTGAATATTTGTAAAATTGTTCTTAACTTTGTTTAAGATTATGACATATCAGAAATTTCAAAAACTTGATGTCATTCTAAATATTACACCTTTGAGTCTCTATGTCTCTCTTAAAGTAATTCTATTTGTGTCTGACTTTTAAATATTATGTGGAACATGAGAAAACTTATGTTTGGTTTTAGCTTTTTGGCTAAAAAAAACACAAAAGATAAAATTAGCTACATAAATCAATAAGACAATATGTCACATCCAAACTATAATCATTACACTTTTTCTCTCACAAAAGTCAAAAAATCCAAAAACAAAAACCAAATGAGGTTAAAAAAGTTAGGTTAAAATAGTAAAAAAGTCAGACTATTTTAGCTCTTTCCAAACGAAGGCTTAGTCTACCACTAACAAACAAATAATTAAACACAAAAAATGAAAAAGCATAGAGGAATTTGAATCTCATATGAACATTTATTTATTTTCCCAAAGAGAAGAAAAAAACTAAACCCCCATCCAACCTGTCGATGCCATACTTGATAGGAAAATTATTTTGAGATTTAGCTCTATCAAGTATAATGAGTAGAATGCTCACAAAATTAAGATCCTATCAATCAGTTATTCGACTTGATGGTGTATGCTTACAAAATTAAGGTAAACTCATAAATGTAATGAAGAAATAATATTTTTAATTTCTGATGCATTCTTGAGTTAGTCCTAAAAATTCTTGCAACTACTATTTCATATTCTTCAAAATACAATTTCTAATAATATTTCAATCTCAATTAATTTATGGGTCACAAAAGAATAAAGAACGGCATAAAGATGAAGGTGAATATGGTCTCACTGATGCAAGCTTTGTCTTGCCCGACTCACACTAATCCGGATATAAGAAAAGGTGACCTATTATAGACACTTCAGTTTATAGGTAAAGAAAGAAAAATAACAACAAAACAAAATATACAAACTGGAAGAAGAAATAACCCAATATCCTGAAGAACAGGTCAGAGCCAATGAAAATAATGAACTTCTCAAGCACCAAGCCCATGCATGTACTGAACAAAACAAGAGAAATTTATTTCACATCTTAACCATCTCAAACAATATACGACAAGAAAACCAAGAACAAAGCACAAAAGAGAGAAAATAATAACAATTTAAAAAATAACAATATTCTTTTAGGAAAAAATATTACTAATTGTTAAGTTTTAACGGTAGTTTAAAAAAATTATTACAAAAAATATCACTAATTTTCAACTTTTAATGACAATTTAAAATTTTCATCATAGAAAAATGTCACTAATTGTAAATCTTAACAACAATTTATAAAAGTCATGACAAAAGAAGTCACTAATTATCAATTTTTAACGACATATGTAAAAAATCATCATAAAAATTATTTTTAACGAAGATTTTATCAGGATTTATTTTCAATAAGATTTGATATGAATTAAGTTCAACTATTAAGATGTATTGATAATTTATCATAAAAATTAAAAAAAAATGAATGAAATTCTAGCTAATTGATTAATATATCTATAACAATTTTCACGTGATACAAAAATGCAGTGCATTGTTTTTCACGTGTTATAAAAATGCAGTGGATTGTCATTCTATGATGTGGCCAATAAATAAATTGCTGAAAGTTGTAATTGTAAGTAAGAAGTTCTCCAAAAACGGTTTTTTTTTTTTTTTTTTTTTTCAAATAGAATTTAGAGAAAATTGGTGATAAATCTAATTTAGAGGGAGTTTAAGACATTAAGTCTAGTATATTTTGTTATTGGTGAAAGGTCTACCATTTGTGAAATAGTTTGGTGAGAGGTTACTTTATTTGTTTTGAAGGATATTTTGTTTCTAGTTTTATCCCTTATCTATCTGTTGACTTTGGTTGACTATCTGTTCAAATTTTTTTCTTATCTGTTCAAACTTTTTTTCCTATTTGTTCAAAATTTTCTTTTATTTGTAAAATTTGTCCAAATTTTATTATGTGTTCAATTTTAACAAATTTTACCTGTTATAACTCAAATTTATTTATATGTTTAAACTCTATCTGGTTATATGCTTTTTTTCAATATGATACTATCTATCATTATATCATCATCAACAAACAACAATAACAATAATAATAACATCACAGATCTGAAATGTATCCAACAATCAACAACAATTAAACCAAAAAAAAAAAAAAAGATACATACATTCATACATAGAGAAATGAGAAATTGAACAGATCTGAGGCTTCCTTATATGTTAAACCCTATTATCTGTTCAAAATTTGAACAGATCTGCTCAAAATAAATCTGTCTTATCTGTCAAATTGTTTTTAATTTGTTACAATTTTTGTCTTCATCATCATCATCATCAACAATAAAAACAACAACAAATAGGAGGGAAAAAATCTAAAAAAAATCTGTAGAATCAACTAAAAAACAAACAAACAAACAAAAATCCTAACCCTATCCCCTCAACAGATTTGAGCTCAAATCTTAAATAAATAAATAATAGATCTGAGGCGGAGGAGGGAGATCGACGGATGAGAGAAATCACGACTACCACACTAGTTACGAGGTTTGAGCTCAAATCGAAGGATTGGTTTTGATCTTTCGATCTTGATTTAGGTTTTGGATCTTTGTGAAGCTTAAACATATCTATACATGTGACTTTGGCTTCGGGGTCTATCGTCAAAGTCTGGCGCTGTTCAATCATCGATGAGAAGAGAGATAGCGGAGAAAGATGAAGAGGGAGGATGACGAGAGAGAGAGAGAGAGAGAGAGGAAATTTAAGAGAGAAAAAGAGCGACGACGACGGTGATGGTCGCGGCAGTTCACAGTGGCGGAAGAAAAGGGAACGGCGACGACGTCGCAGATGAAAGAACGAGAGAGTGAGAGAGGGTCTGCAGTAAAGGAGAGAGAGACAACAATTTGTAGCGAAGGAAGACAGAGAAGAAAGAATGCGAGAGTGTGTATGTTTGTTAGGGTTTTGGGACATATAATATGATATATATATATATATATATAATGAAGGGTATTTTAGTCATTTTAATTGAACTTGTCCTTTTGGACAAAGTGTTTGAGCACTTGGACCTCTCGCCTTACAAAATTACAATTTGGATTTATGAACAATTTACAATGTGATATTGTAAATTGTTTAGCCTTTCATTTTTTCTCATAAACCCAAAAGTCCTATTAAAGTGAAAATCATACAAAATGGTAGTCACTTACACACTTGGATTTAATTTTTGAAGAAAAGTGAATTTCTCCAAATGTGAAATTACATATTTGAACAATCTGCATTATAGAGGTTTTGGATTTTTTCTCATTCTGAAACAAATCCCACAGTACGAATAAGAACGTAACACTCCAATAACGTAACATTTCAATATAATACACTAAAAAAAAATTTAGTATACTTTTTTCAAATGTAACAACATAACACAAAAATATTTCTTAATGTACTTTTTTCAAACGTAACACTCCAATGTAATACATAAAAAAATTCATTAATGTATTTTTTCTAAACGTAACACTCCAATCAATGTAATCTTAAACGTAATACATTCTAATGTATTACGTAGCATATACAAAAATACTAAAATTTGAAAAAATACACTCTAATATAATACATTCTAATGTAACATATACAAAAATACTAAAAAACTTATTAATATATTTTTTTCAAACATAACACTCACAATTTGAAAAAACTCGTTATTGTATTTTTTTTTTTTGTTAGTGTGCGCGAGTACGAAGTCAACTACAACAAGCATTTATATAGACACGAGAGCAGTGACTGAAACCAAAATATAACAATCCATTTTTTACAAAAAAAAAAAAAAAAAAAAAAAATCCGTACTTGTTACAGGTTTTTCATTATGGTCCACAAAATTAAATGAACAGCAATGAGTGCTTTCCTTACAAAGGATCGTTGTTTTAGGCCAAGTTTGACTATCCTAAATAAGTACATATTTTTTATTTTTTTATCTTTTTTTTATTATATCATCTCTCTACTTTTCTGCACATCTTTTCGTAAAAAGACAAAAAATACACTTATTTAGGTCATCCCAAAGAACCCCTTACTATATTTGAAACACTACTTATTTCTATAGCAGTAAAATTTCAATGAGTACATGTTAAATTAATGAATATACAGCTACAAATTTTTTTTAAAAATAAGTGAATCAGACATTATAAAGTCTAAGACATAAAGGTACCATATAAAGAACACATAATTTATCACAACAATGGTCTAATAATGTAAGCGCAAGCAATCTATTTTTCTGTTCTTTTTTCTTTTCTTTTTTTAAATACCTTTCTGTGATCTAAAAGCTTTTGAAAACAAAACAAAAACAATGAAAAAGAACATAACCTGAAAATGTCCTTCGGACTTATACCTTTTTAAGTCTTGGCATGGCTACAACAAAAGGATATTAGCCCATACAAATTTAGCCCTAGGTTACACAAAAACAAAACAAAACAAGAAGGCCTTGCTTATCAAAGATTTCTCCAATGCTATTGCCTTGGTGGAGGCATACCATCATTACATGAAAGTGTTTTTTCCAAATAGGGTGAGCCATAACCCAGTAAGAATAATCTAACACAATATATGAGATTTAACAAAGATATAAATGCAATGTGCATATACAATGCCAGGGATAAAACATTTACATTCTTATATATATTCACAAAAACATCAAATCCATATTCCATTTCATTTTCCTTCAATTCATTTCAATACATAAGCTAATTTCATTATTTCTCAATAACCCAAATGAGACTACAACTCAAAGGTTCATCAATTTCACAATTAACACACAAATACTTCCAACTGCTATTTTATGAATATTTCGTCTGCGGGATTTTCACCCATGTATAAATTTCGAGACTTTCACTCAGGACACTCCGGCCAACTTAATTATAATGGAGTTCATCTCCTTTCTCCTCCCAAGCAAAGGAGTTTATCCCCGTTCTCCTCCCAAACAATCATATATATGCAATGTATTTAGACACATAATCACATATATGGAGTGCATCCCATTTCTCATCCCAAATAATCATACATATACAATGTATTCACAACAAGATCATATTCGATGATAATCAACCATGGACTAGTTTCAATTTACCTAATCTACATGCAATTTCTACAACAATCAAAACTATCCTCCATTGATAGCCCAACACAGATATTTCTAAACAGATATGTAATCTCAAAACAGATAATTTAATCAAAATTTTCAAGAATGTGAAGCATTTCATATTCAATTCCACCATCAATTCCAATACTCACTCAATTTCATGTTTACAACACCAATTTCACTTATTTATACAAAATAAGTATAATAGTCCTTTTAGGGCAAAATCCCCATTTTCAAAATATCAACCCAACTATCAAAATTACCCATTTTGACATAACAAGACTTCATTTTCAAACTCCATGTTCATTTATTTCATTTCTACCAAACACCCCTCTTTTACATTTCACCCAAACCCTAGGTTTGCTCAAATAACTCTCAAACACCACCATTGTTACACAATAAAAAATAATTAAGTTAAAACCCATAACAAAGTGTAAAAAATCCCTACCTCAAGCTAGAAGGCCAAGCAAGGCAAAGGTGAAACCCCAACAACGTCGAAACCAACTTCCAATCGGATGAGAATGAAGATCTTAAGAAGCTCCACCTTTTTATCAAAGGAAGTAGAGTGGAGAGATCACTAGATCTAGGTGAAAAAGTAGAGAGAAGGTAAGTTTTAGAGAGAGAGAGAGTCTCAATCTAGGTTTTTGGAATGTTTTAGAGAGAGAAAGGAGCAAAAAAGTGATATAAAACATCACTTTCGCGATCTGATATACGCACAGTTTGCTTGAGTGGAGGGTTTGACGCTCGAGCGTCAGATACATAAAATTGATTTGCTTGAGCGCAAGAAAGGTTTGCTTAAGCGCAGAATACACACCTTTAATACTTTTGCAGACAACGCTCGAGCGCCCACCCGCTTGAGCATAAGAAATGCCGCTCAAGCGTAAAAAACACTCCTCCAGTACTTTTGCAAATGTGCAAAGTACTAAGAGTTTGCAAATCCTGCTCAATCGCAAGAAGGCCTGTTCGAGCGCAAAAAGGCCCGCTCGAACGGAAGACCAAAAATCTGGGCAACCAACCTGTTCCGACGCAACCATAACAATCCAAAGGCCAATTTCAAGAGGTACAAGTGAGGAAAGAGGTAAACAACAATATGAAAGCATTAAACCCAAGTCCGGAATACCACAAGAGTCAAGTCAAAACCGGGATCGCTGTATGCATACATAGATTTATGTATACATGCACACATAGATCTGTGTGTATACACAACTATTGTCTCTCTTCCTCCCTCCAACCATCGTCACCGATGATGGCATCGCCGGTGTTCTCTGTTCCCCATCTCTCTCTCTCTCTTTCTCTCTTTTCCTTCTTCTATTTTGAGATAGGGCATTGATTTAGACACCCTTAAAATACCTACCCCCACAACCCCCTCACACACATGGAGGTTGGGGATTGGGTGAAAAGAAAAAAAAAAAAAGAAAAAAAAAGAAAAGTTGACCAATCAAAACTAAAGGGGGTCAAGGGGGTGATTCCCAAAGGGGGTCTCAACTATTATTCTTCGAGATAAAAGAGGAGAAAAGAAAAAAACTGTCCAAAATGACGTCATTTTGGACATTTGAGCCATTCGGGTCAAATATTTTTCGAGCTACGAAATATTTCTGATATATATATATATGTATATATATTTAAATAAAGACTCACAAAAAACACTTTCGAATTACACTGTCAGATTTACAAAAAGAACACATCTGAAGATGGCACCAATCGATGGGTTTGCCTTGTACTCGTTGTTATCAAATCTGAAATAGAGACAGAGAATTTGGGTCATGTTGTCTCAGGCACTGCTGGTGTACCTCTTCATCATCAAAGATTTGCGTCTCAACTCGTTGTCTTCGTCTCATGTCTCATTGTTACCAGATCTGGAAGAGAGAGAGAGAGAGAGAAAGAGAGAGAGAGCAAAAAAATATCTATAACTATATTATTATATATGTGAGCACATAATTTGGTGTTTTATAGTATAGTGGCTTTTCCTTTTGTTATGTGACAAATTTTTTTATCCTAAAATAAAAAGAATAGTGTAGTGACTTTTTTTTTTTTTTTTTTTTTTTTTTTTTTTTTTTTTTTTTTTTCTTCTGTCACATGGTAAATTTTTCTATCCTAAAATAAAAAAATATTATGCAAAGTATGAATAAGATTTAAACCCAAGACCTTGGGTTTTATTAAAAACACTTTTACTATTTAAACAACATAGATTTTATGATATTAATTTCTTTATTATTTCTTTATATGCTTATTTATGTGAATTGCACACGTATTACGAGTGCCACCCACTAGTATATATATTTATATATATAAAAACACGCCCTTAACGTTCCGTTAGGTAAAAGAATTTGAAAAAGTATTAAAAGAAAGAAAAAAAAAAGAGTGTGAAATTAAATTTATTTATATTTCAGTTATTTATTTATTTTTTCCTTTCTCTTATTAAATTTCTTATCAAATTTTCCAATCAAATATCGCGTAAATCCAAAGAAGATAAATAATGAAACATAGGGGCAAAATTGACTTTTTGTGAAAATGTTGCGGTGTTTTGAGTAGTTGGTAAAAAAATTAATTTTTTGACTTTTTTAATGTATTTTGTTTTTTTTGAATAAAAAACATAAAAAAATAATATAACACAAAATAAGTAAAAAACTAAAAATTCACTTTTTATTTACTTCCCAAAATTGTCTATTGTTCATGCAAGTCCGAAATTATGAATTGAGGCTTTATTGTATGGAGGACGTTGACTCTCATCTCCCCTCTGATCTGGTTTTCTCTCTCAACGAAGACTTCTCTCTCTCTCTCTCTCTCTCTCTCTCTCTCTCACACACACACACACATCTCAAATCTTCTCCATTTCAAATGCAAATTTTCATTTTCTAAAAAATCCCCAAATTCAAAACCCTAACCCAAAACCCCCAAATCTTTCAATACCATCCTCACTGAACTCAGCCCTGTGGAGAACAGCAACAATCCCATCAACACCAGCTATTTCTCAGATGATAGACCAAGTAAGCATGAATTCCAATTTTGTGTTGGATCTCTTTTATGTGTAAACATTAGTTTCTTTGTGTTTGTTCACTTTCTCTTGCTTTTTCTTTGGACATGTTTATTATTCCGTCTGGCATGCTAAGTTAACCTTTTAACTTTTTAGCTAATTTTAGCGTGGCTAAAAATATTGGGTTTAGAATGATAGTTATTTTTTTTTAATTGATTGATGATGGTGAGAAAAATAAAAATAAAAATAAATAAAATAATTATGATTTAAATGTAATATGTTATCTTATTAACTATTTTCACATAAACCCAACTTTTCAAAGAATGTTATTATTATACTTGCTTATGCCTCTCCCTTGCATAGATGGATGGAGATGTTTATTTCATAGTTGTTTGTGAAAGAATTGCATTGACATATATCGTCTAAAATTCAAGATTGGCATAACAATCAGAGACTTTGATTTTGGATTTTGAAGTTTGAAGTTTGAATTTTGAATGATGTGTTATAACCTATAATATAATATTTTGAAATAAAGATTTTCATTCCAACCACATATAGATCTAAATCAAAAACAACTCTATCTACTTCACACATGAGCTTTCAAATCACATTATTAAACCACACTTTTAATACATTATTTCTTAAACACACAACAAAACCACACTGGGGCAATTTGGAAACATGATAAAAAGCCATTTTTTTGATTTTTTAGTTTTTTTATGCAAAAAAAGTCGTTTTTAGCAAAAAAACTAAAAAAGTTAAAAAAATTAGCTTTTTATCAATATTTCAAAACACCACACTATTAATACATTAATCTCATCCATGGAAGCCTATCATAATCCCAGGTATTGTGAATCACTTTTTCTATTTTGCAAACAAACCCGATATTAATAGACCCCACATACATCCCGATCTAATCCCATCCCCTACAACCCAAAACAAATGGACCTAAGATTCTTAAACACACAACAAGCATTCAACTTTAGATGCTACAATCGCCATCTAAAAAACAAACTTCAGATACTACAACACGACGCCACAGTTGGGGTCTTGTTTCATTACACAATCAATATTTCAATACAATACAATATTTATTTTTATTTTTATTTTTTGAAAATTTTGAAATATGTGGCCCCAACGTAGCCTTGCGTGGTTTAAATCTGTGGAAATGAACTTTTCTGTTTTAAGTTATCCAGCCATTTTTCTGCCTGTTCCTTTTTTTCACGGTCTTCTTTTCCCATTGCGTTAAACCACTTTCGGAATTCCTCATTGGCTTTGGAATGTTTTTCAACATTAAATTGGACAACAGCGGCAACAATATGGAGCCACTTCTGGTATTCGTCCATCTTATTGCGTGCGTCTGGCGTCATTGCCTTTCGCATCATTTCTTTCCACTTTTGCTGCAACAATAATGATTCATCCCACTAAAAACATCACCACTAATAGCACTAATGCATTAAAAAAGTAAAAAAAAAAAAAAATACAACTCAAAGACCAAAACATCACATCATTAATGGTGGGACCCACTGTCACCTAATTAGTGAGAGCACTGCAAACCCCAAATGGGCAAAAATACCATTTGGGGTCATAATTTAGGGGACTTGAATATATATATTCAGTTCAAAAAATATATATATTAATAATAAAAATTTTGAAAAGAAAGTATATATTACAATATCAAATTTTATTGGTATAAAAAGTGAAAAATCACATCAAAATATGGTCTAAATAGTGTTAAAATGGGTAAAGCTATGATGTAGTATGGAAGGGTTGGTTGCAAGTCAAATCTTTACCTTCCAATTTTCGTCTGATCGTCCTGTACCTTTAAGCATTTCCTCGATTTCTTGCCAACTGCAGAATTTGGGATTACTTATGAAAAAAAAATCAACGTGCTATAAAATAGGGGTTGTTAATGAAATTGCAAAATTCTACCCTATGGTTGAATGCCATATACATGCAGTCCATATATGCACCCTTCCATCTCAAAATATTAATTTCTTATTTTATTTTTTATCGTTCCAAAATATTAGTCTATTTTCAAAAATTAAGAATTAAAATAATATGAATTTCTTATTTTACCCTTCTTTTAAATTCATCAATAACACAAAAAGTACAATTATGATAATTAATATTTAAAAAAAAAATATACTATCAAAGGATAATTTTGAAAAAGTAATATTTTTAAAGTATAATAATTGTACTATTAAAAAAAGTTAAATTCTCTAAATTGAACTATTATTTTGGGACGAAGAAAATATTAGTATTACCTAGTGGGTTGGGGGGAAGGACAAGGAAGAGAACTTGTCATTCAAAGTTGTTGGAGCACAAATTGTTGTAGTTTAAGGCTTGCAAGTGAGAAGTTGGGATAGTCTATGTTATAAATATATATACATATATATATATATATATATATATATAAGGGTAGACCAAGTTGGGATTACTTTCAATCACAATAGTCAATCCTTGCACTCCAGACCAAGTTGCAATAGCAGTCTTATGTTCCTTCGTTTGATGTTAGCAAAATTGATGTAATTGGCATGTGTGCCACACGTGGCACATATTTGTGAGACCACAATTAAAAGTGCATACACCAAAGTAAGATTTTGGTCAAAGTGTGCGAGTGTTAACAAGGTAAGAAAAGTGGCACGTGATGCCAATTTTTGTTAATAAGAGTGACGTTATAATTTGACTTAAAATTGTAAAAGTTGACTAACATAGTTGAAAGTAAAAGGCTAATTAGCCTTATATAAAATACAAGATACATATATTATGGGATGGTTTGAGAAGTTGGCTAAAAGTTAATTTTTTTAAATTTTTTTTTAATTTTTTTGTCTTGTTATGGGTAAAAATATAAAAAGTGATGTTATTTAAAATGAGTTCAAAATCAAAAGTTAACTTTAAACCAGTTTTTCAAAGTATCCCTATGTGCCATTTAACATACTTTCGTCCACGTATTGCGACTGCTAGTATCAGGTTTTGTTTCTCTTTCAAACTGTACCACCGCCCATTTGGATTGCACGGACTGGAAGATGATGCCACGTGATGATTAGTTATGTCATGAGCTGCAGCAGGAAAAGTGAACTGGGATTCTAGTGGAGCTGTTCGGCCATAGTTACTGCGTCTGAAAAGTATTATAGGAACGTCATAAATTTCAAAATTTAATATTATTTTAAATCACTATAGGAATTAGAAAAAAAATTACTTACCCTAAAACTAAAGAAGAAAAAGAAATCATATAAATGTTGACAAACATATGAATAAGCATGTAAAAATTCAGCCAATTATAATTTGTCATGTACTACAAAGGCTTACAAAATATGACATAATTATTGACAAATCAAGTCTTGTCACATGTCTAATTGGTCTCAAATCAAGATTGCATGATAGTCAAATTAAATATTGTTACATTTTAAGATGATGGAGTAAGTCTTTAACTAATCAAATTAAACTAGTGATACAGCAAATAAGTCTTTGACTAATCATATTAAGTCACTTGTCAAATTGAGATGGTCAAATTAATAAAATTATGACACACTATTATGGTGATATTTTGATATTTATTTCTATATAAATCAGAGATAATTATCAAAAAAGTTAAAGTCTTTTAACACTACTCCACGCATGCCTATAAATAGGAATGATCTCCACCAGATATAAAATTCTACATACACAAAATCAAGTTATAGAGATAAAAATCTACATCAAACAAGAGAAGGCTCCATCGAATTAAAGTTCCAAAGTCCCGAAGGTTTTTTCATCAAAGCCTATCAATCTTACCAAAGTCTATTAATCTCCATAGAGCATAAAGATTGGAGATAATTCGTCAAATTTTATCTTCTTTTACTAAATTGGAGAGGATTCTACAATTTGATTTGCGAATAAACTATTAAGCCTTCAAGTCAAAGTCCTACGAATTCACTGTCTTCTTCGAGCTACTTGGAAGAGATTTCCCTATTCGAGTCGAGAACAAGCTGTCAAGCATTGGAATCATTTTTTACAAGGAGAAGAATCTGAGGATTTTCTTTAATTAGAAATTTCATTAGGAGATTGTACTTACATTATTTTAAATCAATACATTTATATTTGTTACTCTACTTTTTTGTCTTTATTTTTAGGGAAAAAAATTTTGTGTGGACATATATCAAATTTGATTATGAAAATAAGAAATACTACACTTGGAGTTAGCTCTAAACAGGGTAGGCCCAATCTAACTTTATATGCATTAAAGGCCCAAAAAAATCAAATAAAAAAAATTTGGGTTAAATTGCAAAATTTTCCCCTTATCTCAGTCTTTTTTTATTTTTCTTCTTTCTCAATCCCATACAGCATACACAACAATGAACAAGCAGGAATCCGGCAATCTACTGAAACTATTTGGCAAATTCCTCGGCAACGACTATTATCTTCTTTGGTGTCTGGTGAGCGCACGCCCACCCCCCCCCCCCCCTCTCTCTCTCTCTCTCTCTCTCTCTCTCTCTCTCTGTGTGTTTCTTTTAACACATTTTAATGGAAGAATCTTTTCACTAATTTATGTCCTATTTGGTTTTTGGTTTCATGACTGTTAAATGCATTAAATCCTAATTTGTTTTTGCTATTAGTTTCAATTGTTTTAGTTTGTTGTGTTGATGATGTTGTATTCTCTTTGCTATGCGTTTTCAACCTTTTTCCTAAAGTTTTGGACCTTTGGTTCTAATTTCTGTTGTTCCACTTTGTCTTTCTAAATTCATTAAATCCATAATGTTGTTCTCCTTTGCCCAATTTTTTCGGGTTCTATGTTTTTGGTTCAATCTTTGCTATTGCGTGCCTGTGTGGGGAAACATATTGTTCAAAGAATCTGAACCTAACATGTCCTCTTTCTGTCTCGTTCAATGTTCCTGGAAACATATTCTTCATCAATATGCTTCATGAGCATGAAACATTTGACAGTATTCAATAGCGACGAAGAGATTGGCAGTTTTGACATTCTAGTCTAAAATCTCCCATGTTGTAATTTTCCTTAGGTCGAAGAAAATTTAAGCTGCAGGCTAGGCTCCCTAATGCAGTTAACATAGTCACCATGGGAAATGAAATCCACATTTGAAATGAATAAACCAACATTAGGGTAAACAAACTATAAATTATGGAATATTGTAATAACATCACAACATATTTATTAATATCCCGCTTCTAAAATAATTTGTTTGATACCAAGGGAAATTCACTTTACCTTAGCGGAGACTGAGATGTGCTTCCATCTGGCTCATCATTGACACGTGTCCGTTTACCCTGAAAGAAGTATATCGAAACACAAGTCCTGTTTCTTTTAGCAAGGAGCAGATTACAGGAACAAACACCAGAAATATGCAAATGGCAAAGGAACGTACCTTCAGATCAATACCAGTAGTTCTGGTTTCTTTGGTCTTACGTAGCACAACCCCGGGCACTGAGTAAAAGGAATTGAAGAGATGCATATTAAATAAAAATATACATATTCTAGAACTCCAAATCTCGCATCACACAGCCTCACGTCTTTACTTTTCATTTTTTTTTCCCTCCCAATCCCAACCAAAAAGACTAACACACACAGCCTCGCCCACCTTTTGTTTTGTTTTTATTTTTGTTTTGTTTTGTTTTATTTTTTTTTTTTTCAAGTCCCAATCTCAACCAAACACTGACACGCACAGCTCCAACCACGGAAATAATTTCCAAAGTCTCAACTTTTCATTTTTATTTTTTTAAATTCTTAACTTGCTGGGAAATGGTCAATTTAAAAAAAAATTATATTTACTGGGTAAGGCTTTCAACGGTAAGCGACACAACCTCTAAAACTTTAAAAGTATATGAAATTTTTATTTTTTTATTTATTTATAGTATTTGTTAAGTGTCTCTATATTTTATGTGTCTTCTTTTGAGTGTTTTGAAAAATTGATAAAAAGTTGACTTTTTGACGTAAAAAGTTGACTTTTTGGTTAAAAAAGTTAAAAGCCAAAAAGATGAGCATTTGTCTCCCTTTGATACTTTGGTGTCTTTTTTACATTGTTTACATGTAATTTTATTTATTATTTTTTACTTTTAAATAAAACTTATGAAATTTATAATTATTTGTTAAGTTTTGATTTGTAAAAAAAAATTTATTTGTTATTATGTATGTTAAAATAAGATATTTTTGATATGCCAAAATTATGAATCTTGGTTGGTAGTGGTTTATATTAAAATTAGGAATTTTGATTTTGTTGTTTGTGTTAAAATTAGGGATTTGATTTGTGTTAAAATTAAAAATATTAATTTGTAGTGATTAATATTTGAATCAGGGATTAAAATTTTTTTGTAATAAATATTAATTTTTTGTGTTTAATATTATCTCAAAAAATTATTATTACATTTTTGTTATTGATTGGAGAATAAAAATTTTAAGATTATAATTAATAGGTGCTCCCTTTATATTAAATTATTGGCTCCATCACTAATCTTACACTAAATAAATTTACAAAAATGCCTGAGACCCTCTCTTTTTGGGATCCTTACAACCGCCTTTGGATCTCAACCATTCCCCTTTGGATCTCAACCATTGACATCAATGGTTGAGATCCAAATGGTTGAGATCCAAAGGGGTTGTGAGGGTTCTCAAAAAAAGTCTCAATTATTGTTGATAAATTTAATCTCTACCACACAATTATCATCCAGAAAAATTTGAGTGATTTTGTTTTGTTTCAGATTTTTTCAAATTTTAAAAAGACCCAAAAAAAAAAAATGCCACGTAGGCAATGTTGGAGTGTGCACATTTTAAACTTTTGCCACGGGTTTGAATATGTGCATTTGAGGATATTTTTGAAAAAAAATAAAAATTTATATATGCATATATATATATATATATATCTTAATATGCTTTTTAAGTTAAATTTATAGTGTTGATATTAACACCTCATAAATTATTTTGGGCTTTGATAGAAACCCCCTCTAATCACCCCCCCAAACATACATGTGGCGGGTGGTGATTGGAGAAGAAGGAAAAAAAAGAAAAAGAAAAGAAAAAGAAAATCTGACCAATGAGAGAGAAAGAGGGGGTCAAGGGGGTGTAGGAAAATGGGGGTCTAGGTCTTTTTTCAATTATTTTAGACCCCTAATTTTTAACCTTTTTTTTATTATAATAATAATCTCAAATAAAATTATTAAAAAAGACATCATTAATTTTAAGACATCTCATCCCACAATTAAACTTACACACTCACTACATCATGAATTAGGATTTATGAGAGCATCCACCTCTATTACCATCCATTTATTTTTTTCAAATCCTACCTTCAAAACTTACCTACTCTCAAAATCTTGACAACTCTTTGGAAGATGATGAAGAAAAAGAAAGGATGGTTTGTGGAGGAGATGAGACAGGATTCAAATTCAACATAGGATAAAAGCAGAGCTGGCCTTGGGCTAAGGCCATTGAGGCCTGTTTCTTAGGGCCCCAAAAATTAGGTCCCAAAAAAGGCTCTCAAATTCATAATCTTATACTATATCAAAAATTCAAAATGGCCCAAATTTGTTTTACTAATTTAGGCAATTTTAAAATGCCTCAAAATTCTATTTGGCCCAATTGATAATAGGCCCAATTAAAAAAAATTCATAAGTGTTAATTCTTAGCCCAATTAAAAAAATAAAATATGAAATATATGTATGTCTGTGGGGTTTATTTTTCTTTCTTCTCTTTTTATGGCTCAATTATTGTTGTTTAGTGGTTTTTAAATATTTTACGCAACCTTATTTATTTATTTATTTTATAGATACATCTAATTTGGATACACTTAACAACTATAATATTTGTACTTTTAAAAAAAAAAAAACAAAAACAAAAAAAAGTTGCCAAATATAAAAAATATAAAAAAATACTAATTGCAAACTCAAATAATTATTTTTCAAAATTCTAAACCAAACAAGGTGATTTTTATTTTTATTTTTATGAATATCTAAAAGGCTCTGAAAAATTATTTCGTGTTAGGCTCCCGAAAATTTAGGGCCGGCCTTGGATAAGAGGGCTTGTAAAGTTCATATAATTTAGCTAAAACTGCTGTAGTAGTACTAGTAGTTTCAAATAAATCAAGAAAAGTCCTAAAATCAAAGTCATCATAATCTTGCAACGGGTTGTCCATGGTGAAGTCATTTTTGAATCCTCTAACTACAACTTGCAAATCTCCATCATCGCCACCGATAAATTCACTCATTATTGAGAACTGATTGTCAAGCCAAATAGAATTGGAGAGGAAGAGAAGACAAAACAAGAGGTGCTGACTTTGTTTGTTATCAGTTGCTAGAGAATAGAATACAGATGATGAGTTTGTTTATGTGTATATATAAATATTGGAGAGAGAGAGAGAAAGAGAGAATATTAATTGTGACAATGATTGATGAGACAGTAGTGATAGTAATCATATTGGCTCTTCTTCTTCTTCTTGGTAGGTTTTGTTAGGGCTTGTTGGAAAAAAGAGTTTTTTCTGGAGGTGTGGGGGTGTGCATTCAATGAGTAAAATGTTTTCATAAGGAATAATTTTGATATTATTTGGGAGGAAAAAAGAAAATTTTGAAGATTTCAAAATTTATAAGTGAGGGCCCAAAGAAATGAGAGGTTCAAAATAATTTATAAGGTGCTAATAGTATCACTCTAATTTATTTTGTGGAAAAGACTGAAATAAATTTTCAAAATAAAACATGTTGGTAAAAATGCCTTTAATTTCGTTTTGGTGAGGTATAAACAAAAGGTGTTTAGGAATTTATGAATTATTTATTTATTTATTTTATCTTTTATTGTAGTCCTCTTGTTTTTGTTCCCGACCGTAATGGCCAATTAACCATTTTATCGATAGTAGGAACAGGTGGTGTCCATGTAACCAAATATTTCATGATTATTTATAAAATATATAATAAGATGATTTATAAAATATAAAATGGGATGCTACCTATTTTATGAAATCGCATACTGTTTCTTAAATTCATCAACATTTTACAATATATAATTAGATGATCTCTAACTATTTTAAATCATAATTAATAATATCAATTTTAATAAATCATTTATACAAGATATACAAGTCTTTTTTTTTTTAATTTTAAAAAGCAAAGAGATAGATGACTTAAAATGATGATATAATCGATTATATATACAAGTTCTAATTTGTAGTTCAAAATTTTATAAAGAATGAAAAAAATGACTTGTTCATTTTATTTAATTTTCTTCTTATGAAATATTATTTTCACAATGTTTGTATAAAAAAATACTCCTAAGCATCCGCACCTATATATACATATACTAGTGGTCTACACATGCGATGTGTGTGCACTTTGAAAAAAATAATATTATAAGAATAATGCTAAAGAAAAATTTTCATATAATGTATATTGCTTAAGTAATAAAAACGTTCATTATTAAATCCAAGGTTGCCAGCAGCCTTTATATAGATATATAACAGAGGAGTGTCAATCAATACAAACAATAAACGCATAAACTAAAAAATAAAGAGGAAATTACCAACACACACACAAATAAAAAAAAAAACCAAAATTTGAGCCTTTCAACAAAATAAATCTTTAGTTTTTAATTTTATGAATTTAAATCATAAATTTTTGATTTATTTTTAAGTTGAATCTCTACTTATTTTTGTTAAGTAAAATTAATGAAAAAATAATATTTTAATCATTAAACTCAATGTAGATGTACAAAAATATTTGTTTTTATTGAGTTTAATGATTAAAAGATATTTTTTCAGATAGTTTTATTTAACAAAAATAAGTGGATGGTTTAAATTAAAAATAAATCAAAAGATTACGAATTAAGTTGATAAAATAAAAATTTTAGGGTTTATTTTATTACAAAAATCACACATTGAGTTTTTTTTTTGGTAAGTTAAAAATAAATAAATCTTTACCAGTGGAAGGCAAGGGTGAATTTGTGTCGTTGAGGAGACTGAGGACCTCTCCAGGATGTTCACAAAGAATATCTAGTGCTTCAGACACTCCTTCTACTGTGACGTCCATGAATTATCAATGCTAGAAAACCTGATTAACAAAGACAACATAAGCTTAATCCATTAAGTAATTAATTACTACAGAAAAATTTTATAGTTTTGTTGATAAGCTTTTCTCTAACATGTGTTAGGGTGGAATGAATAAAATAAAAAGAAAATAAAAGCGTGTAACTGTTATAAAAGAATCCAAAATATTATGAGTTAGTTTGGTGAAGTTTTTCTCAAGTTGAAAATTCATAGTCATAAAGCAAATCTAAAGACTCTCCTCTCTTAATTTTTAGATAACCGGCTATTATATGAATATACCAGAGAGGTAAAATAAAAACAGGGAGATAAATTCAGTGAAAAATAACATTTTTCTGTCACGATTCTCTATTTTCAAATACATATGTTTTTTTATCCAAAACATTAATATCCATTGAATCATATATTGAGATTATCGCATGTCAAAAATCTAGTGATTCAATGAATATGAGAATTTTGAGATAAAGAAACAGAGAGATTTGAGAGCATGTTAAGATAGCCCCAAATGCCAATTACACATACCCACAAACACACGCACACATAGATAGACAGAGAAGCTTGAATGCTGAATGACCACACTGAAGATTAGAAATTGAATCAAAACAATAGCAGAAAGAAACTTACAAAGTAATGGTACAAATTGCAAGCTAGTTCAAACGCTTGAGCGACTGATTGTGATAAGTGAAGTTAAGTGTTTTATACTTGCTTATTGCGTACTTTTGTGTGATGTCTGTTTTTCAACTTACGTAAAAAGTTTCCCATAATTTTTTAATATACAGATGATGATAATGGTCCTCCCAATCGTGTGATTCTTTATTGTCAAAAAAAATCGTGTGATTCTTTATGGTACTACTGGAAGTCAAGGAAATATTACCGGTTTTATATTTGCTTATTGCATACTGTTGTGTGATGGTTTTTTAGACATTGGCAATGGCAAAATTGTAAATAGGTTGAAAGAACAAAACAAAAAAAAAAACAAAACAAAATAATTATAAAATTATATAAAAATTTATTACTTCAATTATTAAAGTTGATAATTTTTACCATTTATTTGTAATTTTTTTTTGGTCTTCAACTGAATTACAATTTCCTCAATTACATTCACCTTACCTGATGTTTGAAAAAAATACACTAAATTTTATAAGTCTAAAATAATTATGTTATTTTTTTTTAATTTTAATTCATAAAACACTTGGTCTCTTTTCTTATTAGTACTTCATTAATCATATAGATAGAAAATTAGTATTGTTATTTGTTTTATACTGAAAACTTTATGGGATAAGCTTGCTTACATATCTTTATGTCTCTATATCTCTCACGACCTCTCTTGTGGGTCCCAACTTGGATTCCAACAGATGATCAGAACCGTCTATTTTGTAGGCTCTACAATAAAGATTATCTACGTAAAAAATCAACTTCATCAAATATCTATAAACACGTGAACAAATCAGATTTTGTTTTATAAAATAAATGATAAATAAGATTGCAAACTTAAACCATCTATTTTATAAAACAAAATCCCTTAAGTTTTTATGAATTTACATAAATTATCTCATAGAAATGTGTAAATTGAACACAAGTTTGTATAAATTTATTTATAAAAGTTTTGAAATTTATAAAATCTCGTAAATTGTTATGAATTTACATAAATCATCTCAAAAAAAATGTATAAATCAAACTACAAAATTTCATAATAAAAATGCATGAGTATGATATGCAATGCACCCTAACAACGTTGTGTTTGGTTGGGTAGGTTGGGGGATTTGAAAAGTAAAAATGAAAAATAAATGAAATGTGAATAAAATATATATGTGCTTTATTTAGTTTGGCACACTTTTTCTCTTTGTTTTTTTAAAATTTTTTTGAAATTTTCTAAGCAAACACAGTATAAAAGTTTTCCAGGGGAGAAATTGAAACAAAAGGAATTGAAGAGAGACACTCACAGAGGTGATAGGACAAAATGCAATAGCTCCTCAACGTTTTGACACTCTGTTAAGTGACTAATGGGATTGTATTTAAATGCTGTGTTTGGTGGAGAAATTTGGAAAAAGATTTGAAAAAGTAAAGAAAAAAAATGTATGAAATTAAGTGAAATATAAACATATTTTACTTATATTTTACCTTTTTTTTTTTTTTTTTCAAATTATTTCTCAAAAACTCTTAACCAAATACAACATAAAGATATTAATAGAAAAAATAAATAAATAGACAGTTAGGGATGATGGATCTTTGGTTGTTCAAAAAAAAAAAAATAAATAAATAAATAAATAAAAAAGACCCGATTTGATTGGGGGATGGCTACTGGGGGACGACTTTTTGTTTTGTTTTTGTCCCCGAGGGTGAAGGCTGTTGTGGGATGGCTGTTGTGGGATGGCTGATTTCCCAATTTGACATTATGCATGCTTTCCCTCAGTGACGTTTAGGCAATTTTTGCACTTCATTTTTTATTTTGAAAATTTTATTTTCATAAATAAAATTTATATAAAGTACACATGATCATAAATATAAATTATTTTAATAAATGTTTTGTTTTAAAATAAAAAATCACTATTAAATCACAATATTATTTATATATCATTACTCTTTTTTAAATGGGATGATTTTCTTCATATCAACTCATGATCATTTGTACTTGCATTTAAACACCAATAAAAAAAAAATTACAACATTACTATGACAATATTAATTTTTAAAATAAAATTTATTTTTATTTTTATAAGTATTTTTCTTTAAATTTTATCAATTGTGCATTATATGAATTTTTCGTATTATTACTTTTTGTATTATCAACAAAAACATTTAAAATTTATTTTAAGAGTGACCCACATTACAATAAAAAATAAAATAGTCATATATTTTGTGTATTTTTTCCTTTTTTTAATTTTAAATATCTAGAATTAAGAATTAAAATTTTCAACACAACTCAAACCATATTACTGGATTAGGATTGATCATTATCCAATACAAATATAAATATGAGACGATTTGATAATATGAATATTAAATTAGTCAAGTTAATGTCAAACTTGCATAATATGATATTGATATGAATTACAATGAATTAGTAAAACTGGAAAAATAAAATTGAGTTAAACTAAATGTTTATATGAATTAAAATTGGTTTCAATTTAATTTGTGGAGAAAAAAAATAAATTTTGTTATACCCTTGCCGTTTTTAACTGAGAAGTTTGTTATGACATGTGAACATGACACAAATCGAACATAAATTGAAAAATACACAGCATGATAGCACCCAAAAAAAAAAAAAAGCCTTATATGTGTTTAAATTAATAGTAAAATTTGTTAATTTGTGTTATTTTCGGACACATGTTAAGAAGTCTTAAAATATTTACCATTTTTCTTTAATTTGCTATAAAATGTGTGCAGCTAAATGCTAGGAGTCCCCAATAAAATTATCAAAATTTTATAAAATCTTACATGAGTGTGAGATGCATAACATATGAGACCATCTTCCATATGAATATTATATATAAAATTTTGAATAACTTTTAAAAATATTTAACATTTGTATTTCAGCAACCCTTTTAATATACGATTAGATTTTATTTTTGATTAAATTTGATAAAATTTAACATCAATAAACATGATAACAACTCTAATGAAACTCACTAATAATAAACAAGATCCCGCGCAAAGCACAGGAAAGTTTAGCCTTCCTGCAGTTTGTTTTAAAATTTCCTATTGTTGCTCAAGCAGTTTGATCATTCATCAGATTTGTAGGTGAATTCACTACTTTGTTACTTTAGGGAGAGATTTTTGTGGAAAGAGAAAGGAAAATAAAAGGAAAATGTTACTGAAATGTAAATTAAATTTTTGTTACTTTACCTTTTTTTTTTCTTTTTAAAAAAAAAAAAAAAAAAAAATTCTTCCAGTGCCTCCCTCTGAAGAAAAAAATTTCTTCCACTGCCATATAATAAAAAAGAATTCAATTTGACGACTCCTCAGAACGTAGTTTTTTTTCTTTGTTAAAAAAAAAAAGAAGAAAAAAACGAGGCTAGTTGTGCGATTGTCATCATGAGAACAAGTTGATGTGTGACTGTTTTAAAACTCTTTTGGTTTTGTTTGTTCTCAAATTCAAATTGATCTTCACACATGTTGGATTTCATTAGCTATCACATAAAGCTTTTACACAATCTTCCCTTTTTTTGGTCAGATATGACTCATATGACCCCACCCATAATTGTCATGGAATCAAAAGCTCTCAACTTGTCTCAATTGGAAATAGCAGTGAACAATAAGACCAGTCATTTCACTGTGTGTCTAAGAATGAACCCTCATGGGACTGTGGTTCTATTATCCAGGACATCGCTTGCTTGCTAGGACCTATCGCCCACTGGGCTGCAACAGCTTGCCTTACAGGTCTCTTACCAACTCAGTGGGTTTGTAATCCTCCAGTGGCTCTGGCTAGTGCTTTAGGATTGTCTCTGTAATGCAGAATTTCTCCGTTCAAATAATAATAATAATAATTGTCATGGTATGGATAAAATTTGTCTTACAGGTTTCAAATTGAGGCTGTACTTGAATTTTGAATTTAGGGAGAGATTTTTGTGGAAAGAGAAAGGAAAATAAAAGGAAAATGTGACTGAAATGTAAATTAAATTTTTGTTACTTCACCTTTTTTTTTTTTTTTTAATATATATTTTAATTTCTTCCACTGTCTCCCTCTAAAAAAAAATTTCTTCCACTGCCATATAAGCAAAAAGGAGTCAATTTGCCTATAGCTTTCCTTTTTCTTTTTTTCTTGCAAATTGTAGATTTGCCTCCGTCCACAAATCTTTAACAATAATCCTATATACTTAGAAATATGTGTCCTCTGTTACATTAAAAATATGTGTGTAAAAGTTGAGTCCAATCGTTAATGGACCATCAAATATGTACAATAAACAGAAAAGGATGGCATCAGCCTAATTTATTTATTTATTTATTTTTAATGTGATAGTTACACTTCCTCTCCCATTCCTTCTTTCCCTTCCTATAGCCATTGTCATAGTTAGAGCATCTCCAACGGGGATTTAGATTTTTCACCAAATCTGAGTCAAAAATGACCCATTTCACCAAATTTGATACCACTCGCTCAAACGGTGTACTTTCATCAAATTTGTGCCGGGGACAACCGGTTGGTCGACCGATTAAGCGAATTTTTTTTTTTTTTTTTTTTTGACCTTTTTGAACCTTTTAGTGGTCGACCGGCTGGTCGACCGGTTAGGCAAAAAAATTTTTTTTTTTTCTGTTTGAACCTTTTCTTCGAACCGTTTGAACCTTTAGGCGGTTGACCAGTTGGTCAACCGGTCAGGCAACCGGCTGGTTGACCGGTTGGTCTCTCCCAACGGCTAGGAACAGTGATTTGGTAAAATGCTTCGCCTGTTCTCATTTTGATAAAAGATTTGTTGAATTCTGGATTTGATATCGATTTGGTGAAACCGTTAGAGCTCAAAAAAGTAACTTTTTCATCAAATTTTGAATTTGATATCAGGTTTGATGAACCGTTGGAGATGGTCTTAAGCATATTTACACATCCATCACCACTATAGCAAAACTCATCATCAAATATATTGTAATTTTATAGAGAGAAAAGGTTTAAGAGAGAGAGAGAGACAGACCAAATGGTATGATTTTGGGCAAATTTGTGTGATACAAAAGCTATATATGTATTTCCTATTACATATTCTAAAGAGTAATTTGAATTTGAAAAAAATAAAATAAGATGGTTTGACTTTTCAAAACACACAAAACAACACCTACCCATTCAAATCACCTTTCGTTCCTCATGCCAATCACACAAATTATTATTGTGATTTTATTTCAATAATTTTACCTTCATGACATTTTTATATAGGGGTATATGATTATGTTTATTATTTTATTTATCACCACAATATTAATATAATAAATCTCACTATTAATATATATTTGAATGTTTCTAATGCAATACTCATAACTGCATCAACACATCATACAATAATATAAAATAATAAAAATAAATAACCATTATAATATTATTCTTTTATTTTGTTGAATGTTCGTTTTACATTAATTTGTGCCACACTACCAAATCACACCATTAAACATCACGCACGTTAATCATAATTTCGTTTTTCTATTAACCAAAAAAAAGAGTAATGCCATATGAATATATATACAATTTTTTAAGGGTAAAACACCAATAAATCTTAAAATTTAATTTGTTAAACCATTTAATCCTACATTTTATTTTGTATACTGATAAGTCCCAGTTGAATGTTAATTACATAGAAAGCCATGTAAGTAGCACGTGCCTTGTCTTTAGTAGAGGGTAAATGTGAGTTTTTGCTAATGTTGTAGTTACCAAAATGCCCAAAAGCATACTATAGCATTTTTATGTTTTCCGTTCATCCAAACAAAACAGTCGAGATGTAATGGAAACTTCTAGGTTTCCATCCCAATGTTAGTGATTGGGATCCTCATCCTGTGTGATTGAATATTCACATTTGGCAACGTTGATCATTCAATATACAATCCCAATGTTGTAACCCAACCCACAAAAACCCTAGAAAATCAAAAAACCCCTTGTTCAACATTAACATTTGCAAAGGCGATTCACCGTTCTTGACCTGTGATTTTCATCGATCCCATAACATCAGCGAGCTAATACCATCGGTGAGTTGGCGTTGGCGTTGGCGTTGGCGTGGGTGTTATTGTGCGATGACAATAGGTATATGAATTACTTTGATGTTGATTTGAATGTTTGTGGGTTAGAACATCACGGGGTTGATATTCGATACCATTGATATTTTGGGTTTCGAATAGGAATGGCAACGGGGCAGGGCGGGGCCGGGGATCACCCTCCCCGTCCCCGATCCCCGATGGTCAAATTTCCCCCGGCCCCAGCCTCGGCCTCGATCCCTGACGGGGAATGTATCACCGCCCCCACCCCCGACCCCCGACGGGGATCGGGTTTCCCCGACCCCGAACATTCCCCGGCTAAAAAAAACAAAAAAATGAGATTAGCGTCTGGACCAGCGGTGGAAACAGATCTATAATCATACAACAGATCTATAATCATCCAAGTAAACAGATTCAAACAACAGATCTATAATCATCATCATTCATTAAACAGATTCAAACAACAGATCTATAATCATTATCATCCAATAAACAGATTCAAACAACAGATCTGTAGATCGGAGTTTGGACCAGCGGTGGTAGTGGTGTCGATGACTGGTGTGCGATCAGCGGCTGAAGACGAGAGCTGAGAGAGCAAACGAGGTGTGAGAGAGAGTGGTGGTGGTGTCGCCATGTCGGTGACTGAGAGTGAGAGAGAGGAGTCGGTGACTGTGTCGCCGTGTCGGTGAGAGTGACGCCGTGTCGGTGAGAGTGAGAGAGAGAAGAACGAGAGAGATGAGAGAGTGAGAGAGAGAATGAGAGTTGAGAGAGTGAGTCAGTGGGAGTGTTGAGATCTAAGAGAGTTGAGATCAAAAGTACAACTAATATTTATATAATACAACTAATAATATTTATATAATACAAAGAGATACAGAGGCGGGGATGAATCGGGGAAATTCCGGGGTGGGGCCGGGTCGGGGCCAAGGCCGACGAGTCTATCCCCGTCCCCGGCCCGAAATTGATCGGGGAGTGATTGTTTAATACCATCCCCGTCCCCGCGGGGATATTTTTCCGGGAAAAACCACTTATTTCGGGGTCGGGGTATCGGGTCCCTGTCGGGCCGGGTTTAAATTGCCATCCCTAGTTTTGAAGTCGTATTGTGGATTGGAGGGCCGAATTGTTCTAGTTTTTGAAGATGTTATTTTGTTTCGAAATTGACTATAATGAACGAATCACCCAAGACATGAACATCATGAGAAAATGATGTTGCGAACCCCTATTCATTGGACAATCGTAAATACGTTCCAAATACAACATCATACACCCATTGATCCAACAAACACCACAAATTGCGATTTGCCGTGAGAAATGACGGTTCTTGACCTGTGATTGTCATCGATCCCATAACATCAGCGACATATGTGGTCATGTTGTTTTGTAATGTTCCAGTATTGTGTTTGTTGCTGATGTTGATGATGTTTTGTGATGTTCTAGTACTTTGGCCATGTTGTTTTGTGATGTCCCAAAATATAATATTATAAACCAAACACCAAACTGGGAATGGTGAAACAACTTCCAAAAAAGTCCATGAAATCCCCTTCTACAAAATAGTAATGTCACAACATCGCTTAAACACACACACCATGACAAAATCAAAATGAAATCACAATATGGGCAAAAATATAAACTCCATACACAATATATCAAAAACATACATCATACCAAAAATAAAAAAAAAAAACTAAATGGTTTTTTTAAAAAAAAACACTCGGGACTAACTAGAGCAACATTTACCACGAGTAATTTTTTCTTTTTTTAAAGAAAATTTTACATGGAAGATTATGATTAATTGTTAATTTTTATTTCAAATTAAAAAATTCATAAATTATAAAAAAAAAAAGAAAAAAAGAAGTACCACATGTTACCACATCAATTCTTTTGTGGTTTTTTTTTAGGTCTTGCCTTGGACTGTCATTATGAGTGGCGTTATCTCATGTTGAGTTGTGAGCGTGTCATGTCAAAATTATTTCAACTCTAATTAAACTCATTTATTATTTTATGTTAATGTGTAATATAACAAAAAAAATTCCCATTAGCTAAAACTATCAAGAATATGAAAAATATTTAAATTAAAATTTAATGAAATTAATCTCTATTAAATGATATTATTTATAAGAATATTTGATTTAAACTTAATTTTAATTTTTTAATTTACAAAATCTATACCCCATTCGTATATTTTTTTACTAGATTAACTTCAATAGTAGCCAAAAAAAATATTATCTTCAATTAAAAACAAAAATAAAATCTATATTAGCCTTAAAATCCTACTCTACACATTTTTTAATAAATTAAATGAAGTTCTATAATAAATTAAATGAAGTTCTATAAGAGATTCAAAAATATCATAACACTAATTAGTGAAAATAATATTAAAATATGTAATTAATTTTTCATTAAACAAGTTATATATGACAATTTTGTATTATGCAAATTTAACACTAACTTGACTTGTTTAATTTTGTATTAGGGTTGAAAATGATGACTTTTTCTTTTCTTTTCACCAAATTAATTTTTCTTTTTTCTGAATTTTTTTTTTTTTTTCAACTCAAAAAATAGATATGCAGATAGGTTACTCCAACATATTTGTTAGGGAGTATTGTCCCTTAGTACCTACAACATATCTGCAGGGAATCTCACCACACCTACGTCGGGGCCATAACTTAGGCCCCCGCGCAACCCAACAAGGGGTTATAGAGACTCGAACCTAAGCCTTGAACGAGAGATTCGAAGGTCTTATCCACTGAACCAACCCCTTGTTGGGCTTTCTAAAAATCAAAACTCGTGGTTTTCTAACAAAGGAAAGCTCACTATGACTATGTCACTTGATTGATTCTGTAATGACCCAGACATGCATTTGATTAATTAGTCATCCAATTGTATTTTTCTTTTTCTTTTTTTTTTTTGGGGTGCTAATTGCTTATGTCATTTAATGTTTTACATGAATTATTTGATAACGTGATTTCATTCTAATTGAGAATAATTAATATAAGACTTCATAGATTCAATTTGACATGTATGGGATTGATATATATGCATAATATTTATTTATGAATGATTACCTTATTGAGCGGGTAATTTGTGTACAAAATTGGGCTAAGCTAGGTGAGGTTGTCTTCTTGGGTCGAGTTGTATGTTGGGCCGAGCTACGAATAGATCGGTTCAATGTTGGTTGTTGTTGGGGCGGTCAAAGGGTAGGGGCTAACTATCCGCGTGTAGATCACTGCATAAATCGGAGTAGTATGATAGTCGAGCTAGGAGTAGCCCGACTGGTTAACATGTAATGGTTGGGGTTGTACAGCTCAGTCAGATGAATAGTAACACAAGGTAGCTCGATTGGATACAACTAGCCAAGCAGAGTATTAGGCCATTTCACTTGGCTTGTAGTGGGAAAGGTGTTCTAAGGATAATTATCCTTAGGTATGTGACTCCTAGGAGAACTCTGTTAAGGAGAGATATAGTCCTATTGGGATTGTGCTAGGCGGAAGCTATAAAAGCTCATGACAGGACCTATGCACAGGTATCGCAATTTTTACTCTCAAATATACAGAGCTTTTGTATCTATTGTCTATTTTGCTGACTTAGGCATCGGAGAGGTTTCCGCCACACACCCGCCAACTAGCTCACGTTTATGTTTTCAGGTAGCAAAGGGATAACGTTTGAAGGAGTGAAAAATTGATCAACATGATTGTACGAGAAGATTATTCTGTGCTCATACACTTATATTTAATTGCAAAATTTATAAGTTAATGAGTTTTTGATTCAGTAATTTAAACATGACTGAATAATTGAAATTTAATGTGTATGAGCTTAATTTAAGTTCAATTATGTAATTAGTGAACTTAATAAGGGGTGTATATGATTAGATTATTTCTATTTAATTGGTATGAATTATTAGCCTAATTAAGATTAGTGCCTAATTAAACTTCTAATCCTACTCATCAAATTAAGAAAGAAAGAAGATATATTTGAGATAGAGAGACAGTGAGTGGGTTATGTAGAGAGTTCAACATTGAGAGACTTAATCTTGAGAGAGAGAGAGAGAGAGAGAGAGAGAGAGAGAAGCTTCTAGGAGGTGAAGAGATAGGGCTTGAAGAAAACCAAGAAGAGTAAAGCTTTGATTTTCATAAATCATCATCTTAAGGTAGAAAGTTTATTCTAATTCCTTGAAATTGAGACATTTACACTCACAAATCTCTAAGATGTAAGCCTAATTAGGAAGAATTCATAGTTAATTGAGAGTCTGTTGTAGTGTAAGTTGTTGTAGAGCACCTATTTGAACGTGCATGGCAAGAATTGAAAGAATTAGCTCATGATTTTGACATACATGGCACAATTCATGAAGAATCATGTTTATAGACTTGTTTCCTTGCATGGCTCATGTGATTTCAAAGAAATCTTTGATGAAAATTGAGGTTGGTACTCTCAAATATATGTTTTATGATTTTGATATTAAACTTAAGATTTTTGACTCCTTAATTTGGAATTGGGTTTAGTTTCAAAGCTATATTTTGTATATGATTGTGGAACATACAAGTTCAAAGATGTTTTTAAGAGTTTTTGGGTTGGGATGCTTGAATTTGAAGCTTGAATTTGTAGATCTTGAGTTCCAACTTTGAAAACAATTTTCAGACAGGTTTTAGACCCAGACTGCACGTGCAGTGTGAAGCCCTGCACGTGCAGAACACCTTCCCCTGTTTTGTGTCAATTTTGCTTTAATTGCATGTGCGGTGTGCATGTGTGGTGGTGGTTTCACACGTGCAGCCAAACCACCCGCATGTGCAACTCAGAACAATGTACCATTTTGTTTTCTCTTCATTTTTCTGATGCATAGGCCTTCATTCGCATGATTTAAATTGACATTTTTACACTCATTTGCATACCATGAATAAGAAAGAATTTACGAGACAAAAAGAAATGGCTTAATGAACATGTGACAAATGTTTGGAATAAGTTTAAGACTCGATTAATAGATCGAATGTATTTTGAGATATTGTGCTTGGATATGTTTTTGTAGGCTGATCCGTTGAGGTGTATCATCCGGCCAAGCACTATGAGTAACATCATTGTAAAGATATGTTTATATAAATTATATTTGAAATGTTTTTGGATAAGTTATGATTTTTGAAATGATATTTTATTTACGTGAACGAATGTCCTATTTTGAATCTACTATGGCATCCAAAGATAGTCTCAAATCATGGGGAATAGCATGTTAATGCGGGTCCATGACATATAAGTGATTACGAGATCTCGCTAGCCACTTGACAAGGTGGTGTTATGTTTGATAATCGGTGTCTAGGACCAACTACTCTAGTCGGATGACAATATGTTATGTTCTGTTGGATGTACCATTATTATGTTCAGATATGAGAATAATTATAATATGCCATGTTTTATGTTTATGAAATGTTCGGAATTCATTCACTAACCTCTTTACTTTAATGTTATTCATTGGGTTTTAGCTCACTGTGTGTATATATATGTATAGGTGGATGACATGAAGAACAAGCCTAGATGAACACCGCTAGCCGCGCCACCGCCTAAAGCCTTTTGAATTTTTGGTGCCTCCAAGTTGAGGGTAAGTCTAGGTGGCCTTTGGTGAGTTTATGCTCTTGATGTGGGAGTTTTGATAACATGTATATATGTATGTGAAAGTTTTTGTACATGATATTATGTGCGTATTACAAGGTGGGTAAATTAATGTTTAACTACATTTGAGTTTGTTTATATAGGTTCATAGCTCAATGGACTATTTGCTGTGTATATGTTATAAGCTTTCGCTAGCCCCGATTATATTTTGTTTGTATAGGAAAGCCTTTAGTAATTTTGGATTACTGGCCGGTCACCTCACTGACCCTTACAGGGCGGGGTTCGGGCTGTGACAGATTCAAATTTCGTGCTATTCACAGCTACTCAAGGCTAAGGAAGGGGTCGAACCGTCATTCCAGGATTTGCAGTTCGATACATTTCCATTATGTTACCTAGCCAAACTTTCCATCTCATGTGCCAAAGTAACAGTTTTCTTCCTTCCCCGCTCCCTCTTTTTCTACATATGCAGCGCTGGGTTAAATTTTGTTCTTCCACAAAATTTAATAGAATAAAGGATTAAATATATGATAGAACTATGAATAGTATTATAGAAAGATAAATTATACCACAGAATGAATAGATGGGACAAAAAATTAAATAAAAAGAATTAAATTATTATATTATGTTTGATTATATCTGATACTAATGGGCACCCGAAAAGGCCCAGCCCACGGCGAAGGGCCCAGCTCGCGACCTGGGTATTAAAGCCCAGTAACTTTGAGAAACCAATGTTGGATCAGAACCAATAGCATTCAAATACAGGCAGGAAATTAGCCACATAAACTGACAAAGATCCTGCAAAGTTATTGCACCCACACATCAATCATTTAATGAGGCCTTCGCAGCATTAAATGCGACAAGCCCTTCACGTCGGAAGAAACAGACTCACCATGAACGATGTGAGCTGGACTATAGATTTTTAGCCAACAAGACAGTCTAGAATGGACAAGGAAATGATGAGTAAAGGATACAAAGAAGCTTTCGAGATACGTCAAAGGTTAAGTTTTTCATCCCTTGTTTCTCTCTCTCTATAATCAATCTCTCATAATCTAACTTGATCGTCGGAGTGTCCGTCAGGGGATTACTTCCTCCTTTGGACCTTTTTGTAAGCTCGTTTTAAGGACTTCGAGGTCTGCAGACTCATTGGAAGCGTGGATCAGTCTGACTCATCCTCCGTTGGAGTAACTACAATATCAGTTAGTGCCGTATGTAGGAATTCATCTTTGGTCGATAGTTGTGTTCATTGTCACCGGGGGGAACTCTGTTATCATCCATCACCTACGTCAGAGTGGATGGTCATGACCAAGTCCATGGCTTCCCAACACAATGCTGGTAATCCTGAAGCTGAGTCTTCAAACCCAAATAACCCACCTCCATATTTTGCAGAACTTAACAACAGCATCAACCATCTGACAGAACAAAACCAAGCCCTGATCAACGCTTTACTCCAACGTGACTTACCGTCCCCCCTCACCACCACAAATAGTTCCTCCACACCCGGAACAAACCCACAATCATCACCAATTCCCACCACAGGTGTCCTAAGGAATATTTTCGCCCTTCGCTCTACGGCCTCAACCGTCAAATCTTGAAGGCATGCACCCCCCTCCCTCAGGACTACAGCTTCGGCAAAAGGGACCACCGCCTTTCTATAACCACCTCCTACCACACCATGTTGCCGCCCATAAAGGCGAAGGTAGCAGTGTTCAACCCCGATTCCTAATTGTGTAGATAATGCCCCAGTTTGGGATGAAGAACAACAGGCCATGAAGCTTCAACTGCAAGGGGTCATACAGAACATGCAGCACAAAACTTTGTCTACCTTCAACTCTCCTTTTACCATTTCCATCAGAGATAAAGCTCTCCCTCCCAAGTTCAAAATGTCATCGATCGACACCTTCGATAGTACCACCGATTCGGTCGACCATATGGAAGCATACTAGACACTCATGATTCTTCACGTCTTTCCAGATGAAATCAGGTGTCACGTCTTCCCTATCACATTGAAGGGGTCGGCGCGCCTCTGGTTTTGCTAACTTCCCCCGAACTTTGTCACTTCCTTTCGCCAGCTCAGCGAATCCTTCTTGAGCCATTTCATTAGTGCTCAATAACAGCGACATCCAGCAACCCAACTGCTAAACATCCGGCAGACAGAAGGGGAGTCGTTACGCAGCTTTGTCACCCATTTCAATACCGAGGCCTTACAAATGAAGGAAAATGATGACAAGGTCATTCTCACAGCCTTCATGGCCGGTTTGAGCCAGTCAGATTTCCTCTTTTCCCTTTCTAAAAGCCCCCTATCCGCCATGGCCACCATTCTTGCCAAAGTTGAAAAATATATGAATGCTGAAGACTCTCTAGCAACCCGCCAAGACTTCACATTCAAAACCTCACCTCCCAAGGACAAAAGAAAAAAACCCAAGCCCAGGCCCTCGCAATATACACACTGACTCCCTCAGTATACAAACCGACCTGCACAGTCGGACCGACCAGCTCCTACCCATCCACCTGGTCGGTTTGAACGGTACACCCCTCTCAATTCATCTATGGAGCAAGTTTTGAACCAAATTCAACGAGACTATGTCCTGAAATGGCCTCAACTATCAAGATCCCGCTCTAACTAGCGGGATCAATCTAAGTATTGCAATTTCCATCAAAACCACAACCATACCACTAAGGAATGTGTCAACCTTAAAGACTAGGTCGAGGATTTGATCCGCCATGGACATCTTAGCCGATTCACGACAGCCCGTCTCCAATAAAGGCTTAGGACTGACCCTCCAAGGCACAACCGCCGACACACTCCCCCTAGGCAACCTGCACCACCTAGGCGGAATGATGACCAGACTCAACAGCAAGCTCGAGCACAAGGTGATCATGCCCCTCTGGTAGGTGAAATTAGGGTCATTGTTAGAGGGCTCGCGTGCGGCAAACCATCTCGGTCGGCACAACGAGTTGAGCTCAAAAAAATTAAACAAGGCTCTGCTAAGGAAGTAACAATGGTGGACTAACCCTACAAGTAACCCAAGCAATGGTCTGAGCCAATCACCTTTACAGGAGTAGTTGCACAGACGTTCGCTATCCTCACGATGATCCTTTGGTCATCTCTGCTCTCCTGTCAAACTACAAAGTCAGGAGAGTTCTTATCAATAATGGCAGCTCCTCAGACATCATCTTCCTCAACCCTTACCGCCAGCTTAAGGTAAGAGAAGAAAAGTTATCACCCTTACAAACCCCTTTGGTTGGCTTCACAAGAGATGGCGTGACCTCCTTCGAATCCATCGACCTTTCAATTACCAAAGGGGAGTATCCACGGTAATCTACCAAACTCCTCACTTTCCTCATCGTCGACTGTTTTTTCGTTTACAATATCATACTCAGACGTACTGCTCTCAATGCCCTCCAAGCCGTAATGTCCACATACCATTTGGCCATGAAATTTCCTACTGATCAGGGGGTGGGCACTATGAGGGGTGAACAGATAGTCGCCAGAGAATGCTATGTCGCCTCATTAAAAGGTCAAGATAAATGAGGCAATGATCATTGAATGCCTTAATGTCTGAGACGAGAAGGAGTTAGTTAGAGGGAAACCAGTGAAGGAACTAGTTGAAGTAGTAATTGATCCTATCGATCCAACGAAGACAGCTAAAGTTGGTAGCCAACTGCCCCACCAGACCAAGGCACAACGATGTCTTTGCTTGGACTCACTTAGACATACCGAGTATTGACCCTTCTCTTATTATTCATCGCCTCAGTATCGAGTACTAGTTTAGACCATTCTGCCAAAAGCAGCTCATCTTTTACCCAGAGCACAACAACCTCATCGCTGTTGAGGTGGACTAGCTGTTGAAGGCCCAGTTCATTAGAAACATGGACTATCCCAAATAGTAATCCAATGTGATCTTGGTCCGCAAAAATAACGGCAAATGGAGACTTTGCGTTGACTATTCCGACCTCAACTGAGCTTGCCCTAAAGATAGTTACCCTTTACCCAGGATAGATCTATTGGTCGACGCGATGGAAGGACACCAAATGCTTAGCTTCATAGATGCCTTCTCAGGATATAATTTGATTTAATGCATGCAGCTAACCAGGGGCACACCTTCTTTATTACTGACAGAGTGACTTCTCATTACCGTATGATGCCATTCAGCCTAAAGAATCCAGGAGCCACATACCAATGCTTGGTTAATGCCATCTTCAAAAACCAGATCGATCAGCATATAGAGGTCTACGTCGATGACATGCTCGTAGAGCAGACTCTCCTCTGACCACTTAATAGACTTACGGGAGACCTTTCAAGCCTTGCGCAAGTATAAGATGAAGCTGAATCCTGAGAAGTGCGCCTTCGGCATTAGGTCAGGTAAATTCTTGGGGTTCATGGTCAGCTACAGAGGTATTGAGGACAACCTAGAAAAAATCAAGGCCTTAATAGAAATGCAGTCTCTGAGAACGGTAAAAGAAGTTTAGCGGCTCACAGGCAGAGTAGCCGCCCTCAATCGTTTCATATCAAGGGCAACTAATAAGTGTTTGCCATTCTTCAAGGTTCTTAGAAAGACTTTTGACTGGAATGCCGAGTCCAACGAGGCATTCCCATAACTCAAACAATGCATAGTAAACCCTCATCTCCTCTCTCAAGCATTTTCAGGGGAGACCCTCTTCTTTTACTTAGTCGTCTCCCGCACAGCAGTCAGCGCTGCCCTAGTTAGAGAGGAAGACTCAGTCCAGCGTCCGGTATATTATATCAGTCGGGCACTTCGAGGGCAGAACAAAATTATCCTTTATTAGAAAAGATGGCCCTCACTCTAGTCATTGCCTCTAAACGCCTCCGACCCTACTTTCAGGCCCACTCTATAGTGGTTCTTACTGACCAGCCTTTGAAAAAGTTTATACAGTAACTAGAGTCGTCAGGTAGGCTCATGCAGTGGTCTATTGAAATAAGCCAATACGAGATCTCCTATTGCCCGCAAACAGCCATCAAAGGCCAGGCTGTTGTAGATTTTATCTTAGAATCCACCAATTTCACTCTAGACATACCCCCCCCACACCAACGCTCGTCCTTCCTGACACAGAGAACCCTCACTCTTGGGCTCTTAGCATTGATGGTTCCTCTCACAAAGAAAGTAGTGGAGCTAGCTTGATTTTTACCCACCCCGAGAGTGAATCCTTCAAGTGTGCTCTCTGATTTCTATTCCCCGCAAGTAACAACGAGGCCGAATATGAAGCCCTAATAAGCCCTAATAGTAGGTCTTCAGCTGGCCAGAGACATTGCGGTCAACCACCTCCGTGTGTCTAGTGATTCCCGCTTGGTCATCGGACATATAATAGGCGAGTTTGATGCCAAAGAGGAAGTAATGCAATCATACAAGGACATTGTTCTTCCCCTCGCCTGCCTCTTCAATAACTTTCATATCAAGCATATCCCCAGGTCAGAGAACTCCCAAGTAGATGAGATGGCATAATTAGCCTTAATAGATCAATTAGACCTCGGCCACGGTGTCTAGATTGAATACTTGACCCATCCAGCAGTTTCACCAGACCCACAAGCGATCCATTTACTCCAGGACAAGCCTATTCCATGGGCCCAAGACATCATCACATTTTTAGAACTGGGAGTACTACCAGAAGATAGGCAATAGGCTGCCAAGGTCAGGGTCCGGTCATCAAATTATGTCCTTATCGGTGGCATCTTGTATAAGAGGGGATTCTCAGGGCCATACTTTAGATGCCTCAATCATAACCAAGCTACCTACGTTAAGAGCGAAATACATGAAGAAGTTTGCAGCAACCACTCTGAGGGATGGTCTTTAGCTCATAAAATTCTTCACACGGATTACTTTTGGCCTATGCTCAACCAAGATGCCATCAACTTTGTACTCAAATGTGACAAATGCCAGCGTTTCGCTAACATCACTTATGCCCCTCCAACAAAGCTGATCATGCTCAGCAGTCCTTACCCATTTGCCAAGTGGGGAATCGATCTTGTCAGTCCTTTGTCGACCGGCAGGGGCGAAGTAAAGTTCGCTATAGTCGTTATCGATTACTTCACCATGTGGGTGGAAGCGGAGCCTTTCGCCAAAATTACCAAACGGAATACCACCAGGTTCATTTGGTAATCCATTATGTGCCGTTTTGGGGTTCCTCAAGCCATCGTCTCCAATAACGGAAAGCAGTTGGCCAAGCTAACGGACAAGTTGAGGTCACCAACCGCTCCCTGTTGAAAATAATCAAGACCAAGCTGGAAGCCACCAAAGGACTCTAGGCAGACAAACTCCTAAATGTGCTCTGGGCCTATCAAACGATAGCAAGAACTCTCACTGGCAAAACCTCTTTCCGTCTGACATACGGCGCCGAAGCAGTCATAACCGTGGGAATCGACCTTCCAATCCCCCAAATGATGCACCTAAACATCGAACTACACAACGAGTTGCAGCGGGCCGAACTAGACTTGGTTGAAGAACTACGAGAGTCGGTTGCTATCAGGTTGGCCTCATATCAACAAAGAATGCGGCGACATTATAACCACAGAGTCAGACACCGAGAATTCGCAGTGGGAGACCTAGTCTTACGAGAAGTTACGAGAAGCCACTCTCGCCACCAAAAACCCAACCGAGGGCAAGCTAGCAGCTAAGTGGGAAAGACCTTACATCGTCAAAGCTAGACCCTGCCCAAGCACTTATTGTTTCCAAGATATGAAGGGCACAAACCTCCCTCATTCATGGAATGTCAAGCACTTGAAGCGGTATTTCCAGTAAAATAACATCTTCTACCTTTTGTACGGTTTAACTATTGTATGGTTCACTTAGCTATTCGGAACACTTTTTCATTTGTGCCCTCTACATATAATGTATAAGCTTATAATTGCAGGACTATGCTTTAATGACAACAATTTTCAAATCTCCATCATTTGTGTTGTACCTCCTCAGCCTGGCTGAGCGTCTCAAATGTTAGCCTGACTGAGCTTGAAAAGATCAGCTAGCCTGAGTAAAAAAAAAAAAATGACTGGGAATCTTAAGCCTCTGCCAGAATGAGCATTCAAACCTCAGCCAGACTAAGTGTGAAGACCTCAGCTAGACTAAGTTAAATAAGCATTAACCAGACTGAGCTTAAAGAGCTCAGTCAGCTTGAGTTAAACAAGCCTTAGCCAGACTGAAACTGAAAAGCTCAGCCAACCTGAGTCATATAAGCCTCAGCTAGACTGAGCTCAGTCAAGCCTCAACCAGACTGAGTGTGAAGACCTCAGCCAAATTGAGCTCTATCAAGCCTTAGCCAGACTGAGTTCTCTTAGTCCTCAGCCAAACTGAGCTCAGTTAAGGCTCAGCCAGACTGACTTTTGCACAAGTCCATGTTTCAACTAGTTGCGTGCTTTATTAATTCACTTTTAAGTCAAAACCCATGTCACCTTTCTTTACTAAGATTCATTATCCAAACCTCATTTTTCCAATGAATGCACACAATGGACAAATCATACAAGTTCACATTGTTCATAGTATTTCCTTATATTATCACCAGGTAAGTTCACAATATTATCATTACCATTACATGCGCAAATTTTTTCTCAACCAAGTAAGTTTTTATAAAAAAACAATATATATATATATATATAAACTTGCCCTTGTAGTCTCAACACAAGTAAACCAAGCCATAACACACATATTCCATACAAACATTAAACAAACAACCATTGTAATTTCAACACAAATTCTTTACAAAGAGCTATTTTAGTACACATTTCAGTTCAAAAAAAAAAACAAAAAACAAAAAAAAAAAACAAAAACAAAAACAAACAAACAAAAAACAAAAGGGGGTCTTCAAACTGCTCTGCCTTCACCTCCATCGTCCTCGTTGGATGCCAAGTCTTGTTCTTCCATACCCTCATCCAGCGGGGACTGGGCAATGTCTCCTTCTCCTGGTGTCACGCCATTGAAGTCCATGTTTGAGAAGAGCTCTTCCGCTCTGTACTTGAAGCTCGTCTAGCCACTGTCCCAGTACATGCTCATCCGGTGTTTGTAATAGTCCAACTGCTGAAACCTCTGGATTATTTCTTCCCTGGTCTACCCCTCTACCAGCTCAGCAGCCGCCACATTCGACGATCTAACACCATATTTCCCCTTCCTGGCCAAGCTCCGCGCCACAGCTGCGTCAAGGACCATTTGAAACTCAGAGGATAGCTTAAATTGTTCCACTGCAGTCGTGCACACGTCTGGATAAGCAGCCCTCTCAAACGCCAACACCTTGGCCAGCCACGCTGTCTTGGTCCTCTTTTTTCCCAGGGCCCTCTCTAGTTCAGCCACTCGTGCATCTGCTTCCTCCTTGTCCTTCAAGGCTAGATTACGCAGTTCCTCATTATTTACGAGGGCCTCCTCCAACCGCTCGTTGGCAATGGCTCAGGCTTACTGAGCTTCGTCGGTTTTCTTTTGCTCACTCGCCAATTCAAACTCTAACGACATCGCTTTACAACGTGTTGCTTCAAGCTCTGCCTTAACAACTGACAATTCAGCGGCAACCTCAGCTTGGCCCATTCTGGAGCACTCAACCAGATAACCCTGCACCACCGCCAACACCTCCATTTTCTTCGCCCTTTGAGTGTACGCCAAGCCCTTGACACATGTGCTTCACGCCGCTTTCCTTTAACTCGCTATTTCTACCCTCACATTCTGCAGCTGTGACCGCGCTTTCTCCAGTTGGGCTTTAAGCGGTTTTACCTATGCCCTCGTCTGTACCTATTTACCCAATAAAGTGGCAATCAGGGTTAATGCCTCCATTTGCACCAAACAGAACCCTCTCATGAGATCTACCTCTGTACACTGCAACACCCCTCATACAGTCGCGTCATCTATAACTCCCAGCAGGCGGGTTGCAGCTGCTCTGGCTTCGCCCCCATCACCCACTAAGCGGCCAACCATAGAAAGCAAATGATGAGTGGCGGTCCCAACGACCCCAGCACGGTGCTCGTCTCTACTCCGCTCGTCCACTCTCTCCTCAACTCCTGACTTTGGGGCACTTCCCTTGAAAGCATCTCCTTGGAGGGCACGTTTATTGATTGGTCGGTCGTTGGCAACCCTTCTTGCTCGTCTACCTCATCTCTCCCTTGGATGACCGGGGGCTCAACCAACCCTTCCTCCACCTCTACACCAACCCTGGCCTCTTCTCCCTCTACTTCTGGGGGGCACTTCCACTGCCCTCACTTAGTCTTCTTCAGCAGCGTTCCCTCTTCACTTCCCTCTAACACCACCTTTCACTTCTTCTTCTTTTTCAAAACCAACTCTATCTTCTTCTTACTCCTCTCCCTCAATGGATCTACCAACGCTCGCAAAGGCACAAATGTTGCCAAGTCTTTTTCTCCTAAGGGTTTGGTTCGTGGTCAGACTGACCTCTTTGCAACCAATTTGCTGGGCCTAACTGTTTCTCCTTGTATTGGCCCGCCATGGCAAAAGCTTGCGTGTCCCCTAGCTCTTGAGTTTTCCTCTTAGGATCTCCCTCGATTGGCTCAGGCCCCAACTTCAGAGCAAACAAGGCTGAGGTTTGGGCTAGGTCATCCCATTTTAGCCGCTTTTTCTCCCTCCACTCATTCACCTACTTGACCCTCATCTCCGCCGCAACATCCAACTTCGGTTCCACTGACTTGGTTAGAACTTTCCAAGTCGTACGAACTCCTTTTTCGCCGTCTGTCGACACGAAGAGCCATTTTGGCCTCCACCCCTTCACTGATGAGGGCAGCCTCACCACCAATCCCCTCCCCTCTCTCGCCTGTAGGGTCACCCATGTCTCCTGTTTCCAGAGGCCTTATAGCATGCAAAAAACTCATCCACCGTCATCGTCTCTCCCCTAGTCACCTGCGACCATGCGATTGCACAAGCAAATATGATCTTCCTCTTCCCTATCTATTCCACTTCATATCACCACGTGCTTACCTGCACCTCGAGCCCCGTGCACTGTCCGAGCCATGAAGCTCCAACTCTAAGGGGTCATGCAGAACATCCAGCATAAACCCTCGACCACAGCTAACTCACCATTTGTCGCCTCCATCCGTGACAAACCTCTACCCCCCAAGTTCAAGATGCCCACCATCGACTCTTTTGACGGTACGACGGACCTAGTCGACCATCTAGAGACTTACCAAACCCTCATGATCCTCCATGCCTTCCCCGACGAGATCATGTGTCGGGCTTTCCCCGTGACACTGAAGGGGTTAGCTCGATTGTAGTTCAGCCAGTTACCAGCAGACTCTGTCTCCACTTTCCAACACCTCAGCGACTCCTTCCTTAGCCATTTCATTGGAGCCCAACGCCAACGCTGCCCGACAACCCAACTCCTCAACATCCGTTAAACCGAGGGGGAGTCGCTGCGCAGTTTCGTTACCCGCTTCAACACCGAAGCCCTGCAAGTAGCGGAAAATGATGACAAAGTCATCCTCACGGCTTTCATGGCCAGGCTACGATCGTCCGATTTTCTCTTCTCCCTCTCAAAAAACCCCCCGACCTCCATGGCAACCCTACTCTCCAAAACCCAGAAATACATGAATGTTGAAGATTCACTAGCCGTCCGGCAGGATCCAATAGCTAAAAACCTAACTCCCAGAGAAAAGAGAAAAGACTCAGAACCCAGAAACACCCAGTATAATAGCCAAACACCCTACTATACAGACCGACCTCCTCGCGCTGACCGATCGGCACCAGCCCGACCCCCCGGTCGGTTCGAGCGGTACACCCCCCTTAATTCTCTCATGGAACAAGTCCTCAACCAGATCCAACAGGACTATCCCCTCAAATGGCCCCTACCTTCACGGACCCCTTCCAATCGGAAAGACCAGTCCAAATATTGTCGTTTCCACCAGGACCATGGCCATAACACTGATGACTGCATCAACCTCAAGGATCAGGTGGAGAATCTAATACGTCAATGGTGTCTCAGCCGGTTCATGGACACCCGCCCTCAGCAAAGGCAAAGAACCGAGCCCCTCAGAAACAACCGCCGGCGCACCCCACCCCGGCAGCTAGCCCAACCTAACCAAGGCCATGATCGCCCTCCACAACAGCCTCGGCCGCCAGGTAATCCCCCTCCGCCAGTTAGTGAAATTCGAGTCATTTCAGGTGGCCTTGCTTGTGAGGAACCATCCCGCTCGGCTCAGAAGGCAGAACTCAGAAAGATAAGGCAAGGCTCAAACAAAGCAGTTGCCACGGTAGACCGACCCTCCAAACAGCCCAAGCAGTGAATAGAGCCTATCACCTTCACGGACGCCGACTGTACAGGCATCCGTTATCCTCATGATGACCCTCTCGTTATTTCTGCCCTCCTTTCTAACTATAAGGTCGAACGGGTTCTCATCAACAATGGCAGTTCTTCAGACATCATATTCCTCAACTGCTTCCGCCAGCTCAAGATTGGGGAGGAAAGTCTGTCCCCCCTCCAAACCCCTTTGGTCGGTTTCACTGGCGACCGAGTGACCTCCATCGGCTCCATCGATCTCCCCATCACCATCAGCGAATACCCATGGCAGACTACCAAGTTGCTCACTTTTCTTGTGGTCAACTGTCCCTCTGCCTACAACATCATCCTTGGTCGCACCGCCCTCAACGCTTTCCAAGCTATCACTTCAACCTACCACCTCACCATAAAGTTCCCTACCAACCTGGGCGTCGAGACAATAAGGAAAGAGCAGACCGTAGCCAAGGAATGTTATGTCGCCACACTCAAGAAAGTCAAGCTGAAGGAGGCCATGATCATTGAAGGACTTGACGTCCAAGATGAGGACGAGCTGGTCAGAGGAGAACCGATGGAGGAGCTCGTTGAGATTCCTATCGATCCCACCAACCCAATGAAAACTGCCAAGATCGACAGCCAATTATCCCCCCAAGCTAAGGCCGACCTTACTACCCTTCTGACCGAACACAATGATGTATTTGCCTGGACTCATTCAGACATGCTAGGCATTGACCCCTTTCATAACTCACCGCCTCAGCATTGAACCTCATTTCCGACCTTACCGCCAGAAACAGCGCATCTTTCATCCGGAGGGCAATACTCTTATAGCCACAAAGGTTGACAAGCTCCTTGAGGCCCAATTCATCAAAAATGTGGACTACCCTAAATGGTTGTCAAACGTGGTCCTAGTCCGCAAGAACAATGGAAAATGGCGACTCTATGTCGATTACTCTAACCTGAACCGAGCTTGCCCCAAAGACAGCTATCCTCTTCCCTGTATAGATCTGCTAGTCGACGCCGCGGCCGGTCATCAAATGCTCAACTTCATGGATGCTTTCTCTGGTTACAACCAAATCCTGATGCACCCGTCCGATCGGGAACATACATCCTTCATTACCGACCAAGGTACCTACCACTACCGTGTGATGCCATTCGGATTGAAGAACGCTGGGGCCACCTACCAACGGTTGGTCAATGCCGTTTTTCATCACCAGATAGGTCGAAATATGGAAGTATATGTCGACGACATGCTAGTCAAGAGCAAACTCTCCACTGATCATCTGACCGACCTGCGAAAGACCTTCGCCACCCTACGCAAGTACCAAATGAAGCTCAACCCAGAGAAGTGCGCCTTCGGCGTAGGATCTGGGAAATTTTTGGGTTTTATGGTCAGTCAGCAGGGCATTGAAGCTAACCCTGAAAAGATCAAGGCCTTGATCGAGATGCAGTCACCCAGAACGGTTAAGGAGGTTCAAAGACTCACTAGCCGAGTTACAGCCCTCAACCGCTTCATTTCCCGCGCAACGGATAAGTGCCTACCATTCTTCAAAGTTCTTCGGCAAACTTTTGAATGGACGGCTGAATCTGAAGAGGCTTTTCAATAGTTGAAGCAGTGTATGGCCAACCCCCCCTCCTTTCACAGGCAATCACGGGTGAGCCCCTCTTTCTCTATTTAGCTGTATCAAGCACCGCTGTCAGTGCAGCTCTTATTAGGGAAGACGGCTCTGTCCAACGACCGGTCTACTACATCAGTCGGACCCTCAGGGGAGCAGAGCAGAACTACCCACTGTTAGAAAAATTGTCCTTGGCCTTGGTCACCGCCTCCAGACAACTCTGTCCTTACTTCCAAGCCCACTCCATAGTGGTCCTCACCGACTAACCCTTGAAGAAGGTCATGGAGCAACCAGAACTTTCCGGCAGACTCATGCAATGGTCAGTGGAACTCAGCCAGTTTGACATCTCTTACCGGCCTCGAACAGCAATTAAGGGGCAGGCTATCGCCGATTTCATCCTGGAATTCACTAATCCTACCCCAACCACTGCCTCTCCACCCCCACCAGCTCTCATCGAGCCAGAAGACCCTCATTCTTAGACTTTCAACGTCGACGGATCATCCCGCAAGGAAGATAGTGGGGCTGGCCTCATCCACACCACCCCTGAGGGTAGTTATTTCAAATGTGCTCTCCGTTTCTTGTTTGAGGCCAGTAACAATGAGGCCGAATATAAGGCATTAATAGCAGGTCTTCGCCTAGCCAAGGATATTGGTGTCAGCCACATCCGAGTGTTCAACGACTCCCAACTCATCGTCGGACAGATCACGGGAGAATTCGATGCCAAGGAGGACACAATGCGGGCTTACAGGGATATTGCACTTCCCCTTATTCGCCTCTTCAATACCTTCCACATCAAGCACATTCCTCGGGCGGAAAACTCTAAGGCAGATGAGATGGCTCAGTTGGCTTCCGTAGACCAGTCCGACCTCAGCCGTAGTGTCCGCCTCGAATACCTATCCCACTCCGCCATTTCCCCCGACCAGCACGAAATACAATTCCTCCAAAATGAGCCCATCTCTTGGGTGTCAGACATCTTGCTATTTCTGACAATGGGGGAACTTCCAGACGACCAACAGCAAGCCGCCAAAGTCAGGGCCTGGTCGTCCAATTACATCCTCGTCAGCGGCATTTTGTACAAACGTGGTTTTTCACACCCCTATCTGCGGTGCCTCAATCCGGCTCAAGCAACCTATGTGATGCAAGAAATTCATGAGGGTATCTGCGGCAATCACTCAGGCGGCAGGTCCCTGGCCCACAAGATACTTCGCACTGGATATTTCTGGCCTACTCTCAACCAAGATGCGACTGACTTCGTGCTCAAATGTGATAAGTGTCAGCGTTTTGCCAACATCTTCCATGCTCCTCCTACTGAATTGATCACACTTTACAGCCCCTACCCGTTCGCCAAATACGGGATCGACCTAGTTAGTCATTTACCCACCGGCCAAGGCCAGACCAAATTTGCCATTGTCGCCATTGATTATTTCACTAAGCGGGTAGAGACAGAACCCCTTGCCACCATTACCGAGCGGAACACAACCAAGTTCATCTGGCAGTCGATCATTTGCAGGTTTGGCATCCCCCAGGCCATCGTCTCCAACAACGGCAAACAATTCGACAACGCCAAGTATAGGAAGTTCTGTGCAGACCTCCAGATTTAACCATGTTTCTCTTCCTCCGATCATCCCAAAGCCAATGGCCAAGTTGAGGTCACCAACTGTTCTCTTCTAAAGATCGTCAAAACGAAGCTAGAAGCTGCTAAGGGACTTTGGGCGGAGGAACTACCAAATGTACTCTGGGCTTACCGAACTACAGCTCGGACTCCCACTGGGGAAACCCCTTTCCGCTTAACATACGGCACTGAGGCAGTTATTCCGATGGAAGTCGGTCTGCCTACTCCTAGGGTTTTACATCCGGATCCAGCACTAACGGAAGAGCTCCGTCGGGCAGACCTAGACCTAATTGAAGAACTCAGAGAGACCACTGCTGTCAAACTGGCCTCATACCAACAGAAAATGAGAACACACTACAACCGCAAAGTCCGACCAAGGGAGTTCGTTGTAGGGGACCTTGTCTTGAGAGAAGCAACTCTTGCCACCAAAAATCTGACTGAGGGCAAACTGGCAGCCAAATAGGAGGGACCTTACGTTGTGCAAGCCCGACCACGTCCGGGCACCTATCGACTTCAGGACATGGAAGGTCGAGACCTCCCCCACCCCTGGAACGCTGAACACTTAAAGCGCTACTTTCAATAAATTCCTACTGTTGTATTGCTCAGTTGTTGTATTTTCTTTTTGATGCATAATGTAATCTTTGATCGACTGGACTACACTGTCCATGACAACAATTTTATATCTCAGCTATCTGTGTGTTGTCTCAATAACATTTTCATTTGCAGCACTTATTAACAGTCTCTGCCAGACTGAGCACCAAAAGCCTCAGCAAGACTGAGCACAACAAGCCTCAGCCAGACTGAGCACAAAAAGCCTCAGCCAGACTGAACACCAGAAGACTCAGCCAGACTCAGCACCAGAAGCCTCAGCTAGACTCAGCACCAGAAGCCTCAACCAGACTCAGCACAACAAGCCTCAGCCAGACTCAGCACCAAAAGCCTCAGCCAGTCTGAGCATCACAAGCCTCAGCCAGACTGAGCACCAAAAGCCTCGTCCAGACGAGCGCCAAAAAGCCTTAGCCTGACTGAGCATGAAGCACTCGGCCAGACCAGACCTCAGCCAGCCTCAGCATAACAAGTCTTCGCCAAGGCCGAGCGCCACAATTTCAGGTTTAGACTGAGTTACTTACAACGTCAGTGAATCATAGCTTAGCCCCAACTGAGCACGCATGTAGGACTCGGTCAAGGCCACCCATGCAAACTTCATGCTTGTGGAATTAGTAGACACACTTAGTCACAATTCTAGCTCCAAGTCTTTACACCAATCTTTGCTCAGTCAAATTCCAAAGACGTTGTTACACGTTTTCTTTACAAGTCAGGTTATTTTCTTCTTAATCAAACTCTTACAAGTCAGCCTCTTTCCTTACAAGCCAAGCCTCACTCTATAAACCACTAACCTACTTGAGCAGTGTGGCAAACACAAACTTATAATTTTATTACATTTTAAATTTCACTCTGCATTGAGGAGTTCCTAACTTTACTCTGCACTAAGTTTTTATTACAAGTTCAATTTCACTCTGCATTGAGGAGTTCCTAACTTTACTCTGCACTGAGTCTTTATTACAAGTTCAATTTCACTCTGGATTGAGGAGTTCCTAACTTTACTCTGCATTGAGTTTTTATTACAACTTCAATCCCACTCTGTCTTGAGGAATTCCTAAATTCAGTTTTTATTACAAGTTTAACTCCACTCTGCACTTCACAATGAATCATACACAAGCTCCACACACTCGCCACCATTCTCATCCATTTCAGATGCACAAGCAAAAACAATCAAATGCAAAACACAACTGAAATTTTATTTATTCACAACTTTGTACATAAGTTCATTACAGCAATTCAAACAAACAAACAAACAAAATAAAACAAAACAAAAACAACCACACCATGTCTGTGCAAGGTCTTCTTCTTCTTCTTCAATTACTCCTCTTCGCTGGACACAAGGTCTTCTTCTTCAATACCCTCATCTAGGGGGGTCTGGGCCACATCGTCGTCGTCGATTTTCACACTACTCAGGTCCAAGTCTGGGAACAGCTCCTCAGCTTTACGCTTGAACATCTTCCAACCACTGTCCCAGAACTCAGCCATTTCGTGTTTATAAAAGTCTGACCGCTGGAAGCTCTCAATCACTTCCGACTCAGTCCTGCCTCCAGCGGTCGTCCTTGATGGGCCCGCACCCCTAGACTCCTCTCTCGCCAAGTTGCTGGCGACCGCGGTATCAATTGCCATCTGAAATTCAGCAGACCCCTTGAACTGATCCACTGCTGCAAAGCACAGATCGGGATATGCCGCCCTTTCAGAGGCTGCCTTGGCCCTTTCTTCGTCCAGATCCTTCTGTAGGGTCGCCCTTTCAGAGGCCGCCTTAGCCCTCTCTTCCTCCAACTCCTTCTGCAGGGTCGCCCTTTCAGAAGAGGCCTTGGCCCTCTCTTCAGCCAACTCCCTCTGCACGCTCGCCCTCTCAGAAGATGCCTTGGCCCTCTCCTCCTCCAACTCCTTTTGCAGGCCGTCCCTCTCCTCCATTGCCTTCGCGCGCTCGCCCTCCAACTCCCTCTGCAGACCGTCAATCTTCATGTCTGCCTCATCCTTCTGTTTAACCAGCTCTTTATTACTGGTCATCGCCTCTTCATGCCGTTCGAGCGCGACCGCGCAGGCTCTTTGGGCCTCCTCCAGCTTCCTCTGCTCGCTAGCCAGTTGGAACTCGAGCGATACAACCTGGCGGTGTTTGCTCTCCAGCTCCAACTTGACCGCTCGCAGCTCAGCATGGGCACTCTCCCAGTTTACACTCTCCTTCTTCAACCTTGCAAGTTGAGCCTTGGCCTCATCTACCTTGAGTTTTGCAGCCCCCGCCTTTCTCAGCAGAGCCCCTACTAAGGTGGTTACCTCCATTTGAGCGGAGCATAACCCCCTCAGCAGCTCAGCCTCATTGAATCTGGCTGCTGAGCGCAAGGCTGCCTCTTCCACAATCCTCACAAGGCGATCTGCTCCTGTCCTTGCTGAGCCCTCTTCTCCCTCCAGCCGCCCAGCCACTGCGCGAGCGTGGTAGATCGCAGTCGTCAGACTGACCCCCCCTCCTTGGGGCGCAAGACCGCCTTGGGACTGTTCTCTTCCCCTTGGCTCAGGGCCTGTTGCCCCACCTTCTGCTTGCACTTCGGGGGCGACCTTCGCGACCCCTGAGGCGATCCCCACCACTGCTGGGGTGACCTCCACAACCTCTGATGCTGGGGTGACCTCCACCACTTCTTGGGCAGCCACCCTTCCTGGGGTCTCCTCCACTGCCCCCTTCTCTGCCTCCTTGACCATAGGGGTGTTTTCCCCCCCAATCTTCGCCTTCTTCAATCCAAGCGCATCTACAGCCCCCTCAGGGGCACTCCTCTTCTTCTTCTTCTTCTTCTTCTTCTTCTTCAGAGCCTCCCCTTTCTTGTTCGCCTGCTCCTGCACAGGATCCACTGGGGGCGGTCGTGACACAAAACTGCCTAAGTCCTTCCCTCCCAGCGGCTTGGGGCTCGATCGGATCCTCTCTCGTGCGATCGGCTTAGGCGGTCAGTCTTCCTGCGCCTCCTTAAATTTCGTGGCCTTGGCCAGCATGGCCCTATCCTCAGCCTCCTATACTTTCCTCCTTGCCTCCAGTTCAGCTCGCCCCATATCTCCCCCGCTCGGCTGAGGACCCAACCCCGCTGCAAACAAGGCTGAGGGTTGAACGAGTTCGTCCCACCTGACCCCCTCCTTCTCCCGCCACGCCTTCGCCCTCTTTATTCTCTCCTCTGCTGCTGCTCCCAGCTTTGGTTCCACAGACTTGGTAGGCACTTTCCAAATGGTGCGCACTCCAACCCCTCCACTGGCGGACACATAGAACCACCGTGGTCTCCACCCCTTGATCGACGACGGCAGCCCCGCCACCAGCCCTTTCCCTGCTGCTGCCTACAGAGTGACCCAAGTCTCTTGCTGCCCTGAGGCCTTGTAACATGCGAAGAATTCGTCTACTGTCATGGCCGCCCCTTCGTTCACCTTCGGCCACGCACTTGCACAGGCCAGTACGATCTTCCACGCATTGGGCATTAGTTGGCCCGGCGCTACCTCCAAACGATTCAGGACATCTACCACCACTTACGGCAGGGACAGCCTCAGTCCTCCCTTCAATGCTTACTCATAAAGGGCAAACTCCCCTGGCCTGGCGTCGGATGGCCTCTCCATCGACATCGGCAACAATAACTCTATTTCAGCAGGCACCTGGTATTTTTCGCGAATAGCCACCAAATCTGCTGCAGTAACCGTTGATTTGTCAGCCTTCGTGTGCCAATGATCTGGTTCCACCTGGCTGATTGGCTTCGGAGCTGCCAATACGGTGGAGACATGAGATCGTACCACCAGCTCACCCACCCTCTCTATTTGCCTCTCCGTCCTATACTGCTCCTCTAACTCCACTGCATCGTTATCACTAAGCGGATCCACCCTGGCATTCGCAGCTTCTTCTTTGTCCATTTCTATGGTATGTCTACGAATCGCTTCAGATGCGGGTACAAGGAAATCGAAAAAGTGTTACAGAGGTGTATCGTGAGCAACAAAGGAGTTAACACTTGAGATGTTTTGATTTTTTGCAAACAAGTAGGTGAATCGAATAATCCCAAAAGCCCAAGGCTTACCCGTATTCCAAGGGTCACAATTAATTTTCGCCAGTTTGAAAACTTTTCAAAACATCCGCCAAAACTGTCTTTTCAACACCCATAATGACCTATCGTTTCATTTCTGATCCAACGCCTAATCTTTCCCCCCGCGGGATGTTGCCACGTGTACGACCACGATCCACTGTCTCCTCCCCTTACCCTGTCTTTTCCACTTCAAATCACTACGTGACACGCCGCCTCTCGAGCCCCACGCCCCTCCACCTCACCCTTCGCAGTCGACCCTCCTCGTGGTTGGCCCTCCCACTCGGTCACCCTTCGCGGTCGGCCCTCCTCGTGGTCGACCCTCCCACTCGGCCAACCTTCGCTGTCAGCCCCCTTCGCGGTTGGCCCTTCTCGTGGTCGACCCTCCCACTCGGCCAACCTTCGCGGTCGGCCAACCTTCGCGGTCGGCCCTCCTCGTGGTCAGCCCTTCCACTCGGTCACCCTGCACGGTCGGACCACCTCCCGGTTAGTTCACCCTCTCGGTCACCCCTGCCGGTCGACCTCCATCTTATCAATCCCTAACACCCTCATCTTCTTCATTAGTATTCCCTTCGTTGGACTAAAGCTGCACTCGGGAATGGGGGACTACTGACATGTATAAGCCCATAAAGGCCATGAATCACTATGAACAACCCAAGCCCATCACTTGGAGCCCAATATATAACCCAGCTGGTGAGGTCCAGAACAGCTGGAATCCAACATGGCATAAAGAGCCCATGACATTCAAACACATGGCAGGTGAAGGACGAGCCACATCAGCAAACAAAGATCTGCAAGGTTATTACCACTGCAAATCACCATTAATGCAGCCCATCACAGCATTTATTACGACAACACCTCTCCATCGGAATAAGACCCCCTTACCCTGAACAAGGTAAGTTACAGCATAGACTTTCGGCGAGGAGGGCAGGTCGGAAGGGACAGCGAAATGATTACCAAAGGATATAAGCAAACGTTGAAGACAAGAAGAAGGTTAAGTTTTATATCTCTAATCTCTCTCTACACTCTACTTCTCTTTCTAACTTACTCGTCAGAGGATTCACTAGGAGATGACCCCGTTCCCCGTTGGACTTGTTTGCAGGTTATCCGGTGGGCTTGATTATTTAGACGTGGGTCTGAGGAGCTTGGACCTGTCCGATCCATTCACTGGAACAAACTGTATCATCAAATCATACATCATTATACATGTCATTATTCGGAATAAATTGAAGATAAATAAGAGCAGCTAGGTTCATAGAATTGTTCATTTAAATAAAGATAGGCATAGCAATAATTGGAGGTACAGGAAAAACTCGACACCTGACAGGTTAAATTACGGCTGTGATTGAGGCCTCGAAAATGAGGCTCGAAATTATCTCGAATGTATTTTTTTTTTTTTTTTTTTGGGCTAATACATTACAGAAAAAAATAAATAAATATAATAATAATAATAACAAGCAAAGCATCAACCCAGCAAAAAAAAAAAAAAAAATTCGAGCTAAATTTGAGCCGAAAAATTTGAGACCTCAATCATTAATCGTTAAATTATTAGCAAGATGAAAAGTCAAAAAAAAAAATAGTAAAGACAAAAATAACAAGTGAACACATACACTCGCTTGCTCTCAAAATAATGGATATGTTTGGTTTGTATTTGTGAAGTAGTTTTTGAGGTAAAAAATATAAAAATTTATTTGATTTATGTTTGTACAGTAATTTTTGAGATAAAAAGTATAAAAATTTATTTAGTTTACCTTTTGTAGAGTAGTTTTCGAGATAAAAGTACAAAAAGTTATTTGGTTTGTCTTTTTTGCAAACATGTTTCAAAAGAAATCTGAAAATTGGATAACCAAACATATTTTTGAGAATTTTTTTAGGAAAATCTGTTTGGTTTGATTACTCTTAAAAAAGTGTTTGTAGAGTATATTCCTAAAAAAAAAATTCCAAAATCAAACCAAACAAGGCCAATAATTTTTTTAGATAATTTATTTTTTTATAATATAATTATTATATTTTTAAAAAATTAATTTTCAAAATTATTCTTTAATAGTACAATTTTTTTTAAAAATATCAATTATCATAATTACATTTTTTATGTTGTTAATGAAATAAAATTAAAAAAAAGGTAAAATAAAAAATTTATATTATTTTTGTTATTAATTTTTTAAAATAAATTAATGTTTTGGGATAATAAAAAATAAAATAAAAAATTAATATTTTAAAACAGAAAGAGTAGAAGATATACAAAGTTCAAGACATACAAATTCAGTACATAAGAAAAAATTAAACACACCGAGTACTCACTGCTTGATTTATGTTTTTGTTCTATCTTGTAATTCACACCCAGATTTTTTATAAAGAAGAAATGTTACGTTTGGAAAGTAGGTAGTTTTTTTTGGCTATTTCAGTTTAGGATTAAAAAATTTTATTTGAATCAGGTTTTTTTTAATTTTTATAAGAAAAAAAGTGAAATAATTATAGTTTGAATGTGATATTTTATCTTATTAATTATTTAACCTATTTTATATTTTTGTGATTATTTTAATCTGATAATCCCATGCAAAACAAGCACACAGAGTGTTTATGTAGTTCAATTATCTGTACAGAATTACTTGTATGAATGATATAACAAACAGCTAAGTCGTATTTTTTTTAAAAAAATAAGCTTAATGAGAACGTCTGTTGCACCAAGTTTTAGCTTCACTGTTGAATCTTTTAAGTAAAACAAAATTTACATTTCGCCTAAGTTTGGAAAGAGGCTTTTTGGGCTTTTTTTTTTGTTAAAATAGCCATACAAAATAAAATAGATTTTTTAATCTAATAAGACAAAACATCACATCTAACCCATAATCATTACATTCTTTCTCTCACAAAAAAATAAAAAAGTTAAAAAAACCAAAAGTCCTTCCCAAATCAGGTTTTTTAACCCCAGGTTAAAATAGTCAAAAAAGCCAAAAAGCTAACCCACTTCCCAAACAACACCTAGTCTGATTTATTTGTCACTAAAATTTTATATTTATTTTAATTTTATGGTAAATTACAAATACAATTTTTAAAATTTGTTTAAAATACGAATTTCTCTTTGTGGTTTTAAAAATTACATCATATATTTTCAAGTTTCTAATCGTATAATAAATAATCCCTTTTATTAATAAATTATTAAGCCAATTAAAAATTCTGACAAATGAATATTTATAATTTATAAAAAAAACTACAAGAATAATTTGTAATTTAAACAAATTTCATAAATTTATTTGTAATTCACCCTTAATTTTAATATTTTATTAAGGAAATATTATTTTGTCTTCGAAATTATTACACAAAAATCAATTTGACACCCATATTTCGTCTTATTTTAATTTGACACTTAAACTTTATGAAATTTGATTAATTTACCAACTCGTTTGATTCCGTCTACAATTAAACGGAATATGCTAACATGGCACTAAATTTCATTTGGAACTTCATTTTATCTCCCAAATTATACCTTAAAATCAATTAGCCCTCCAAATATAAAAATATTAAATTTAAATATTTAATAAATAATTTTTTATCTCAATAATGAAAAAATAAATTTTAAATAATATACTTCGCAAATAAATAATTAAAATATATAAAAATTCTCATTTAGAATTGTCTCTTTAAGTCTCAAATTATCTCGAGTCGATCTTGGAGAAATTAATTGATCAAAAAATTTCTTGGCTACTTTATGTGTGTTCACGCACGCACTTGTGACTAATTTATTCTCCAAATTAATTTCAATCGAATTGATCGACTAATAGTAATTTCAAAATTCAATAGATAAAAAATTTAGACCACACTTATAAGAGTAACATCTTCTTTTGAAATTTGAAAATTTATATTGAACAAAAAAAATGAATATGTTGAGATTTGCTTACAAAATTGAGATTACCTAGTCGTATCATCGATTGAATGACAATTTAACACAAAAGTTAGCAATTACAGTCTAAAGAATACTCAACAGGATTAATACCCAATTTTTTTATTTAAAATTAAATTTTTTTCATTTTTGAGATAAAATTATTAATTAATATTTCTTTTAATATTTGCGGCTAATTGATTTTTAAGGTATAATTTGAAGGATAAAATAAAATTTTTAATAAAATTTGGTGTCACGTCAGCACATTTCGTTTGATTATAGACGAAATCCAACGATATTGGTAAATTGATCAAATTTCAAAAAGTTCAAATGTCAAATTAAAATAAGATAAAATCTGAATGCCAAATTAATTTTCTGATGAAAATTTAAATGACAAAATGATATTTCCCCTATTTTATCCGGATGATTTCATACTGGTTTTACTTTATGGTCCGGACCAACTTTGTTTTACTTTATGGTCTGGACCAACTCGGTTAGGATCCGTTGGGCTCAGATTATCTCACAATCATAAACTTCGGTCATATTTTGTTTGGGAGGTGTTATATAAGTGTACTTTTTTAATTTTTTAGTTAAAAAAATAGAGAAAAAAAATTGTATATTAAGAATAATTTTTTAATTTTTTACGAAAAAAATATGTAATAAAATATTATAACAAATATTAAAATTACTGTTCTACTCTTCTGACACATGTAGTCGCACTATTAAGCAAAACAACAATGATTCATCCCACTAAAAACATCACCACTAATACCACTAATGCATTAAAAAAGTAAAAAAAAAAAAAAATACAACTCCAAGATCAAAACATCACATCATTAATAGCGGAACTCACTGCCACCTAATTAGTGGGAGCACTAATTAGTGCTCCCAAGCATTTTTCTAAGCAAAAAAGTGTATTTCAAATTTATTTATTTATTTATGGAATTAGTGGCTTATATTGTGCCACGTCAGCAACATATGGGAAAATGCGATGCGAGGTGTCATTGCATTTGACTTCATTGCTTGTGTAATGCAATGCAAAGTCTGAGTTGTCAGACAAAAGGATGAGAAGCGGATACATCAATTCGTCTAAATTGATCGAATCGAATCGATTCGTCGCATTTTGAGTTGATGCTTGATGACGAGCGGACAGTTACAGATTAATTTTTTTAATTCACCTAATTTTAGACGGATGGTGGATTTGAGGTTCATTCGGCCATAACCAAACCGTCAAACCGCAAGCACCTCTAATAATTTGTAAAATTTTATATTTTTAATTTGTCTAAATATTTTATATGTGGTTTCAGTTGAAAAAAAGTTTTCATCTTAAATATATTTTTTGAATTGAAAAAAATAAATGTATTATTTATCTATATTTTTTTATTTTTAAATTTAACTCTTAAAATAATAAATAACAAAGATGATATATGCTGGTTGATTTTTGTTTTTTAAAACAGATATAGCTGTAACAATACAGAGGTATACATGCAGTGATGGTAATACTTTTTTAAGTCTTTAACTGTAATATTTTTTTTTTCAAGAAGTGCACAAGTTAAATTATTTTGAAAATTTTTAAAATTTTAAACCGCCAAACTGATTTGCATTCATCCGCCAATCCGCTCAATCCACATCCGCCGAATTGAGGGACAGATGCGGATTGATTTTCTCCAATCCGTCAATCTGGCGGACAGATGGCGGATTAAAAGTTTCGTGGCCGCAACCGACCCGGGCCCACCCCTAGTCAGACACAACCTTCCCATCCAAACAAAGTAACAGTATGAACTTTTTTGCTTTTTTTAATAATTTTTTGACTTTTTATCTTTTTTAGATGATGCCAAACAAGGGCTAGTCTTCGTTTGGGAAGTTAAAATAGTCTATTGTTTGGTTTTTTAGCTATTTTAGCTTGACTTTTTTAGCTTAATTTGGTTTTTATTTTTGACTTTTTTGACTTTTGTGAGAAAAAAAAATATAATGATTATGATTTAGATGTGACATTTTATCTTATTAACTTATGCAGTCAATTTTATCTTTTGTACTTTTTAAGTCAAAAAACTAAAACCAAACATTATATTAATATTTTTAAATGAGGTTAATCACTCACAGGTCATGTTATAACAGGATCTGTGCATCCACAAATATTTATATAGACTAAAGGCCCTGTTTGTTTTCAGAGGTAGAATGGAGGAGATTGATAGTGATGGAATTAATAGTGAGGGGATTGATGTGAGGAGATTAAGTAAAATTGTGTTTGTTTTGATGATAGTTGTTAGTGTAGAGATTGTTAAATTATTTTTATATAACATAATAAAAAAAATACAAAAATATTAAATATTAATGTTTTAAAAAAAATGCCCAACATGTAAAAAAATAAAAATAAAATAAAAAAATTTCAAAAAAAAATAAAACAAATAAAATAATGATTTTTCCTTAACAAAAAATACAAAAAATTAAATATTAATGTTCAAAAAAAATGCCCGACATGTAAAAAATAAAATAAAAAATAAATAAAAATAAAAATTTTCTAGTCCACCGGACTATTTTTCTAATACCAAGTCTTGGAGGTCCATCCGAATCTGCTTGGGGAGGCCTATCCTAATCCAGAGCTCACTATCAATCCCCTTCTCATCTCTCAAAACAAACACAATATTAGTGAGTCCCACTTCACTATCAATCTCAATCCCCTCTCTAACTCTCTAAACAAACAGTGCCAAAGTGTCTATCAACTCATTACCGAAAGCTAGTTTTTTGAGAATCGTTGCTAAAAAAAAAAAAAAAAATTGACGATTTTCTAAATCTATCTCTAAAAAATGACAATTAGTAATATTTTTCTGTGACAAATTTTTCAACTGTCATTAAAAATTAGTGATACTTTTTAGGAAAATGCTGCAAAAAAATAAAAAATAAAATAAAATTTTATGATGACAAATTAAAATAGAACTTTTTGGTACACCAAAAGGTCAAGAAGACTTATTAATATACCCATCTCGTAATGTTAAAATTATCAAATGGATTCTATAGCCGTGGGATTATCATTTGGATTGTGTAATCATATATTTATGTTTGGAGTGGTCCAGAATTATGAGGAGAAATTAATAAAACAATAATGATGCTTATCGTAATTTATCATTTTTAAATGACAATTATGATATGATATTAGGATTAGATTCCACATGAAAAAATATTTGATAAATCAAAATTTAACACTTATCAAACACATTATTATGAGTGATTTTTTAGAGTGATAAATTAGGTGACTCAAATATTTTTCTTAATCGATTAATTTTAAAATTTATAATCAATTAGTTTGAATTTGCCCTTGGTTCCCATTTTGTATCCCACCTCCTCTTGCAATTTAATAGTTCCTCATTTAGAGCATATCATGTTTGAGTGGCCTATTAGTTCAAACTCCAATTTTCTAAGTTAATTATAAAATTATGTATTTTATTGAATTTTTTTTTCAATCCAAAGTCATATCCATAGAAACAAATAACAACCTTAATATAAGATTAAAAAAACATACTGAGAGGTTTATACTCTATTAATTATCCAAACACTCGCCAGATATCATATAACTAAGAACGAGATATCAACTCCCGATCTTTGATTTCTTACATCCAAACACATCTTAACGGCAGAGTTGTAGACCAACAATTTTTTTAAAACAAAATATTGAAAATTTGGTTTGATAAGAATGGAAAATGGATCGCTGGCTTGTTAGATGCAGGGTGGGCCGACTGATCGGTTAAAATAGAAAGTCCGGACAACTTTGGATCTCAAAATGTGGTTTTGGACTTCGACAATTGTTGGGCAAAGCATATTTTGGCAATTGTGTGTGTAAATAAATAAATAAGGAGAAATTCTAATTTACATCCCTTTAAAAATAGTATATCATATTTATTTTTAATTATGTTATTTTCTTCTTTAGTTATAATCAATTTTTTTTCTTTACTTATAACTCATAAATTCTTTAATTATGTCTCATGTTGTGTTTAATTATGATATTTTTTCTTTTTTTTTAGTTATGATTCAAAATATTAAAGTTATGTAATTTTTTCTTTTTAGTTATAAGCTATATATGATGTACACCCACCATAGTGTTTCTCATGAATAAATTGTGGACAATAATTTTACAGTAATACTACGAATTCAGATTTAATTACTCAGAAATTATTCATAATTATCATATTATAGTTCAAATTTATATTATATATAAACTCTTATACTATACAAATTTAATCTCTACCACATAACTATCCACCTAAAAAAATCTGGGTGGATAATAATTTTAAGGACATGGACCTATATAAAATTGACCAGAGAAAATTATGTGATCATGCACATGAAATTTCTATACTTCTCTGCCATAAAATGGATACTATTGATCTTACTATGCCTATAAACATGTATTTATATGTCATTAAAGTTATAATAAATGTAAAATTTCAACATCATTTGAATAAAAAAAAATGTCTTGCGAACAAATGTAATTAGAGCGCAAGATATAGATCAGATAGTGTGATCATTATGCTGAATATTTTTATCTACCTAATCTCATTTATGAATTTATAGTGATGAATAACACCATGTAAAATAGTGTGATGATTATGCCCAATTTTTTTTTTTCTCAGGTAACTCCATGGCCCCATATGATTTCCCAAAACAACAATGGTTTTCGTTTGGGATGTGGGTTGATTTTTTAGTTTTTTAATTTTTTGAAAATTTTAATTTGGGGTTAAAAATGTTTGAGATAGACTTTTTGATTTTTGTGAAAGAAAAAATAAAATAATTATTTTTTAAATGTAATATTTTTTAGCCTCTTGTTATAACTATTTTAGTCCCAACCCAACCCAACCCAACCCATCATGCCAAACGGCCACAATGTTCACTGTCTGGTCCTTTTCACTGAACATTTCGCTTAGATGAAGATTTGTTAAATTGTTTTTTGCACAACACATTGAATTGAAAATGGATCACTGGGTTATTTGAGTATGCAGGCTGGGCCATGGTAATGCAGGCTGGGCCATGGTAATGTGCCAGGGAAATGAAGCATAAAAGTTTCAGAAATGTGGAAGATTATCGAAGTATTTGTCCTTTTCATTTATTTACTTTGAAGATTAAGAATGTGAATGAATAATTTTTTTTAAAAAAAATAATGTGCCTAAATATGTTTTAAATGTACACGTTAATAAAATTTATTTAATAATATCAAATTGTATCCTTAATTGAAGTCTTTTTTCTTTTTCTTTTTTAAATGAAGGTGAATACTTAAGTAGCTAGGTAATTTAGAAACTAAAAAAAATCAGTAGAAATTACAAAAAAAAAAATCCCAAAGTTTGACTTTCATAACAAAATGAATTTTTTAATTTTAATTTTACCAATAAAACCCTAATTTTTTACCCTAATACTTAAGTAGATAGGTAATATTAGAAACTAAAAAAAAAATTAGGAGAAATTAAAAAAAAAATTCCCAAAGTTTGAATTTTGTAACAAAATAAATCTTAAATTTTTAATTTTGCTAATGAAACCCTAATTTTTTATTTATTTTTAATCGAAATCATAAGCCTATTTATGTTAAGTAAAATTGGCGGAACAATAATATTTTAGTCATTAAATTCAATATAGGTATATATAAAATGTCTAAAATATTCTTTTAATTAATTTTAATGACTAAAATATTATATTTTATCAATTTTACTTAATGAAAATAGACAGATGATTTACATTGAGAACACTACAATATAAATGATTCAGATTATCGAAAATAAATTTGTGTGAGGCACCATGGACCTCCCAAGTTCTCTCAAATTGAGATATGGCCTTCGGAGAAATTTAACCCTAAAAAAAAAAAAAAAAAATTACAAAAACTATTCCTGGATTTGATTCTTACAACAAAATAAATCATAAATTTTTAATTTTATCAATTTAAATCCTTTTATTTTTTTCCAATATAAATTATTTATTTATTTTCATTTAGTTTAGTCATTAAACTCTGAGGGCAAGTTTAAGAAGTTACAATAACAATTAAAAAAAATTAATAAAAAAAGTGTAAAAGCTAAATAACTACATAAAATAGTCAAAGATTATCTTTTCCCTTTTACTTGTTGCACATTTTGACTTCTGTCATGTTGGTCATCTTAACTTCAGAGAGTGTTTGGCCTTCGTAGGCCCATTTTTGGACCAATTTCAATGATCTAAACCATTCGCTTTTTATGACTCGTTAAGTAGAATTTTTATGTAAAAAATACGATAATTGGATATTGGTATATGTATAAATCTAATTTGTATTACAAAAAATAGATGGTTATTCTTAAAATCGATCTCAAAATGGGCCTACAAAACCCAAACGCTTTTTTAAGTTGAGATGACAACTTTCTCAACTTGAGAGAAATCAAACCCTTGTACAAAAACTTCAAAAATCATCCAAAACATATTGATTTTTTTCCGTTCATATTTTAGTCAAAAAGTTATTAAAATAATCTATTCTCAAACTAAGGTATACATAAAATGTCTAAAATATCACTTTTAGCCAATTTTACTTAATAAAAATAGATAAATAATTTACATTAAAAACAAATTTAAAAAATTATAATTTAAATTAATAAATTTTAATATTTATTTTATTATAAAGGTGAAACCTTCCACGAAAACAAAAAAAAAAAAACATGTTTTCCAAAAAAAAATCAGTCTTCAGAACTTTTGACTGACACGGTTGTGCCTCACAATTGGTTGCCTTCCCTTTCAGCCAATCTCTCAATATCTCCTAATTGTTAGATTTAATTTTTATCAAGTTCTAATAAAATTATTGTTAAAAATAAATTTTTGTGACAATTTTTTATTTATGTCACTAAAAATTAATAATTTGTGATTTTTTTGTGGGACCTCAATTAGGGGATATTGACCAATTGCACCTCTAATGATTTAGTCATTTTTGTTTTTGTTTTAGAAAGTTTTATTTATTTGATTTGATATCATTTGAGTTTAAATGAATATTTTTTCTAATTCATTTTTCAATTTTTTGATTCATTTTTTGGAATGAGAATGGAAAGGTGAGATGTAAAATATTCTTTTCGGGGGTATTGGCAGTTAAAGTATTGGTTGTCGAACGTAGAAATCTACATTTCTGTTAATGTGATTTTTTGGTATTACATTAGAGTATTATTACATTAGACTGGTATGTTTGGAACAAGTACACTAAGGAGTTTTTGTGTTACATTGATTGGAGTATTACGTTTGAAAAAAAATACATTAAGGAATTTTTTTTAAATGTTACGTTATTACGTTTGAGAAAAATATACTAAAGAATTTTTTAGTATGTTATATTGGAGTGTTACGTTCGAAAAAAGTATATTAAGGAGTTTTTGTATTTTACATTGATTAGAGTATTACGTTTGAAAAAAGTATACTGAGAAATTTTTTAATATTATATTGATTGAAGTGTTACGTTTAGGAAAAATACACTAAGCCTCTGTTTGGGAAGTGGGTTGGCTTTTTGACTTTTTGGTTTTTTAGCTATTTTAACCTGAGCTATTTTAGCCTGGTTTGGTAAGGACTTTTTGGCTTTTTGACTTTTTTGGCTTTTTTTGTGAGAGAGGATTGTAATGATTATGGGTTGGATTTGATGTTTTGTTTTTTGTGGCTAAAATAGCCTATTTTGTTTTTTGTGGCTATTTTAGCCAAAAAAGCCTGACTTTTTTCTTCCCAAACGGAGCCTAAGAAATTTTTGTGGAATGTTACGTTGTTACGCATAAGAAAAAAGTACATTAAGAATTTTTTTTAAAATATTATGTTTAGTAATTTTAACATCGTTTATCTTTTAACACATAACACACACATATTTATACTTAGTGTTTTATATAATTCACATTAAAATAAAACTTTGGACTTCATTAAAAAAAAAAAAAAAACAAAGACCAAATAATTAATAAAATTACTATTTAATATTTATTAGTCCTGCACCTTTGCCGGTAAGGGGATCAAGCCACAAAAAAAAAGTATTAAAGTTGATAAGCTTCCCCGATTCCCTTGTCCAGGCCGTCGGATTCAGGCACGAATGATTTTCGCATAATAAATAGAAAAATGAGTTAGACCCCCTTTTGTGGAGGACCCCCACGACCCCCTCACTGATCTATACCACTCATGATGTGTGGGGTCTACTCATGTATATGTGGGGTCCACATCATGAATGGTGTAGATCACAAAGGGGGTTGTGGAGGTCCTCCACAAAGGGGCTCCCTATCATTGCTGTAATAAATATACCAGCAATGATTAAGAGTTCTAAATTCACACTAGTAAGGTGAAAATAAATAAAAAAAAACACAACACCCACTGTGAGAGGACTTACTCTCACATCATTAGTGACACCTCTAATTAGAGGTCTCAAGCTTTATTCTAAATATATAGAGAGAGACCCATTTATCTTATTCTATAAATATTTTATGTATTGACATGTATAAGCCCATAAAGGCCACGAATCACCTATGGCCCATCACTTGAAGCCCAGTGCATAACCCAACTGGTGAGTTCCAAGACAGCTGGAGTCCAACATGGCATAAAGAGCCAATGACATTCAGACACACGGCAAGAGAAGGACGAGCCACATCAGCAGACAAAGATCTGCAAAGTTATTGCCACTGCACATCACCATTAATGCAGCCCATCACAGCATTTATTACGACAACACCTCTCCGCCGGAACAGGACCCCCTTACCCTGAGTAAGGTAAGCTACAGCATAGGCTTTCGGCGAGGAGAGCAGGTCGGAAGGAACAGCGAAATGATTGCCAAAGGATATAAGCGAACGTTGTAGACAAAAAAAAGGTTAAGCATTCTATTTCTAATCTCTCCCCATATACTCTACTTCTCTTCCTAACTTGATCGTCGGAGGGTTCACTGGGAGACTACCCCGTTCCCCGTTGAACTTGTTTGCAGGGTATCCGGTGGGCTCGATCATTTGGGCTTGGGCCTAAGGAGCCTGGACCAGTTCGCCCCATTCACTGGGATAAACTGTATCAACAGTTGGCGCCGTCTGTGGGAAAGCTTTGCTCCTCGCGCCAGTTGTGTTCACTGTCGCCGGAGACCCCGTTCCAACAACCTCTTTCTCCTACCCGTCAAAGTGCATGGTCACGACTAGATCCATGGCCTCTCACAATAATGCTGCCGACCATCAAACCGACCCCCCAATCCAAACAACCCACCACAGTATTTTATCGAGCTTACCAACAGCATTAACCGCATGGCCGAGCAAAACTAGGCCTTGATAAATGCTTTACTCCAAAGAAACCTTCCAATGCCACCTCCACCACCTCCGTGCCCTCCGAAGCAACATCCACCGCTTCTGGGCCACCTACCCTTCCTGGGGTCCCCTCCACTTCTCCCCCCTCAGCCCCCTTGGCAGCACTGGTTTCCTTTACACTTGTCTCCCTCCTCCTCTTCTGGGCAAGCACTTCCTCACTCCGCCTCACCCTCTTCTTCTTCTTCCCCACACCCAACGCCTCCATCTCCTTCAAAGACCTCTCCTTCAAAGGGTCTGTTAAGGGCGGCCGTGGCACAAAATCGCCTAAGTTTTTCTCTCCCAAGGGTTTGGGGCGAGGTCGAATCCTCTCCCTCGCAACCGGTTTTGGTGGTCGGTCGGCCTGGGACTCTTTGAATTTTTGGGCTTTAGCCAGGATGGCCTGTCACGACCCAAACCCGGCCCTATGGGTTTAGCACCGTAACCGGCCAGTAATCCGAGATTACCGAAGGCCTGCAGAACAGTAATACAGTAAAACAGAGTACAGGGCCTAGCGGAAGCCAATACAGTAATTAAACAATGTCCAATGAGCTGTGACAGTCTGTATGCCAAAAAGACTTTTCATACATTTATACATAAACAGTACATAACGGTATACACAACATTTACAATCATTCAGACTAGGGACTCCATCTCTGCATAACAGTACAGTAAACACTCGGTCTATACAGAACAGTAAGACAGTACAGAAGGGGGAATTGTGAAACACCCCTAAGCCTTAACACAATAGGCTCGGAACCTCGCAGTGAGGCACATAGGCTGGCTTGACAAAACTGGAGTCTAACCCACGCTCCTAGCTCCGGTCTGATGGCTGAGCACCTACATATATATATAAACAGTGAGCTAAAGCCCAGTGAATAACATAATGCGTAAAGGGGTTATGAATGAAATGTCCTTACAGTAATGAAATCAGTTCATTAAACAATACTTCAGTCTTTCAGTCAGAACAGTTATTCAGTCATATGTGGTACATCCATTAGCATAGCAGTAAACAGTAGGTCTTAAAGACCAAATAGTAATGATGGCCATCAATCAGTAAACAGTAGTGGTTCCACGAGGGAACCGACAGAGATCTCTGTAACAGTAACAGTGAACAGTAGGTGCTAAGGATGCCACAATACAGTTCAGAATATCGGACATACATTCATTCAATTAACAGTAATCAGTTCAGAAAACAGTACAGTTCAGTTGTTCAGAAGATAATCATTTGAACATATCTTTACACAATTGTTACTCACAGAGTTTGGGCTACGGTATGCTAGAGCGTGTCTCCCCAGTCGCCAACCCTACACAGTTCACAGGTTGAACACACTAAGCTACACAGTTGAGAAATATCATAACTTAATCCCTAATTTGCCTTGGTGTGTTCTACATCGATATCCTCATTAAGATGCCTTAAACTAGGCCTAAGAATGCCTAGGATGGGATGAGGATGCAAAAATACACTTAGAAAACATTTTGCAAAGTTTGCTGAAAATAGGAGACTCGCTCGAGCGAGCCTTTCTTCGCTCGAGCGGGCTTCCAAAATCAAAGGCTTCGATCGAGCGAGGAGTCCTTCGCTCGAGCGGTCTGTCGAAACAGTAAAAATACTGGATGCTGTGATTTTACGCGCGATGGTCGCTCGATGGTCGCTCGAGCGGATCCCTGGACAAAGGTGCTCGCTCGAGCGAGTAATCCTTCGCTCGAGCGAGGAAGCCAAATCTGGAATTTCCAGATTTGCCTCCCAAGCTCAAACCAAGCATTCTACCACTCCAAACTCGACCTCTTGGGCCCAAATTCTGGAAAACATAACTAAATTCAATGTATAACAAGTTTCAAAGCTCAATTTATGAATTCAAGCCCCAAAGGTGAGTCAATCAAAACCATATTCAAACCCATTTTCAAGAATATGAAGAACATGCAAACATGCATGGATTTAAATCATTTCAAAGCTTCAATTTGATGCTCTAAGGAGCCAACTCTTTTCAAAACATGGTGAAATCATGGACTTAACATAATCATGAACATGCAAGAACAACTCAAAGACGCAATTAAGATGATGAATGAGCTACCTTGGGTGTAGAATTAGAAGTGAGGGAGCTCAAAAATGCAATCTCTTCAACAATTCTTCAATCTCCAAACAATTCACAAGATGAAAACCCAATTTCTCTCCATCTCCCTCTCTTGGTCGGTTATAGCAAGGAGAAGGCTGATGAAATTATGTTGTTTAAGTGCAATGAGCTCAACGTGTATAGGTAGTGGGCACTCGGTGGCAAAACGGTAATTACAGCAAACTTTGCAATTAACTCATTTTAATCTAATTTAATCATACCTAATCAATTTTCAGATGAATACACCATAAAATCACATAAATTCTAGGAGTCATAGAACACTAATCAATTTCTAATTCGGCCGCCGATAAGGCCTTCAATTAGCAGTTTAAACATATAAGCATGAACAGATCAAACAAACAGTCAACAGATAAAATGCAATTCAAACAGATGTATTCATTCAATTCAGTTTCAATTTCGGTCAGTCAGTTCAGTACTTTTAATCAGTCCGATTATCAGTCATGATCAATTCAGTTTAACGGTAATCGATGGTTATCGGTAATCAATCAGTCATTAATCGGTAAACAGTATGAGGGTTGTTACAGTCTCCCCTCCTTATAAAGAGTTTAGTCCTCTAAACTCGAGTTACCTTCATTCTGGAAGAAAACAGGATTCAGTGGAAACAGTTCAGGATATCTTTTGGCCATGTCATCTTCCCTTTCCCAAGTGGCATACACGCCACCGTGGTTCTGCCAGTCAACCTTTACTAGCGGGATCTCTTTGTTCCTCAGTTTCTTGATTCGTCTGTTTACAATCTGTATAGGCCGTTCCTCGTAAGTGTAGTCATCACTTAACACTACGTGGGTAGGCTCTATTACATGGGAGGGATCCTGGAGATAATCTCTTAACATCGAAATGTGAAAAACGTTATGCATGTGCTCCATTTCAGGAGGGAGCGCAACTTGATACGCCACCGGATTGATTTTCTCAATAATCTCATACGGTCCGACGTATCTTGGCGCTAACTTGCCTTTGACTCCAAAACGAGTCTGGCCCTTCATTGTTGTCACTTTCACAAAAACGTGATCACCCACTTCATACTCTCTGTCCCGTCTTCTGACATCTGCATAACTTTTCTGACGGCTCTGTGCAGTTTTCAATCTCTGTTGTATCAGTTTCACTTTCTCAGTTGTTTCATAAACAATCTCGGGCCCAAGCAAAGGCCCATCTCCAACTTCTGCCCAGCAAATTGGAGATCTACATTTTCTGCCATACAATGCCTCGAAGGGCGCCATACCAATACTCGAATGGTAGCTATTATTGTAGGCGAATTCAACTAATGGCAGATGACTTTCCCAATCTCGCTGAAAATCAAGGACACACATTCTCAGTAAATCCTCCAGAGTTTGGATGGTCCTTTCTAACTGTCCATCTGTCTGAGGATGATAGACACTACTCAGACTCAGTTCAGTACCCAATGCGATCTGTAGACTTTGCCAAAACCTCGATGTAAACTTCGAATCCCTGTCAGAAACAATAGACACAGGCACTCCATGCAGTCTCACAATTTCATCAATATAGATAACGGCCAATTTGTCCGCATTATAAATCGTCTTGACAGGTAAGAAGTGAGCAGATTTGGTTAGTCTATCAACAATAACCCAAATTGAATCCATACCTTTTCTGGAGCGAGGTAACCCAACGATAAAATCCATCGTGATATGCTCCCATTTCCACTCTGGTATGGGTAGGGGTTGCAATAATCTGACAGGTCGTTGATGTTCAGCTTTGACCTGTTGGCAATAAAGATATTTGGACACAAAGTCAGCAATTTCTTTTTTCATTCCCGGCCACCAGAAATTCTGTTTCAGATCTTGGTACATTTTCGTATTCCCCGGGTGGATAGAAAATCTTGAATTATGGCCTTCATGCAGAACTCTTCCTTTCAGTTCAATATCATTCGGTACGCACAGTCTTTCATGAAATTTCAGTACATTGTTCTCAAATTTGAATCCCGGTCTCGGTTTAGATTCTCTTTCTTCGATGATCTTCTTCAAGAAGTCATCCAGTTGCTGTTTCTCTTTAATTTCTTCAATCAGTGCCGATTGAGCAGAAATAGCAGCTAAGGTTCCACCTTGTTCTCTCAAAACAATTTCAATTTCAGATTTTTCAAGGTCACAAAGCAATTCTTTCTGTCCGGTGAGCAAACATGCTACGTTTCCAATCGATTTCCGGCTCAATGCATCGGCAACGGTATTGGCTTTTCCCGGATGATGCAGAATCTGTAGGTCGTAGTCTTTAATCAGTTCTAGCCATCTCCGTTGTCTCATGTTCAGTTCTTTCTGTGTGAAGAAATATTTTAAACTCTTGTGGTCGATATATACTTCACATGTCACCCCATACAGATAGTGACGCCAAATTTTTAGTGCAAATATTACTGCAGCAAGTTCCAGGTCATGGGTCGGGTAGTTCTTTTCATGCGGTCTCAGTTGACGGGAAGCATAGGCAATTACTCTCCCATTCTGCATTAAAACACATCCCAAACCTTTATGAGAAGCATCACTAAATACAGTATAACCATCCGTACCTGAAGGTAAGGTAAGAACCGGTGCAGTCACCAATCGAGTTTTCAACTCCTGAAAAGCAGATTCTCTTTGGTCAGTCCAGTCAAATGATGTCCCCTTCTGAGTTAACTGAGTCAATGGTAGGGCAATTTTGGAGAAATCTTTGACAAATCTTCTATAATATCCAGCCAATCCCAAAAAGCTTCGGACTTCAGTCACATTTGTTGGTCTAGGCCAGTTCACTACCGCTTCAATTTTCCGCGGATCAACAGAAATTCCATTTTTGCTAACAACATGCCCCAAAAACATAACATGGTCAAGCCAAAATTCACATTTAGACAGTTTAGCATACAGTTTCTGTTCTTTTAAGGTTTGTAGGGCAAGTCTCAGATGATGTTCATGTTCTTCTATACTCTTGGAGTAAATCAATATGTCATCAATAAATACAATAATAAAATTGTCAAGGTATGGTTTAAAGATTCTGTTCATGAGGTCCATAAATGCAGCTGGTGCATTCGTGACTCCAAAAGGCATAACTAAAAATTCATAATGTCCATACCTCGTTCTAAAAGCAGTTTTATCAACGTCTTATGGTTTAACCTTCAGTTGATGATACCCTGATCTGAGATCAATCTTGGAAAACACTTGTGCACCCTGTAACTGATCAAATAAGTCATCAATGCGCGGTAATGGGTATTTATTTTTCACAGTTACCTTGTTCAGTTCACGGTAGTCTATACACAATCTCAATAAGCCATCTTTCTTCTTTATAAACAAAACAGGAGCGCCCCATAGCGAAGTGCTAGGCCTGATGAACTTCTTATCCAACAGTTCCTGCAGTTGCACTTTCAGTTCTTTCAGTTCAGTTGGGGCCATTCTGTAAGGAGCTTTCGATATCGGCGGTGTACCCGGAATCACATCAACGGTAAATTCAATCTCCCTGTCAATCAAATCCCCTGGAAGATCATCTGGAAATACATCTGGGAATTCCCTGACTATAGGAATACAATTCACATCAGTTTTAACACTATCATTAGTAGCCACAGTCAGTACAGAACACAGATATCCTTTACACCCCTTTCTAATTAATTTAACAGCTTTCACTGACGAAATCAAATACGGAGGAGGTATTACTCCACTCCCATTAAACACGAATTCAGGCAAACTAGGTGGACGGAAAACAACTTGTTTGGTCGCACAATCAATAGTGGCATGATATTTTTGTAACCAATCCATCCCCAATATCACATCAAAATGATCAATGTTCAATGGTAGTAAATCAATAAACAGATGCATGTCCCCAACAATGATTTCACATGCAGGGTACATATAAGCACATGTCATGGACCCTCCTACGGGTGATGATACGGCTAGCAGATAGTTCATGGGTTCTAAGGGTCTATTCAATTTCCGTGAGAAAGCATGCGATACATAAGAATGCGTAGACCCCGAATCAATCAATACATATGCATTTTGTGTACAAATAGAGAGGATACCTGACACAACGGTCTCAGTATTTTGCACGTCTCCCGGTACTAGGGCGAATACTCGGCCCTGCCTCATGGGCTCCTTCCCGGTAGCTTTGGGGTTAGGCTTTGGTGCTACAGTTAATGCTGGAACGCTTGGTGCAGCTTTACTACTGGCTTGTGGGGCAGAGGGGCAGTCTTTAACCATGTGACCCACCTTGCCACACCTGTAACAGGCTCCAGATATTCTGTAGCAGACCCCTTTGTGCTTCTTGCCACACTCAGAACAGGATGGTATGAACCTACTCCCTTGACTGGGGCTAGTTGTCGACCCCGTATTCTGTTTCTTGTTGGCCGGGTTGTGCTTGCCTTTCTTGAATTTGAAACCCTGCCTTTTACCATGTCATTCAGTTGTTGGTGTTTCAGATTTCAGTGCTTCAATGTTCGCCTCGGCCATCAATGCCCGGTCGAGAACACCCACAAAAGTCGGTAGTTTCAAAATATTTATCCGGTCAAGTATTGCCACATTAAGGCCACCCTCAAATTTTCTGGCCTTCTTGTAGTCAGTGTCCACCATGTGCAGTGCATATCTGGCAAGTTCAGTAAATTTGGTTTCATATTCCGCAGCGGACATTGTGCCCTGCTTCAGCTGTTCAAATTCAGTCACTTTTCTATCCCTCACACACTGAGGGAAATACTTTTCAAAGAAGGACTCCTTGAACTGAGCCCAAGTCATAACAGTATTTGTATCGCGGATCAACATCCACCACCTTCTAGCTTCTTCTTGTAAGGTGAAGGTAGCTAAGAGTACCTTATGCGCTTCTGAGCACGGAAACACTTCAAATAGTTTCTCTGTTTCCAGAACCCAAGCTTCAGCTTTTAACGGTTCGAGGCCTCCCTGAAAGGATGGCGGTTTCATTTTGCTGAACTTCTGGGTCAGAGCAATAATATCCCCATCATTCACATTCACATTAGGCTCCGGCTGTACCGGAGGAGGAGGAGGTGGGGGCTGTTGGTTCTGTTGTTGTTCAAGTCTAGCAGTTATCAGTTCCATCATTCTTTCCATTCTTGCCTCAGTAGATGAGGATTCAGGTTCATTTGCAGTATTTGCGTTATCCATTTTCACTATAAGCAGTTATAACAGTTTTAAACATAAGCAGTCATTTGTTTAGCAGTTTAACACGTTAGCATGTATTCAGTCCGTCATATCACACACTTATCATGCTCATGAGATGCCCTAATTACGTTTCTAGGACACCCTATAGCTCATCTGGACACGTGTGTGCGGTATTACTCGTGGTTAAGTATCGCTCTGATACCACTCTGTCACGATCCAAACCCGGCCCTATGGGTTTAGCACCGTAACCGGCCAGTAATCCGAAATTACCGAAGGCCTGCAAAACAGTAATACAGTAAAACAGAGTACAGGGCCTGGCGGAAGCCAATACAGTAATTAAACAATGTCCAATGAGCTGTGACAGTCTGTATGCCAAAAAGACTTTTCATACATTTATACATAAACAGTACAGAACGGTATACACAACATTTACAATCATTCAGACTAGGGACTCCATCCCTGCATAACAGTACAGTAAACATTCGGTCTATACAGAACAGTAAGACAGTACAGAAGGGGGAATTGTGAAACACCCCTAAGCCTTAACACAATAGGCTCGGAACCTCACAGTGAGGCACATAGGCTGGCTTGACAAAACTGGAGTCTAACCCACGCTCCTAGCTCCGGTCTGATGGCTGAGCACCTACATATATATATAAACAGTGAGCTAAAGCCCAGTGAATAACATAATGCGTAAAGGGGTTATGAATGAAATGTCCTTACAGTAATGAAATCAGTTCATTAAACAATACTTCAGTCTTTCAGTCAGAACAGTTATTCAGTCATATGTGGTACATCCATTAGCATAGCAGTAAACAGTAGGTCTTAAAGACCAAATAGTAATGATGGCCATCAATCAGTAAACAGTAGTGGTTCCACGAGGGAACCGACAGAGATCTCTGTAACAGTAACAGTGAACAGTAGGTGCTAAGGATGCCACAATACAGTTCAGAATATCGGACATACATTCATTCAATTAACAGTAATCAGTTCAGAAAACAGTACAGTTCAGTTGTTCAGAAGATAATCATTTGAACATATCTTTACACAATTGTTACTCACAGAGTTTGGGCTACGGTATGCTAGAGCGTGTCTCCCCAGTCGCCAACCCTACACAGTTCACAGGTTGAACACACTAAGCTACACAGTTGGGAAATATCATAACTTAATCCCTAATTTGCCTTAGTGTGTTCTACATCGATATCCTCATTAAGATGCCTTAAACTAGGCCTAAGAATGCCTAGGATGGGATGAGGATGCAAAAATACACTTAGAAAACATTTTGCAAAGTTTGCTGAAAATAGGAGACTCGCTCGAGCGAGCCTTTCTTCGCTCGAGCGGGCTTCCAAAATCAAAGGCTTCGATCGAGCGAGGAGTCCTTCGCTCGAGCGGTCTGTCGAAACAGTAAAAATACTGGATGCTGTGATTTTACGCTCGATGGTCGCTCGAGCGGATCCCTGGACAAAGGTGCTCGCTCGAGCGAGTAATCCTTCGCTCGAGCGAGGAAGCCAAATCTGGAATTTCCAGATTTGCCTCCCAAGCTCAAACCAAGCATTCTACCACTCCAAACTCGACCTCTTGGGCCCAAATTCTGGAAAACATAACTAAATTCAATGTATAACAAGTTTCAAAGCTCAATTTATGAATTCAAGCCCCAAAGGTGAGTCAATCAAAACCATATTCAAACCCATTTTCAAGAATATGAAGAACATGCAAACATGCATGGATTTAAATCATTTCAAAGCTTCAATTTGATGCTCTAAGGAGCCAACTCTTTTCAAAACATGGTGAAATCATGGACTTAACATAATCATGAACATGCAAGAACAACTCAAAGACGCAATTAAGATGATGAATGAGCTACCTTGGGTGTAGAATTAGAAGTGAGGGAGCTCAAAAATGCAATCTCTTCAACAATTCTTCAATCTCCAAACAATTCACAAGATGAAAACCCAATTTCTCTCCCTCTCCCTCTCTTGGTCGGTTATAGCAAGGAGAAGGCTGATGAAATTATGTTGTTTAAGTGCAATGAGCTCAACGTGTATAGGTAGTGGGCACTCGGTGGCAAAATGGTAATTACGGCAAACTTTGCAATTAACTCATTTTAATCTAATTTAATCATACCTAATCAATTTTCAGATGAATACACCATAAAATCACATAAATTCTAGGAGTCATAGAACACTAATCAATTTCTAATTCGGCCGCCGATAAGGCCTTCAATTAGCAGTTTAAACATATAAGCATGAACAGATCAAACAAACAGTCAACAGATAAAATGCAATTCAAACAGATGTATTCATTCAATTCAGTTTCAATTTCGGTCAGTCAGTTCAGTACTTTTAATCAGTCCGATTATCAGTCATGATCAATTCAGTTTAACGGTAATCGATGGTTATCGGTAATCAATCAGTCATTAATCGGTAAACAGTATGAGGGTTGTTACATGGCCTGATCCTCCGCCTCCTGAGCCCTTCTCCTCGCCTCCAACTCTGCTCGGTCGAGGTCCCCACTACTTGGCCTTGGACCCAACCCTACCTCAAACAACGCAGACGGCTGAACGAGCTCGTCCCATTTGGCCCCTTCTTTCTCTCTCCACTCCTTCACCCTCTTCACCCTCCCCTCCGCGGCAGCTCCCAGTTTCGGCTCCACAGACCTGATGGGTACTTTCCAAATGGTGCGCACTCCAAGCCCCCCATTGGCAGACACGGTCGGCCCTCCTCGTGGTCAGCCCTCCCACTCGGCCAAACGCCGCGGTCGGCCCTCCCGCTCGGCCAACCACCGCGGTCGGCCCCCCCCGCCCCTTCGCGGTCGGCCCTCCTTGGTGTCGACCATCCCGCTCGGCCAACCTCGCGGTCGACCCTCTCTGTGATCGGCTCTTCCACTCGGTCGCCCTGCGCAGTCGAACCACCTCATAGTCGATTCACCCCCCTCGATCACCCCTTCCGGTCGACCTCCATCCTGCCAATCCCTAACACACTCATCTACGTCACTAATATTCCCTTCGTTGGACTAAAGTTGCACTCGGGAATGGGGGACTACTGACATGTATAAGCCCATAAAGGCCACGAATCACCTATGGCCCATCACTTGAAGCCCAGTGCATAACCCAGCTGGTGAGGTCCAGGACAGCTGGAGTCCAACATGGCATAAAGAGCCAATGGCATTCAGACACACGGCAAGAGAAGGATGAGCCACATCAGCAGACAAAGATCTGCAAAGTTATTGCCACTGCACATCACCATTAATGCAGCCCATCACAACATTTATTACGACAACACCTCTCCGCCGGAACAGGACCCCCTTACCCTGAGCAAGGTAAGCTACAACATAGGCTTTCGGCGAGGAGAGCAGGTCGGAAGGGACAGCGAAATGATTGCCCAAGGATATAAGCGAACGTTGTAAACAAGAAAAATGTTAAGCATTCTATCTCTAATCTCTCCCCATATACTCTACTTCTCTTCCTAACTTGATCGTCGGAGGGTTCACTGGGGGACTACCCCGTTCCCCGTTGAACTTGTTTGCAGGGTATCCGGTGGGCTCGATCATTTGGGCTTGGGCTTGAGGAGCCTGGACCAGTTCGCCCCATTCACTGGGATAAATTGTATCAACATGTATATATATATGTATATATATTATATAAAGAAAAATGAATTTTTAATGAGAACGCTTATGAGAGTTTCAAAATCTCATTTCACGATTGTTAATTTTTGTAATTTTAAAAATATTTAAAATAATTTTATTGGCTAACAAAGTAATTATAGATTAAAAAAAACAAAAACAAAAAACCACTTAAAATTTGGAGTTTTTTTTTAAGGTCCCTGGTATTATGATTTTATAACATAAAGAACACTCAATATTTTTATAATGTCTAAGGTCCCTCAACATCAATCCAGAGAAAATTCGATCCAGAAAAAATTCAACCAGAGAAAATTTAATCCAGAGAAATTCTCAGGTCCAAACCAGAGAAAATTCAATTCAGAGAAATTCAATTTTGTCTAAAATTTACCTCTCATTATAGCCAAAATGAGGTGTACAGTTCTAGATACCACATTCCTTGGTGGAGAGTGATGGTTCCCAAGGGTTCTGATGAAGTAATGAATGAAAGCAAAAGGAGTGACTGAACTCATTCTCCACTCCAATGCATTCAATACCAAAAGCTCCATTCTCTGAATAACTTTGCTCTCAAAGTTGCATTCCAATTGAAACTCTGAGGGTGATGGTACTCTATATTCCTCCATCTTCGTTGCCAAAGACAAGTACGCCACTGATAACAATTGCATCACCCACCACTTGTCACTCTGCTTTTAATTATAATAACCAACAATCAGCCAAAAAATTTTAAAATTCATAATCAAAATTGAAATTGAAATCAAACTTACATCAATAGCTCACCTCGAAAGAAACCGGTCAAAATGAACCCAGAGAAAATTCAAATTTCTTTGGTCCATTACTCTCTTCACCAGTGCACCATTACTCTGTTTGTTGCTGCTGTGACCGGAATTATGAGCAGCCTCATGACATTTGGATTCTTCTTCTAACTCAGACATTTGGGTTCTTCTCCTAGAGAAATTTACTCAAACTCAGAGAAAATCGCCCTCCAACCTAGAGAAATTCACTAAAATCCAGAGAAAACTAGAGAATTTCTCTGGTTTCAACCCAGAGAAAATTCAGTTCAAATGATCATATGAAGAGCCACTATCTAATGCTTTTCTTCATCACTCAACTTACTGATTTCAGTGTTTGGGCCAAAGATCTCTTCAATTATGTTCCCAGTTGACACAAAATCAAAATCTTCAAATGGACTCATTGGGTACCTGGCTTCCCAGAGTTTAGCATCACATGGTTCCATCAAAAAACCGGGGTTCAACCTGTCACTCGACCCATCATCAATCCTGAAAAAACTCAGACTCACCAATACACAGGTCGCGGAAGTGCAGATAGAGAATCCGTACCCAATAGAGCTTAGCACCATGCACATGAGTGCGAGGCCGTAAACACGCCGTCGGCCCATACAATCGCCGAGGTATCCGAAGATTAGCTGACCGATGACGGTCCCTAAGAGTGCGATGGCGACCATGACGGAGGTGATGACGATGGGAACTGAGTTACGGCGAGAACGGCGGCAATCGATCCGAAATTAGCTGACCGATGACACATCTCATCTTCGACCAATCGATCCACAATGTTTAGTTGGGAGAGAGAACCTGGAAGTTGAAGCTGGGAAGAGGAGGGAGGTCGTTGAGGAAATCGGAGGGTTTCTTGGAGCTGCGACGCATCTCATCTTCGACCAATCGATCCACCTCTTCTTTGACTTCAGCCATATTTCTCTGATACATGTTTAGGGACCTTAGACATCAAAAAATAATTTTGTGGATCTCTTCCAGTACGAAAAGTATGAGAGGGACCCTAGACTAATTTTCCCTTAAAATTTTGAGTTACAAGTTCCTAAAACCTCTCCCTTTAATATTTCTCTCTTTCCTAAATCTCATCTCATAACAAAGTAACTATACATTAAAAAAAAAAAAAACACAAATCTCATCTCATAAATTATATATATATATATATATTTAAATAAATTATAGATTGAAAAGAACGTAAAACCATAATTGCTAATTTTTTTAATTTTAAAAATAGTACTATTGGCTAACAAAGTAATTATAGATAAAAATAATAATAATAATAAAAAGTAAAATTGCTAATTTTTGTAATTTTAAAAATATTAAAAAATAATACTATTGGCTAACAAAGTAACTATAGATTTAAAAATAATAATTGAATTACAAGTTACTAAAATCTCTCTCCTAATATTTATCTATTTCCTAAATCTCATAATCTATCAATCTATGCTATATATTATACCAAAGTGACTTTTCATCTTAGAGGCCATAAGTGTTTCAAAACCTTAAATCTAATGTTTTGAATTTTTGATTTTTATAAAACAAAAATTAAAACATCTATTGGCTATTCTAAAGACATACACATTAACCTTCAAAATTATTTAATACAAATATATTGCCGGAAATAAATAAATAAATAAATAAAGAAAAAAACACACAATTCTCAACCCCCTTTTCCTCTCAAAATAAATCAAGCCTTTATTTAAAAAGAATATAAATTTCATACAATCTTTTCTCTCCTAAAATAAATATAATGAAAAAGAAACTTTCTCACCTCCTATAAAATGTATACTATTAATATCTTTCACAATTGGTCTGATCTATATAAACCTAAAATTAACCCTAACATAAAATAAAAATTAAACTTTATTTATAGAATCTCTTTATATTCCATAATTAAACGCAATTTTATTCCCAAATAAATTTAAGCATATCTATGCTATATATAATTTTTTTTTAAAATCTCATAATTAATTATTTTTTATAATGATTCCATGATTTATAATTTTGAAAATGAAAAATGAAAAAAATTATTCTTGTGCACTCTTTCTCTAACCAATTCTTTATTGGAAGCTTTTTTGATAAATTTATTTTCTAAGAGCTTTATTCCATCCAACCCATATTCTTTTTGACTATTCCATTAGGTCCAATTTGAGATAAGAAGACCAAAATACCATTTTCATCTACTTATATTCTATTTAATTCACATTATTTTCTTATATTTCAATAAGTCCTATGGGTGACATAATTACTAAAATACCCCTAATGTGAATGTTCACACCGTCAATGTGAATGTTCATATCGTCAATGTGTAGGCGCCCGGCCCATGTCGATCCTCGTGGGTGTCCGGAAAAATTCGAGTCAGGCCGGGCTGGGCCGATCCACATGCCAAAAAAATAGGCCCAGCCCGACCCGTTAATAATGTGAATATTCACATTGACAAGTTAACATTCACATTGATAGGAGTGTAAAATTGGCCCGCGGCCCGGGGCGGGCCCGGGCCGGCCCGTTCATAATGTGAATATTCACGTTAACATATTAACATTCACATTGATAGAAGTGTAAAATTAGCCCGCGGCCTGTGGCCGGCCCAAAACCCGCCCGCGGCTCATGGGCTGCCCTGGGCAGGCTCGGCCCGACCCGTTGATAATGTGAATATTCACATTGACATGTTAACATTCACATTGATAAGAGTATAAAATTAGCCCGCGCCCCGTGGCTGCCCGAAACCAGCCCACGGCCCGTGGGCGGCCAGGGGCGGGCCCAGCCCGGCCTGTTGACAATGTGAATATTCACATTGACATGTTAACATTCACATTGATAAGAGTGTAAAATTGACTCGCGTCCCATGAGCGGCTCGAAGCCCGTGGGCGGCTCGGGGCGAGCCCGGCCCGGCCTGTTGACAATGTGAATATTCACATTGACATATTAACATTCACATTGATAGGAGTGTAAAATTGGCCCGTGGCCCGTGGGCGACCCGAAGCCCGCCCGCTGCCCAGGACGGGCCCGGCCCGGCCCGTTGACAATGTGAATATTCACATTGACATATTAACATTAACATTGATAACAGTGTAAAATTGGCCCGTGACCCGTGGGCAGCCCAAAGCCCGGCCCGTTGACAACGTGAATATTTACATTGACATGTTAACATTCACATTGATAAGAGTATAACATTAACCCGTGCCCCGTGGCTGCCCGAAACCCGCCCACGGCCCGTGGGCGGCCCGAGGCGGGCCCGGCCCGGCCTGTTGACAATGTGAATATTCACATTGACATGTTAACATTCACATTGATAAGAGTGTAAAATTGACTCGCGTCGCATTGGTGGCCCGGGTTTGGGTTCGAGCCTACACCGGGCCGCGGGCGAGCTTCGGGCAGCGGACAAATTTTACACTCCTATCAATGTTAATGTTAACATGTCAATGTAAATATTCACATTGTCACGGGTCGGGCCAAGCCTGCCTCGGGCTACGATCTGGCTTCGGACTGCCCACGGGCTGCGGGCCAATTTTACACTCCTATCAATGTGAATGTTAACACGTCAATGTGAATATTCACATTGCCAACGGGCCGGGCTTGTCCCGGCCCGAGGTCGGGCTTTGGGCTGCCCACGGGTCACGGGCCAATTTTACACTCTTATCAATGTGAATGTTAACATGTCAATGTGAATATTCACATTGTCAACGGGTCGAGCCGGGCCGGCCCGCCCCGGGCCGCGGGCAAGCTTTTGGCCGCCCATGGGCCGCAGGCCAATTTTATACTCTTATCAATGTGAGTGTTAACATGTCAATGTGAATATTCACATTGTCAACGGGCCGGACCGGGCCCGCCCCGGGCCGCCCATGGCCGCGGGCGGGTTTCGCGCCGCCACGAGCCGTGGGCCAATTTTATACTCCTATTAATGTGAATGTTAACATGTCAATGTGAATATTCACATTGTCAACGGACTAGGCTGGGTCGGGCCCGCCCTGGGCTGCTGGCCAATTTTATACTCTTATCAATGTGAATATTAACATGTCAATGTGAATATTCACATTGTCAACAGGGCGGGCCAGGCCCGCCCCGGGCCAGGCCCGCCCCGGGCCGCCCACGGGCCGTGGGCGGGTTTCGGGCAGCCACGAGGCGCGGGCTAATTTTACACTCCTATCAATGTGAATGTTAACATGTCAATGTGAATATTCACATTGTCAACGGGCCGGGCCGGGCCCTTCCCGGCAGCGGGCGGGCTTTTGGCCGCCCATGGACCGCGAGCCAATTTTATACTCTTATCAATGTGAATGTTAGCATGTCAATGTGAATATTCACATTGTCAATGGGCCGAACCGGGCCCGCCCCGGGCCGCCCATGGACCGCGAGCGGGTTTCGCGCCGCCACAGGACGCGAGCCAATTTTACACTCCTATTAATGTGAATGTTAATATGTCAATGTGAATATTCACATTGTCAACGGGCCGGGCCCGCCCCGGCTCGCGGGCGGGTTTCGGACCGCCCACGGGCCAATTTTACATTCTTACCAATGTGAATTTTAAAATATGAATGTTGACATCATTAAATTGTTAATCGTTCAAAAAATATTTATAAAGGTATCAAAATTGAATATAAGGGTATAAGTGTCCAAGAAAATAGTGTAAATCAAGAAAATAGACTTTATGGAATAAAACTATACATACATGGGACTAAATGGGTTAAAAAATTCCTTCATGGACTTCTTGAGTTAAAACACTTCTAAATTGGACTTATCAATAAAAATCTCTTCTTTATTCTATCCAAAAATCCTAGCCATTATACATTATGCCTTTTCCAAGCTATTCATGTCTTTCTTACCCTCTAAATATTATATTCATAGAACAATGAAAGTCATTGTTTTTTAACTTTCTTTTGTGAGACAATTTGGAGGTTAGTTTATATCTAATATATTGTATCATTTAAACAGACTCTTTTATCCTTTAGGTATATCATTTTTTCTTTTTCTTTTTTATCTATGACCATTTTTTTCTTTTTGTATTTCATATTTTGTGTGTCATTTCTCCCTCCTCTTTACCAATCATTATTTGTTTTTTGTTAAAACTATTTTTTGTTGGTTAATATTATTTTACTAGAATTTTTATACTAAAATGGCGTGGTAAGATCATTTGTATAATAAAAAAATTTGTCACTCATTATAAAGTGATAAATAAAAATTCAAACAAAATTTTTATTATTAAGTTTTTTGCATTGATTTTATGTTTGTATATCATTTTTTTTCTTAAATTTACTTTTAATATTTTTTTTGATATCATGATATGTATTAATTAACAGTTGGTGCAGAGTATTACTTCAAAAGAATATAATAGTTTTTCAAAGCTATAAAAAGAAAATATTAATTTTAATCATTTTTTTCAAAACTATTAAAGGTGTTAGTCAATTATTTATCTTTAATAAGTACAGTTCCTCTCTTCTTTTATGGTACTTCTCTATCTACTCCGCTGTGAGTTCATATGTTTTTAGAAAGAAATCATATGTAATTAAAAAATTTTGAATCTTTTTATATAGGAAATTAAAAAATAAAATTTAAAATTTAAAACATAGCTATACAAAATCATATCCTTTTAATATAGCTATTTATATTATTTTATAAATAAAAATGTTGTACAATAATTGAAGTTCAAAGTCCTAATCTATTTTTTTTTAAAATTTAAAATTGTTAAAATGCATATGTTGCAATGTCATTAATTTCATCCTATTATAAGTTTTATTTTAAATCTTATAAGATTTGTTCAATGACTAATATTCAATTTTTGTAAAAAAAATTCCAATATCTTCCTTCCAAAAGTTAATACAGCAACTGTACAAAATCATATTTTAAAACTCAAAATTATTAATATTTTTATTTATTTTTGTTTTTTATTTAAATAAACATGTTAAAGTATAAATAGATATCTAAATAAAATTATACTTATTAATAAATATGGCATTAGTTTTAATTGTAATCACATCTTTTTAAAGTCCATTCATTTTTTAACTTTTTTTAAATATTTTAAATTATATGTTACGATAATTCTTTCTTACTCATTGAATTTTTAAAATTTTTTTAATTATTTCATTTTCAAAAACCAATGTAACAATTTTTTTAAATTCATATATTTTTATTCTAAAATAGTGAAATATTATAACTATGTCATTTTTTTATAACAAAGCATAATTTTAATTATTAATTGTCAATACAACAATTTTAATATATCTATACTATATATTATAGTAAAAGAACATTTGAAACAAAATTCTTAAACTTCTATATAAAATTTTATTTATGAGAGACAAAATACAAAAAATTAAATATAATTATTATATTTTTAATAAATAATACATTGTTTTATCCCGTGGGTGACATGTAATTAAATAGTTGAAATAGAAAATCAAGTCTAGGTTTCCAATCCAGTAAGTGGAGAAAATCTGGACGTGTCAATGAATTCATCATATATTAAAATGCTAAATAAGCATTAAAATGAAGGTTACAATCACTACCCATCTACAAAATACAACAAACGAACGTCAATTCCCATGCTTTTTCTATTCTTTTCTTTTCTTTCTTCACCCTAAACCCCAATTTAAGAAATTAAATGAACAAAAAAAAAAAATGCCCACATTTCGGCATCAAAAAATTCCCCCTTAGCAAGCTCTTATTCTGTCAACACATTTACAAGCGCCAAAACCCATCTCCCCAGATGAAAAGAATCGCCGCAAGAGCTACAAATTTTACATTTTACCTGTTTTCCCCCATCCTTGTCATTACTTTTTACAAAATCAAAACCAGTCTTTAAATCCCCATCCAATTGATCTTTAGTTTCTTCATCGGTGGTGAATTTTTTTTCAAAGGCGACAAGTCTCTGAATGCTGTTGTTTGAGCTGTTGCTTGGCTTCTTGTTGGGACCAGTAAGCATGGGCAGTTAGGACCCGATCCAAGAGCTCTTGGGGCACCGGCTCACCCCTCCTTTGCTGTGGGGATATTCTTGCCGTGTGCACCAGTGTTTTCCATTTGTCCTGCACAACCCCATGTCATGTGACCACGCTTTTAATTAAAACAAAGCACACTTCTAATTCAAACGAAGTACATGTAATAAATATCAGATTAGCAACAAAGTACAAACTCATATATTTGCTTTCCAACCCAAGGCACTAAGAGCCACTAAAAGATTCATATGTATATTTTAGGAAATAAAAGGAAAAAAAGTGGGCAATCCGTCATTTGGTAGGAAGGAACTAGGAAAATACAACTGTCAAAGTGAAATCGTGTAAAACTAGAATTCCAAAGATTCCTTAGAATAGTTGTTATCGTATAAGATAAAGATATAAAGACCTAATCATTTGCCAATAACTCAAGCAACTGTTGTCTAGAACCATTTAAACTGCCAGCCCTTTTAGGTCAAATCTGTCCACTAGACTATTTTTAAATGTAAAAGAAAGAAAGACCTTAACATTTGAAGGGAATAAAATTGAAAGTAATGACTAGTCTTGTTAAAGTAAAAGTCAGCAATAAAAATGCAAGGTGGAAAATCACTTCCTTACCTTGAGATCCACATAAGTTCGATGTTTTGCATTATCAAAAGCTCGCAGTTTAACCTCACGCCATCTGCAGAACAAACAAACGAACTATGGGTAAGAGAAAAAAAGAACAAATGAGTTCAAAACAATCAGGTACAAGCTCACAAAAAGAGAGAATAAAAGCCCGCATGTTGAGACTTGTCTGTTTAACAAATGAGGGTTAGGTTTCGCCTAACATACCTTCCTGTTCCAAGCTTCTCAACAGCTTGAACCAGTGCTTCCACTTCATAAACAGAGAACGGTCGACGAATTCGACGCTGCACAGCATCAGATCGCTTGGATTTCCTCATGGGAACCACAGCCAGTGCCTCGACATTCATTGCTGGGACAGCAACCAATGCTCTAGAATGTGTTGGGCTTTTGGCTATTGACATGTCAGGAGGAGAGGGTGCCGAATCATGATCGCTTTCAATAAAGTTTCCCAAACTTGACAATGGAGGATCTGGTAAGGCATCAGCAGTTCTCTGTTGAACAACGTTATGTACTACACTAGGTGCAGGTGGGTACCTGATGACATAGCATTACATCTTATCAGCTCAGAAACAACTGACCTAACAAAAAAAAGTACGTGGTGCAGGAAGAACCCGAGACCTTGGATTCCAATTAAAATTTAAAACTACCCTTTAAAGCTCTGTACACTCAGGTTACCACATATCGTAAATCAAAGTGGGGGAAAAAATGAAAAAGGTGGCAGATCCACGAAGCAAAAAGATTAATGATCTAAATTACGTATAACACCAACATGGAAACAACTAAAAAGCTATGAGCTAACATTAAACTGAAGTCATGGTACATCTAAATTACCTTATTAGAGGCTGAGGTGTGTCACAAGCAAGTAGAAAGGGACGATCTTCATGACACAGAGATTGGGGAGCTTGCAAAGGGTTAGGCTCCAAGGAAAAACCTAAAGCATCAAGCTTATTATTGTGAGATATTCCAGTCTGCAGTAGAGTTTTGTTATCATCTCTAATCTTCTTCCCCTGAAGAAGTACACCAACTCGTAGTCCACCCCCGAGTATAGCAGTCACTGCGTCCATAACTGTTCTCTGCAGAAGAACAAAGACGGAGTTCAGCGTGCTAAAAGCAGAATTCACTACGATGTTTGGGTTGAGGTAAAGAGAAGATATTTAAATCAAAATTAATGTTCATATATGGCATACCTTCAGTGAACCAACGGTTGCAGATTCTGGAATCTCAATAACAAGTTCTGGAACCTTGAAAGACTTGATCCTAAGCTTCACTGAATAAAAGGAAAGATATCTTCATGTAAGAACCTCTTCGAATGATAGACACCAATCAAGTCAAAAGTGTAAATATGAATCACACCATCAAAGGCTCTCATACCATGGGAATCCCTCGATTGGAAGGATGTGCGTTGACCTGCTACACAAGCCGCTATCCCAGAGGCTGCATGAGGAGTTAGGAATATTAACATAATATACTATATCCCGGGGGAAAAATTAAAGAAAGAAGAGAAAAGAAAGGGATGGAAATAAACCTCCACGTGGTGTTGCACTTGAACCAGAAGCATCACAACTAAACCCCTTCCTGGGTGAACTAGATATTCCCTCACTACTAATTCCTTCAAAATTTGATACCGAGCTACGGTCATAAAGTCTCCTCTTTTTGAAAGGATAATCCCTTTGAGACCTTCGGCGTTTGTAACAAATCTTCCTATTATGGTAGACAGGCTTTATTTCTGAATCTGGAGACATAATCATAATGTTCAACTAAAAAAGAGTCATAAAAATTAAAATCATGATGTATCCAGTTAAATTGAGAGGGAAACTAATACAATTAAATAATAAGCAATTACATACCAGCATTAAAATGTTCCTCATCCTTCAGTTTTGGAGTTACTTTCCAATATTTGGATGAGAAAAACTTCCTTATTCTTCGGTTGCCAATACATAGTGGTGACCTGAAGGTCTTTGTTGTGGTGCTAGGTTCAGAGCACCCGGAAGAGTTTTCGTCATCATCTCTAATAACTAACTTTACATCATCCCGACATGCAGGGAAAGACCTACTAGGAATTTGATCAATGCATGAAGGTAACTTCACCCTATTGTTTACACTAACTAAAATAGGAGGCTTCCTATCCCTAACTGCCAGATCATCCGAACTGCAGATATCAGCCTTGGTAACATTTATTGCATTTCCAGTCTTTGGTGACTCTATTTTTATCTGTTTCTTATTTTCATTCCCTACTGTAAAATCACAAGACTCCTGGTACCCAGAGGAAGCTACTTCTAATTTGCTGGCAGAGCTTCCAAGTTGAATCTTGCTTTTTGACTTCTCAGCAGAACCAACCTTCTCCGAGCAATCAGAAGTTGTTATTACAGAGGCAAGTCCCCAACAATCATCAATATGAGCATGTGAAAATTCCTTTAAACTATGACGTAGAGCAGGAGCATGAGAAGCAAGCTCTGAAAAAGAAAAGCTCCTATCACAGCTTCCTCGATCACAAGGTTCAGCCTTTGAAGGATTATCTTCATCCTTCTGCTCTTTCTTGAATGAATCTTTCACAATTGTGCACAGTTCTTTTCCAGTTAATGCATTACCAGAACTAGGAGAATTTTCTCCCTCCAACAATAACTTGCCAGCTACAGTAGCCAATAAGTCAAATGCGCACATTTGATTGTCATCAACATTCTTCCTAAATGGGACCCTCCTCTAAAACAAGAGAACGAATTAAAATTAGAGGTCAAAAAGTAGAGCAGAAGAGGAAAAAATTAAAAGGGTTAATGGGCTATAATGGAAGTTATATTTACCCTAGCTGATCTGGTAGCTCGAGGTGTGGGAGGCACCTGATAACCATTAAATCCATAGTCTAGTCTCTTCTGCAACACCATATCTCAGAGATCATGCCAGAAACTCAGCAAATGCAAAACACAAGCATTACCAAATATCTTTCACGGTCCAAAAGAAGCCTGGACAAATGAACACCTGCCAATCACCTAAGCTCAGGCACTGCAAGAATTAGAAGAGATCCTGTCGACAAACAAAGATTACCAGTGAGGGTAATGATAGGGAAAGGGGAAGATTAAAATTAACTGGGGTCACGATAATGAGAAAAGATATGGTAGAATAGTATATTAGGATAATAGACCAAGTAAAATGGCAAGACAGTATTCATGGAAAGGCTTTATTGAATTGAGTATAATAACATACTCTATTTATTCATAACAAACAAAAGAACAATAAAGCAATTTCATAAACCACAAAATATATATATACACATATATGATTCAAAGCCCTTACATTCAAGTCAAAACAAAAAGGGAAAAATAAGTGTATACTCTATCAGATTGAAGTGCAAAGGAACACAGATTGAAATCAACCAAAGGGAAAAAAAAAAAGGCAGAATTTAAAATGGCAAAATCCTGCAAGATACTCAAGTTCATGGAGAAAACAGAAAAAGTAACACAGCAACATTCACAATGTTCCCCACAAGCCCCACATCCCAGTACAAAAACAAATCAAAACTTAGGTAATCATATCCTTGCTATAATTTTCAGATTGCAGGAATTATTCGAAACTAATATTTTACCATTAAGATATCAAAATCCATTAATCAAATATTCCCAATGCCCTGATTGAAGAAGTTATTATGGTCAAAGAGAACAACACCTTGTAAAGTTATACAGCCATTTCAACGGCAAACCATCAAAGAGATGAACAGAAGAAAAAGTCGGAGTCTAAAGACCATTTAAAGCATAAAAACCCATATTCAATTCCAATAAAAGAAAACCTTGGAGTTTTATAAATGTCTATTCCACCTGTGAGGCATCATAAAATTCATCTTTTCCTTTTCTGTTCTAAACAGTAAAAAAAAATCAAAAAATTTAAAAAAAAAAGGAAATTGTACAACAGGTCCACAATTCCAATTGCTACTTGCAGAGATACACTTCGAAACAGTTATAAGCTTTAATAGCCGTTCTAATCACAAAAAGTCAAAAGGTTAATCTTTTCTTTTGTTTTGGCAACAATCAAACAGAACATAAACAGATTTGGAGAAACATAACTGGAAAATTGTCAAACTTTTCATTAATTCAAATGGCTATGTTTGCAAAAAGACACGGTCCCACCAGATCCGCATGATCTAACCAAATAGAAAAAGCAATCAGCACCAAATGTTTAAAAAACAAACATCACTTATCAGCTAAAGTGATAACCATAACAATAAACCATGATGATAATTGATGGCACATTCAAGGAAAACTTGCACCTTTGTGTGATTCAGCTCATGAAGGGAAACAAAAATTTCAGACCAACAGAATTCTCAAAATCTGTTTTCTACAGTCCTAAATCTCAGCCCACAATATAATGAAAGAGTCGAAAAAATTCTGGCGCAAGAAAAAGGGAGGGAAAACATATATATAGAAAAACCCACACAAAACCCTGATAGAAGGGACCAAAACAATAATGTCGAAACAACACAGGTAATCATTTCAGACATCCTGCAAATGATATACTCTTTATGTATATAAGAGATCTAAAACCCCAGAAGCAGATCAACACGGAAAAACCTGGGACAGTTCAGATGATTTCGGAGGGTAAGGAAAAGAAAAGAAAAGAATGAATCTCAGTCATCTCTCTGCTTTTCAGGAAAAAAAAATCAAAAATTTGGATAGTGGTTCTGAAAACTTCACACCAAACTGCAGATCGAACCCATCAGAAACGGAAGGCAAGAAGGAAAACACAAATCCACGGCAGAAAAGCAACAGAACGACCAAATTCAGACGAAACCAGAAGAAAATAAAACAAAATTAATGCTTTCATTGGTTGCAAAGAAACGGACAGAAAATCAGAGAATCTCCACCATGGCATCCACATTAACCGCGGCATGTCATTAGATTCTAAATTTTCTCCCCCTTTCCTTCGGTTTTCCGGAAACCAAACACACTGTATAAAAAAAAAAAAAAAAAAAAACTGCAACTTCATCAAATTGCGAAACAGAACCGACGAGAAATTCCATAATCTCACCTCTTAGTATTTATCAAATCCTTTGTTTTCCCGAGAAAAACAAAACATTCAAGCGAATTTGAGTAGAATTTTAAGGAACATGTAAGATCGGAAAATTGTCTGAGAATTCAAAGGAACAGATCTCATCAGAACCAAAATTCGCAACGATCACGACACTATTTCTCTCCTCCTTTTCTCTTTATCCCATTTTCGTCTCTTTTCTTTCTCGATAGACAAACAATGTTTCGGACGCTACCTTCAATTTTCTCTCTCCTCCCAATCTCTCTCTCTCTTCTTACAGAGATGGCAAAAACCCTCTGAAAACCACCCAACCTTTGCTTAAACCCCAGCTCTTATACAATTGACTCCTGTTACCGGATCTACCGGTAAAAACCCATAGCATTCCCGGCTACAGTAGGTTGCAAAAAACCACCTAAAGACCGGTTCTTCGCCACACGGTGACCCACACACGCTTACCATCCAGTTCTCATCGCGCCACGTGGAGGGATTTGGGATCGTGCGGCTATGGATGTTTGTCAGATCGAGAAAAACGTTGAGTCACGAAGAGAGGGGATTTCGTGTGGTAAGTCCCATTCGAACTTTTTTAATTTCCAAATATAGGGAAAAAAAATTTAAAGAATTAAAAGATTTGAAGCGTCACGCGCGGTTAGTAATAGCGCGTGTAGATGAGTAGCGTCAATTTGCAACCACATAAAAAAAATAAACAAATAAAAATAAAAAGATTTATATATTTGAGTGGATTGGGAGATAATAATGGAAATGTGGCAACTAACATGCACCAAATTTGTGAGTTGGGCTTAAACTCTCACCTAACTAGTGCCAAATTACACATAGAGATGATTTGGTTGAGATTAAATTTCAAATTTATAATTGAAAAATATTATTGTGATTATTGAAAAAAAATTCTTAAGCGTAGTTTGGAATTGGTTTTTTAGTGATTTTTTAGTCTTTAATGAGGTTTCTTTTTAAAATTTTGATATTTTTAGATTATACTTGACTAAACAAATCAAAAAGATAAAAATTAAAAAGATAAAAAAATAAAGACAAAAAACAAAAACAAAATATAGTTGGGTTTTTTTTATTTAGTAAACTTCTTATTAAAAAAATTTAATATCCTTCTACACTAATCGGACTAGAAAAAAAAAAATTGATACAAATTTAAAAACAAAACGCTAAAACCAAAAAAGTTCATGAAAGAAAAATGTGATTTTTCTAATTGGATCCCAAACCACACCTTAATTTGACCCATAATAACATGGCATATTTTAATTTGTTACAAACTCAACCATATCAGAGTTAATTTTGTTGTCATATCGTTGTAAATGGATTTGAATATTTAAATTCAGAATTTCTAACCTTTCTTTTTGTAATTTATTTTCATTGTTCATTAGGTAGAATACATAAATATTTATCATAAGTGTGATTCAAAGGAAGATCCTAACTTTAAAGCTATATTTGGATCTAAAATTAGTGAATAAATGTTTATTTAAAAAATACATGATTTTTTGTTTGATATTTCAAGAATAATGAATATTATATATAAGTAATTTCATTTTTATTCCTTATTCAATCATAGATGCTATATTTTTTCGATGAAATAAATTACAAATGGTCTATCTTTCCCATTTCAATGGTCGACCTAGTTTTTGACATGAATGAAGAATTAAAAAATTTATATATTAAAGTTAATATATATATTGAACATTTTGCTAAAATTTTTGATGATCCATATATATATAATGAGAAACCTATTCATTCAATATGAGTTTGTTTACATGCCTAGCCAATTTTAGGTGCCATAGTAAGTGATTTATTAAGTTAGGATTGATATACTTTTTTTGGCCTTCAAATGAAAAAAAATATGCTAAGTTTACTAAAATAAAAGGAACAGGGAAAAAAATAGAAAAATGAGGCACGACTGAAAATATAAATATTACATTCAGATTTTTATTTTATTGGCATTTTCTTGACAGTTTTAAGGGACGTTTGAGGGTGGGTTTTTTATTTTTTCTTTTAGCAAAATACAAAATTAAAAGTGAGTAAAAAAGTAAAAATCCAATGTTATAATGTATTTAAAAACAGGCATAATTGCCTAAATAATGAGGAAATAAACGGGGGAAACGTAGCCCCAACAAAAGGGTAAATTAGGAAAGATAAAAATTTGAACGAAAAATCTATACAAATTTCAGTAAAAAAATAAAAATAAAAATTGACAAAAAATGTACTTGAAAACCTATATGAATTATTCAACGACTTTAAAATTTTAATAATGCTAGGAACACCATCTTGTATATATATATAAACAGTGTTGGTGACACATTTAAAGGTTTTTTTTTTTTTTTTCTAAAAAAGCTATATTAGCATGCATTTTTCATTTACATATAGAGTTCTACACAAATACAAACTTAATTTAAATCATTCTAACTTTGCCTATTTTATATGGATTCTATTTGAAAAACACTACCTATTTTATATGGACTCTATTTGAGATTCCATATATTTCTTATCGTAAATTTAGATAATCCACAAACACAATACCAATTTTATATTTTTCATCATAAATTCAGATAATTCACAAACCCAATACCAATTTTATATAGATTCTATTTGAGAAATATTTCTTACACAAAGTCAATTTAAGTTTAAGATAAATTACACTGACACCTCCTGAGGTCTCTATTTAATACAGATTCCCCTATCACATTTAAAATAACATATTTGTCCCTAGCCTTTATACATATAAAATAATAAAATAATGAAAAATTTATTGGAAAGTCCTATTTTGGAAACTTATGTACCATTTGGTCCCATGTTTTAAATGGTTGATTGAGGGGTCCTTATTAAGTATAGTGTATAACCAGTAAGTCCTTTTTTTCAAACGTGGATGGGTATTGGTTAGACAGATATATCCTCACTAGTTAATTGGAATTTTTTTTTTTTTTTTTTGAATGTGTGACAAATATGGTGTGATATCTAATGTGGCAGGTATTAATGTGACACTTCAACGATAGGACAACGTGGCAGGTACGATGTGACACTCTAAAAATTTTACTCATTCTTAGTGAACTTTTTGCAAATGTGACAACGTGATATGTATAATGTGACACTCTAAAAAAAATAAAAACTTCTTAGTATATTTTTTCAAATGTGACAACGTGACGAGTATGTTATGACACTAAAAAAATTAAAAATTCCTTAGTGCACTTTTCCTAAACGTGACATGTGACACTCCAACGTAGCGAACCCAATTTGATTGAATTACTGCGTGTCTTCACGTCACGTGCCAAAAAAATAATTAGTAAGAAATTCACATCTCACACTGTGCGTGTTAAAAACAACTAAATTTAAAAAAACTACTAGTGCGAACAACGTGACACACAAACACCTAACCACCTTCCCCGTACATAAAAACTCTTTAGTATACTTTTCCTAAAAGTGTCATGTGACACTCCAAAGTAACGGATCCAATTTGATTGAATTACTACATGTCTTCACGTCATGCGCCAAAAAACAATTAGTAAGGATTTCACGTCCCACAATGCATGTGTGTTAAAAAATCCAAATTCAAAAAAGCTACTAGTGTGCTTTTCGAATAGCGTGACACACAAACACCCCACAACTTTCCCCATATATAACCACGTCACTTGTCCTGTCACGACCCAAACCCGCCCCTATGGGTTTAGCACCGTAACCAGCCAGTAATCCGAGATTATCGAAGGCCTGCTTAACAGTAAAACAATAATACAGAGTACAGGGGCTGGCGGAAGCCAAAACAGTAATTAAAAGATGTCCAATGAGCTGTGACAATCTGTATGCAAAAAGACTCTTCATACATGTTCATATTCAGAAACAAAACAGTATATATATACATATACAATCATTCGGGTTAGGGACCAAATCCCTACCATAACAATACAGTACAAGTCTATATAGTCTATATAATACGGGGAGAGAAATGGGGGATCTAAAACTCCCCGAAGCAGCCTTGGCTTGGACATACATGGAACCTCGCAGTGAGGCACGTTGGTTGGCTTGACAAAAAGGGAGTTCAACCCAACGCTCCTAGCTCCGATCCGGTGCTTGGACACCTACATATATATATAAATAGCAAGCTAAAGCCCAGTGAATAACATATGCATAAAGAGGTTAAGAATGAATGCCCTTTCAGTATTGAAAACATTCATTTATTAGTATATCAGTCATTCAGTTTGTGGCTCGTATATCATGCCATAGCAGTTATTCAGAAACTATAATAATCATATGTGGTACATCCAATAGCAAAACAGTACAGTAGGTCTTAACAGACCGAACAGTCAGTTGATGGCCATCATATCAGTAAACAGTAGTGGTTCCGAACATGGGAACTGACAGAGATCTCTGTGACAGTAGCAGTACAGTACAGTAACAGTAAATTGCTGTGGATGCCACGAATACAGTTTGCAAATAGGACAAGCATTCATTCAGTAAGAAATATCATTTCAAAAAGTAGTACAGTTGATCATGCAGAAAATATTCATGATTAAATATATCTTTACAACATTGTTACTCACAGAGTTCTAAGCTACAGATAAGCTAGTGCGCGTCCTCGGATGCCAACCCTACACAGTTACAGGATGAACACACACTAAGTCACATACTTGGGAATCAAAGACTTAGTCCCTACTTAGACTAGGTGTGGTTCTACATCAATATCCTCATTGAGATGCCTTAAACTAGGCCTAAGAATGCTTAGGATGGAATGGGGATGCAAAGATGCACTTTTAAATATTTTTCAAAATTTTGCTGAAACAGAAGGTCCCGCTCGAGCGTGGTTTTCTACGCTCGAGCGGACATGCAGAACAAAGGAGCTCCACTCGAGCGTGGTTTCCCCCGCTCGAGTGGATTGTAAAATCATGCAAAAGGACTGGATGCATGCAATTCACGCTCGACGGACGTTCGATCCCCGCTCGAGTGTGAGACACAAGTCCTCGCTCGAGCGTGCATTCCCTTGCTCGAGCGGACTGTAAACACTTGCAAAGTACTGGATACACGTATTTCCCGCTCGAGCGTCACTTTCCCCGCTTGAGCGGACTGCATGAACTCAGAGTGTACGCTCGAGCGTGGAGTTCCTCGCTCGAGCGTGGGTCTAAAATCTGGAATTTCCAGATTGAACCTACAAGCTCAAAATCAACTTTTAAAGCATCAAAATCCGATCATTTTGGGCTAATTTTCTAGAAAACACTTTAAAACTCATAATATGACATATTTCAAAGATCAATTTGCTAAATCAAAGCCCAAAGGTAAGTCAATTGAACACTATTTTCAAAGAAGTTTTCATGAACATGAAAAACATATGACATGCATGAATTCTAGTGAATTCTAACGCCTCAAAACGTGATCCAAAGCAAGATTAAACTCAAAACCATGATGAACTCATGGACTAAAACAAGAATGTAAACTTACATGCAAGATTTCATGAAAATCAACTTCACAATGCAAGAATATGTATATACATGCATGATTCAAGCTTCAATTCAACAATTTAAGCCATAACTTGGCTCTAACTCCAACAATCCTCTAAACCATGCAAGAACCAACCCAAAATATGCACAAGAAGGTAAATTCTCTACCTTAAGTCTCTAATTTCAAATGTAGAAGCTCAATTATGCAAGACTCCTTCAATTTCTTCTAGTTCTCCAAGCAAAACTTGTTGAAAACAATTCTCTTACTCTCCCTCTCTCACTCACTCGGTTTGGACTCTCACTCACTCGGTTTGGACTCAAGAAAATGGCTGAAGAAAAGTTATGATAATGCTAACATAAAGAAATTAAATAAAAGGCTCATAAAAGTCCACTAAGTGGCATTTTGGTAATAAAGCCAAACTATTGTAATTTAACCTTATTTAATCTAATTTAATTATACCAAATCACATTTCAATTAAATATACCATAAAATCACATAAATTCTAACTAGCATAAAATATTAATCAATTTCAGATTCGGCCGCTGATAAGGTCTTTAATTTGCAGTTTGAAACATAAAACATGAACAGATCATTCAACAGTCAACAGATAAAAATGCACTTAAGCTATACACTCAATCAATCAGTTCAGGATTTCAGTCAATCAGTCATTTAACATGCTTAATTATAGATTAGCACTAATCAGTGATGAGGGTTGTCACATGTCCCCCAACTGTACTAACAATGGCAAAATAGTTAACAAATAATTTAAGGAACCACTCAGTCACCAAAAAAACATTTAGGATGGATTACAAGTCTACAAAACGGGATTTACTGGTCAATTTTCCTAAAATAATACATATATTTGTTCATGTCATTTCAATGGTCAATTTTCCTAAAATAATACATATATTTGTTCATGTCATTTCAAGGGAAATAACAATCATCTTCTTTAGTTTAACTTATACAAAAATAAAAATAAAAAAAAATAAAAAAATTATTATTTTTCGTATTTTTAAATTTTTACTTAATTTTTTTTAATATTTTACGTATTTTTTTTATGTTTTAGATAACCTAATTTAGATATGCTTAAGAAGTATAATATTTTGTGATTTTTTTTTTTAAATTCACCAAATACAAAAAATATATATAAAAATTCAGTACATTATCTTATTTTGTGGTATTCAATAGATTTTTTTTAAAAAAAAAAATTTGTACAAATTTTATACTTTTTAAATATATCTAGATTAAATTAATCTAAAAAGTAAAAACAAATTGATTAAAATGTTTTTTAAATTATTAAAAATACAAAAATACGAATTAAAAACTCAAAAAATTATTTCTAAAAACTTCATGAGGATGTGGAGTACATTTTTGTTGATGTTATTTTTCTATAAATGTATATATATATATATATGCATTGTATTTTTGTGCTTTCAAGTTTGATTTTATGGTTAGTTAGATTTTACGTGAATGGCAATCTTTGGTAACACTATAATAAATACGAGTGAATAGACAAAAAAAAAAAAAAAATTGATGGTAGAAATAAAAATAAAAATTTCTATTCATATATGAAAATTTATACAAAAAAATCATAAAAATATTGTGATAGTAATATTGTTGTAAATATAAATCATGTTTATGGGTGTTTTGTTTTAAAGTGAAAAGTCACCATTAAGTTATATCATTTATGGTTGAAAATTCTATTTAAAATTTATGTTTGTATATTATTACTCAATAAAAATATATTCAAAAATAGAATTTAATGATAGAAACTTGTAGAATGTAATCATGATGATAGAAAGAAAAAATGGTAGGCAAAAGGGCAATATGGTCATTTAGAAAAGTTTAGAGCATGATAGGGGCGATTTGTAATGAGATTACAAACCTCAATGAGGGAAATGTAATTTTTCAAATGTGAGGGAAGAATTTGCATTAAATAGAAACCTCAGGAGGTGTCAGCATAATTTACCCTAAGTTTTACATTTTTATCTTTTTATCTACTATATAATCCATCTTTTTATCTTTTTTTCATCACATCACCTCTCTACTTTTCTGCACATCTTTTCGTAAAAAGATAAAAAGTGCATTTTTTTAGGACACCCCAAACCAACCCTTAATCTAACTACAAATTCTATATGAATAATACTTTGATTGTACAAAATCTTTCCTACATTATTTTACATAATCACAACTCACAAGAAGAAAAACATGTACAATAATGATATTTTCAAAAAATCTTTAAAGTTTAAATTTATTGTGTGAGTTACTTTTTTAATTGCTAAACAGTAAATTCTTCCATATTTTGATATCATATTACAGATGATTAATCACTTCACACTATGAAATGTATCTTTCATTTAGATGTTTTTATTTATTTTTTTTCTTTTGGGGTTTAAATGTTGCTATAAGATTCTTTCATGGTTGGTTGTTATTGGATTTATTTTATATAGTTGATATTTTAATTTAATTAAGAGTGTTTATTTTATAATTTTATAATTTAATATATATTATATAAAATCATTATATGATAATCCAACTACAATATATTTATATTTAATTTTTTCAATAAATTTTATATAGTTTTTATTTCTACATATTTTTATTTTCCAAATGAATATAAAACAAAATTAAATAGTTAGAATTAATTTTAATTTTATGTTACTAATTTTTCTTCTAATTTAACTATTATTTTTAATATCAAAATGAATATTTATTTTATTATCTTATAATTTAATAAATATTATATAAAATTATTATACAACAATTACACTTTTATAATATAATAGAACTAAAATTATCAAAATATACAAATAATTTAACTAAAATTAATATATATATATATAAGTATTTAAGTAATACTTTTATAGAACGATAGCACCTATATTATCAAAATAAATAATTAAAATTATACTTTAATTTTAGTTTTAAATTTAAATTGAAATTGTTCTTTTATAACACAAATCATACCATCAATTTTTTTAAAATAAAAAAAAAAAAATAACGGCTAGTTAATAAATATAACAACAAACAAATCATTCAAGACACAAGGCTTGCATATTAGTTCCATCATTTGACGGAAGACTTACTTACCGTTATATCTAATTAATATGTTAACATTATTGTAAAAAATTTGAATTACATATTTTATTACTTGTTTTTTTAACTCATTTCTAATTAGATCTTTCTAAAAAAAGTTTTTAAAGCCTTAAAATATTTTAAGAATACTTAATTTCTCAAGGTATCATCTTATCAAATTTTTTTTTATATTTGTTACAAATCTCTAAAAACGAATTCCAATTCATTTCACCATAGTTTTTACTAGTTTTTCTTTAGTTTTTTTTTTTTTTTTGGTAGTTTTTGTTTGATATATTTTTTTGATGGATACATATTTATTTTTGAGATGCCTATAATTTTAAGATTTTCATCATATTTTATGATTGTGGGTAAATTGAGAATACGAGACAGTTTTTGAAAAAAAACAATGCATGACCCTATTATATACATGAAAAGGGGTCCTTCAATTTACATTATTTAATTTTTTTTACCACAAGATAGGGGTATGATAAGGATTGCAAATGGTCGAATTGAATTGAGTTTATTAAAAATTAATTTTTGGGATGCTCATCATGGTTAGTTTATTAAAAATTAATCAAGTTTAAGTTCAAGCTCAAGGTAAATTTAAAAAATTGAGTTTCAGCTCATATTAATTTGGTTCATATTCTTTTTATTTTCTATTAATGTACATATTAATTTAGATTTAATAAATAAATAAATAAAAATTATATTGTAATAAGTTTCATTAATTAAATATATAAATTTACACAAATGTCAAACATAAATAAATAAAATTTATAAAAATATACATTTCATATTATTAAAAATTATATATTATTGTGTTTACCAATCTATTTGCAATAACAGAGGCGTTTTTACCGTCATTAGAAAATTGATAGATACATAATGGAAAGGTCGTATAGGTATAATATAATGGCGGTAGTTATAAGCACGTGGCCGTAGATCTACGACAATAATTTTTTTTTATCATTTTTATGACGTCATTTAAATCAGATGGCGAATATCCTCTCAGATCCAAAGAGAATTTTTTTTTTTTTGGGATTCAAATCCAAAGAGAAATTTAACAAATAGTGACGAAGACTTTTTTTTGTCTTTTACCCCTACGTGGAAATGTCACCGTATTGAGAGTTTTAGGCCTAGTTTGGGAGGACCAAATAAGTGTACTTTTTGACTTTTTATGAAATATGGGTTGAGTTTAGGTTGGATTTGAAGTGATGTGTTAGAGAGGTGATGTGACTTAAATAAGATGATGTGACTTAAATAGGATAGTGACTTTTTGTCTTTTTTCAATCATGCCAAACTTTACACACCACCATTTCTCTCATCACATATTATTATGAAAAATTTATCCATAAATCTTATTTTCTGAAAAGTTAAACTATTTAATTTTAAATTTTTTTTATGCACCATTTAGTCTCATTTTATTTTTCAAATTGTTTATTTAATTTTGATTATTTCACAAGTTACAATAGTACCCTTTTGTGCAATGTTTGTTTCTTAAAAATCTGTAACATTATAAAAATTAGTCTTTTTTTTACATCACAACATCATCATCAAAACAACATCAAACATTATCATCAAAACATAATTAAAACATCAACAACATCAAACATCATCATCAAAACATAATTAAAACATCAACAACATGAAACATTAAAACACCAACAAACATCAACCATGAACAAAACATCATCAACACTGCCTAATCATAATTCACCGACTATCTAGCTCCGATTATGGTCTTCATTCCCAAGTCTTGGAGCTTTTCTTCCAACTCTCTCTAGGGTTTTCACTTTCCTGCACCAAATTCTCTCTCTCTCTCTCTTTCTCTCTCTCTCTCTCTCTCTCTCATGTACGTATAATCTTTCTTCTCTCTCTAGACCTCAACAATCTTTGCCTAAAAATTAGGGTTTCTGTGGTGTTGCTTTCGATTCGATTCGATCCGATCTTCCCTTCTCTTCGGATGAGAAATCTCGAAGAACTCACATTCGAAATTGCTCACTCTATCTTTCCAGCCAAAATCGACGGCCACGATGGTCACGGCCTTTCTCTCCCCTCCTCTCCTTCCTTGGGGTGCCATGGATTCTGGGGCGACGCTGCTCTAGCGGTCTCTTCAGCACTGTTCGTGCTCTACTTGGTGAGTCAACGCGGTTTATGTGTTTCTTGTAGAGGAGGACGATCCGCCAAAAACTGTCTAGGGTTTGAAGCTTCTCTTTGGGGTTTGTGGTGTTGATTCGGAGTCCACAACAATGGCAATCGGACAAATTGGGTAGATCTCTGGTTTTCTTACAGAACCGATCGGAAGATGAGTCCGATGACAGAGCCGAATCGGACGATGCGGCTGCGGCGGTGGAGCCCTATTTTGGCTACGGATTGGCAAGGAATCGCTTCCGAGAAGATGGGGTTTTGGTGAGATCTTCGCCTTTGCCTTTGCGTTTGACTAGTGGTTGTTGATCTCGCCGTAGACATCGAAGTGGTCTCTGAGGGAGAATAATGTTTGATGAATCATGTTGGAGAATAATGTTGAAGAGTAATGTTTGATGAATAATGTTTAATGTTGCAGAATAATGTTTGATGAATACTAATGTTTGATGAATAATGTTTAATGTTAAAGAATAATGTTTGATGAATAATCTTTGATGTTGAAGCATAATGTTTGATGAGTAATGTTGAATATGTAATTGATGTTGTGATGTTGAAGAATAATGTTCAAGATGCAGTTGATGTTGGAGAGTAATGTTTGATGAATCATGTTGGAGAATAATGTTGAAGAATAATGTTTGATGAATAATGTTGAAGTTGTAGTTGATGTTTGTGATGTTTGATAGTTGATGACGTTGGGAAATCATAAAAAAGCCTATAGTGAGCTTTTTGGGCTATAAGAAAGCTTTTTGTTTGATGTATATGTCCTCTATGGTCAATTTCTCTATAATGGGACCTTTCAGTCTATAAGAAAACTTTTAGGACTAAACAGTGTATAAATTGTTAATTTGAGATTTATTGGTGCATCACCCTATTATTATTTAAATTATATTATGACATTAGTTGATTATTTTAATTAGATATTTTAGCTTAATTTAAAAAGTTATGTTTAAAAAATTGATTGAATCTTTTTTATAATTAATTTGATAATTGTAAAAGAACAAGTAAAATAATTATAGATTATATGTGACATTTTATTTTACTAATTATTTTAATTTATTTTATTTTTTAATGAGTTATTTTAGTTCAACTTTCTTTCAAAACAGACTTATATATAATTTTGATTTTTTTTTCTTCAATTTAGACCATTATGTTTTCATAATACCTTCATTTTCAATATTGTTTTCCTTATGTGACGAATTTACCTTAGGACTAGGTTACGTGCCCCCTAATTTTTTTAATAATTCTAATATTATATATTCTCTTTAAAATTGTGATAGTGTCCTCTTTTACAAATTTTCCTTATAAATTCTACTAAAATGAGTTCTTATATTGAAAATGTGTAACATATATAAGTTATGATATTTTATAATGTTGATACTAGAAATTAGGGGTGCTCGTGGTTCAATTGCAATAAGGAAACCTTCAATCTGCCATCTATCTGTCAGATTAGCGGATTGGAAAAAATCAATCCGCATCCGTCTGTCAGATTGGAGGATAAGGATGCGGATTAAGTGAATTGGCGAATAGATACGAATCGATTTGGCGGTTTAAACTTTTACAAATTTTGAGTATAATACAACAATTTATCAACATTTTTTTAGATAACAATCCAATTCAACATAACCAAAAGATTTTCAAGTAAATTGTCAAATATCATAATAAATACATATAAGAAAATCGTGCATTATCAAAGCTATTTCATTATTATTTTTTTAATTCAAAAACTATTTGATTTGATTTTTTTTTAAAATGACAAAATTAAGCCTTATATTTTCTACACAAAAATACCAAATATCAACATTTGTCATTTGATAAAAGGATTTTCAAATTGAAAATACAATAGAATATGTAAACTCCTTTTCAATTTTTTCAATTAAAAACGCAAATAGAATTTCTAAACAAATTGAAAACACAAAGTCTTATAAATTTCTACGGATAGTCGAGGTTTAGTGGTTCAGTTGCGGTCAAAGGAAACCCAAATCTGCCATCTGTCAAAAAAGAAGCAGATTGGAAAAAATCAATCTATAACCGTCTACTCTTCATCACACATCTGTCCAAAATGAGACGGATTGCTTCGGTTCGGTTCAGTCAGTTTGGGGGGGATCGAAATATCTGCTGAACACCCCTATTAGAAACTATTATATATAATCAAATCACTTTCAGTCATAATTAAAAATATCATAATAAATTATAACAAAACATCACCTCTTTGGTCATAACGTAAAAATAATCCCAATAGATCATAAGCCAGCCATAATTAACACTACAATGAGTTACAACAAAGGGTTATGCCCAAAATCACAAGAAATTATAACTAAATTATAACTAACACCACAATGAGTCATAACTAACACTACAATTTGTTATAATAAAAATTTACAAATATTATAATTGTCACGACCCAAACCCGCCCTTATAGGTTTAGCACCGTAACCGGCCAGTAATCCGTGGATTACCAAAGGCCTCTGAACAGATTATCAAGTAATAAGGGGCTGCAGAAGCAATAATATAAAATAGACAAGGTCCAATGAACTGTGATAACGTACATGGGACAGAACATTTCAAAACTTATTTATATATATAAACATGCCAGTCCAGGTACACAATATTTACAGAGTATTACATCCCAAGACCTGTCTTTACAAACACATACAGAGACTAGCATGAAATACAAAAACAGCCATGGCTTAAACTTCGATCGGAACCTCCCCGAGAGGCACAAAGGTTGGCTGACAAAACAGTACAGAAGGCCGTCAACTCTGGCCCTGGTCATGTGCCGGCTCACCTACATACATGATATAAATTGTGAGCGAAAGCCTAGTGAATAATAACAGAGTAAAGATGTTACATGAATGATGTCCAGCACAAGTTAGAATCCATCATTTAAATCAGAGCATAATCAGACTTCAAAACAGAAACAGATTCATATACATTTTCATATTCATATTTTGCATAAGATCATACGTGGTATACCCATTAGCTATCAAATCAGATTGGTCCAGAGACCCACATATATAGTTGGTACCAACGACCACAAAGGTCCATATCTTGCACGCAAGTAGCCATGGTATTGTTACCTCCAGGCAAGGGCCACGTGCAGATTGGCCGCGGTATTGTTACCCCCGGGCGAGGGCCACGTGAACTAAGGGTGCCACAAATACTTTTCAGAAAATTGGACATTCATTCATCATTCATAAGATAGCATTTTAGAAAACAGATTATACCGTACCAGTCAGAAAATACATAGGTTAAACATAACTTTACAGAGTTATTACTCACAGTGGCCCTTGAGACAGACAGACGGAGTAAACTTGGTCAAACGGTACGTGATACATGACCTACATAACACATAACAGATGCACACTTGAAACACACGATCTAATTGCACAAAAGTTATTTCATTGGCCCTTAGTGTATTTCTAATTTCCTATCCTCATTATGGGGTCTAAAACATGGCCTAGAAATGCCTAGGATGGAATGAGGATGCAAAGATGTCTTGGAAAATATTTTTCAAAACTTGCTGAAAACAAGGGTCTCGCTCGAGCGTGGCTTTCTTCGCTCGAGCGAGCTTGTCAAAACAGAGGGGTCGCTCTAGTGTAGACTCCTTCGCTCGAGTGGTCTGTAAAAATGCAAAAGTACTGATTGTTGAAATTTTACACCTGATGCCCGCTCGATGCTCGCTCGAGCGAGAGACATAGCTCTTCGCTCGAGCGTAGGTCTCGTCGCTCGAGCGTGCGTCTGCGTGCACCAAAAACCTGAGAGCTTGCAATTTACGCTCGAGCCACCATTCTTTCGCTCGAGCGTAGCTCTGAACAAACGATGGTCGCTCGAGCGTGGAATCTTTCGCTCGAGCGAGGAAGCCAAATTTTGAAATTTCCCTATTTGCCTTCCAAGCTCAAACCAAGTTTTCAACACCTCAAAACTCGACCTCTTGGGCCCATTTTCTGGAAAACACTTGTAAACTCATAGTATAAGGTGTTTCAAAGATCAATTTGTAAAATTAAAGCCCAAGGGTAAGTCAATTGAACACAATTTCAAATAAAATCTCAATAACAAAACTTGAATGTAACATGCAAGAATCTCCTTAAAACCAAACCCTCCAAAACATGATCAAACTTGATAATTTGATGGACAACAAGATAAATGGCCACAATGTAAGTGAAATTAATACATGCAAGGAAGAAATCTTAGAATTCAAACTCAAAACATGGAAATGTATGCATGCATGCATGAATTACTACACAATTCAACATTTAAACCAATCATTGACTTTAATCTTCAATTTTACCATGGATCATGCAAGGTATAACTTAAATGCACAAACAAGAAGGCGATTTTCCTACCTTGGGTCTAGAATTCAAAGTCTACAAGCTCAATTTTGCAAAATCCTTCACTTCTTTCTAATTCTCCAAGTTAATCTCTTGTTGATACCAATTCCTTACCTCACTCTCTCTCTCTCATACGTTTTTGGTCTAAAAAATGACTGAGGAAATAATGTAAAGAATGTGCTAATTGAGTCCCTAACAAGTGTATGGGAACGGCCACTCAATGGCAAGTTAGTAATTAAAGCAACTAATATAACTCAACATTATTTAATCGAGTTTAATCGTACCAAATCAAATTTTAATTAAACCTACCATAAAATCACATAAAGCTAACTAACATAAAACATTAATCAATTTCAGAATCGGGCGCCGATAAGGCTTTCAATTCGCAGTTTAAAGTCAAAGACATGAACAGATCGTTTTATGGCAAACAGATAGAAACACATAAATAATGCAATACACATGCAAATAAATTCTAAATCCTTCATAAATTGCTGTTAAGCATAATTAATCATGAATTAACATTAATCGGAGGTCGGGGTCATTACAATAACTGCAACATATAATACACACTTGTCTTTTGTGATGTGTTTTATAAAATTTCTCTACTAAAATATATCATTTCTCTATCGACTTATCTTCTTTTATAATTTTTTATAAAATTCAATCTCACATCAAATCCCTTAATTTGAAATTTACATTTATTTGAATGGACTCATAATATTTAAGTTTAGTAATATTTTTTTGTTATTTATTATAAAAAAATATTTAATATTAACATTAATTTGCGCCTCTCCTTTGTTGAATTTCTGATGAAAAATGATGCAGACCACTAATTAGTGGTTGCGCTAGGGATGTGGTAGTGGGTCCCATCCACTGCCACATGTATTTTGTGTCTTAATTTTTGTATTTATTTATTTTTTTTAATTTATCACATCATTAATAATGGTGTTAATAGTAAAAATTTAATGGTCTATAGCATTGTTAATTTCTGATTCCTGCCACTAATTTTCCTAGCCATCACCCACCGCAGACCCTTCTCCATTATTGTCATTGCATCCCTATCACCCAATAGTACCACCTCCTTAACTCCACTACCCCATCACTCCTTTTTTAGTTCTCTTTGCTTCCCTGTTAACCCATTCTTAAAGCCTTAATGCCATAGACCCGCTGTTGCTACTGCTACTCTACTACTCAAATCTAGGGTTTTCAGAGGAAAGTAGAAAATCGGCTCAAATCTAAGGATTCAAAAGAAAAAAGAAGAAGAAAAATTGTGGAGAAGGTAACGGTGATTATAGGAAAAGAGTGAAAGATAGGGGGCAGTGGCAAAGGTATGCAGGGACTAAAGGTAGCCTTAACCCCCCTCCCAAAAAAAAAAAAAAGGTTCCCCCTAGTTTTGGAAAATTACATTTGTACCTCTATATTTTATGATATTTGTAAAATATGTAATAGGATCATCTCTCATTTTTTGAAAATATTTTTTTCTAAATCTTTATTTAATTAATTTTTCATAATATATGATGAGATGTTCTCCAACTATTTCGCATGGTACTTAATAGCATCAATATAATCTAATCAATTTATTTATAAAAAAACATTACAAACCATGAAAGTTTATCCCCAAATTTATTCCAAAAATGAAGTGGATGATATAGGGGTGTTTTGGGAAGCTGGTAAACAGTTGACTTTTTTGACCAAAAATTAGATTGTTTTGAGTAAAAAAATTTAACTTTTTTGACTAAAAAAATTAAAAAGTAAAAAAACTAACTTTTTACTAGTGTTGCCAAAATGCTCCATAGAATTAAGTTAATGGAATGTGGGTTATATTATGATTTTAGTCCATATGTACTAGTACTACCAGTCTGAGTACTTATTTGAGTAAACTTTCTGTGTATGTAATATTGTTGTTATTTATTAAAACTGTGCATGCCTCAAATTTTTTTAAATCTTAAAAAAAGATATGTATACGTTTTATTTACTTAATATTATCAACCAACAAAATAACTTCATTATTAGTTCAAAACTTTAGCAATTACTTCTTTTTCTTTTTCTTTTTCTTTTTGTAAATTACTTTGGCCCCGTTTGGTAGAGTTGTAAGAAAGTGATTATAGCTTATAACCTAACAGCTTATACCTTTTAGCTGTGAAAATAAGCTGATTTTTGACTTATAAATTAAGCTTTTCCTCCTCCACTCAAAGAATAAGTTGATTTTTGACTTAGAAAAAGCTATAAGCTGTATTGTTAAACTGAACCAAATACATTAAAATAACTTAAATTAAGCTAAAAACTGAAATAAGATAGAAATAAGGCTTACCAAACAAGACCTTTGTTCACTCTTATGTAAAATATTATCTTCTCATAGAAATGTACGAATATTAAATTAAATTCACACACATATCTGGACTCCCTAAGCCTCTGTTTGGCAAGATGGTTTTCAGGCTTTTTTGGCTATTTTAGCCACAAAAAATAAAATAGGCTATTTTAGTCATAACAAACAAAACATCACATCCAACCTATAATCATTACATTCTTCTCTCACAAAAAAAGTCAAAAAAGTCAAAAAGCCAAAAAGCTCTTCCCAAACCAAACTTTTTAGCCCAGGCTAAAATAGCCAAAAAAGTCAAAAAGCCAAAAAGCCAACCTACTTCCCAAACCAAGCCTAAGTATAATTTTTTGTTCCGTCCTTAGGACTAGCGAAGCAAGGTAGCTAAGGAAAATGAGTAGAGGGGTTGGGGACAGTAGCGAAGCTGGTGACACGTTGTGATTACAAGGACGACCATTGATGGTAAGGGAAGGGTTGGAGTGATGTGTACTTGTTTTTAATGATAATTTCTTTGATGGGCAAAATTATAATAAATTTTTTTTTTTTTTACAATAATGTATATTGAAATAAATGTATATTGTGCAAATAAAATTAACCCGTGTTGTCGTTTGATTTTTTGAGTGATGTTTTAACTTTTTTATGAGGTATAAAAATTTAATATTTTTTTAAAATATTTTTTAGTTAAGTAGATAGTTAAGATTGAATTGTTAATTTTTCACTATATATATATATTTTAATAATTTGTAGCTTATTTATCAAAAAAATCACTTTCCGAACACACGACAAGCATATTACATTCCTAGCCTTCTCTTGTTTTCTAGTTATTAGTTTTTATTTTTTTTTAATACTATATATATGTGGTCGAAAGGTCAAATCGCCTGGCACGTAGGATAAAGGTTTAGGCGACATGGAATAAGTGTATCCGTGGATTGGAACACTTTTCACTCGGTATTATCCCAACAAATTTATTTATTTTTTTAAAATTCTAGTAAATAAAAGGGGGTTTGTTTCATTTTAATTGTAGAGAAGTATAATTCCATTTCAATTGAACTATGAAGTCCGCTATATGTTTTATTTTGGCGATTTAAGTCATTTATTTTAAATATTTTATGTATAAATCAGTTTTAAAATGTTAAATTAATTTAATAATCATAATTACATAATTTTATTATATTTTTTAAAATAATAAATATAAAATATAATTTTAAAATAAACATGAATTTTTTAAGACAATTTGATGAAATTATTTGTTTATATTTGTAAGGGTAAATTACACTCACATTTCCTTATATTTGAAAAAAAATTACACTCACATTAGTATTTAACACTTTTGGTATAATTATAATGGTCTCCCTTGATGTTATTCACATAATAATTATGTCATTTTTTTTTATCAATAATCAATTAGTTGTATAAATGAAAAAAAAATGATATTTTCATATTTTTTTATTAAAATATATATTTATTTTTATTTATTTCAGTATCCACTTATCATTTATATTAGTTTTAGTCTCTTTAATTATATTAAGGGTGAAATCAATTTAATTATATTAAAATTGTGAGACTAAATTGAATTTTTTGGAAATTCAGTATCTACTGTAATTAGATTAAAATTTCGTCAGTTAAATTAGTTGTATGGATTTAATTATTTGAAAATTAAATTTTTTATTTTTCATATTTTTTTTAAATTAAAAATTAATTATGAGAAAGTAAAAACTAAAAGCACGTCTTTCCTAACTTTCAAATAATCCCTTTTAGAATTTATAATAAAGAACCCCCATGACTTATAACTGAAATTACTAAAATATAAATAAAATAAATAAATTGTACAAGGGAAAGATTGTAGAGACTTCATAATTAAAGAAAAAATAATATAATATTATATTTTTTGAATCATAATTTAAATTAAATTAAATAATACATGAAATACAATTAACAATTTCATGAATCATAATTAGAATAAAATTATAACTTAAAAAATTAATTATAATTAAAAAATAATATAATATAAAAATAAGGGGGTGTATTGTAAAATTTTCCATTTTAGGAATCTAATTGAATTAAACTGTCGTTTTCTCCAACAAGAGAAAAGAAACTACAACTATGCTGGAGACCCCAGTGGGTCGCATCCCCAGTGAGGTGGCGAGCCTCCACTAGTTGAAAGTCAAAAAAAAAATAAAAAAAAATAAAATAAATTTTTTTTATCTAATCACGGCACGTTGTCTCACTTGGGAATCGACCCCGGGTCCGAAGCATTTTTCAAGAAACTAGTAGTCCCAATAAAAAAGCAATTGACAAATGTGACGGCCATAACGTTGACGGAGGGGGTAACGTGGCGATGCTGAGAACCACAACCAGAATAGATAACGGCGTTAGAGTCGGAAGAGGATAAGCAACAGTTTGCATGGTATATTGTTGTTTGAACGGTGGGATCCAAAATTAAAATCAAGTTTTGCATACATAAAATAATTTTTTTTTTTATTTTTTTTTTACCACATTACTTTTCTATTTTTTTACATATTTTTTCATAAAAAAATAAAAAATATACTTATTTAGATCATTCCAAATAATCCTTAAAGTTGTCAAAAATAAATAAAAAATTTGGAACTTCGAACACGACGTCGAGGCCTACCCACGAAGACCGCTTTTGTTACGGAGAGAGTTTTGACGGTTAAAACAAGGATGTCGTGTAATTGACACCTGTCCTGATGAGTTAAGAGAGAGAGAGAGAACAACGGCTGGCCAAGAACATGTGAAAAACGTTAATAGTTAGTGGATAAACATTTTTAGCGTTAATAAATAAATAACCTCGTCTTTATCTAAATCTATTTTTTTAAGTAAATTATATATTTTCTTTTTTTTTATATTGATTTGGCCAATTTTTTTACTTTAATTCTTAAAATTTATTTATTTGTTTTTACTTTGATCTTTTATATTTTAAGTTTTTAAAATTTATTTTTAAAATTAATTTATATTTAAAATTAGTTAAAAAATGATACACATTCATGTGATATAAAAATATATTGGGAAGTGATTGAGACTCCCTTCCAATCATTACCCCCACCACCCCCTACACACACGTGGCGGGTGGTGGGTGGTGATTGGAGGAGAAGGAAAAAAAGAAAAAAAAATAAAAAATTAACCAATCAAAAAGAGAGGAGGTTAAAGAGTGTGCGTCCTTGAGGGGGTCCAACTCATTTTCTAAATATATTATTATAAGTATTTGGGATTTGCTTATTTTGTGGCATTTTTTTATAACTTATTTTTATTTTTAGTGAATTTTTTTTAATATTCTTTGAAAAGTTTTAGGTTTCTAGATTCAATTCGACGAGACGAAACATAAATTTAAATTTAAAAAAAAATCTAAAAAATATTAATTGAACAAAAATAGTAGATTTTTTTGGCTTATTTTAATTTTTCAATTTTTTTTTGAAATTTTTCAATAAAAGTTTACATTTTAGATTTGTCTATGTAAAACGGATCGAAAAAGTAAAGAAATTTTGATATAATTTTTTAAAAAAATTATGAAATATAAAAAAAAATTCAGAAAAGAGGTGCCTTTTTAAGGTGTTTACAAACACAAATCCCTGACACAAATCTAAAAATATATATTTTTAAGTTATACGGTAATTTTTGTAATATTTTTTTTGTCTAATTTGAACAAAAAATTAATTTTAAGATTAAATTGAAAAATATTTAAAATATAAAGCAATAAAGTGAAAAAAAGGCCCCGTTTGGTGTAACTGTTAAAACAACTTATAGATTATAACTTAACAGATTATAAATTATGACTTTAATCAGAAGTTGTTAATCTGTTTGGTGTAACTGTTGGATTATAGATTTAAGTTGCTGAGTAGTGTTTGTTAAAAAAGCTGTGAAATAACTTTTTCAATTAATTTTTATTTTTTGTTTGTCTATATTTCTCATAAAAAATAATAATAATAATCTATAGTCCATTTGAGTCTTTTTCTATTTTTAAAAAAATAAAAAATAAAAAAATTTAAGAGTATAACCATAAATTAACATGTCCACAGTAGAAGTTGATGAGCAGTTTCTCAGAATCAGTTTTTTTGCGTTAAAATAAGCTATTAGAATCAGAAGCTGTTTGAAATAAATTTAACCAAACAGTCCAAAATAACTTTTTTAAAGTTAAAAACCATAAGTTGACTCTGAAAAGTTGAAACAAACACCCCCAAAATATTCAAAGATCAAAATGAAAAAATGACAAAACGTGCGGAGTGTAATTTGTTTATTTATTTATTTTTGGGTGAGTTTCTTACGCACAAAAATACACGATGTGCGGTTTTATGTTTGATGTATACGTGGCAATTTGTGAATGGCTTGCCACTACACATTTTTGAAAGCTTGTTTTCCGTCGCCGTTTGTTTAAGGTTTGTTTGGGAAGTGAGTTGATTTTTTAGATTTTTAATTTTTTGATTATTTTAGTCTGGAGTTAAAAAGTATCGTTTGGGGAGGATTTTTTTAGTTTTTTTTACTTTTTATGAGAGAAAAAATGTAACGATTATGGATTGGATGTGATATTTTGTCATATTAGACTAAATAGTTTATTTTGTCTTTTTATAACTAAAATAACCTCAAATCCAACCTAACCTCTCTTCCCAAACGAAGCCTTAGTGGTAGAAGGTAGTTATAGACACTTGGACAAGGGTAAATTAGAAATACACCTGAGATTTGTTTAAAATACAGATTACTTCATGTAGTTTGAAAAATCATAAATACTTCTTATTAGAATTGTTTATTCAATAGAATTAACTAACAAAATAAAATTCATAATTGTTCTCCTATACAATAATAAAATTACCTAAATTATTAATTGAAATATATTTTTAACATCATTAAAAACTGTTAATTGACTTGATGATTTATTAATAAATTTGGTAATTTATTATGAAATTAGAAACCTCAGAGGGTGAAATGTAATTTTCAAAACTACAAGCACGATTCATATTTTAATTAAATCTCAAGAGATTCATTTGTAATCTACCTTATCAAAAACTCATAAATTAAATTTAAAAAAAAAAAACTTGGACTTAAAATGTTGGTTGAAGTTAGAGAGAGAGAGAGAGAGAGAGAGAGAGAAATTCAGATTCTTGTGAGTTGTGATGGATGTTTGTTTCTGTATGGGTAATGTTAATATGATTGGTTGAATCTATTTAGTGCTTGATTAGTGATGGGAATTAATTTTCTAATTATTTCAACAGTTAAGAAAATAAATAAACAATTTTAGAAAGGATGGCACGTTGAAAAACTTACAAACTTACGCCAATTGTATTCAATTTACAAATTTTTATAAAATTATTTATGTATATTTATAAAAATTTACATTATTTGTGATAGAATTGCATACAATATACATTACGTACTGGAATATTTCTCTCGTTGAATGACACGTGAATGTGATGTTATTCCAATAATAAAATAAGTAGAAATTACCATCTAGTTGTATTTTTACAAAATCATTATAAATTGATGAAAAAAATTTAAAAAATTTAATTATTAATATTTATAAAATTTTATTGATTTATAATTAGTTTTTAAATTATATACTCAATTTAAATCTCCTCATAAAATAACACATGACCTATATAGTCAAAGCTATTAAATTGGAATAAAACACATATAAGTATTTTAATTATTGGATTGACGGTGAAGTATGAACCCAACATCTATTATTCTTGATATCATGTTAAATTTATTAACTACCAACTTATTTAAAAGTTTAAACAGCAATTTTATTATTTAATATTTTTAATAGGAACACATGTTTGGAGCCTAATGTTGTGTTTTGACTTGAATGGGTGTGAGAATGCTAAGCTAGATTAATCTAATTTCAAAAAATATGAGAGTGCAATAGATTTGTTTTACCAAATCACTAACCAAACAGTACAATCAATTAATTATGTACATTTTGGCAAACATCTTCAAAAGTATAAATTATATAGTTAGATAAATTCAAACTTAAGATAGTGTACATAGATCACATATCGAATAAATCTAATGTACATATCCTACATTCAAAATATTTTTCTAAATATTTTTTTTGAGTGCGACTAGTATTAGTGAGTGGTGATCCCAGATCAAATCCATGAAGCTCACATTAATTCTTAACAAATAATACTGGAATGTTTTGACAAAAACTTCAACTAGATAATCACATAGTTAATGCACATGTGTGCAGGTTGAGTTCTTCTTTTGCTTTAATATTTTTTTCTTTTATATTTTTGATCTTTAAATTCAAATGGGTAATGGGTATTGGAGATTATGCAAGGGAAAAGGGTATTCATTATCAATGTTATAGGCAAGGCAGAGACAACCCATCATTATCTGGATTTAAATGGCTGAAAGCTCAAGTCCACATGCCTGAGTTACTTTTGCCTAAGGAATATAGCTGGCCCACAACACCACATGTGAGAGAGAGAGAGAGAGAGAGAGAGCGAGCATGATGTTGATGATTCTTTTGCATTCAATTAGGCACAAAATTCCAATCCCCAAAGAAGTTGGAGGAGGGGGAGGAGGGGCTTTAATAAGATCAGAAAAAAAAAAAAAAAAAAAAAAAACTGGCTACAGCAAATAAATGCATGTGTCCGCTGACGATGTACATACTTACATAAATACAGCAATATACATGCGGCTTACATAAAATAAATAAATAAAAATAAAATCTCACCCCTCTCCGCCCATATACTTTACAAATTAACAATTTTTAATTTTTTTAATTTATTGATGTAATTCCTACCATATCAGTAATGTGAATCTTGTTTAAATGAGAATCATGTCGTATTTGTGTCATGTCATAATGTGTGTGACCTTAACATTAATCAAATTCTTTTTTTTTTTTTTTTTTTGTTGTGATAACATATTATATTACTTTGAGTTTTTGTCGGTATCATGTTATGTTAACGTGTTATGCCAAAAATATATAAATAAAAATCACTTTTAATTAAAAATACTAAGTATACAAAAATATTAAAGTTTTTTATTCAAGTTAAATTGAAACTATGGGAATGAAAGTAACAATTGGCTCAATAATTTACCCGTTCTTTTTCTTGTTGAATTTTTTTCTCTTCCTTAACGTAGGAAGCTTTGCTCCCATTAAAATTAAAATAAAATAAGATAAACGTGGGAAGCTTTGCGACAATCAGTGTTTTTATTTTGAACAAACAACGTTGAAACACTACAATGGAACTCATTCCTGGGTTTGCATTACTTTTCTCTTCGGTTGATAAAGTTTTATAAGCGAATATCAACTTATCATCTTTATCTATAAATTTGTGTAATTTTACTCTCAACTATGAAAACAAATCCCCGTTTTAAAAAAAAAAAAAAAATTATAAAAACATATCATCAATTTCAAACCACCTTCAAAAGAATGAAGTTGTACAATTTTTTTATCATTGAAGAGTTAGTTTGTACAGATTTATACATGAAGATAATAAAGTGATAATCATTAATAGTTAAAGAGGTCAATTTATACAGATTCATATATGATAGGTGTAAGGTAATACTCTTTAATAATTGAAAAGGTATTTATGTAATTAATTCTATAATTAAACTTAAAAAAATATCACGAATGTACATACAAGTACAAAAGAGTCCATTAAATGTTCTACTTTACTGGCATCTTCATTATCCTTCCGAAAAATGCTTCATTCCCCTACTTTTTTTTCCCCACACTGCCCTCAATAATGAGATAAACGATACCAACTAATTAACTCTCTTTAAACTCTGTTTTCTCCTATTAAAATTATTTGTCACATCATTAGGGGAGTTTGGGGGAGAGAGAATTGAGAGATAGAACATTGCTCTTATTCTTCCTCTCGTATTGACATGTACTCTTTTTTTTTTTTTTTTTTTGAACTTTTTATAATTTAATTATGAGTTAGGTTATCTCTAGTTTAGAAAAAAATTATTTAATAGTCCAAGGACATCCCCTAGTAATGTCGCCCACTCATCACCAAATACCATGCCCTTTTATTTCTTGTAACTTAACAAAAAAATGTGAGTCTTATCACTTCTTAAAACACCATGTGACCATCGACCATATCCTGGACGATCAAATAAACTTATCCTAGTTTAGAGCTCCAATGGGAGTTCAAAAAAATCAATTGACCAAATATTTAATAAATTAATAAATAAAGAAAATATAACTTTAATTTATACCTCTTGCAATTAGTCTCATATTTTTAGTATGAACAATATTACAAACCCACCTTTATCAATTTAAAATTTAGCCAGAAAAAGAAATCAATGGCTCAGATTTATTTCATATGTGGACCTCACATTTTATTAATTCAATCTTCACCATACAAACACATTCAAAATAAATTCAAGGTCTGTAAGAGTGGGTTCCTAACATTTTTCTTTTAATATAATTACAATAATCTACCTTAATATTTTAATTCTCATAATAGTTAGACTATTTTCATCAATGTAAAATATTTATTTATTTTAATATTTACCTACCATTTGTATTAATTTCAACAACTTTAATCTGACTTTAAAAAAAAAAAGTCAGCGTAATTATGACTATAGTATATTTTTTTTTCAAATCTCTTATAATGTGAGTTGGATTTACCCTTTTATAAAAACTACCAAGGTAGCAGAATCCTATAATAACTTGGACTACTTCCTCTTAGCTATTCCCGAGACCGGAAATAAGTCATTTTGTTAAGGGCTATTCTGCAATATATATCGTTTTTTGGAGTATGTATCATATACAATTTATTCCTTTTCAATGGGATTGAGAAATTTTATAAGTTTATGTTAGTAAAGAACAACTAGCCCCATTTTGAAAGGGCACTCCAACACTTGAAAGAAATTTTCTGTAAGTTATAGACAAGGGACTCCATTCCGTTGATTTTACCATCGATAGAATAGATCTCGCATTTTTTCATATAAGAAAAAAAAAAAAAAAAAAAAAGAGTTTGATCATGGCTCAAGACAAATGTTAGCTATATGCATAACACATGCAAGCTGAACTCATAATTAAATCATTTTTAGTCATAACTAAAAAAAATATATAATGAGTCATAATTAAACACTACTTGATATATACTAAAAGATCTCTTTGGACATACAAAAATAATAACTACAATAGGTCATAATCAACAATGAGTCATAACTAAATCATAACTAACATTAAAATGGATTATAATCAAACCCCATTTGACGCTTAGCCAAAACTTTTCGATCATAATCAAAATAACTACTACAATAAGTCACAAGCAACACCATAAAAATCATCATTAAGTAATAACAAACATCACAATTAGTAATAATCAATCAAGGACTGCAAAAGTCATAACTTAACATATAATATATATATATATATATATATTTTTGAGCGAGTAACATAAATTTTTTGTTTGTTAATTATAAGTATAGGGTAATGCTATAGGTTTAATTACCACAAATGTTATAACTTAAACTTGTAGGTTTTATAACTAAAAAAAAATTAAGTTACAACTAAGCACCACTTAAGGAACTATTAAATCCTAATTAAAATAATAGCATAACTAACATCATAATAGATTATAATAAAAAATTATAAAAATCACAATTAAACATGCATGTAGTACACACATCAAAAAAAGAAAAAGAAAAAGAAAGTTGTCTAGCATTGGTGTTCCCGTTAGGTACATATTCCCACTGAAAATATATGCATGTGGGTGTCTTTATGAGCGAGAGCAGAGAAACACTGAAGAAAATTTGAAGATTACGCAAGTCTCTCTCATAATGAAATTTCTTGACGTAAAAGGGACAATCTAAATCTGTTATTATATAGAGATATATATATATATATATATATATATCCTCTCCATTCATTTTATAAGGGTCAAAAGTAATTGGGTGAGAGGCCGTTGTGAGACTCTTTTCAGGCTTTTTGTTCAGTTGCTAACCGCCTATCAACAAAGACTTCCTTGGAACATTATATAAAAAAAAAACACATTAAACTCAAGCTTAATTGAAGTTACTACTACTAATCAAATACATTCATTGACTATTCCTGAAGAGAAGGTATGTATTCTAGCCCATTTTCCATAGGCATTCTGTGTTGCTTCCAAGCTTAAACCATTTGAAACTGAATCACTACATTTTTCTTGTTATTGATTATTTCTTTCCCCGGTCTCTCTTCTCTTTCTTTTGACTTTCTCCTTTCGAAAGAAAGGCCTTCGCATTCCTAATCTAAGGGCTTGTTAAAAGGTAAATTAAACAAATGATATATCTAGCACAATGTGCTCATTTGTGTGTTATGTTAGCAGCCGCGGTTGTTGTACCAACAATAATAATTCTACCTATGCAAATGTGTGAATTATATAAAAAATAAAATAAAATTTATTTTTATAAATTGTCACTAAATAAAAATTTAAAAACTTTTGTATATTAATTTCCAAGTGATTATGAGATTATGGGTATTTAAGAAAGGTATTTTAGGAATATAAAATTTCACTTGGCATTTAAAAAAAAAAAGCTTCAAAATACCAATTCTAATCTTTACTTTAAATGATATACTAACAGTACGTGTACAATTCAAACTCAAATAAATAAAAATAAAATAAAATATTTACTATATATTGTGTATCACTCAATTGATAAGAAATTTCTTTAGTAAACTCAAGGTTCAAGGCAAGCCCGGTCATGAGATTTTTAGAGCTTAAAGTCGATAATTAACTAATAAATACCACTTAATTATTTGGGGCCCTTCACATATATATATATATTTTTTCCCGTTCAGCGTAATTTTTTTTAAAGGTAAATGATAAAAGATTGGTGTTAAAATCACAAAAAAATACTTAGCATTACATTACAACAACTAATAACTATCACTTGATTCTCGTTCTTCTTACATTTTTAAAAGCAAATAAATCAATCATACTTCTTGAGAAATTCGTTAGTAATCTGTTGTGCCGCTTCTCTCAAATTTTTGAGAAAATTGAATTAAAAGTTAGTGTTAAGAATTAGATAAGGAGAGAGAATGAAGACTTTTAATTTTGAATGGGGTCCTTTAATTTTTTAATAGGTCCATTTATTTTAAGTTAGTTTAGACCTTCTTTTATTTTTTTAAAACTTAAAACGTATCTAATATATTACACTAAACTATAATAGAATAGGGCCTTTTTTTAATCTATTTTGAAGAGCCATAAGTTTGCGCCAAAATATCATGTAAATACAGGTAATTCACTATTTTGTAAGGAGAAACAAATAAAAACTTGAATACTAAATCCAACATTTACTTAATATAACAGCATAGATAATGAAATAGAAAGAAAGATGAGTCCGATTGTCCGAGACTTGGAAAATTACTATTTAGTTATATGTAAGTCTAAACATTAAATAAATAAGATCGCTTACAATTTAAAAAATGATAAAAGAGTCCACCAAAAGCTTAAAAATAGTAAAATCATAAGCACCATAAATATCAGGATAAATTATCAATAAATCCTAATAGTTAGACTTAATTCCCACCAAGCCTTATTGAAAATAAATCTTAATAAAATTGTAGCTAAAATTTTTTTTTTTTGATAATTTTTTATATACGTCACTAAAAATTGACAATCAATAATTTTTTTTAATCATGATTTTTAAAAATTGTCACTAAAATTTACAATTAGCAACTTTTTATGACAAATTTTTTTCATAAAACCTATTAGGCAATAAACCTACTTATTAAGAGTAACACGTAAATACCCCAAAATATCATGTAAATACAGGTAATTCACTATTTTGTACTTCAGTTGTAACCTGGACCATAAATACAAGCAGATCAACACAAGATTTTTTCTTTTCTTTTTTTTTTGTTTCAACAATGTTACACCGCAGTCATGACATTGAGGGAGAAAAAAATTCATGACGACGTATTTTTTTTTAAAAAAAATCTAGAACCAGGTCTCCGGCCTAAACAATATCCAAAAGCCTAATAACATGCGGGGTTGAACCCATGCATGCATGGCTTTGCTAGATTACACCAAATAACACTAGCTAGCTGCAAACTAAAATCTAAACTACCAGAATACATCAACACAGAGGGCGCACAGAAATTATGAGATTATATACAAACTAACACAAACATAGACACCAAAAGGGTCGATATCATCATTGTATTGAATGCACACGTCACGAGATGTAATTACAAGCTCTCATGGTCCAACTCCAAGGCAAGACAGAACTTTGCAATAGTACAGTGAAATAGAATGAACAATTTCTCAAAAGCATTACCATTTTTATCTCTTCTCTAGTTTCCTATCATTTCCCACGCGCTTCCTATTATTAAGGAAAACAAGTGATGACTGTATGTGTGGGGTAGGGTTCCTCATCAATGAGAGAGAGAGAGAGAGAGAGAGAGATAGATAATAAGCAATACGAAATTGTCTCAGAAAATAGGCCTGTAAAGGTTCAACTAGTATATAAGATTACAACAAATGATACAATGTACACACATGATGGCCAACAAACAACACACAGCTTCCTATCACACAAAAATGCCGTCAAATGACTATAGTACACAATCGAAAAACAACATAGCAATGGGATTACCTCACTCCGCAGACAAATTACCATACTGCCATGGGTTGAAGTCTGTCGATTTGACATCATCCTCGCCTGTGATGGCAGATCTATCCACAGTAGCCCGATGTTCAGTGTATTTACCATTGTACTGGTACACTTCCAAGTCTCCCCAAGGAGTAGGCCTAATTTCATCGGTTAGATCAAACCATCTTGGCGCAAACTGATGGCCCTTCGCATCTCGAAGCCTCTTTTCAGCTCTCTGCCTCTCCTCGAGACTGCAAATGAATAATGAATAGAATACAAACAACGTTATGAGCTAAAAAAAATTCGACCAACAAGAAAGGCAGGTGGGAGTGGTGAAGAGAATTGAATTTCATGGAATTTTCTTCAGTCTTTCAGCAATCTGAAAAGGATTTAGTTTGTTTCTCATGAGAAAAGAAGTGATTGTGTTTTCTCACTACAAAAAACAAAGTGTGTGAATTTCTTTTTCTTCTTTTGTGGGCAATCTTGGTATTAGAAAAAATACACAATCAATCAGTTTGTCTCTCACCAAATCACATCACTTTTTGGTAAGAAAAGAAACCTATAAAATAAAATAGTTTTCTTTTTATCCATTTCTCATCATTTTTCACCTAACTTGTAAACCAAACATGAGAAAATACGGCTCCGTTTGGTAGAGCTTTGTAATTAGGATTTGAGAATATGAGTTGTATTTTGAGTTTGTGTGTTTTAGAATTATGATTTGAGTGTAGAAAATTTGTTTGGTTATAGTTTTTGAATAAAGTGTTGAATTGAGTGTGGAATTAAGTTTTGAATTGAGTGTAGAATTGAGTTTTGAAAGTTTGATTTGACATGTGAAGTAAGAAAATTTGTTTGGTTATGAGTTTTGAAAAGAGTTTTCAAAACTTAATTCAAATTGCTATAACTCATAACAAAACACATTACTTTCATATTATTGAAAATTTTGATCAACACTCATAACCAAACTCTTTTTAAAATTCAATTAAAAAAATTTATTATTAACAAAAAATAACATTAATCAATTTTTTAATTGAAAATACTACAAAGGAAATAATTTTTTTTCAAAATAAATATTCAAAAAATTTAAATCATAAATATTTAAATAATTTAAATAATCTAAAAAATTTAATAAGTAAAAAGTTTAAAATAAATATTTAAAAATTTTAAATCGTAAAAATTTAAATAATTTAAATATTCAAAAAATTAAAATAATTTAAAATTTTAATATTTTAAATTTAAAAACAACTCTACACTCAAATCGTAACCAAACACATAAAACAAAACTCAATTTAAAAATTATTTTTAAAACTTATAACCAAACACATAACTCGAAACTCCATACTACTTTCACAACTCTACACTCAAATCGTAACCAAATACATAACAAAAAAATTAAAATATTCAAAAATATTTTTATAAAATAGAGTTTGAATTTATTTTTATAAAATATTTTAAAATTTAAAAAATTAAAATCGTAATATTTAAAAATTAAAATATTTAAAAATATTCAAAAAATTAAAAAAAATTTAAAAATTAAAAAATTCGCAACATATTTAAATATTAAAATATTTAAAATCTTAACAAAATTAAAATATTTTTAAAATATTGATTTGAATGGAGTTTTGAAAAGTGTTTTGAATTATGTGTTTGGTTATGAGTTTTGAAAAGTAATGATTATGTTTTGAATTGAGTTTTGAGAAATGAGTGTAGAATTATGATTTGAAAACCCTAAACAAACACCATACTCAAAAGTGAGTGTGGAACTAGATTTTAAAAACTCCACCAAACGGAGCCTACATCTCTCTCTTCATTTCCATCCTTTATCACTCAAGTTCAAGCGGAAAAGCTTAAACAAAATATTTTCTATAGGTGAGTTGAGGAGACTCGAACTTGAGTCTCATTATTTGGGGAATGCAACCTAAGCCGCCAGGGTATGCTCTAAGGGACAAGCTAGAATGTAACATAAATAACATCATCTGCACGTGAGCACAAACAAGAAACTCACAGAACATCTAGATGCCTAATTGGTCTTTCCAGGTTTGCCAATGAGACATTTAAGTATCACATTTCGACATATTTTGCTAGCAGCAATGCATGCAGATGATATGAAAAGGTTAAAAGCTTGATCTGATACGAACCACTCCAATCCTTACTCTCTTGTTTTCATCAAATCTTTTTGAAAAATTCCAAACTAAATCTTAAAAATCTGTCTAAAACAATTTTTTATGAAAGAAAATCATCTCCAATCCTTTACTCTTTTTAAAATTTCATCAAATTTGAGTAAAAATATGACTTGGAAATTTGGTTAAGGACTTGGTTCATCCTTGATTTTGTGAAAAAATTGTCTTTCCCTTGATTTGATACAAATTTGATGAAATGGTTGGAGCACTTTTCAGGCATTTTTTCATAAAAAAAATGATGAAGGAAAGTATTGGAGAAGTTCCAAGTGCCTGAAGGAAACAAAAGTATCACTTCAATTCAAGTGCTGGAGTGGTTAACTGACTAAGACAACAAGTGCTACAAGCCTAGCATTTAGGTCACCAAATCAAGTACAATGGTTGCACAACAAATTCATTCCTACAGTCTTGAAGCCTTCAACTTATACCCATTATTACCTATTTAGGTCCTCTGCCATGTTGGCATACCATGTTCATATGATCTATAGGACAATGATTACAACTACATGCCCACAAAGCCAAGTAAATGATGTACCTCTATGCCTTCACACACCCAACCACATGACAAAAACAAGTTCAGATATAGGCAGAAGTGCAAAATCAGCACGTAAAAACAAATGAAATGTGTAATATGGTCTGCAGCTGGAAAACGAAGTCCACTACTTTCTTACCAGGCATTTATCATGATGATGGTTCATGGCACATAAATGATGTCACTCGAAACCTCATACAGACCTTGACACATATATATATATATATAGAGAGAGAGAGAGAGACCTGCTCTTCTCAGCGCCAGCTTTGGATAGATCACCGTTCTCGAGTGCACATCTATCAGGACGTAAGCGAGAATCCGATGCCAACAACTTCCTAGGAGCAGTTTCAAAACTGTTTATTTTATGAGCAAAATATGTGTACTGAAATTTGTCGTTCCCTGGGGTAGCAGCAAGTCGCCAAACCTGCAGAAAAATCGTGTTAATTTGTTTTGCTAATAGCTAAAACTCAAGGAAGCTGGGCATCAACGAGGAATATTTTCTTAGTGTCTAATTACACATTGCAACCCCTTAATCATTATGCCCATCATATGTTAACTTCTTCAGATAGTTTACATGGAGGGAGTATTCCCTAAAAATATATTAAGCTTGTGATCGTGATATTTGGTTAGATTGTTCAGCTTCAATCCAAGAAAATTTTCAATTGTGCAAAAAGGAACCCATACCACAAAGGAAAACTATTGCCAGAAACATAAATAACTCAAATTACACACAATTTATTTAAATGTCATGAAAAAATAAAACAAGATCAATTATCGATCACCAAGCACGTGTCTAGCCACCACAGCAATATGAATTCAATTTGAAGATTGAATTACTTAAAATTTCTCTCAACAATTACTCACTAAGTAGGAGATAAATTACCATCCTCTCCCAACTCACCAAGAGAAACTACATAGCAAATAGCCACCAGAACCTAATTGCACTGTGCTCACTTGAAACCGTTGCATACAAGTACCCTCCTCCCTATCGCATCTTTAATTTATCAGAAACTCTCAAGAGATTAGAGATGTAATAGGGAGAACTATTGTCACTACCAAAAAAGCCATTTACAAGTAGCCCATTTTCTATAATTTCCAACTCTTAGACAGCCATTCAACGTGTTAATAAATGCTTCATCAATATGAACCAGTTTCCTTATTAAAAGCAACAAACAAAAGGCGATAGCTCTTTCTAATCATCTCACTGTGAGAATAGTTTTTAACCAAAGACGCTATGATCACTTTTTATTTTTTGAAAGTTTCCTTTGGATGGAAGAGAAGATCAGTACAGCATTCAATAAATCTGACCTATTGATGAAGGAATTAAAAACACATAAATTACAAAATTGGGCTCGGACTAGGCCGGGCCTGTCTTAACCAATGATTATGCCAGCACTCCATGCCCCCTACCGTATTCTAGGGAGATAGCACCATAACTGACCTTAAAACAATATGTTTATATAGCAGAATGAACATGTAATAATTAAAGGTGAGTACAATTTCATGAGAGAAAATTATTCATCCTCAGTCAGGACACGTAAAAATGCAAGATAGCGGGACCATTATCACAAGCATTGAGAATTATGTTATTGCACTGCCATGTGATTATGACATGCCAGTCCAGCAGCCCCCATTTAGCATCATGGTGACTTAAGCACAAAAAGCACTCACAAGTGGAAAATGAAAGATGATAAAACGATTAATGAAACAAACCTCTTTCAGTTCTGTGCCCGGAAGAGGTTCCCCTTCCATGTCACATGGTTGATAACTCATTGACTCGTTCCATTTTCCAGTCATCAATAGCTTAGGTTCCTCAGCAGCATTGTATACGTATCCATCCACTTCATAACGACCAGCCCTGCATTGAAGCACAGCAAATTAGACACCATTAGCCCTAAAAATTAAGAAACAAAGCTTTACTTTTGGTTTCATTTAGTTGTAGCAGCTTTGGAGTACACCCAATTGAACTCACATAGGAAGCCATCTTTATCACCCAACAATGGCCTAACAAAACAACATTGGCCAATGAAGAGATTAGGTGGCAGTAATTATAAAGATCAGGATTGAAGAGGCAAATGTCAAAAATCAAAATCAATGAACAAGCTAAAAAGAGGTGAAGAAAAATATTCAAAAATATTCTTTATTTTCATGCATGGAAGTCAAAAACATTTTCCCAAGACTTCCATCGGTTAATAACTCTATCCCAAAATCCACATTTAATCATGGCATAAAATTAAAAATTACAAAACAATCATAAGAATATCATTGATCAAAACCAAAAATGTCAAAACAATTAGCAATCAGAAAGTTAGAAAGAGAGACATCAACATACCCAAACCAACCACAAGGTTGAAAGTAAAGGACAACTTTGTCCCCAGTAGTCAAATTCGTCATGACCATTTCTCCTGGTGAATCTACCCAAGTTCGTCCAAAAATCAAATTGTTAACCTTAGTGGGAGGGGGAACCAAATCGAGCACTACACCATCTTGTTTTAGTGTTATACATGTTCTGCATATGAAATAAATGTTAAAACAATTTTTCTTCATAAGATTTATATGGGCTTAAATGAACATGAAAAGTTCATTTTGAAAATTGATAAAATATCAAAACAAGCAATGTAAAACCAATACAAGAAGTTCCTTGAAGGTTAATTACAGAAATAAGAATGAGGAATGTATTAGCTCTGGAATGGCAGGAAATAGACCAGTAAGTTATAATGATTGTAAGTGAACTCTACCATAGTACTTCCCTCCATTACCAAAAACTTACTCACCAAAATTCCCCTCTTATATGAATTGACAGAATCATACAAACATACATCAAAGCGTTCCACTTCCACAGGGTCAGCATTGACTGATAAAAATGTTGAACTACATCAAATCTTAATATTGTAATAACTTATCACAAACCAAAAAACAAAACTTACCTTCCAACGGGGTAAACATCAAGAGAGTTCCCTAAAAATTTGGTTTTCAACTTTGATGTCACATCATATGTGAAATGCTCATTTTCAGCATGTCCAGCACTCATTGGTGGATGATGACTCACCTGTAACGAGCGTAGATGTGATTCAGTTTAGCGAACAAGAATAATTCAGAAGCATTGATTCATAAGTGAATTTATAAATTTTTTATTTTTTTATTTTTAAGAATAGATTTATGATTTGGGCTTTCTTTGTTTTTTGCTTTTCTTGCTTGAGCAAAAACCATCAGGCTTTGTAGAGTTTGAGAAGCAAAAAATATTCATAGATTCTTCTAGAATGTGCATACAGCCTTCAAAAAGGAAAAAGAGGGAAGGCAACCAGATGGGGATGAAAGAGAACATAGAGCAAGTCAAGATCCTTAATTCACCTGCTCAGCAACGAATGCCATTCCACCATGATTAACCATTTCATAAGTCTCGCCCAGAATGGGGTTAAAAGGCTTCCAGGTGCGTTGGTAGGCATAATAGACAGATATTGCCCATGATGCTGCATAAATCACAAGTTTCGTATCTATAACACTTGCATAGACTATACTTATTCATCAGACATCAAATGCATAGACACTACTAAATCAACAGATATTCACCCCCATTATTGGATTTTCAAGTCAAGACTACACTAAATCAACAGATATTCACCCCCATCATTCGATATTCCAGTCAGGATTATACTCACAAGCATACACCAACCGCGTGTAGGGATCCTCACATTCATCTGCCTGGTCTAGAAGGTAGGAGTATTCCATTAACTGTCACAACAGTCTCACAATTTGGATCATGAAAGTTATAAAGAGTAATGAAATTAGCAGTAAACATATGCAAAGAAAATGACACAAACCTCGGCCATTTTTTGAATCATTGTCATTGGCTCAAATATAAGGACTGGAAGTGTCACCATTGATGTCACATCCGACCCTATATACTTGTGCATCATCTTCCAATAACTATCCCTTTCCTTTGAGAATAAAATGATTTCAGCATGCATAAAATAAAGAAATTTCAATGTAGTTGACTTTCAATAGCATGGGAACCTAAGATATACACAAGCAATCAAAAGAAAGAGAAAGTTCTTATGGAGACCATTGCCTCCTCTCTAATCGCAAATATCACCAATGATAACCTCTAGCCTATTTACCTAGAAAAATATGTGACTAGATATCTAACAAGGCAAATCCTCATACTGACAGAAAAATTGAACTTGGAATTATTCCACTACACACTGACAAAACAGTACAGTAAATTACCAAACTGGGATACCTGCCATTCCAAATACAGAGGATTATATATATGCTATTATAGTTGATATAGGTTGAAGTAGGTTTTCCAGAACAAGACTTGTTTGTCAGGACTGTAAACTCATGCTGTGGTGATGTTACAAAGCAACAAACAATTCTACATTTAAGAAAAATACACAAACCAGCTTACTTGTGGGCCAATATTTAATCTTCACAAAGCTTTTTTATATATATAACACTCTTTCTAAAATTTTGATAATGTAAAAATACTTTCAGTAAAAAAGCTTCGCATCTTGAGAGAAAGAGAATAACACAACTCACCTCCTGCTTCCATCTTCCTCTCTGAGCTTCCTCTTCAGCATCATCTTTGCCTCCCTCAGGATTAATTACTTCCATCCCCTCATAACCAAGCATTCTGGATGCAAGAAGATGAAAATAGGCATTCATTGAATCATTAGAATGACATAGATTTCCATACAAAGAGATAGACTTCAAATGCACATGACATTCAAACCACTAACAACAGCCTCGTGTGAGTTAATAACAAGTTTACATGATGATGAAATAAAAGGTGTTGATCAAGTCTCCAAAAGTAAGCATATGATGCATTATGATGAAATGCAGGAAGCCTTGACTGTTTGTTGGTCAATGAAGATTGTGATTTGTGTTTTGCATATCAAAAAATTCAAAAAAAAATTGTGACTTGTGTCTAACTTACCAAAAAAAAATAGTCTTCAAATGCGAGGATATGATACATACGAATCAATTAAAAAAGAATGCCTAGCTCTGTCCTGATTGGATGGGCGTTTGGGAGGGGGTAGATTGGGTATAGATCTAACCTTTGGCCAATTTTGCACAAAGTGGTTACGCTCATGTTTGAACCCACAACCTCAAGCTTGGAATAAGAATTGATCTATTACAATATTACCAGGAGCTAGAAGCCATGACTGTTCATTGATCAAGTTGAGTAAAATTATCCCGAGTTTTACATATCAAAAAACACGTTCCGTCATGAAATGTCTAAATTTATATATATATATATAAATGAATACTTTTATGCACATTAACTTTTATGATATCCTGTATCTAAACCCCCCCTAACCAACAGGCTAGTTTTAAGGACAGCCATCTAGGCAACAAAACAGTTCAAGTCTCTGCTTAAACTTAGATGCAATAATGTAGCTTCCTTGTGTTGAAGAAATCAACAGGCAAGCCATCGAAGCAACAATCTCATTAGACAATATGGTAGTTCCCATTAATGGAGGCAACATAACTGCCTACCGAGGTAACATGATAAATTAAGGCCCATATAACCTTACTTTGAGGTGGCATGGTACTCAGCATAACAAGGCAGCCATCAATTAGCAATAATGCACTAATGCGACCACATATCAAAACAACAATTTCGAGTCCCACCAAACAATAGTACTAACTAGGACAGATGGCAGTTTAAGGTCTACCAAATTGTGCATGAAGCAACAAGAAAGAGTCCATATATTAAAACAAACCATCAATAATGGCAACATGGCACTTAGGCAACAATCTTCTTTAGCGACTTTGTAGTTTCCATACATTGCGGCAACTAAATTGTTTGTAATATGAAGAATTGCAGTTAAGGCATAGCAAAACCATAATCCAAGGCAGCTGCTGCGATCGTTACACATGAGGGCTGCTACTTACCCAATATATACAAACATATAATATAATATATGTATATATATTTATTGAGGCAGTTATAATTATCAAAGAAACAAAATTTATAGTAGGCTAATTAGCAATTAAAAATAACAAAACATTCCAAATGAAAATAAAAACAAAAACGGCTGTGCCCATAAGTGAAGGTACAGAATAAATTGTTAAATGTAATGTAACATGTTAGGTTAACACCATGCCAGACAATATTTCAATGCAATGTGGTACTTTTCACATCATTTGGCAATAAAGTAACTATCAAAGCAACATGGTAAGTTTAAGGTTCTACCACACCAGTAGCATATAGATACAGAACGAAAAAATAAATTAGAGAAACATGGCACCTAGGTAATAATTAAATAAGGCAACATAGTTGTTTTGGTAAATCAATGCAACATAGTAGTGTAAAGCAGCAGCATAGTTGTATAATCCTTATCAAACAATATGCATCAGGGCAGTTTTGAAAATTTGTTATTAATATTGAATACTAGGAATTTAGAGGGGGGGTACAAAACAATCATTAACCAGGAATTTAGAGGGGGGGGGGGGGGGGGGGCATTTCAAATTGATGAAATCAAGAAAGACAGTTCACATATTTGGACTAGGGGGTGCAACTTATCCAAAGCATAATAAACAAATAAATATGCATATAGATATGTACATAAACATGTATATATGGAGTTTGAGACAGCAGATGCCCAGGAAGGACAATATATATATATCCAGTTATCCTAAATAAAATATCAATTAGCTTTCAACAGTATTTTAAGACAATGATTAAAATACTAACAACAATCTTTCATTTTATTTATTTTCTTTTTTTGATAACCGATAACCAATCCTAGGCAAGAGGGCCCTTCAAACCCACCCCATGAGCGCAAACTTGGGATATGTGCGACCACCCACCAATCTCACACATTGGGTGAAGTAGGATATCGAGACTTGAACCTAAGACCTCTTGCATAGACCTTGGCAACTTACCATTCAAGCTGACCTCACAGGTTAGACTACAATCATTCATCACTTATAAGTTAATCCTAGCACAGCGGGTCCTGGGGTCAAGTGTCCAGCCTTGCACAAATTATGTTTAACAAAAAAAAAATAGCTGACAAAATATTCCTGGAAGCAAATACTAATTTATACAATATGCCTCCTATTAACTTCAGATTTTTTTGTATTTTTATTGTAAACTATATACTAAAATGAACCTCAACTTTTAATTTATCTATGTAACCTCTTCAACTTTCATTATTATGACAATGTAATCCAGTAGGTGGAAACAACTATCCTTTTATCTCATGTGCTTCTTAAATGAGCTTATTTTGTGTTTTAAACTAAGAAAATAATAGTCTAAATAAAAGGGGTGGGAAATATGGAGACAGAACACCATTAATTATTCCCACCTATTAGGCCACATTGAGCTAAATATTAAAACAAAATAAAAAAGAAGAGAGAGATTAGACAAAAATAAATAAAAGTTGGTAAATTTAAGGGGAATTTTTTTTAAGGTCCTCATATTAGGATTTTATTATATACAATATTTTCATACTAGTTGGGATTCTCAACATTTTTACCGAGAAAATTTGACACAAAAAATATTAACCCAACGCAGAGAAATTTTAATTTTCACAGAAAAAATTTGAAATTTCTTTGGTATGATCATAGAGAAATTCCATCGACCACCTTAGCTAATAAAAAAAACATATATTGGTGCTCTCCTACTGCCCAAAGTTGAAGAGGGATGTTTCACTAATTTTCTCTAAATTTAAAACTAGAACACAGTTGGTGGAATTAATTGATAGCTCACAGCTTAAACCCTTTCTTTTTTCTTTTTTATTTTTTATGTTGAGCTTAACCATATGTAAACACGTCTCAAATTTAAAATTGAGTGAATGAAAAACACTCAACCCCTATTTAAATTCATATCAAATTGAATTTTTTTTACCCTGAATGAAAGTAGACCCTTTTGCAAACTCAAATTTTCAAAGGTCATACTTACTGACTTGAAGCTTTCATCTCCAGGTAAGAAGTTCAAATCAAACCAATCCAATCCATGATTTCAAACTAACATGGAGAATTAGCACAGCTTCAAAGATTGGCCCCAAATTTCAATTCCAAAACAGAAACTTATTGCTAAAATGCACATACATAGAGCAGCAACAACAGGAAGCTATTACAAATACTCTTTCGCTGGCTCACATGAGAAAATCCAGGAAAAAAGGCAACAAATCTCAATACATACCCGTTGACAGATCTCTGCATGGCAGTCCCAAACATTGAAAAACCGGAAGTCATCGCGGAGAAGAAACCTTTGTTTTGATTCTTCTTGGGACTAGCCATATCTGAAAACCCTAGTTCGATCCTCTTTTGTCAAATATCAAATGTAATTATTATTATTAATCCAAGAGTGATCCAAAAGTTGCAGCAAATCGTTTTCGACGAATTGAATCGATTGATCTAATCGACAACGAGGGAGAATGAGAGTTTGATGATGATTATGATACAACAAGAAGGGGATTGTTTATGAATTTATGGAACAGCGAAGTGAGGATGATTGATAGCGATGGCGGTTCGGTTGGGTTCTATTTCTGACTTTTTGTTCCACTCCCACTCGCACGCTCAATAGATAACAACGTCACGAAGGAAGTTGATTAATTGATATTTTAGACGATTTGGAAAGGAATTTGAAATGGGTTAGGAAAAAAAAAAATTGCGTGGAATTAGATAAAATATATGTGTGCTTTATTTATATTTTATCTATTATTTTTTTAAAATAAATTTCTAAAATTTTTAATTAAATACAACGAAAGAAGAAGATAGCATTTGATAACGTTTACGTTTTTTTGTTTATGTTTACAAAATTTTTATAAATTAATTTTTGTTTATTTTTAGAAAAATATAAACTATAACTGCGTTTGGTTTGAACAAAATATTTGAAAAATATTAACTAAAAAATATATTTGTTCAAGCCTAAAATATTTATATTTATTTTTTATTATTTATGACAATGGAAAAAAAATTAATTAAAAATAATAATTGAAAAAAAAAATTCTTAGTCAAATTTTTAAATTTCTGTTTAAAAATCAACGTAAAGTCATTTTTTGAGTTTACATTTTTTTCTCAAATTTATAAACTGAAACAACCATTTCTAAACCAAAAAAATTATCAAACAAGTTTTTATGACAGCTTTTAAAATTTTTGTAAATATAAACTGAAAACAAAATGGTTATCAAACAGACCCTTTTAAGGCCTCGTTTGGGAAGTGGCTATTTTAGTAGGCTATTTTAGTTTTTGGCTATTTTAAGTAGGCTAAAATTTTTGTGTTTGGGAAGATGATTGGATTTTTTTGTGGTTGGATGTGATGTTTGTGAGAGAAAAAGTGAAATGATTATGGGTTTGATGTGATGTAAGCTGTGATTTTTTTAAAAATTTTATGAATTAATTTACATATATTTGTAAAATGTATGAGATTTCGTGAGGTAATTTACGTATATTTGTGAGAATTTATATAAATATATATGGTATGTACTTGTACACATAAAAATTACCCTTATTAAAGAATTATTTAAAATAATCTAAATAAATATATTTTTTAACTTTTTATGAAAAGATGAGTAAAAAAAAATCAAAAAGAGATGTAATTTAAAAAAGATAAAAAAAAAAATCCTTATATAATGTATCCCAAATAAAAATATATAATTAAGAGTGATAAAATAAAAGATGGGATATTTCTAGTTGGTCTATCGTATTATGGTCACCTTCTTCTTCTTCTTTTTTAATTATTTATGGAGATTTGGTAAATACTTTCTAGTAAATTTTTAATTATTTTTTTTATTTTTAGCGACTTTTTTCTTTTTTTAAAAAAATAATTTTTAAGTTCTCTTTGATTATAACACCTTAAAAATTAAAATAAAATTAAACCGAATTTAAAAAATAAAATAAAATCCCCCCAAAGAGTATATTTAAAATTTAAAATTTTTTACCTTTTTACTTTTGAAACGATTTATTAACAAACAAACAAATGCCAAAAAATTTATTTGTATCTTCAATGATATATATATATATTTTTTAATTTGGTTCCAGTTTTAAAATTATTAATTTTAATTAAAAAATAACTAAAAAGATTTTTTTTTTTTCAGATAAAAAGGAAATAGATTAAAACTAAATAGCAATTGCACCACCTATTTGAATCTCTCAAATATAATATTATCACTTTCACTGGATTTTATACAATTTATTATAGTCAATATTTATTTTAATAAAAAATTACAATAAAAAAAATCTTGAGAAAATTACACTTTACCCCTCAACTCTCACCGTTTTTTATTTTATTCCCTCAAACTAAAAATTGATGGGTTCGTTTGGCAAGATGGTTTGTGGCTAAAATAGCCACAAAGACAAAATAAGTTATTTTAGCCACAACAAACAAAACATCACATCCAACCCATAATCATTACATTCTTCTCTCACAAAAAAAAGTCAAAAAAGTTAAAAAGCCAAAAAGTCCTTCCCAAACCAAACTTTTTAGCCAGGCTAAAATAGCCAAAAAAGGTCAAAAAGCTAACCCACTTTCCAAACCAACCCATAATGTACTATATTCATTTTTTAAAAGTTTTTAATTCAACGTTTATGTCTTTATTATGTTAACAAAACAGATGGAGAATGTACATGTAACGTGCACATGTCATATTTATGACTTTAAAAGGGATTTTTATCATAAATATGACATACATATTATATGCACATTTTTTGTTTATTTTGTTAACATAATGGAGGTATAAGGATTAGATTGGAAATTTTTAAATGATGAAAGGAGTACGTTAGTATCAATTTTTAGTTTGAAAGATAAAGTAAAAAACGATGATAGTTGAGAGAAATAAAATATAATTTACTCTTAAATCTTAAATTTTGTATTTTATGAATTTAGATCTTTCTTATTTAAATGAGCCTCAATTCAATTTACTCGTCTAGGTCCATTTATCCGTTTATTATAGCAGAAAAATGACAAATTAATCTTTTTACCATTTCGTAGATGATTTTGCCAATTTACTCCTGCGTTTTTGCTAATACATCCCAAATTATCATTTACCACTTGTACAAATATTTTTTAATAGATTTGACTTATCTTAATATTAGAGATTGCCCGTGCCAGAAGGCACTATCTAATAAAATTCTTATATTACAATTTATATGTTGCAAAAATGTTAACGGCCATAAAAATATTTTATGAAAAGTGTCTCAAAGTTGTGATCAAACAACCAAAAATGTTTAGGATCAATCAATTGACCAACAAAGGCTAGATTGTTAGACTTATTTATTTTGATAATTTATTTAATTTATTTGAAAGAAAAAAATAGAATTCAAAATTTATTTTGATGATTTATTTGAAAGAGAAAAATAGAATCAAAATTTATTTTGTCTCATAATTTCTCACCTAAATCTTTATCCTAAATGTTGTTAGAATGTATTTAATATTTTGATTAAGGCCTTGTTTGTCATAACCTAAAAAAGTTAAAAAGTTAAAAAGTCACTATCTTATTTAAGTCACATCATCTCTCTACCACATCACATCAAATCCAACCCATATCCAACCCATATTTCATAAAAAGTCAAAAAGTGCACTTATTTAGATCATCCCAAACCACCCCTAAATTAGGAATTCAAATAGCCCAGCACAGCAGTAGGCTAAAAAGTTCAAAAGGTTCAAGTGGAAGATATTCAAATTTGTAATGATGGAGTACAACGGTTATAAACGGCTATAAATTCAAATGAATACAACGGCTGTAAACGGTTATAAACGGCTATAAGTTTCATTATATATACCAAAGCCTCTAATATAAACCAGTTACAAAAAAACCAAAAAATATTCTTTGATCTATAATCACTCATATCTATTCTCTGAAAAATTCTCTGAGAAGTGTTCTTCAATTTTTGTTTACATCATCTCTCAGAAATTATACACTAAGCCTTATAGTATTAAGCTCATCTTTTCTGTGTGATATTTATAGAAAAACCAGAGCTTTATTTTTATATCTATCTTTGAGAGATAATTATTATAGTTTTCTGTGAAAGCAAACACACATTCTTTTCAACTATGTAAGAGTGTAGTACACTCAGTGTTCTTGACTTAGAAAGTCTATATAAAATCTGTGGAGGATTGCTTCATCTGTGAAAAAATTGCAAGCACCCTGTGAAGCTAGAAGATAGTGGAAAATCTCAAGTGAATCTTGAGGAGTGGATGTAGGCTTAGTTGAAACCGAACTACTATAAATCTGTTTGTCTCCTTTTCTCTAATCTCTTTATTTTTCTACTATAGCTATATCTATCTAATATTCATGTGCTAATCATTTGATTTACCATGTATGTCAGCTATACTTCATTGTTATTTTGCTTGATCATTTAATACTAAGGGGTTGTTTGGGGTATCCTAAATAAGTGCACTTTATGTCTTTTTAGACTAAAAAGTTGAGGAAAAAAATATGAACGTTTGGGTTAACTTTTTGACTTTTTATGAAAATATGTGTATTAAAAAATTGTATAAATTAGTGTGTAGGGGAAAATTAAGATTGGGAGTTGTGCAGCCGTAATTTTTGACTTTTGGTGAATAGTGATAACTTTTTAACTTTTTGGAAACCTTTTTGGCTTTTTGGATTTTTCGAAGGATGCCAAACTTGGCCTAAGTTCATCATTGTGTTTGTTAATAATTTGTTGTACTAGTAGTTAATTTTATTGGGGTATTATTAATTTTAATTTGTAGAAACCTAATTCACCCCCATCTTAGGTTGCTTTTTGGGTAACAATTAGTATTAGAGTCTGGGGCTCTTGTTTAGATTTAGCAATCTTGAGTTTTTTATCCATAGCAACCATGTATTCTACTTACTCTGCTGTAGGACAAGCTAGCAATAATAGGCCACCTCTCTATGATGGTAGTAATTACATTTATTGAAAAGAAAAAATGACTTTGTATCTTCAAACTACCAATTATGCTTTGTAGCTCATTATCACTAAAGGTCCTAAAATCCCTTTCAAGGTAGTAAACCATATCAGTGTGCCTAAACTTGAGGATAAATTTGATGAGTGTGATTATAAACTCCTTCAAGCTAATGCTAAAGCCAAGCTTATTCTTGTGTGTGGACTAGATGCAAATGAGTACAATAGAATTTTTAGATGTATTACTACTAAAGAGATTTGGGATAAACTTGAAATCACTTATGAAGGAACTAACCAAATAAAAAAGTCTCGGATTGACATGCTTATTCATGATTATGAATTCTTTACTATGGAATCATTTGAATATATTTCTAAGATGTTTTATAAATTTACCAATATTATTAATGCTCTAAAATCTCTTGGTAAATCTTATACTAATGGCGAGCTTGTGAGAAAAATACTTAGGTTTTTGCCAAATGAATGGAAAGCTAAGGTTACAGCTATCCAAGAAGCAAAATGTAACGCCCTAAAAAATAAGACATATGACAATCATGCATAAGATCCATAAACATAATAGAAAAGTTACATTTCATTTATCAGAGTCTCCCTTACAAAAGATGTTACATGTTAACAACAATGTAAATGCCCTACGGGCTGCAGTTTTCCAAGCCATCACTTAGTTACAACAAAAAAAGAGTCCTAGCTCTATATATAGAAAGCCCTTGGCTTGAGTATACACTTAACATCAAAACAAAACAACAAAACGGAGTCTTCAACTCCTAAACCTCCTAAGCTAAGACCTTGGAGGCGGCATATCACCTGTACTTAAAAATGATGCCCCAAGTAGGGTGAGCCAATGCACAGTAGAGATATGCTAAACAGTATATGAGAATTAACTAAAACATTAGCATTCGATAAATGTTTAACACATGTAAACTAACGTACATCCTTTCCATAACCAATCAACACCCACATTCATATTTTCATCCACCTCCATTTATTTATCCAAACCAATCCATTGACATAGCTCATTGCTATCTAAACAATTCAAAATGAGACTATAACTCATATTACAACATTTCTATCATAACATCATTCATACACTTCCATACACTTGCCATTTTACGAAACTATGTCCGAGGGAACCGGCACCCAAATATATATATAAGATTTCGGGACTTTCACCTTGGACACTCCGGCCAACTTAATTATCAATGGAGTCCATCCCCTATCTCCTCCCAAACAATGGAGTACATCCTCTATCTCCTCCCAAACAAGATACATATGCAATGTATTTAAACATATTGTCATATACAATGACCAATTCAAACACATATTCAATGTTTATATCCAATCGTCATATTCAATGATATATTCCAATTGATTAGTTTCAGTTTACCTAATCATCATGCAGTTCCTACAACAATCATGGCTATCCTCCACCGATAGTCCAAAACAGTTATTTCTAAACAGTTAAATAAATCTATCAAACAGATAAATTATCAACTTCTCCATAGGTGAGTGATTTATCAATTCAACTACACCATTTAATCATAACTTTTCCCAATTTCATAATTCCCAAACCAATTTCACATTTTCACCTTAATTTCACTATTTATACAAAATAGTTATTTAATTCAAATTAGGGCATTTATCCATTTTCTCAAAAATTGCACCAAGGCCAAATTTCATCAATTATATACAAGAGAGCCCAAACTCAAAACTTTATGTACACAATGAACCCAAAATTAGGAAACCCCTCTTTTATAATTTCAATCTTAAAACCCTAACTTAACCCAAACTTCCCACATTCCACTATTTATACAAAATGACTAATATTTAGGTTAAAACCCATAGAAAAGAGTAGTTTATCCCCACCTCAAAAGGAGAAGCTCAAAGGAGAAGAAGAGGGAGAACCCAGATGCTCCAAATCCACACTTTTCGGATCAAAAGATAGCCCACGCCAAGCTCTACCCTTTTTACAAAGGGACTAGGGTAGAGAGACCCAAGAATAAGGTGTATTTGTAGAGAGAGGGAGTTTAGAGAGAGATAGCCGAATTTAGGGTTTGGAGTGAAAAAGGAGATGAAAAAGTGATAAAAATCACGCTGCTGCGAACTGATATATGCGAGGCTCGCTCGAGCGAAGGAGTTGTCGCTCAAGCGACCAGACACAAAAATAACCTCGCTCGAGCGCAAGAAGCATCGCTCGAGCGAACAATGCGAAGCTTCAGGTCTGACCCAATGCAGACGCACGCTTGAGCGCAAGAGTTCTCGCTCAAGCGAAGGAACAAACAACACAGGGCTCACTCGAGCGCAAGAAGTCTCACTCGAGCGAAAAATACCAACCTTCAGGTCTTCACAGAGACGCAGATGCACGCTCGAGTGCAAGAGTTCTCGCTTGAGCGAAGAGACCAAAACCTGGACAGCAACCCCTTACACCAACTCACAACCAACCTGTTTCAAACTCGCCCAACACATCCCAAAACTCAGATACAAGGAATTAAAGGATGGAAACAAGATACAGACAACAACATATAACCACTAAACCCGAGTCCAAAACACAATAAAGGTCAGGGTAAAACCTGGATCGCTATACAAAAGACCTAACAAAATTAGGCATTGAAGAACTCCTAGGCTCACTCATGGCTCATGAACTTTCAATGATGGATGGTAGCAAAAAGAAAGCAATTTGGAGAGAAAATGATGGAGTAGCCAACCTGTGTCTCATGGCTCTTGGAGAAGAAGAATTCACTCAAGATGATGTAATTTCTAATTATGTAGAACTTGAAAGTGCTTTCAATAAATTACATGATATATTTAGAAATGTTTGTGTTGAGAATTCTAAATTAAAGAAATTAGTTACTTCTCTTTCAAATGATGTGGATGTTTTAAAAATGGAAAATGCTACTTTAAAAAATGACTTTACGTCTATTACCAATGAGAAAAACATTTTGAAAAACAATGTTGAGGATTTAAATAAAACTCTTGAAAATTTTGTAAAAGGAAAAGAAAACCTCAACAAACTTCTTGGAAATAAAAAATGTGTTTTTGACAAAGTAGGCATTGATTTTGATCCTCCTAAACCTTTTATGAGATTAAATATTTTTGAGACTAATCCCTATGGACCCAAGAAAGTATGGGTACCAAGAAAGAAATCAAAATATTTTGTAGGTGGAATCTCAAAGAACACCAAGGACTTCGCGAGGAAATGTACAACAAGAGTGTTCAATCTAAAAAGAAAAACCAGCCCCTACAAGAAGAAAAAGAATGATGAAATGAAAATCACCAAGATGAACAATAGAGGTAATGTATGGGTGAAGATTCCAAAGAGGTAAATGAAGGTATAACTCCTAACACACCTTTAAGCTTAATGTTCTATATTCTTTAAGGTGTGATTTATGTACAATAGGTTTTGTCTAATCATTGCTTCCATGTAACCTAATTGTACTAAGTTTGCTAAGTCATGTTCTGCTAGTTTCTTTCAAACCTTCATTGAACTTAAAAATGAGAATTATATTATTTTGATGAATGCCTATTAGAATACTAATGATTCATGTATTCATTAACATTGTACATCATGTCATCCATTGCTATGAAAAAGAGATAAGAAGTGATAAATATTTTTTGTGAGTATACTTTTCACATCTTATATATGATTTCATAGTAATATGTTAATTCCTTTTTGAGTCATATCTTTATAGAATCAATTTTGATGTCACAACATGTTTTTGAGATATATACTATCTATATTTTGAATTGTACATTTATGATCTCAATAATATGCTCAATATGAAAATTTCATGCTTATATGCTTTACATTGGAATATTTGAATGAGTTATGAAATTCGTTGATTATAATCCATCAACAATGTCTAAATGAAAAGAAGTATCATACGTTTGTAGAGACATTGCATCTATCCTATTGAATATCTTTTGAATATGGATTATATTGGCATACATCTCATGAAATGCTTTTGATTGATAAATTGTTGAATTAATTGTTTATAGCATTCATGTTGTGTTCCACATTGAGTAAAATGTTTTATCACACTTGAGTATGTGGATTGAATTGATGAAAATGCCTCTTGATAACGTTATGTGATTAAATGAGATTGTTGCATCATTTTTTAATAAAACAAAGAGCATAACACTATTTTCTTATGCATATTATGCTATGTGCTACAACTTGAAAATTCTGAAAAATAGCATTCCAAACTCTTGTTTGATCATTGAATTATTTTTCACTTTTTGAGTTTGTGATAAGAAGTGATTTGTGCCATATTTTTATTGAGTAATAGTGATTGTTCTATGAATGCTATATTTACACAAATCACATTAGAAAATGGTAGCACCAACTTAGAGAGAGAAATCATTTTGCTAACATACTTGTTAAACACTTTTGAGATGAACTCCTCATTGAAGAAAATTGAAGATTGAAAAGCTTCCATCTCTTGAACTTAAGGTATGCCTCATATACTCTCTTAAACTTTTGAGGTAAAAATTCTATCTTATATCCCTTGAGCTAATACTGTTATTACTTTGATATGAAAAAGATCGATTATGCTTCATATGATTTGTAATGTATACTCTTTGATGATGCTCTTACCTAAAAATCACGTCTATGCTTAAATGTGTGGTACATATTGAAATTCATGATTTTTCTAGGCATATGGATTGTTATACCTTGAACATGCTTCATTTTTTTTTTTGGAATTACATTAGCTCCATGAGATTATATTGAGTTTATTATGAGCAATATTTGGTATTCTACATAATGCTTGAGCTATGATTGTTAAATCTTCTAGATTGCATATTAGTATCCTTGGTAGATTGCATGTTGGTATCATTTTGGCATCGTATTTGATATTATTGACGAGAACATTTTAGTTATGAGCTTTCATTTATCATATCTCCTATTGATTTTGCCAAATGAAATAAGGGGAAGAATTTAAACTTGATTATTTTTTAAAATCCCCTCAGTTTTTATTCTGTTTTTGATGTCAAACTTATGGGCTTGCACCTTTACATGTTACTATTTTTTTTGCCCATTATTGTCAAATGGTATGAGTCTCAATTGTATGATCATTATGTGCTATTATTTTTTCGGTGTCATAGAGCTACCTTGATATGGATGATTATTTGTGTTATAATGAGACTTACATTTTTTCATCTTATATGCTGTGCCATACTCCCTCCTTGTGCTTGATTTTGTTGAAAATGTCACCGGGAGAGAAAAAGAGACTGGATTGTTTTAGTATCTCTGATTATTTTGGCATCTCTATGCTTTTGGTATCTTAATTCTTACAACATGACATTTGAGCTGATTAGTTGTTGATAATGTAAGAGGAAGATCGTTTTCCTCAAGGAAGAGTGACTTAAACTTTAGCTCCATATTTATGCTCTTGCTTGGCAACCTTGTTTGATCGATGCACTGTTATGTCTATTATAGTCTTGAGATTGGTATGTTTTTGCTAAGAAATTGAGAATTAGATCATGCTCAAATGCTTCTCATATACTCATTAACAATTTGGTCTATCATTATTATTTTTTGTTTGGGCTTAATTTTCTTATTTTTTTCTCTGCTTTTTAATTTTATTTTTCAGTACTTAAACATAAACACAACAACAAATCAAAATACAAATATTTACATAAAAAAACCAAAAAAAAAGCCCCTTCATTTTTTTTTTACGGCCACACGCCGATCAAAATAAATATAAAAAAAACAAAAAAATCCTTCATTTTTTTCCGGCCATACGCAGATTTTACTTACTCACATCTTCCATTGTTTTCTTCTTCTTTTTATCACCTTGGGCGACCCTTGACGCCTCTGCCCCCGTGCTTTCGTTGAGAGTGACGACTCCCCGCTGACTATCAAAGGCCAATAACGACGTTGCTCTAAATTGGGCCATGGAGGTGGTTTTCCGTTAAGCTCTTTATTTTCGGCCTTCAGTGTGCCTATTTCTGCTCGCGCATCCTTGTACATGCACTGGAGCAGAAAGAGTTGGGCGTTGACCTGATGGAGCTCACTCGTCCTGTTCTGCAATCGGTGAGCCAATTTTGTGACTGCCATCACCGTCTCCATACAGGACGTCAGTGTGAAATGATTGGCTTCTATGTCAGATTGAGCTGCCATGATTTGCTCAATCGATATCATAGGAAGGTTAGGAAGATGAATGACAGGAAGCGTAGGAGTAAGGGCACTCGGTCTAGCAGAGCTTATGGGATCGTTCAGGTCCGAAAATAGAGTGAGGGGACGGGATGAAGAAGCCATGGTTTAGAGGTGAGAAGTGTAAAAGAAATGAGTTGCAGAGAAATAGAAGAGAACAGACTGAGGTTTGGCCTCCTTCGTTCATTTTTTTTTTTGTCTCTTGATGAGGAAGAAGAAACAGACGAGAGTGGTGAAAAAGAGATAGAAGAGAATGGTGAAAAAGAAAATGGAAAAGTGTGTGATTAAGAAGAAGGCAAAAGAGAAGAAGACAAGGAGGGAGAAGGAGCCGAGGCGAGTACAAATCGAGGCCTGCTTTTGTCGGCCAATGATGCAAAAGTGAGGTCGCGTGTCAAACGCGTTTATCGAAGGAAAAAGAGAGACGTGGGCAAGTTGTATGTGTATATACATGTTTTGAATTGTATAGATGTCATTTATCACTATCATTTTTCACCTCCTCCTCCAGATTCTGATCCATGATTTCCTTTTGATAATGTCACAGGGGGAGAAATTATATGATGTTATGTATTATGGTGTTATTTTGTTATGATGTGATGTATTATGGTATTATTTTTAAATTATTGTATTATTTGAAAACTAATCTGATGATTATGTATTTATAGTTTAATATCTTAGTCTCATATCATGTCTCTAATTAAAACTTATTTATTACACATGTGCTAACCTATGTATTTAGAAATGAATTCACAGAGCATGACTTGAGGGGGAGCTTTTCTTACTCTCAAATCAAATCAAAACATCATTGTGTGCCATCATTAAAAAGGGGAAGATTGTTAGACTTATTTATTTTGATAATTTATTTAATTATGTTTTAATTTATTTAAAAGAGAAAAATAGAATCCAAAATTTATTTTGATGATTTATTTAATTATATTTTAATTTATTTGAAAAAAAAATGGAATTAAAATTTATTTTGATGATTTATTTGAAAGAGAAAAATAGAATCAAAATTTATTTTGTCCCATTATTTCTCACCTAAACCTTTATCCTAAATTCTATTAGAATGTGTTTAATATTTAATTAAATCAAGAGTTCAAACAGCTCAGTACAACAACAGGCCAAAAGGTTCAAAAGGTCCAAGTAGAAGATATTCAAATTTGTAATGATAGAGTGGAAGATATTCAAATTAGTAATGATGGAGTACAACGGCTATAAATTCAAATGAATACAACAGCTATAAACGGCTATAAGTTTCATTATATATACCAAATTCCGATCCATTATATATACCAAATTTTGAATTGTATAGATGTCATTTATCACTATCATTTTCCACCTCCTCCTCCAGATTTTGATCCATGATTTCCTTTTGATAATGTCACAGGGGGAGAAATTATATGATGTTATGTATTATGGTATTATTTTGTTATGATGTTATGTATTATGGTATTATTTTCAAATTATTGTATTATTTGAAACTAATCTGATGATTATGTATTTATAGTTTGATATCTTAGTCTCATATCATGTCTCTAATTAAAGCTTATTTATTACACATGTGCTAACCTATGTATTTAGAAATGAATTCACAGAGCATGACTTGAGGGGGAACTTTTCTTACTCCCAAATTAAATCAAAACATCATTGTGTGCCATCATTAAAAAGAGGGAGATTGTTAGACTTATTTATTTTGATGATTTATTTAATTATATTTTAATTTATTTAAAAGAGAAAAATAGAATCCAAAATTTATTTTGATGATTTATTTAATTTATGTGAAAAAAAAATAGAATGAAAATTTATTTTGATGATTTATTTGAAAGAGAAAAATAGAATCAAAATTTATTTTGTTCTATTATTTCTCACCTAAACCTTTATCCTAAATGTTATTAGAATGTGTTTAATATTTGATTAAATCAGGAGTTCGAACAGCCCAAAACAAAGGTTCAAACAGCCTAGCACAACAGCAGGCCAAAAGGTTCAAAAGGTCAAAGTAGAAGATATTCAAATTTGTAATGATGGAGTGGAAGATATTCAAATCAGTAATGATGGAGTACAACGGCTATAAATTCAAATGAATGCAACGGCTATAAACGGCTATAAGTTTCATTATATATACCAAAGCCTCTAATGTAAACAAGGTACAAAAAAATTCATAAAAATTCTTTGATCTATAATCACTCACATCTATTCTCTGAAAAATTCTCTGAGAAGTGTTCTTCAATTTTTGTTTACATCCTCTCTCAGAAATTATACACTGAGCCTTATAGTATTAAGTTCATCTTTCCTATGTGAGGTTTACAGAAAAATCAGAGCTTCATTTTTATATCTATCTTTGAGAAATAATTATTGTAGTTTTCTGTGAAAGCAAAAACACATTCTTTTCAAACTTGTAAGAGTGTAGTACACTCAATATTCTTGACTTAGAAAGTCTGTGTAAAATCTGTGAATGATTGCTCCATCTGTGAAAAGGTTGCTAGCACCTTGTGAAACTAGAAGATAGTGGAAAATCTCAAGTGAATCTTGAGAAATGGATGTAGGCTTGGTTGAAACCAAACCACTATAAATCTGTTTGTCTCATCTTCTCTAATCTCTTTACTTTCCTACTACTGCTATATCTATCTAATATTCATGCGCTAATCATTTGATTTGCCCTGTATGTTAGTTATACTTCATTGTTATTTTGCTTGATCATTTACTACTAAGTTCATTATTGTGTTTGTTAATAATTTGTTGTACTAGTAGTTAATTTTATTGGGGTATTATTAATTTTAATTTGTAGAAACCTAATTCGCCCCTCCTCTTAGGTTGCTTTTTGGGTAACATAGATGATTTTTTGTAAAACTTTTAAGAGAAATTATGTAGCATACCCAAACAAATATAGCCCTAAATAGTATATCAAAAAACCATAGAATAATCACTACATGAAACTTTTGATTGGTTCAAGATAACCTATGAAAATACAATAAAGAATTCAAATCAAAAGTTACATTGATCACAAATTGTTCTAGGACCATCTCGGATGAAACAAACATAAATTTTTAGTAATCTCTATTAAACTAAAAATAAAACAATCAAATTTAGATGAGTAAACCAAACTAAACCAAATCAAGTCTTAAGTCTCATCAAATGGGATCGATTGCATAAATAAAATTGTACACAATAAAATAATCAATTTCAAATAAGTTTAATAATAATAATAATAATAATAATAATAATAATAATAATAATAAAAAGCCATTGCTTATTTTGAAGAGTGATTGTGGTCGGCCACCACGACAAGCTAAGAAGGCACTTGCACACAAATGTAAAAAATATATTCTTGATGCCCCAAACACAATTCTCATGTGTGATGGCATTTTTTGGTGCCCAAAATATTAGAGTGATTTCATGTGGACAATGACACTTTTTTACCGAGAAAGGTAATATATCTTGTATATAAGAACAGCACTATCACATTCTCTCTTCTTTTTTCATCTTGCCGCACTCAAATGCCTTTTCAACTCACAGAAAATCATGCAGTGGAATGGAATACATCCATTGATCCTCACAGTCATTCTATTTTGAGATATTTAGACAGCAAATATTACATAAACTTTGACAACATGTGTATGCGTACATGTGTAGTCTTAAGTTCTTAAACATCTAAGAATGCATTTGAAGAAAACAACTTGTTAAGCTCCAAAATAGTGTGAGCATAATTAAAATGAAAAATTATCAAAAACAAACCATAGAAGTATCAAGAAACAAATCCAAATGCTTTATGTAAATTCTAAATGCTTTAATCATTTGAAATAACTTGTGGAATTAAGAAACTTGCAGCAATCAAGCCCAACATCACCACCACCCCTGCAAATGTAGCACCTTTTAGAGAGAGAGAGAGAGAGAGAGAGAGAGAGAGAGAGAGAGAGGGGTGCATAAACAAAGGCAGCTTACTCAGACAAAAATGGTGGTGTTCATGATTAGTAGTGGTGGAGGTGATGTGATGGACACTATGAAGTTGCTACAAGTTCATCAAGAAAACCTGAAAATGGTGATGACACAATTCTTTTTTTTTTACTCATATAAATGCAAGTAAAGAAGAACAAAATTCAGCAGAAACAAAAGAATAGTTAAAAATTAACAACAGACAAAAAAAGACTATATCTTTTTATTTTTTATTTTTTATTTTTTTATAAATGACAAACAAAGACTATATCACATAGTCCATATCACCAAACATTTGCTATTGTAGTCTTTTCCCTTTTCGACCCACCTATAATTTACAACAAATTAAGCACTTTAGTTGCATGATGCAAAAAGAAAAACTTGATTTTGAAGTTGGGACAATAATATGCTGCTTCTCAATGATCAATTTTCATGGTAAGAGAACCAAGAACAAGTTTTAACATTAGCATCTACAACTCTATCCTACCTGCAAATGAAACTTACTATCCAGAACAAATAGCTGCATTATGTGAAATGAGAGAGAAAGAGCAAACAAAATGACAGGGAAAAAAAAAATTTCAATCTAACAAAAGTAACATAGAAACATAATTTCTTTTCCTAACAAAGCTCTGCCAATAATTAGTTCATTAAAATAAACTCGAATGCCCACACCACCTGGAAAAAAAATTACAAAAATAAAAAATATATATAAACTAAATCGTATCTAAAATTACAAAATCACATATGGAAAAAAATATAAAAATTAAAAAATAAATCTAAAATCATAATTAACTATTTATTATCCGTGCCAACAACACTTCATATGTATAAACATTTATGACCAATCAAACCAAAATGGAATACATAAACCAAACTAAAACCAAATTACTTACATTTATTTAAGCAAAGGTAATTCAAACATTTATGGCCAACTTAGCTCTATGAAAGGCATACCATATGCATTTTTTTACATAGCATCTTCCTAATTTGAAACTAATAAAACATGTACTATAGAAAGGATTTTTATTTGAGAGTATTTTAGCATGCTATTTACTGTTTTCATAAATTAAGACCTATTCAATTGAATGTTGTTGATCATTATAATACCTAAAAAGCACTAATAATACCTAAAAAGCAATCAATGCCATCATGAACACAATAGCTCTAAAAAAAAAACTTCAAGTACCATCAACACTGTTAGACTTTTATTTTGATGATTTATTTAATTATGTTTTTAATTTATTTTGAAAGAGAAAAATAGAATCAAAATTTATTTTGATGATTTATTTGAAAGAGAAAAATAGAATCAACATTTATTTTGATGATTTTATGTTTTAATTTATTTGAAAGAGAAAAATAGAATCAAAATTTATTTTGTCCCATTATTTCTTACCTAAAACTTTTATCCTAAATGTTGTTAGAATGTATTTAATATTTGATTAAATTAGAGGTTCAAACAGTCCAAAAGAAAGGTTCAAAGAGGCCAGCACAGCAGCAGGCCAAAAGGTTCAAGTGGAAGATATTCAAATTAGTAATTATGGAGTGGAAGATATTCAAATGAATACAACGGCTATAAACGACTATAAATTCAAATGAATACAACGGCTATAAACGGCTATAAGTTTCATTATATATACCAAAACCTCTAATGTAAACAAGTTAAAAAAAAAAATAGAAAATATTCTTTGATCTATAATCACTCACATCTATTCTCTGAAAAATTCTCTGAGAAGTGTTCTTCAATTTTTGTTCACATCCTCTTTCAGAAATTATACACTGAGACGTATAATTTTAAGCCCATATTTTCTGTGTGAGGTTTACAAAAAAACCAGAGCTTCATTTTTATATATATCTTTGAGAGATAATTCTTGTAACTTTCTGTGAAAGCAAAAACACATTCTTTTCAACATTGTAAGAGTGTAGTACACTCAGTGTTCTTGACTTAGAAAGTCTGTGTAAAATCTATGGAGAATTGTTCCATCTGTGAAAAGGTTGCTAGCACCCTGTGAAGCTAGAGTATAGTGGAAAATCTCAAGTGAAGTTTGAGGAGTGGACGTTGGCCAAGTTGAACCCGAACCACTATAAATTTGTTTACCTCTCTCTACCTTATCTCTTTAATTTATTTAAATTGTCATAGCTATATTTCACATTTTCACTGTGCTAAAATCATTAACTGACATAGTTGTTAGAACACTTGTTTTAATTATTTTTATTTCATTAACTATATTTATCTATTATGCTAGTCATAATTTTTATTAGGGTATTATTATTTTTATTTGTAAAAACGTAATTCACCCTTCTCTTAGGTTGTCTTTTAGGTAACAAATACCATCTAGTTGTAGACCTCAAGTACCATCAACACCAACCTTGAGGAAAAAAACAAAAAAGGAATTAGTAAAATCCTTTAACCGAACAATAACCAAATAACAAAGAATTAGTAACCAAAATAATAACCCTACATATGTCATTATCCACTATCTAACAAAATTTTAACAAAGATATTCTCATGGACCCAGTAAACATAGCTAGGTGAATGGAAGCATAAACAGGGGAGAAACAAAATTCCTCCACCCCTTTATGGTTAGATGTACTCATTAAACAATGTAAAAACAAAAAAACAAAAAAACAAAAAAAAGAAAACAAAAAACAAAGTATTAAATAACATATGGTAGATAAAGATAATGAAACATATGATACATTGTGCTTACTTTATGGATGTTACTCCTCCATGACCTGAGCTTTAAAAATAAAAAACAAAACAAACAAACAAAAAAAAGAATGATGAGCAAAACAATCAATAAATAGCATGAAATTTACATTAAAAAAGTAAACGAAAAAATAAATTGAAAGAAAAATCAACCCACCACAAAATTATCAAAAGTTTTTTTTTGTGTTGGTGTATGTGAGTGAAAATAAACCAGGGGAAAAAAAAAAGAAACAGGGAATACCAAAATGAGAGAAGTGAGGTACTTCTGAGACTCATAGGTAGTAGGATTAAGCTTCAAAATCTTTCTTGGGAGCTTTTCTTTATCAACTGATGATGAAAGCAAATTCACGTCAAGTAAATACATGGTTATTCAAATGATAGCAAACAAATAAATACAAAAAAAAAATAAATAAACTGTTAGGCAAAAAAATAAACAATTGACCACAACTTAGAGCACAATTGTTCAGATAAATATGGGGAAAAACCCTTTTCTTGAAATTAAATTAAATATAATGGGCATAGGCATGGGTCTTTTTTTTAAACTAAGAATTATAAACAAAGTTAATATACCTTCATTGTTGTTGGATAGAGATAGAGATTCCTTTCTACAGATATTGGCTTGAGAGAGAGAGAGAAAGTAACCGTATGTACATATGTATAAGGGTGATGTGAAATTTTCAATGCTATTTATCCCAAATGTAGAAATAAAAATCAATAGAATTTCTAAGATGTAGAAATCAATAGCAGACAAAACCTTCAACAAACTCATGTCAATAGCAATAGCAATAACAAAACCCATCTAGTACTACAAAACCATCTAGTAAACAAAATTCAAGTCAATAACAAAACCTACCTTCACCAAAGATGTAGAAATCAATAGCAATAACAACTAAGTCAAACACTTCACCAGAAACACAATCCTAAATATTGGCCCAAAACACTAAATATTAGCACCAATTTACAAAACTCATCCACGTCATAATGGGTATAATTGACCACTAATCAGGAAAAGATCCATCTAAAATGCTCAGAAATCTTTGCGTTCTTAAAATCTGATTATCAAGGAATTACTCTACTTTGATTAATCAAAAGTTTATGAAACTTCAAATATGCTCAACTGCTCTTACCATACAAACCAACCCAATTCAAAAACCCACTTTACATATAAAACCTCTATGGTTCTCTTTCTCTCTCTCTCCAATTCTCCATAATATTCTTATATTTGTATGTATAGATGAATGTATATACGTGCGTACATATGTATGAGGGTGATGTAAAATTTTCAATGCTATCTATTCCAGATGTGGAAATAGAAATCAATAGAATTTCTAAGATGTAGAAATCAATAGCAGACAAAATCTTCACCAAACTCAAGTCAATAACAATAGCAATAACAATAACAAAACCCATCTAGTACTATAAACCCATCTAGTAAACAAAACTCAAGTCAATAACAAAACCCATCTTCACCAAAGATGTAGAAATCAATAGCAATAACAACTCAAGTCAAACACTTCACTAGAAACACATCTAGAATTTCAAACATTTCCTTAATTCTCTAGCAGACAAAACCCATCTAGAATTTCAAACATTTCAAACACATCCAGTACTGTAACCTATATGAAAAATAATTCAAAAAGAAACACTAAAATTCTGAAACCTATTTCCCAAAAAGAACATATCAAACCCATTACCAAACTCAAGCAAGAACCAAAAATACTGTAACCCAAATCCAAGAGGAGAGAAACCCACAAAATATCATAGATTGCAAATTTGTAAGTTGTAGTTTACCTCTAAATGGTTGCGATGTCATCGCAAGAGGAGAGAGGCGAAACAAGAGGGCGAGAGAAGAGAGTCGGTGGTCGAGAGGAGCAATGACAGCAAGAGGCGATGAGAGGTGGTCGGTAGTCGGTGAGTGACGATGTCATCGTAAGAGGAGAGGGAGAGAGAGAAGAGCGTATAAAAGAGGGAGGATTTCTCTGAAATGATAAAGAGGGATGATTTGGGCAAGAGATGAAAGAGGAGATAGTTTGATGAGCTTGCGTCTCTCTTCTGTAGGAAGTGGGTGGGTGTGTTTTGAAATTTGAAATTTGGAATTTGGAAAAGTGAGATGCGACAGATGAGGATAGGTGGTTGCAAAGTTTGTCGCTCTTGGACGAGAAGTTCAGTTAGAGTGAGTGAGAAGGTTTTCATCTTTACCGTCCATCTTCAAGCATAAATGAATCATGACCGTTAAAATGTCCTAGTAGGACAATTGTCTCTAGGATAAATTCAAAAACCCTCTTCCCTTGTTATATAGATGAGAGAATTTGGGGGGTATGTGAGACCCCACACGAGTCTCGTTTCGATAATTCGAATCATTTATTTTGTAGCACTCACAATATATATCATTCATGAAAAAATTAATTCGATTCAATAATCGTAACATTTTCATTTTATCACATTTATCTCCAAAAAATAAACGACAAATAAATTTTGAAAATTGGCCATCTATTTTTCTAGACATAAACTCTATAAAATAAAAAGGTTATGATTGTCAGATTTATCTAATTTTTTTCATGAATGATATATATATTAAGAGTCATATAAAATAAATTAAATTATTGTAATGCAACCCTTGGTGAATCCCATAAACTGTTCAAATTCTTTTGTACTGAAATATGAGCATAAAAAATAAAAAAACTCAATTATTTTTTTAATAATGTACAAGTTTAGCATGCATATGGTAGGTGTGTAATTAAATTAACTGGAATACATTCCCCTTTTCCCATCCCAACCAACCATTTTCCCTTATTTTCTTGGCTTTACCCATTCCCTACACGTCCATTGTCCATCTCATTTATCTTTATATATCTACTTACAGTTGTTTTTATCAAATTTAAATTTAGTAAAATAAGTCTAGGTTTGCTACTCCAACTATGATATCAAACCCATATCAAATTAATGATGTCTTTAATTTTTCATCAAATTAAAGATGCCTTCGACTTTTTGTCAAATTGAAAATGCCTTCAGTGTTGCAAGTACACCGGATGACCGGCCGATTGTCGGTCGATTGAGGATACCTTCAATGTTGTGGATATATCAGACGACCGACCGGTTGTTCTCCCTGACAACCTCTTTCTTGCAAAATTATCCTTCAAATTCTGGTCAGTTTACACAAACTAATCGAACAGCCAAACATCTGCCCAGTTGTCCGATAGTTTGATAAAAATAAAAATTTTATATTGAAACGCTCGGTATCAAATGAAGCTTTTACCTAAATTTTTATTCAAATTTAATGAAAGAAAAAAAAAGTAAGCTTTGAAGATGCTTTAATAACACCCCTAATGAGTGGAGGAAAAAGTACTTTTCAAATTTGAGTTACAAGGATAGTGCCTGAAACACACGCACTTCCTAAATTAAAATGGTATTCTCTTTCTCACATAAAACTTGTATTTCTCTTTCTCTTAGATCTCTCTCGCACCCTTCTCCCAGGGATGTAATAATGGTTTGGCCCGACCCGGCCCGGCCCATTCGAGCCCGGGCTCTGGCCGGTCCAAGCGAGCCTCGTGGGTTCCCTCCTTTTTTAGCAGGTCGGCCCATGGGCCAAAAAGTCAAGTCCAAGCCCATTCATAATAGGGCCGCCTACGGCCTGGGTCGCGGGTCGGGCCTTATCGGGCCTCTTTTTTTCTTTTTTTTTTTAAGGAATAAAAAATAAAAGAAAAATTATACTAGATTAATGAGATGTTTTGTTTGGTTATGTTTCATGGTGATATTTAAATTTAATTATATATGACTTTTTTTTTTTAATTATGAACTTATAACTAAAAAAATATACAATTAAGTATTTTTTTTTCTTTCAAAATGAATAATTTTATATATATGTAAATGAAACTTTAAATATTACAATATTAAATTATTTATATAACACTTATTGAATGAATAATTTTTATTTCAAAATGAAATAAAATATTACAAAAATTGATATTATTAAATAAAATAGGTGTAGATTATTGATGATGGTAGAGCAATTGCATCACTATAGGTCAAGTACATTCCAACTAAGTTGGCACCTACTAGCCTACCAATCATTTGCATTATACTCCACCTCAATAATCTAATACAAAAAAAAAATGAAATGAAATGAAATAGTAAAAAATAAATTGTTAATCAATCATCGGAGGAGGCAAACATTTCAGTCGCATTGCCCGAGGATATGTCATCCAAATCATTTTGAATTTGCTCATTTTCACTATAATTTTATTTTCTTGTAAGTGCATGCATATAATCTCTGGATACCACCAGTGCCTCAACCATTTGGGATGAAAACCTGCTCCGATAATCGCTCAGCACCCGTCTACCTGTACTAAAAGCTGTTTCCGAAGCAACTGTAGAAATATGAACGATTAGTATATCACGGGCTATCTGTGAAACAACAAGCCACATAATTTCATTTTGTTTCCACCATTCCAAAATATCAAATCATTGAAATCATCCATTGACGGGTTTTCCAAATAACGTTGTAGTTTAGAACTACTTATACTTGTATGTTGAGATATTCTTCTACTTTTATTGCTGAAAAAACACTTAATCTCCCGCCTCGAGATGAGACTATTAATGTAGTGTGTGTAGGTGTATTTACAGATAGAGCTGCACTATATTCTTCAAATAATCTGTTGCATGTTTGTATAATAGGGACAAACTGTGTTTGATCAACGAAAATACGCTCTACAAAATTTTATAAACCAATTTTTTTACACCTAGGATCAATTATTATGACTAAACCTAATAGATGAGGCAAAGGATCAAAATATTTATCAAGTTTTGCTTTCATTGAAGTAATAATGATTACATAATATTCATTACCCATATATTTTATGAAAACTTTAATTATTTCTGCTAGCATATGTAAAACAAATGGTGAAATAGGAATATATATATATATATATAAGAAAATACTTTTGTTGAAGTATCGAAAACTTTTAAAAAATATTTATACAAGGCTACTTGACGCCAATTAAATTCTGTGGGAGTCAGTACTCCTCCTATTGATGTTATTGCAAAAAATAAATCTATTATTTTTCTTTGTTTACAAGCTATTTTTAACATATTATATGTTGAGTTCCACCTATTATCTACATCTAAAATTAATTTTCTAAATGATATATTTTCTCGTTGATAACTTTTTCTATATTCCGAAATTTGATTAGCAGAAAATATAATAATAACAACTGCATTTTTTTTATTACAAGTACAGAAGTCTCGTATACATGCATAGCTTCTTTAACAATCAAATTTAAAAAATGGGCACAACAACGAATATGAAATAAATCACCATCTATAAGTAATTGTAAAGTTGGTTTGTTTTTTTTTTTTTGGTACATCGAAAAAGGAAATACAAAACAACCAAACAGAAAACAAAGAAAAAGAAAAGCTAAGAGCCCCTCAGAACGATGTATGAGATAACTCTGACCAACCATATCCGCCACTAGTTGACCTCGAATTTCTTCCGGAGGATCATCCATAATAACCAGCATCTCATTTTGATTAGCCCCCATTTTTGCACGTTCATCAGCATTCTTGTTGCCCTCCCTCTTGACATGTTGAATCAAAAACCCACATCTTTGGATGAGAAACTTGGAATCCTCCACTAGACTTCTCAGTGGGGAGGTAACCTTAATATTCCCCTGTAGCATATCAATAGCATATTGGGAGTCTGTTTCGATGCTAAGATCCTTGTAGCTTTTTTCGAAAGCTATCGTCAAACCCCTGTATAAAGCCTAAATCTCCGCCTCAATGTAGGTGCAATTTGTGAGCTTACCGATACCCACAAAGCCAGATGCCTTTCTCGTCCCGGATTAGCCCCTCAAAGCCACCATCACCTGGATATCCCGTTGAGCTTTCATCTGTGTTCATCTTCAATTTACCTGGAGGAGGAAGAGACCAACTAATTAGCTCATCATCCAAATTGTTCACAATAGACATATTAAAAGCATCTTTAATATCAGTTGCATATCTATGTCTAATGTAGATATTATGCTGCCAAGGCAATTTAACATTTTCAAAAATCTTAAGGTTCTTATTTTTCCAAATCTGCCATTATGAAGTAACAAAAAAAAGTAGGCTCAATAAAAGGATGAGATTTAGATTTTAAAGTGGACTTCACCCAGATTTTAAATGACAAATTCCTATAATTAAACAACAAAGTATCACAATTCAAACCAATCCAGATAGTTCTTACTCTGGGATAGTTTCTGAAGATATGGTTTAAGTCTTCAACCTGTTCACCACAATTATTACATATAGCAGAATTTGACATTCCTCTAGTAACTCTTAGGCTGTTGGTTAGCAACTTTTGATGCAATGCCAACCAAACAAAGCCTTTGAGTTTTTGTGGGATTTTCAATTTCCATAACCAGAGCCAATTCCTAGAATTAACTCCCTGATCAGTCACCAACTCAAAGGCCGAAGCAGTAATAAAAGCTCCACTTTTCGAGCCCTTCCAATGTGGCATATTTGGGTAAGTTACAAACCTACGAAACTAAACCTTCAAAACAAGATCCTAAGCTTCCCCAGGCAACTTAACAGATATAACACCCACATCCCATCTACCATCCTCATCTAAGAGAGCATCCACCTTCTCCGAGCTAATGAGGTGAGAATTAGGAAATAAGAAGACCAAACTGCACTCCCCGCACCACCAATCATACCATATGGATACGTTAGAACCATTGCCAATACACCATTTGTTACCCTTGACGATAATGTCACGGGTTTTAAGAATACCCCTCTAGGTGAGGGAAGCCTTTCTCTTACTGGAATAGTTGAACAGGGAGTCCCTGTGAAGGTATTTATCTTGAAGAACTTTAGCCCATAAACAGGACTTCACGTTGAGGAGTTTCCAACCCAGTTTAGAGAGTAAAGCAATGCTACTATCCTTGGCTTTCTGAATGCCAAGCCCACCAAATTTCTTATTGTTGCACACTGTGCCCCAATTCACTAAATGAATCTTTTTGGAGTTGTCCACATCACCCCATAAAAAATTCTTGTGTTAGTCTATCCATGTCCTTACACATTTTCATAAGTAAGTCCATAGTTTGCATCATATACGCTGGGAGGGCAGAGATAACTAAATTAATGAGGGTAGCCCTTCCTACAACAAATAACATATTCGCTTTCCAACCAGTCAATCTGTTTTGGAGTTTCTAAAAAATGGAAGCAAAGTGTGCTCTGCTCACTCTGTTATGAAGCAATGGTATACCAAGGTACTTACCCAAATCATGAGTGAGGGGTATACCACAATTGCTACTCAAACTCCTTGCCTTGGAGATAGGACATTAGGAGAAACGAACAACTTTGACTTAGCGAGGTCAATTTTCAAACCCGGGCAGTTGCTGAATTGATTTAAAACATCCATGATGGTATCACAATTCCTAGAGTCAGCCTTGGCAAAGATGAGAAGATCATCTGCAAAACATAAATGTGAAATAGCAGGTCCCCTAGTAGAAGCCTTTGTACCCTTCCAATCCCCACTACTAACTTTCAAAGTGATCAAATTAGACAACCTTTCCATACAAAGAACAAAAAGAAAAGGGGATAAAGGATCTCCTTGACGGAGTCCCTTCTTGAGATGAAACTCACGGACTGTTTCCCCATTCCATAACACAGAGGAATTGACCTTAGTAACACAATTCATGATAAGCTCAATCCAAGAAGGATTAAGATTAAAGTCAACTAAGGTATCATGAAGAAAGGACTAAGAGACATTATCGTAAGCTTTTTCAAGATCAATTTTGAAAATCATATCACCTTGTTTACCTTTTTTGAATCTGAGAGTGTGGATGATCTCTTGGGCAATAATGATATTATCATTGGTAGTCCTATCTGGGATAAAGCTACTTTGGTTTAGGCTAATCACATTCTCAAGGAGGTGTCTAAGTTTACTCACCAAGGTTTTAGTAGTGGTTTTATAAAAGACATTGCACAAACTAATGGGTCTAAACTGTTTAATGAATTCGGGATTGTCAATTTTTGGGATGAGAGTGATTAGAGTTTTGTTAATAACCAAGGGGATATCTCTCAAGCTAAAACAAGATTTAACAAAATTGCAAATAGAAGAACCCACAATGTCCCAATAAGAATGGTACAAAAGAGATTGTATGGCATCGCAACCAAGTGCCTTAAAGGCTTTAATAGACTTCATAGCTTTAAATGGGCTACAGTTTGATTATAATATGCTGCATTATCTAAACTAATCGTAAATATTTTATTTTGTAAAGCCCACTCATATAATACATTTCTTATTTCTACACCAAGCGAATGATCAGTGTATGGAAGTTCAACTAATTTAAATGAAATAATTTTTTTATTTAATTTCCAATCATTATCAATAAAATGTACAGTGATACATTGATATTCAAAACCTTTGACCACATATCAGATATTAAACAACTCTTCCATTCAAATTTTTAAAGATGTCAAATAATTCACTTTTAACATCCTCAAATTTCTTTAAAATCCTGTTTCTAGTAGTATTTCTTGAAAAACTTTGATATTGTGGTGCAAAACTTTCGTGAATTATTTTGGTAAAATTGAGACATTCAACTACAGAATTTTGTGAATTAAAAAAGGTTGTTCTTTTTTAATAATATAATCAACTACAGAATTTTGTGCACGTATAGGATCATATAAAAATGTTTGCAAATTACCAGTTGATAAAGCCCGTAATTGCATTTGATTTCGAATATCGGTTGTTGGCTTTGTAATTGTTTGTTGGCATGCCTTTTTAGATAACTAGTACCCCCAGCAGATGCAGCACTAAGTAAATGTGCACAATATTTACATTTTGCTTTAAATGTAATTGTACCATCATGATTATTTATAAATATTTTTTCACAATGTTCCCAAACACTACTACTTCTGCTCCTAGATGATGATCCAATTGTTGGAAGAGGGATATTAGAAGGAGAATCAACAGATTCATATCGTGTAGTATATGTATCAACATCGACATAAACATTAAGAATATTAGGATCCATAGTACTGTAAGTAAAACAATATATAAAAATTAATAATTAATTTAAATAATGTATAAATACAATGAGTAAAAAATAATAATTGATATATGTGCACAAATAATTAATGAAAAAAAAGAGTAGCTAATAAATTTAATTAAACTAATTAATGTTACCGACTGACGAATGCGATACAGAAATTAGTTTCTTCTAATAAAAGTTTCTTGTTGCACAATTGAAATTGTCAATTAAGGATGATACTTCAAAATTAATTGAGAGTTGAGAGAGATTGAGAGTTTAAGAGAGATTGAGAAAGTTTAAGAGAGAGAGAGAGAGAGAGAGAGAGAGAATTATTTGTGAGATTTATTTTGAAAAATGAAAGATATTTATAGTAGTTTGAAAGAGTGAAATAAATTTAAAATATATTTATATATATTACTGTTTGAATTTTTTTATGATTGTCTCTACTAATTTATGGCCGTTTGAATTTTTTTTTTTTCATTCAATGAATGAAGAGTGTAAATTGAGTGATTGATGAGATGCAACAGACCAGAGTAAGCTAGTAGAGGCAGGGCAAGCTCTTTTTCTTCAATGTCATCTCTCTGTCTCTCTCTCTCTCTCTCTCTCCCCCCTTGTTCCTGTGATGGTTGGCCAGAGAAATTACGAGTTTTGGTTTGGGTAAGAGGAATCATCATCATGGTCGGAGAGTGGGCCCCACACGAGTGATGTGCATTCACACTTTGTGAATTGTGATCGACATTCTAAACACATTTGATTTTAATTTCATAAACTATTATTATTTTTTGTTTTATTTTTAAATTATTAATGTTATTTATTTAATTATATAATTATTAATGTTATTTGGTTTTTGTTTTTATTTTTTTTATTTTTACAAGATTAATCTTTTATTTATTTTATTTCTTTATATTTTTTAATCATTTAACTGTTGCAAGTTGTTTTTTATTTTTATTTTTTGAAATTTGACCATTGGTAAAGAGAGGACCGGGCGGGTGGGGTGGGCCGGGCCGGGCTGTCCGCAGGGCCCAAAATTTTTTTAGCCAAGCCAACAGGCCAGACCACAAAAGAAAGAACCAGGCCCAAGGTACTAAGCTGGGCTTGGGCCGGAGCCGAAATGGGCCGAGTCCACCTCGGGTCTCAGGTGGGCTTCAGGCCGGCCACGGGCCTCAGACCATTTTTACACCCCTACCTCCTCCTTTTCGGGCATCCTTTCTATCTGATATCTCTCGCTCTCAATTAAGGCTAATCAAAGCCAAACAACAACAATCAAACTTAAGGATGAAATATATTTTCCAAACTAGCAGAAAGGTTTTAATAACAACCCATCAATCTCTTCAATGATCAAATGCCAACCCATAACATAAATGGACAAAACCTAATTCACAACACAAAAAATCTAGATCTTTGCTTAATTAGGAATTATAACAAATGCGTATATGAATGAGATTCATACAAATGAATAACAAATCAAGAAAACAAAGAAAGTGGTTAAAGTTAGTTTTTTTTTTTTTTTTTTTTTGTAATTTTACCATAAGCAAATCCTCTATTGAAGATGGAGAACCTGAGATGTGAAGCAATCCTTGAAGCCCACAATCTTGAAGAGGAGATCTGTCGTCATCGCGAAAGATCCGTTGTTGGTATATTTCCTTGTTGGTGATTCGTTGTCAGAGTCATCATTGAAGACCGAGAAGAGAGCACTATTGGGGGAGAGAGAGAGAAAGAAATGAGAAAGATAAAAAAAAGAGCTGAGGGTGCTGGTTACAAGGGAGAGGAGACCGGAGGGTGTCGACGGCTGGGGTTGTGTTGGTGAGAGTCGCCGAAGGGTGGTGTTGAAGGTAGGGGTCATAGTTAGAAAGAGAAGAGAGAGAAAGAGAGAAATAAACAAGATAGGAGAGAGAAACAAAGGAGCGTGAGGGTGAATCAGAGGAGTCCAAATTCTCTCCAGCCTTACTCTCAAGCCCTTCCACCAGTCAACGGCCAAGATTTGGCCATGTCACTTTGGGCAAAATCTACGGCTCAGATCTAAAAAACAAATAAAAAAAAATTTGAATTTCATTTCATTTAACACAACAAAACAAAGCTTCTCTCCCATATCTTCTCATTCACTTTTCCCTCCCTCTTAAGCTCTAGTGAACGGCGACTCTATCTCGTGACACCAACGGCTGCGAATCCAAGTCAGCAGCAGATATCGATGGTCTCTCCCTCTATCTTACTCTAAAGATTTCAGCCACGAACCAGAGTTAAGGTAATATGTTTTTTCTCGTTGTTTCCCCCAAATAATCTGCCATTTTCAAAAATTGAACAATGATGTGTGTTTCCTATACAGTGGAAAGGATGATTGATAATTTGCCATTTTCATTGCTTAATAGGCCCAAAAATAAAATAAAAAAATAAACTAAAATAAAATAAAATAATAAATGCAGAAGAGACTGAAACCAAGTAAACCCTAAACCATGAAATTTTCAAGAGCTTCCTTCCAACTTCTTCCTTTCCTTTTTGTGTTTCTTTTGTCCTATACCACTTTAAACATTAGAAATAAAAGTGAAATTAATATGAAATATATATATATATATATATATATATATACTAACAGTGGATTAATTCTGATAGTGTAGGTTAATTCTAATTACTGGTCTTCTTGATTGTTGGGCAGTAGTAATCTCCTAATTGTCTCGTATTTGCTTGCTAGAATAACTTGTGTCTATGTTGCTTCTTTCTAATTTGGTTAATTTTAGTAGTTATAACTCGTATGCATTAATAATCCCTTTGTCCTACACCACTGATTTTACTTTATTATTGTGTATTGATACTCCTCCCACCAACAACAGAACCATAAAAGCAAAGGCGTAATTCAATTTATCATCAACTCTTTCCATCATCATTGCCGAGTCTCTATATTGTTTCCTATTCTTCATAGTCATGTCTTTGATTTCCCTATTCAAAATAATTACTTCTTTAAGAGTAAACAAAACATCCATGCATTCTTCAAGAATATCATTCTCGAACACCTTCAAATTATGCCGCATATGTAGAGGGATCCACCACTCAAAGAACTTACAGCCATTCGGTGAATGGGGGCATACAAAATGTTAATCATATTGTTTAATTTTGATGATGTCTAAAATATTATATGAAAAAATTAGATTTTTTAATATACATATTCTATATTATTTGACGCAAAATATTATTTGTTTAAAATATATATTGTATGATATATTTGTTATAAATATTATTTAAATGGAAATATTTTTAAAATATTACTATTCACGATTTTGAAAAGTTTGGCTGATCATTATTCACTTTTTGACGAAATTAATATTGATTACTTGTATTATTTTGACAAATGTGATAATAGCAAAGTGAAACATACTCACATGGAATGATTGGTATATAACAAAAATATTTGATTTATATTTTGCATGCAAAGTGAAACATACTCAAGTGATGTTTGAAAGCAAATCATACTTTTATTATATATATATATATATATATTATTGTAAAAAGAAAAAGATGAGCTTGATGGTGGGTTTTGCATCCTTGACATATATATATATATATATATATATATTACTATAATTAATAGAAAAAGTTAGTGCAAAAGTTTGATAAAATCCATATATATATATATATATATGATATTATATTCAAAAGTGTGAATTGAACATCTTGGTGACTTGCTTGCAAAAGTTTGTCAAAGAAATGATGAACAAAGAAAAAATGTGTAAAGATTGACAAAGAAAAAGGTGCCACGTGATGTATTCATTGAAAATCAAAATAGATGTCTTTTGTCTGTCAAGGAGCATGCCCATGTAATCCATGACGTTAGCAAGGACCGTCCTACCTCCAATGAGTATATTTTTTGGTATAAATAAAAGTGTTGTGTGTGGAGAAAAATAAGAACTTGAAGAAAAAAAATCTGTGTGACCCAAAATTTTGAGTGTATTGTATTCTACTCTTTTACTTTCAGATCTAAGTATAGTCTTTGTCCTTACGCTTTTATATCTACTCTTTGTGAGCAAAATATTGTAAAAAATGGTTAAAGTACCTCTTATTTTAGTCATTATTTCATGAGAGATTTTTGTGAGAGTAAGGCATTTATTGTTGAGTGAGACTCAATAGATAAAAGTAAGACCTATGGAAAATCCACAAGCTTGGTGAAGCCTTGGTGGTGTATTGATTCATTTTGATAGTAAAAAAATTCTCAAGGAGGTTCTTTGGGAAGTGGACGTAGGCTCGGCGTGCCGAACCACTATAAATGTCAGTGTTTGATTTTCTCTTTTTGTCTTTCTTACTTTTATATTGATAATTTTTGTTCTATTTTTTATTTGTTAAAATTCTAAATATTGTGTTTTTAATATTGTAAAATTTGGAATAACCCAATTCATCCCCTTCTTGGGTTGCCTATTTGGGATAACAATTAGTATCAAAGCCTAAACTATAGTTTGTGTGACTCAACCGTCTTAGAGTAGATCATGGCAACCTCTAATTATTCCTTACCTGAGGGACAAGTAATCTAATAGGCCACCACTGTTTAGCAGCACAAATTTTAGCTATTGAAAAACTAGGATGACCATACATGTTCAATCAAATGATTATGAATGTTAGAAAATTTTCTGCAATGGTCCAAAAATTGCTACCAAAACCATAGATGGCCTTACGGTACCAAAACCTGAAGATGAGTGGAATGAATCAGATACTAGAATGACCCAAATTAATGTCAAAGCCACAAACATGTTGTACTATACCTTAGATGCCAACGAGTTCAACAGAATCTCCACATGTAAAATCGCAAAAGAAATTTAGGATAAGCTTATAATGACTCATGAGGGAACCGAACTAGTTAAAGAATCTACAGTCAGTTTGCTAGTTCATAATTATGAACCTTTTAAAATGAAGTCTGATGAAACTATTCCTCAAATGTTTACTCGCTTTACTGATATTATTAATGATTTAACTTCTCTTGACAAAATATATACTAATGCTGAAATTGTAAGAAAGTGCTTAGGTCATTGCCAAAAAGTTAGGAGACAAAAGTCATTGCTATTACTGAAGCCAAGGATTTATTAAAGCTAAGTGTAAATAAGTTAATGAGATTTCTCTTAACTCATGATCTCATAATACAAGAAGGACAAAAAGAGAAGGACAATAATAAGAAGAAAGGAATAGCCTTCAAATCCACCTTGAAACATCAAGAGGATGAGGATGATGATGAGGAAATGACATTCATCACTAGGAAGTTCAAAAGGTTTGTGAAAAAGAAACAAGGTGTGCGAAAATTTTTCAGAAAAGACTTCAACAACAGGGATTTTCAAAGGGGAGAAAATCACAAAAAATCTGAAGTTACCTGCTACGAATGCAACAAACCTGGATACTACAAATCAGAATGTCCAGAACTTAAGAAACAATTCAAAAAAGACAAGAAGAAAGCCATGGTTGCAGCATGGGGAGAAGATAGCGATGAAAGTGACTTAGAAACTGAAGTTTGCAAAAATGAGGTTATTAACCTATGTTTAATGGCACCTGGAAACGAAGATGATGTATGTTTCAAGACAAAATCCAGTAATGATAGATGGTATCTCGATAGTGCATGTTCAAGGCACATGACTGGAAATAAAGCTATGTTCGCCACACTCCAACAAAAGGATGGCAGATATGTGACTTTCGGCGATAATAACAAGGATAAAATCATAGGTGTAAATAGTATTGATAAAAATCCTTCTCCTATTATTGAAAATGTTTTATTGGTTGAAGGTTTAAAACATAACTTGCTTAGTATTAGTCAATTATGTGATAAAGGTTATAAAGTTATTTTTGAAAAAACTCATTGCACTATTGAGAACACCCTAGAAAACAAAACCTTATTTTTAGGTTATAGACATGAGAATGTATATGTGTTTGATTTATATGATTTGTCTTCTTATTTTAACATTAAATGTTTATCTGCTATAAATAATAATGGTTGGCTTTGGCATAGAAGATTAGGACATGCTCATTTTGTTTTAATTTCCAAACTTTCAAAAAATGAATTAGTCATTGGTTTACCAAAAATTATTTTTGAAAAAGACAAACTTTGTGATGCATGTCAATTTGGAAAACAAAGTAGAATTTCTTTTAAATCCAAAAATATCATTTCAACTACTAAACCGTTCAACTTTTGCATATTGATTTATTCGGACCATCTAGAACATTAAGTTTAGGAGGAAAATCGTATGCTCTTATTTGTGTTGATGATTATACTAGATATACATGGGTATTATTTTTAGCACACAAAAATGAAAATTTTATAATTTCTCAAGACTTTGTAAAAGAATTCAAAATAAATAAAATAAATCTTAATATTTGTAGTATAAGAAGTGATCATAGTAGAGAATTTGAAAATGATGATTTTATTATGTTTTGTGATGAATTTGGAATTGATTATAATTTTTTTGCCCCTAGAACTCTTCAACAAATTGGTGTGGTTGAAAGAAAAAATAGAATTCTTGAAGAAATGGCTCGTACTATGCTTTGTGAAAATAATTTGCTTAAATATTTTTGGACGGAAGCCATTAACAATGCATGCTTTGTTGTAAACCGAGCTATGATTAGACTTATTCTTAATAAAACTCCTTATGAAATTTGGAAAGGTAGAAAATCTAATATTAATCACTTGCTTGCATTTGGTTGTAAATGCTTTGTATTGAATAACAATAAAGATAACTTAGAAAAATTTGATGTTAAATCGGATAAAACTATATTTCTTAGTTATTCAATTTCCAGTAAAACTTATAGAGTATTCAACAAAAGAACTCTACTTGTTGAAGAATCTGTGCATATTGCTTTTGATGAATCTAACAACATTATTTCCAAGAATCTTGTAAGTATTATATTGCAGAAAATCAACCAAGCATTGAGAGAATTTACATAAAAGAAAATGAAGAAAATCCATTACGCGAACATGAAGAAGAAATGACAACAGAGAAACTTCAAGAAATATATACTCTTCCAGAAAACAACTCAAATCTATCAAAAGAATGGAAGTATGCTCATGGCCACCCCAAAGACCTTATCATAGGTGATGCGGCGGAAAATATAAAAACTCGTTCCTCTGTTAAAAATATTTGTGGTAACTTAGTGTTTGTTTTACAAATTGAACCAAAATTGTTTTTAGAAGCTGAAAATGATGAAAACTGGATTTTAGCATTACAAGAAGAATTAAATCAATTTGAAAGGAATGAAATTTAGTTTTTGACCCCTCGACCTAAGGATCATCCCGTTATTGGTACAAAATGGGTTTTTCGAAATAAAATGGATGAATCCAGAGTTGTTACTAGAAATAAAGCTAGATTGGTAGCCCAAGGTTATAATCAAGAAGAAGGCATTGATTTTGATGAAACTTTTGCACCGTGTAGACGCGCCCGTGTGGGCCTCATGCTACTACAGTTCGGACTCGATTTGTGTCACGGTTCTTAATCTGAACCAAAGAGTCCAAATCTGGCAAATCGTTTTGAGAAACAGATTTTTGAAAAAGTAGTGCCAAACATGGACTGCTTTGCCAAATACAGAGTCGCCACCTAAATATTTTTTATGGGAGAATTTAGGAAACCCTGACTCGGTGCCGAAAGCCACATGTCCGTCATCACCGGAGTTGTCTCGGCTCGGGAGCTTGGGTACGATCGGGGAAGGTCAGCTATGAGCACCCCCTTTCGCCCGGTCCGAAGACCGGCCTCTACTAACCATGATATCCGATTTTGAAAACGCTATGTGTTCTTATTCCATTTATTAGCCTAGAATTATTATGTTATGCGCGCAGCAAACAAGTATAGACTAGATTGCCTAATTTGGAAATAAACATTGCATATCCGTTCGGTTTGAAAATGCTTTGGAATTTGCTACTCGCAAGTAGGCTAAAATACGGATTTCAACGAGTTTTTCCAACTCAAACAATCCAACCTTCACCCACAGGCATTCAAAACAGTTTAACACATAAGCATCTAGCCACATGTTAAGCATGCTGTCATGGCAACATTCACACTCATGCGATATGCTAAAGCGGAAATACTTACATCGTACTCCGTGCCAAAACAAAGAACTTGTTAGCAAACATGCATGATCCAAGTCCATGTTAAGTGCCTAATGCATCGCATACAAAGTGTTGCTAGAATAGGCTCGGCTATCCTAAACATGGCATGTGAGAATGCACAACTATCACATATTCAGTTTAGAATTTGAAGTACAAATGCAGTTAGCGTGATGTACCAAGCCTAATGCATGTAATACAAATGCATGGATGCACGCATGCGTAGCATAAGGTATGCTAAATTAAACGTGCCCTAATCTACCATCGTAAGCAGGTAAATAAAAGGGAAGAAAGAAGTGAGGTTGGAAGACATGCACACCACCCACACACACTTATTACAGATTTGCCCTCGCTCGGAGGGACCGAATAAATATTACAAATTAATTAACTACGCAAGCTAATTAATATTACAAATTGCCTAATTTAATTAACAAATTAAATAGACTAAGAAAAACAGTAAAACGCCTCGAGAAGCGCGCCGCCATGCGCAAGCTGCCTCTGTTTTCCTTCCTTCACTCCTCTGGAGGCTGTCAAAACCTCAAGACTGCTCCCTTGGACAGAGAGGATCACCACCGGCTGAATGAAATTGCCACCGGCAGTGTGGTATGGCCATCGGCACAAAACTGAAGCTGTCGGCAAAGAAATTGTTGCCGGCCGGCACCTTACACTGCCGGTCGGCAGAGTATTCCTGCAGAACCTGCAACTGACAGCAACAGAGGGCAAGGCAAAGCATGGCAGCACAATTCAAGGCATGTATGCAATAATCATGTCCCTTATCATGTTTGCGACTCAAAGGGGCATGTGCCTCGATTCTCGGACCACCAATCACGCATTTCCATGCGTGATGGCCCAAAGAACCAAGTATGCAACTTTGATTTCAAATGTATGCAAGCCAATCAAACAAAACTCCCAATCCCTATCACCCAAGTCAAGGGACAAGGAATGCATGCAAGATGCAATGCAACCTAGGCATACAAGCTAAGGATGCAACATGGCATGGCAATGAACTTATGCAATCGTGCAAGCATACATATGGCAATGCAAATAGATGGAAAGATGGTCTTATACATGAATTAGGCAGCTCTAATAAGGTCTAAAACAGTGGCCAAAGTGCTAAAAAGTGAGGGCTAAATGGCATACACACACACATGCACATAAGGACCGACACTTAAGCACAAATCAAGCAACATTCAAGCACACTTGAAAGGGACAAACATGAACAATTAGCATGCATTATAGGCTTTGAAATCATGCTAATACATGGTGCCAAACCAAGCAACAAATCAAGCCAAGCATGCAACAAATGGCCTAAGTGTTCAAAGCGAATCAACGAGGCATTGAACTACACTTAACAAGACCAAACATGGCATGAAAGGAAGGACCAAAATCAGAGGTTTAGCATGTTAAAGCAAAGCTAAAGGACTACTTAGATGGCATCTAAGTGACTCAAAAACAAAGGCATGCATAAACACCAAAACATGGAGCATCGCTACACAAGCTTCCAAAGCATTAAAGAGGCATACAAGGCAATTAAACAAGCATGGAAATGGGACTGAAATGGCATGTAGAATGATCCCAAATCACCAAAACAATGCAAAGATGGCATGCTACACATGCACATGCTCAAGGCCAACAAGCCTAAATACAAAGGAGCTATATCAAGCATGCCAAAATCAACCCAAACACTTATGGACAGACCTAAAACATGGCAAAATATGGACATAATCTTCACAAGACTAAGCCTAAAACATGCTCCAACAAAGACTAACAACCTAAGGCATATTAAGGCATAAACAAGGCATTACATGGCAACTATGCTAAGCATGCATGGAGTTCCAAAACCAACTTGAAATCATGTTATATTATGGATATATAAGCATGAAAAACATCCTAAACATGCTCAACACACACTCAAGCATAGGCTTCCTTAAGAGGCCAAAATATGCCCTTTTCAAGGACAACAAGGAGAGGGGGTGGCCCTCTCCTTCTTGGGACTTCAAGGCATCATCTTCACCACTGAAATCCCTCAAGATTTCAGTGGTGAAGAGACCCCAACACCAAAATCCCGGAGCTAGCACAAAATGGCTCAAAATGAGGCCTTTTAAGGCCTAAGGGTGGTCAACAACCCTCAAACAACAAAACACTCTTAATAAACAATAAAGAGGGCCTAAAAACAGAACTTTTTTATGTTATACAATAAGCACAAAAACAGCTCTAAGAAAGGTATAAAATCAATGCAAAAATGGGGGAAAATGGGACTAGATTCTCACCCTTGATGACCCCTTTACAAGTGGTGCTCCAATGGCCTCCTTTAGCTTGAATCTAACACCAAAACTTCAAAACAAACCCTTTAGAACCTCAGCTCCAAGAGGAAGGTGAAACACTAGGTGTTTGTGTGCAATAGTAAGACACAAAGCACCTAGTGAACAAAAAAGAGGGAAAGAGAGATAGAAAATGTATGTAACTCAAACCCTAGAACAAGAGCTCAACAATGGCTGTTTTTTGCTCTCAAAATATCCTAAGTGTCTAACCTCTCAAGCCAAGAGACAAGCCTCTCTCTATATGTCTTGTAAAGCTTACAAGACAAGCTTTACAAGAGGGAGATCCCTCCATACACGTGTATGGAGGGATGCAAAAGTAAGACAGCTGTCCAAAAATATCTGCAAAAGCAAATGAACAGCAATCGGCCGGCCAAAAATGCCATCTTGGCCAAAAGGAGTGCCGGCCGGCACAAAATAATGCTGACCGGCAACAAATAGTGCCGGCCGGCAATAAACATTGCCGGTGGCAGCAAACACCAGCCGGTGGCCTCTAGCCACTGCCGGTGATGGGTGGGGATGGTCTACAAGCCCTACCCTGCCTCTCAAGGGCAAAACAAAAGTGTTTGGTGCAAAACCAGACACTAAACGGTCGAGTTCGGGGATCCTGAAGCAAGGCGCGCGAGCCGAGATTTCCGGGAACTCCAAACGAACACAAACATGGATAATCACCGAGTGTTCAAGCGGTGACGTCCAAGTCTTGAGGACGGTCAAAAATGGGGTGTCTACACACCGGTTGTTAGATTTGAAGCTATTAGAATGTTACTTGCTTTTTCATGTTTTAAAGATTTCAAATTGTATCAAATGGATGTTAAAAATACTTTCTTAAATTGGTACATTTCGGCAGAAGTTTATGTTGAACAACCTTCTGGTTTTGAGAATCATAAATACCCGGATCATGTTTTCAAACTTTCAAAAACTTTATATGGTTTGAAACAAGCTCCTAGAGCATGGTATGAAAGATTGAGTAATTTTTTACTTGACAAAGGTTTTTCTAGAGAAAAAATTGATACAACACTTTTTATAAAAATAAAAAAGGAAGATATGCTAATTGTTCAAATTTATGTTGATGATATTATTTTTTGTGCTACTAATGAAAATTTGTGTAAAGAGTTTGCTAAAGATATGCATGGTGAATTTGAAATGAGTATGATGGGGGAGTTAAATTACTTCCATGTGGAATCAATTTAAATCAAACGAACTATATCAAGGATCTACTCAAAAGGTTTGAAATGGAATTATCAAAGCCTACAGTAACTCTAATGAGCACATGAATAAAAATCGACAAAGATGAGCAAGGTAAACCTGTAGATGAAAAGAAATATTGAGGTATGATTGGTTCCTTACTCTATCTTACTGAAAGTAGACCGATATAATATTTAGTGTTTGTATGTGTGCACATTTTCAATCCGCACCGAAAGAGTCACACATCACCGCAATCAAACGTATTTTCAGATATCTTGTTGGCACTCCAAATTTGGAATTATGGTATCCTAAGGGAACCACTTTTGAACTTTTTGGTTACTCATATATCGACTTTGCGGGATGTAGACTTGATCGAAAAAGCACTAGTGGCACTTGTTATTTTCTTGGACACTCTCTCACTTCTTGGTTTTGCAAAAAACAAAACTCAGTGGCTCTGTCAACTGCTTTCATTGCCGCTGCTGGGTGTTGTGTATAATTGCTTTGTATGAAACAACAACTTAAAGATTTTGGACTTCACTATGATCATATTCAACACAAGTGTCATTAACCTTTCAAAAAATTCTATTCAACACTCACGCACTAAACACATTGAAATAAGGCATCACTTTCTAAGAGATCATATACTCAAAGGTGACATTGAACTCGAATTTGTGCTTACAAATCGTCAATTAGCTGACATATTTACCAAACCTCTAAATGAAGAACAATTTTTCTATATTAGAACTGAACTTGGTATGATGAATACTCCAATATAATATTTATATTAAAAATAAATTTTTAGAAATAAATAAATTAATTAATTAATTAATTAAAATAATTATTATTATTATTATTATTATTATTATAAAAAAAATTATATACATATATATATTCTCTCTTTCTCACCCACTTTGTCTCTATCTCTCACCCGCTCTCTTCCTCACTCTTTGTTTTCTCTTTCTCTCGCTGTCTTGCTCTCCCTTTTTTCCTCTCATTCCAAACAACACCATTTTCACCATCACCATCGTCCACAACCAACTCCACCATCCACAACATCATCCATCACCTTTATCACTACCATCATCCACTCAAATTCCTCACCGACTTACCAAGATCCATCACGGCTCTACTTCCATCACCGATCTTCAACATAATTTTCGATTCATCAAAATCAATTACCAATCCGTCAAGATCAGTTACTGATCCACCAAGATCCATCACTGATCTACAAAAATTCATCACCAATCTACACGATCTTCTCCATTCTTTCCGATCATCAAGGTCATCACCGATCAACATGTTAAAATTATTTTTGCACTGTGTTATATTTTTTATCTTATTGTATGTGCTCCAAACTCTCTTAGATTTAATAATGATTGCTTCTACCTTGTCTGAAGAAATTATTTTTATTTGTATTTTCTCTTTTTATGCTAGTGCACTTGATGCAGTTGTTTAAGACCGGATCTTAATGGCCCTTGGCATTATAGATTGGTAATCTGTTTTTTCCAATTTATATAATTTTTAGTGCATTAATTTAGGGGGAGACTCATATATTTTGAGATTAAAACAATGATTATAAAAAAAAAAAAAAAAAATGGGCGTTAGTATATTATATGCATAATTTAAGGGGGAGTATATATACTCTTTTTTACTCTTTATCTGCACTACTCCATGCACTAACAATTTTTATTTTTTTTTTGCAAAGACAGAATTTTTTTTTTTTTTTAAAAAGGGAGAGAAATGCTTGCAATTTTATTTCAGAAGGAGAAAATATTACTCAATTACATGTAAGTTTTCGGAAGGTTTCACAAATTTTTTTTGTTTCACTTCTCTCAACAATTTTTCATGAACCTCCTTTACATGTCTCTCTCTATTTTCGACTTCTGTGAGTCTTGGCATTATAACCGTTGCATAATATTGCACCACATTTTCCAACTGCACATTTTTTCCTTTCTAGCTCTCTCTCTTCTCCTTACGAATATTAACTAGTTGTTGTTTTAACAAGCACACATCATCTCTCCATTGCTGATTTTCTTGTATTCTTGCTTGTAATCATTGAGTCATATTGGAAACTGCAGTCATTACTTTTGTACTAAGAGCCATAGTGTTATTAATAGCATTGATATCATTCCGATTACCAACAACACTAGGACTCTCATTTACAGGCATAACGTGTGACTGTACCATTGGTAACCTCTCATTTGCTTGCATTACAAGCACCTTTTGCATGTCCGAACCATTGATGGCTAAGGTAAGGAATGACATGATTACACAAGAAAGTAAAATAACTTTTTCTCTTCCAACACTTGACAATTTTGTATCTCTGCCTATCATCCTTGTCACTTTTTATACACTTCACCAATCTAATACTCGATGCATATCTGCTCAAATTTTTTGTTTGTCAAGATTTTGTGCGCCCGAGATGCTTCAAAATCCCCACAATGATTTTGACAAGACGGAAGGACCATTATTATATTTTTGGCCTCTCAGATTATTTTATCAAATATTTTTGTTTCCTCTCTTCATATTTTATTTTGATGATGTCAAAGGGGGAGAAAAAATATGATTTTGAAAATTATATGTTACAGAGTTATCAAATATTTTGTTGATTTTAATTTTGTGTGAAAATTATATGTTGCAAAGTTATCAAATATTTTATTGATTTTATTTTGTGTCAAATCCATATAATTATTGCCATCATAAAAAAGAGAGAGATTGTTATTCATATTGTTTAATTTTGATGATGTCTAAAATATTATTTCAAAAAAAATAGATTTTTTAATATACATATTCTATATTATTTGACACAAAATATTATATGTTTAAAATATATATTGTATGATATATTTGTTATAAATATTATTTAAATGGAAATATTTTGAAAATATTACTATTCACGATTTTGAAAAGTTTGGCTGGTCACTATTCACCTTTTGACGAAATTAATATTAATTAATTGTAGTATTTTGACAAATGTGATATTAGTGAGTTGTCGTCTTTTGACAAATTTAATATACTCACATAGAATGGTTGGTATATAGCAAAAATATTTAATTTATATTTTGCATGCAAAGTGAAACATACTCAAATGATGTTTGAAAGCAAATCATACTTTTTTATATATATATATTATTGTAAAAAGAAAAAGATGAGCTTGACGGTGGGTTTTACCTCCTTGATATATATATATATATATATTTATTACTATAATTAATAAAAAAAAGTTAGTGCAAAAGTTTGACAAAATCCTTATATATATATATGATATGATATTCAAAAGTGTGAATTGTACATGTACGGGGAACAAATATTCCGGCGTGCCCGTATTCCTTTCTTCCGAGCTCCGTCGATGTCCGATCACCTGCGAGCAAATAACGGTGAGCTACCCGGCGGTGTGTGGCCGGAAACACCCTCCGACGGTCAAATTAGCACACACCTTAGAGGGAATAGAGAGAGGGGAGAGAGTGTTTGAGTGTAAGAAATCCTTACAGATGTGTTCGTGTGTTTTGTATGGGGGGCGCAGACATGCTTATATACCTTCTGAGCCCCATATCCACTCCCTGTCATCTCCTGACACGTGGTTCTGCTATCCCATCTGTCAGCATAAACCATGCCGTTCATCACCTGCTCTCAACTGCCTGTCAGCATAGCTGGAGCTCGGCAGCCGAGCTGCCCTACCTCGGTCATACCATGCTTCATACCTTAAGCGCCTAACCGGATAACCGAATGAAGGACCGGGCTAGGCGGCATCTCGGCAGAGCTTAGCCCGGGCTCCTCCTTTGGTCGGCCTTCTCGCCGGGCAATCAACTACCTCGGCTGACCGCGCCTTTCCGAGCGCCGGCCTCTCGGTCTGTCTGGTCTCGACAATCCTTGGACCGAGCATCCTAGCCTGACCGGTCACTTCCTGGTCGAGCTGCTTCTGCACGGTCCGGGGCAGCACACAGACCAAACTCTGCCCGGCCCAACTTCTGGTAGATCATTTCCGAGTGCACAGTCGATCATCTCGGCCCAATGCTCTGCTGGGCCCTCAACTTGTTCGGTCTATACCTCGGCCCAACACCGGAGCATAAATCACCCTCTCAATTGCCCCTTAATTCCGTCCGCGGAAGCGTGACTGGGATTATTCACCTCGTCCGAGATAACGTTTCTCCGGTCGTCAAGACGCCAAGCCTCGACCGAGCTAGTTGACGTAATTGTCCGCAGATTTGACCGGTTATATTCCTCGGCTGACCTATTCCCGTTGAAAGTAGCTCGGTTGGCTCTTCATCTTTTCAACCCGTCGCTTCAGTCCTGCCAAAACCATAAATGGGGACACGTGGCGGTCTGCCATTGGTCATCGGGCAGCCAACCCGCCGTTTTTGCCAGAATTTGAATTTGGGCGGCCTTTCACCCCTACAAATACAACACCCTCCTCAAGCCGTTTCTTCCTACTGCTGCCTCCATCTCTGTCGATTCTCAAGCCCAAGCTCGACTGCCATCCTGCCATTCTTCGTGTTTGGGAAGAACACCTTCAGCCCTTCACAGGTAAGATACCTAATCTCTCTTATGTTGCTATTTGCTCTTATTTTGCACACATTAGGACCCAAAAACGTAGCTTTTAGGGCTTAGACCATAGAAAACGTCCTAAACCTCCCACTGTTCTTGGTGTTCTTCGTCTTCCTGAAGAACATCGAAGAACTGGGGTGAACCGGGCTCTGGGCCTTCTTTTGATCCGAAAAGTTAGCCAAACCGGGCAAACAACGTGTTTGTTCCAATCATGGCAAAAACCGAGATAACCAAAGGACTTGGTCGCTTAACCGGGCTGACATCAGGTCTGCTTGGGCGACCGAGCTCCTTAATCAGACAACCGAGGTAGTTTGGCCCCCTTACCGACCGAGCTGAAGTCTAGCTCTCTTAGCGAAACCACACACTTACACTTACCGTCCTTTTCCTGCAGAGTCCAAGGGGACCCCTGTCATTCCTGAACCTCTCAGGACCGAGCTGCAGCAATTTATCACCGTGCCCAACTCATCAACCGGGCTATAGTAAGTCGGCCACAAATGGGGAAGTTCCGCTTCCTTGTGGATACTCCGGCCGCGCTAGCCGCTTTCAGAGAGGACTACGGCGTCCCGGCCGACGTCCATCTCGAGCTGGCCGAAGAAGAGACCACGCCTTGGGGTAGGGAGGAATGCCCCTTCACCGTGCTATCCATCGTTGAAGGGGGTCTTCGTTTCCCACTCAACCCTCTCATAACCGAGTTCCTCCGCCGAACCGGGCTGGCACCCACACAGGTGTCCACCAACACATATAGAATAATCAACGGCGTACACGAATTGAACCAACGGCTAGGCGCCAACTTAGGCCTAGCCGAGATATTAAGGCAATACACTATGGGCCACACCGGTGACGGCCTGGCTTACTACTTGAAAATAAGACCGGGCAAGGAAAAAATCGTAACCGGCACCCCGGACAAAGATATGCACGATGATGATTTCTTCTGGGTGTCCGGCAACTACGAAACAGCCGAGGTGCCGGGCTGGTTCATAAGCAAGGACTTCGGTTCTTCATGTAAGCCACTCAAACTTGCTCGGTTAACTTTATTCTTTAGTTTTACTAATCGGTTTCCCTGTTTCTTTTGCAGCTATCCAAGCCTTACAAGCCAACTACCAATTCCCCAACGTCGAGGCAATTCGGGCCGTGCTTAGGTACCGTCACCGAGACTGCAACGACTTGCTCGGCTACACACCGACTTACAGATATTCTGCTCCGCGCCGGAGTAGAGTAACTGACTTCCTCAGAGCTCCTTCGCCACCTCCAGATCCAACCCTACCAGACGTCCCATTAATCCGGTTAACCGACGAGCAAGAAATGGCCAAAAGATCTCGGATCAAAAACCTTCTAACCGCGACCTCAGCCGAGATACCGAGCGTCACCACCCGTTCCCCGGCTGCCGGTCAATCGAGTGCAGCCGTCGTAGCCCTTGCTTCTCCAGCTCCAGCTGCCGTGCAATTCGCCAGAGAAGCGCGCCGGGCTGGAAAAAGACCAAGGGCAGATCCCTCCGCCGAGCTTGTCACCGAGCTGACAACCGAACATCCTGCTGAAACTCCGGCTCCCGTGCCCGCTTGGCGTCCTCAGCTGAAGCACCGGGGGCAGGACATCCCGGCGACTGCATCGATCAAGGCAGACAAAGAACATTTGCTTGCCTTCGATCTCTCCAAAGCGTTTCTCCTACCGGGCGACGTGGTTGGCAGTGACCACGTCCCTGACACCCGGCTGGTAAAATCTTCCGTGAAGTCGATGGCCAGGGTAAGTCGGCGTTCTTTTTAACATTTAACAAGTGTTTGCTCGGTCCTTCTTGCTCGGTCCCCTTTCTGATGTACTTTGCTTCTTTGTGCAGGCCATTCAAAAACAACATTTGGTCTTGGAGCGCATCCACCGGCTTAGGCAGAAAGCCAACGACACTGCCAGCCATGTTGAAAGCCTTCAAGCCGAGCTCGGCCGGGCTAAAGCTTCTCTCGAGATGGCCAACCATGACAATAATAGGCTGCTCGGTCAACTGAATGCAGCCGAGAAAAAACAAACCGAGCTCCAGGCCGAGGTTGACACTTTGAAGAAGGCGAAGAAGAAGGCTTGCCGGGCTGCCAACAATGCGGGTTTCAACGAGGCCGAGATGAATTACAAGAAGCAAGTCTTTGCAACACAAGACATATACTTCAAGGCTGGCTGGAAATCCGCTTGCGAACAGCTCGGCCAGGGCTCTGACACCGACGTTTTTGCCAATCCTCCCAAAGCTTCACTACCGGTCTACCTCGTGCCATATGCAAATGATGTATTCAGTGCGCTTCAAGCGGAGGCCGAGGAGGGGCTTGAAGAAGGGAGTGACGAGACAGATTCGGAGGCTGAAGACGCCGTAGTGGAAGTGCAGCCCGGTCAAGTTGAGCCCGGTGCCCAAGAAGCGAGCCCAACCACCAACCTTGAGACTGCCGAGGATGAATTCACCAATCTATCCCCCCTGATTTAGTTTTCTTTTCTTTGCATTTTTGCTTTCAATACTTTAGATGTAACCGGGCTCTGTCCCCACCTCTTGTAATGAATTTCTTTATCAATGAAAAATTTTGAATTTTCGCCAAGTGTTTGCCCGGTAGTAATTAATTCCGTCTTCAGCAAACTATCTCGGTATAACTCATCGAACCGGAATACATGACACGGTCTAAGTACTATAGCAGAACGAGACAAATTCATGAACCGAAATAGCCACTTCGGCTGTAACTAAGTTGAACAAACCAACACTTCCAACCGGAGTACATCATCTCGGTTGGGAAGCCAAAGTTGGACAAGACACCAACTCTTCCAACCGGAGTACACCATCTCGGTTGGGAAGCCAAAGTTGGACAAGACACCAACTCTTCCAACCGGAGTACACCATCTCGGTTGGGAATCCTAAGTTGGACAAAACACCAACTCTTCCAACCGGAATACATCATCTCGGTTGGGGATCCTAAGTTGGACAAAACACCAACTCTTCCAACCGGAGTACATCATCTCGGTTGGGGATCCTAAGTTGGACAAAACACCAACTCTTCCAACCGGAGTACATCATCTCGGTTGGGGCTCGGTTGGGGATCCTAAGTTGGACAAAACACCAACTCTTCCAACCGGAGTACATCATCTCGGTTGGGGATCCTAAGTTGGACAAAACACCAACTCTTCCAACCGGAGTACATCATCTCGGTTGGGGATCCTAAGTTGGACAAAACACCAACTCTTCCAACCGGAGTACATCATCTCGGTTGGGGATCCTAAGTTGGACAAAACACCAACTCTTCCAACCGGAGTACATCATCTCGGTTGGGGATCCTAAGTTGGACAAAATACCAACTCTTCCAACCGGAGTACATCATCTCGGTTGGGGATCCTAAGTTGGACAAAACACCAACTCTTCCAACCGGAGTACATCATCTCGGTTGGGGATCCTAAGTTGGACAAAACACCAACTCTTCCAACCGGAGTACATCATCTCGGTTGGGGATCCTAAGTTGGACAAAACACCAACTCTTCCAACCGGAGTACATCATCTCGGTCCGTAACATTAAAACAATAATCCAAGTGCTAATGCAAAATGAATTCTATAATTTGACAAAAAGAATTACATTCTGCTTTGCAAGCCAAAAAATTGCTTTACAAAAAGAGGAAAGTAAAAAGCTTAAAAATAATACAATTTCAAGTTGGCCGCATTCCATGGCCGGGGTATGGCTCTTCCCTCCAGATCCTCCAAGTGGTAAGCCCCCTTGCCAGCCAGACCAGTGATCTTGTAGGGTCCTTCCCAATTTGCCCCTAGTTTGCCTTCTCCAGGCACCAGGGTGTTGCCCATAATCTTCCTCAAAACCCAATCCCCAACTTTGAACGGTCTGGGGTGCACTGTCTTGTTATACTTCTTGGAGAGCTCTTGTTGGTAGGCGGCCACATGGATGAGGGCTTTCTCCCGGCGCTCTTCCGCTAGGTCCAACGCCAAGGCAATAGCCTCGGCATTTAGTTCGGGCTCAAAACGTTCAGTTCTGAGGGTGGGCATTTCAACTTCCAAGGGTATGACCGCCTCCATGCCATAAGCCAAAGCAAATGGAGTTTCCCCGGTCGAACGTCGCGGGGTTGTTCGGTATGCCCAAAGGACGCTCGGTAATTCTTCAGCCCACTTGCCCTTAGCCTTTTCCAACCGTTTCTTCAACCCATCCAGTATAGTCTTGTTTGATGCTTCGGCTTGACCATTGGACTGCGGGTAGGCCGGGGTGGAGTTGTAGAATTCTATCTTCAGATCTTCACAAAATCCTCTGAATAGGCGACCGTCAAACTGGGTGCCGTTGTCAGAGATCAAAATCTTGGGGATACCAAACCGTGTGACAACGTTCTGCCAGACAAATCGCTTCACGTCTTTCTCTTTGATGGTTGCCAAGGGCTCAGCTTCAACCCACTTTGTGAAGTAATCTGTGGCCGCGATGAAGAATTTCCGGTTGCCCGGTGCTGTTGGCAATGGTCCCACTATATCTAGCCCCCACATGGCGAAAGGCCAAGGACTGGTGAGGGGAAGAAGTTCCCTGGCAGGTTGGTGGATCTGATGGGCGAATTTCTGGCATTTCTCGCACCTGCGGACATATTTTTGCGCGTCGGCCTGCATGCACGGCCACCAGTACCCCTGCGAAATAGCTCGGTAGGCCAAGGACCTGCCCCCGATGTGGCTGCCACAAATGCCTTCGTGAACTTCAAACAAGAAGGCCTCCACACTGTTCGGGTGCACGCACTTGAGATACGGACCGGTGAAGGACTTTTTATACAACGCGCCTGATGGAGAGAGCCAAAACCGCTCTGACTTCACCCGGATTTTGTGTGCTTCTTTCTTATCCGCTGGAAGAGTCCGGTCTCTGAGGAACAAGATCAAGGGGTCCATCCATGAAGGACCTAGCTCGGCGCAGAGTACATCCGTCTGCCCGGCGTTTTCAATGCTTGGCCGCAGAAGAAAGTCAATCAACAGGGGGTTTGGAGACGTGCTATCTACCATGGAAGCGAGGCCGGCGAGTTCATCAGCTCGGCTGTTTTCTTCCCGGCCAATCCGCTGGACTCTGATTGCCTCAAACTGCTTGATATGGTCCCTGACCAGAGCTTGGTACTTCGCCATCCTGTCGTCCTTCGCTTCATAAATCCCTGAAACTTGGTTAACCACAAGCTGGGAATCACTATATACCAGAAGCTCGGCAGCCTTCATTTGAATTGCGCTCTTGAGCCCGGCAAGAAGCGCCTCGTATTCAGCCTCGTTGTTAGACGCCGGGAAGCCAAGTGTGATAGAATGCTCAATGGTTAGGCCGTCCGGGGATATAAGAACGATACCAAGGCCGGCACCATGACGGTTGGACGCTCCATCAACAAAAAGCTTCCACATGTCCCCCACGAAAAGCTTCCAGCAGTCAGATGGGTCCTGAGAGTTGCGAAGGGCAATGGGATCACAACTGCTCGGCTGTACGGTGTCAAGTTTGGTGTTGACCGGTTCAAAGTCAGTGCCCCTTGGTGATTCGACACCGGACTCAGCAAGTTGGTCCGTAATGCCCAAGTTCGTAGGCGAAACACCAGGTTGCGGTGTGAAGCCGGCCGCAGGTTCTGAGCTGCCTGGAACCATTCCTTCCCCCCTTGAGGATTCGGCACCGGACTCAGCAAGTTGGTTCAGAATGCCCAAGTCCGTAGGCGAATCGTCAAGTTCTGAGCTGTGTGGAACCATTCCTTCCCCCCTTGATGATGCGGTACCGGACAGAGTGGATGGGTTGGTGATACACAACTCTGTCATCGCAGCACCGGGAGGTATAACTGTGCAAACTGAGGGAACTTCGATGGCGCGCGCTAACTCTGCGGTGCGACCTTCGGCAGCTGGTTGTGCCTCGGTTGGCATTGTCTGCGTCTCATCATCTGCCTCGGCAATGTCGACCGGGCATACCGGATGAGTGCCAGGTGAGAACTCGGTAACAAAATTGGCCAAGGTTTGGGCTTTGATTGCGGTGCGCGGCTGGAACTTTACATCGAACTGTCCCAACTCGACCGCCCATTTTAAAATTCGGCCTGAAAAGTCTGCGCGCTCAAACAAGGCCTTGAGGGGGAACTCGGTCAGTACGACGATGGTATGGGCGTGAAAATAATGTGCCAATTTCCTCGAAGCCATCATCAGTGCCAACGCAAGCTTTTCCAGCGGCAAGTACCTCGTCTCAGCCGGCAGCAAGGTCTTACTTACGTAAAAAATTGGGAGGTGCTTGATTCCTTCAGCCCGGACTAACACCGCACTTATTGCGTGCTAGGAGACGGCAAGGTAAAGGTAGAGTTCCTCACCGGGCTCTGGTGTAACCAACAGCGGCGGAGAAGACAAATAATCTTTGAGCTCGGCCAAAGCTCGGTCACACTCGTCATCCCATGAGAACTTTGACTTCAATGCTTGAAAGAAAGGGCGGCAGCGATCCGATGACCGGCTTATAAATCGATTAAGCGCGGCGGCCATCCCGGCCAGATGCTGCACGTCCTTAGCCGATCTGGGTTGTTTCAATTCTTGCACGGCTCTGATCTGAGTAGGGTCTGCTTCGATGCCTCGGTTCGTGACTAAGAATCCCAAAAATTTCCCGGATCCCACGCCAAAGGCACACTTCGAGGCGTTCAAGCGCAGCTTGTGCTTCTTCAGAATGGCGAACATCTCGGCTAAGTCGGACAAATGGTGTGCCTCATGTCGGCTCTTTACCACCATATCATCGATGTAAGCCTCCATTATCCGTCCGAGCAAAGGAGCGAACATTTTGGTCACCATCCTCTGAAAGGTTGCCCCGGCGTTTTTCAAACCAAAGGGCATAACTCGATAGCAGAAGAGTCCCCTTGGAGTCGTGAAAGAGGTGATCTCTTGGTCAGGCCCATGCATGGCAATCTGGTGATAGCCGCGGTACGCATCCAAGAAACTGAGCCGATTGTGTCCAGCCGTCAAATCCACTAGCTGGTCAATGCGCGGCAAAGGGAAGCTGTCTTTTGGACAAGCTCGGTTGACTGTCTTGTAGTCAACACAAACTCGCCACTTTCCATTCTTCTTAGGCACCACTACCGTGTTGGAAATCCACCGAGGGTAGTGCACTTCCTGTATTGCTCGTGCTTCAAGCAAGTTTTTTACCTCCTCTGCTACTACCTCGGCGTGATGCAGCGCCGACCTCCTTGCTCGCTGGATGACTGGCTTTGCGCCAGGGAAGACATTGAGGTGATGGCAGATAAAACTTGGGTCAAGGCCGGGCATGTCGTAGGGCGACCATGCAAAGACTTCGATATTTTCCATCAAAAACTCAATCATCTCGGTTCTCTCCATGGCCGAGAGACTTGAACCGAGCAAGAAGAATCTGTCCGGCTGCTCGGCGTCAATCCGCACCTCAACCAATTCTTCAACTGCCTTGTCTTCTGCTTTGGTGCCAACATCATCCAAGACACTCTGGTCCTCCGGTCCCTCGATCATTTGAACGAATCCTTTGGCAGCCCGGCTCCCGTTGACCGCCACGAAGCACTGCTTGGACATGACCTGATCACCCCAAATCTCCTCGATTGCCCCCATAGCCGAGGGGAATCTCATCACCTGGTGGTAAGTCGATGCTACGGCTTGCATGGCGTGAAGCCATCCTCTTCCTAGGATAAGGTTGTATGTTGAAGGCACTTGTAGCACCCAAAACTCCACCTGCTTGACCACGGATCCTGCTTTGACCGGCAAGATGATCTTTCCCAATGGCCACTCCGGCTGCGAGTTAAATCCAACCAGTGGCGAAGTGGCCGGAGCCAAGTCTGTCTCACGGAGTTTGAGCTGTTTGAACGCATCATAATACATGATCTCGACCGAGCTTCCCTGGTCGATCAAGATCTGTCTAACATCAAATTCTTTGACGCGTAGTGTTACTACAAGAGCATCGTTGTGCGGCGTCTGAATACGCTCTAAATCCCTTGAGGTGAAACTGATCACGTCTTTCTCCTCTGTCTTCCCCCTCTTGATGGCAGGTTGCACTGACAAAACTTCCCTCATATGCTCTGCCTTCTTGATCATGCCCCGGAGTTCACAAACGCACTCCGGTTCAACGATACCGTGGATGACATTAATAACTCCTTGTGGTGGCGCATCTCGGTCATCCTGTCCCCTGGGATCGGCTGGAGCCTGATTTGGTTTCACGCCGCCATCAATGTAAAGGTCCAGATGCCCGGCCGCGACCAATTCCTCCAAATGTTGTCGCAAAGGCAAACAATCCTCAGTCCGGTGGCCCCTCTCACGGTGAAACGTACAACGATACTGCGGATTGTACCCCTTTTGTCCATCGCCCAACTTAGTAGGAAACCGGACATACTCCTCGTCTCGGATTTCGCTAAGTATGCGATAGATTGGAATCTTGAAGACCGTGGTTATGCCAGTCCTTGCCTTCATTCTCCTGTTTGCGTCCTCAACGTCATCACGGGGGTAGTCATCCCGGTCATTCCGACGTCCTCTACCCCGGTTTTTACGATTTGAACCTCGGTCTGATTCCTCTGCTCGGTCATTTGAGCGGCCGGACTCTTGCCCAACTGCGTGCACTTTCCCTGCTGTCTTCTTGTCTGTTCCGACCGGAGTGGCCTTTACGGTGGAAGCCGACGCATCATCCTCTACTCGGATGTGCTCATTGATGCGCTGCATGAGCTGGCCCATGGAGGTCGGTTGGTGCATGGTAAGCGAGTCCCGCAGTCTATGTCCGACCGGGAGACCGCGCTTATATTGCGTGATAGCAAGGTTGACCGGGCAGTCTAAGATCTCGTTGAAGGTTTCCCAGTACCTTGAATTGTACGCCTTCAGTGTGTCGCACGGTTCCATCTTGACACTTAACAAGTGATCGACTTCCTTTGGTGTTTTTGTGTTGGTTTTGAAGCGCGTAACAAACGCTTCGGCCAACTGATGCCACCGTTGTATGCTCCCTTCCGGCAACCTCTCAAACCACTTTAAGCCCAGCTCACCTAAACTGGACGGGAAGATTAGGCACATAAGTCCGTCATTCCGCCTATGTCCGGCCATAACCTGTCGGAAGTGACTCACATGCATGTAAGGGTCAGTTTTTCCGTCATAGAGTGTGAACTTAGGTTGGTGGAAGCCTGCCGGAAGCGGTGTTGTTTCTATATCCAGGGAAAATGGGGTGGCGCTCAGCCTGGCCAAGTCTGTATCTTCAAAGAGCGGCACTGCTTGGCGGGGTGGAGGCATTCCGACCTCCTCACTGGCGTGTACCCCATAAGATAACCGCTGGAGCACCGGTATTCTCTGTGTTTCGCGCCGGCGGGCCCGCTCCTTTAAGACCGCCCGTAAATCCTCTGACTGAGCGGAGTATGAGTACCTCGACGTCGTCGCCGGACGTGAGGGTTTGTAGGTGCTGTCTTGCGCGCTAGACTTTTCTGCATGCACGTCGGAATCACCAACCTGGTAGCTTCTGGTGATGGAAATGGACTGAGTACATCGCTGACTCTGATCGCCAGACCGGCGGGATGGGGTGCGCTCACTGTGGTCTCCCACTCCAGCTACACCTTTCCCTTTGACATGCCGCTTAAGATCCTCCATCTCCGCCGCCATCCGCCTGATGACAGCGTCTTGGTCCCTCAACTTGTTTTCCAGTCGCCTGGCGTGCGAGTCTCTCCTCCGCCGGTGACCGTCTGGACTCCGTGAATGACCATGACTCCTTCCGCGCTTATCCCGCGCGTCTCCTGACTGTCCTCCAGTGGGCGTCCCCAAGTCAGCCATTGGATGGACGGCAGGAGGTCTCTCTCTCCTTCGGGTATACTCCGGGGTGGCTCCATCGATGGCGGACAACGGGAACTCGTCGTTGTTCGCCATGGAAGGCGATCAGATGAACCTGGAAGACAAGGTTTTGTCTGTCTAGCTTCCCACAGACGGCGCCAATTGTACGGGGAGCAAATATTCCGGCGTGCCCGTATTCCTTTCTTCCGAGCTCCGTCGATGTCCGATCACCTGCGAGCAAATAACGGTGAGCTACCCGGCGGTGTGTGGCCGGAAACACCCTCCGACGGTCAAATTAGCACACACCTTAGAGGGAATAGAGAGAGGGGAGAGAGTGTTTGAGTGTAAGAAATCCTTACAGATGTGTTCGTGTGTTTTGTATGGGGGGCGCAGACATGCTTATATACCTTCTGAGCCCCATATCCACTCCCTGTCATCTCCTGACACGTGGTTCTGCTATCCCATCTGTCAGCATAAACCATGCCGTTCATCACCTGCTCTCAACTGCCTGTCAGCATAGCTGGAGCTCGGCAGCCGAGCTGCCCTACCTCGGTCATACCATGCTTCATACCTTAAGCGCCTAACCAGATAACCGAATGAAGGACCGGGCTAGGCGGCATCTCGGCAGAGCTTAGCCCGGGCTCCTCCTTTGGTCGGCCTTCTCGCCGGGCAATCAACTACCTCGGCTGACCGCGCCTTTCCGAGCGCCGGCCTCTCGGTCTGTCTGGTCTCGACAATCCTCGGACCGAGCATCCTAGCCTGACCGGTCACTTCCTGGTCGAGCTGCTTCTGCACGGTCCGGGGCAGCACACAGACCAAACTCTGCCCGGCCCAACTTCTGGTAGATCATTTCCGAGTGCACAGTCGATCATCTCGGCCCAATGCTCTGCTGGGCCCTCAACTTGTTCGGTCTATACCTCGGCCCAACACCGGAGCATAAATCACCCTCTCAGTACATTTTGGTGACTTGCCTGCAAAAGTTAGTCAAAGAAATAATGAACAAAAAAAAAAATGTGTATAGATTGACAAAGAAAAAGGTGTCACATGGTGTATTCATTGAAAACCAAAATAGATGCATTTTGTCTATCAAGGAATGTGCCCATGTAATCCATGATGTCAGTAAGGAGCGTCCTACCTCCAACGGGTTTATTTTTTGGTATAAATAGAAATGTTACGTGTAGAGAAAAATCAAGAACTTGAAGAGAAAAAATTTGTGTGCTCCAAAATTTTGAGTGTATTTTATTTTACTCTTTCACTTTCAGATCTAGGTGTAGTTTTTGTTCTTACACTTTCATATCTACTCTTTGTGAGCAAAGTATTGTAAAAGACGGTTAAAGTACCTCTTATTTTTAGTCATTATTTCGTGAGAGATTTTTGTAAGAGTAAGGCATTTATTGTTAAGTGAGTCTCAATCGATAAAAGTAAGAACTGTGGAAAATCCATAAGCTTGGTGAAGCCTTGGTGGTGTGTTGATAGTAAAGAAATTCTCAAGGAGGTTCCTTGGGGAGTGGACGTAGGTCCGGTGTGTCAAACCACTATAAATTTCAGTGTTTGATTTTCTCTCCCTATCTTTCTTACTTTTATATTGATAATTATTGTTCTGTTTTTTATTTGTTAAAATTCTAAATATTGTGTTTTTAATTTTGTAAAATTTTTAACAACCCAATTCACCCCCTCTTGGGTTGTCTATCTAGAATAACACAAAATATAAGCAATTTGGATTATCCGTTGACTAAGAAATCTTAACCATAGCTTTGCTACCACATTGGCAATTGCGGTTGTCAAATCTAACTTCGTGAATGCTGCCCATACTTACATTTGACGTTGACATTGACATTGACATTGACATTGGCCTACAAAAAAATATCAAATAGCAAAACTCGTTTATAATATCAACAAATCGCCAAGCTTCAAAAAAGAGTATCATCAAATTAACGGATTGACATTTCTGCACAGTCATCAACTTTCTCTTGAATTGGATTAAGTTAATTAGATTAAGTTAATAAGTTTTTTTTCTTTTTTTTAATTGCCAAAATATACTTAATCTATTTATTTGTTCATGTTTCCACCGCCACTAATAGACGCTGTCGACCACTTCCGACGACTTTTTTGATTTTTTTTTCCTGATGATATTTTGGGTAGTGGTTCGACAATAGTAGAGTAAACGTGAAAAAAATTATTCAAAATAATAATTTATCTTTTTACCTAAACAATTTTATTAATCATATTCTTATTACCTAAAAATATCAAATATCCCATAAAGATTGGTTTATCACAAATAAACCCTTAAAAGAAAACTAAAATTTAATGAGGTAAAGGATAATTGAGTAACGTTAGAGACTCTAAATGAATTATTAAATATTCTACTTATAGCGATCCCGGTTTTTCCTTCCTTATTTACTGTATTTCGCACACGGTTCCGTTGATAGTTGTGGTTGTCTGTATTTCATTTCCGTCCTTTAATTCTTTGGATTGGAGTTTAGAAATGTCTTGGGCGTGTTTCGAACAGGTTGGTTGAGCTTTAATCCCATTTCTTGTTGCCCAGTTTTTTGGTGGTCCGCTCGAGCAGAGTTTGCACACCTTCAGTAGTTTGTCCGTCTGCAAAAGTACTGTAGATGTGTTTTTCACGCTCAAGCGGATTTCCTTACGCTCGAGTGGGTCGCGCTCGACCGGGTGTTCTTTGTCTGTAAAAGTACTAGAAGAGTGTAATCTATGCTCGAGCGGGTTTCCCTTTGCGCTCGAGCGGGTGTGTTTTGCAGTTGTGTCTTGACGCTCGAGCGGGTATTCTTGCGCTCGAGCGGGTTCATTTTTTGTGCTTGACGCTCGAGCGTCCTATTCTCCGCTCGAGTAGACTAGTCGTATATCAGATGGCAGCTGGGTGATTTTAAATCACTTTTCACACTTTCTTTCTCTCTCTTACTTTTCAAAACCTCCATTGGAGAGCACCTTACTCTAAAACTCCAACTTCTCTCTAGGGTTTGATCTAGTAGGAGTGATCTTCTATCCTTGGGACTTTGTCAAAAGTGTGGAGCTTGTTGAGGGCTACTTTTTTATCCGAAAATATTGGGGTTTGGAGCATTTCGAATTTCTTCATCTTCCTCCTTTGAGCTCCGAATTTGAGGTAGGGATAACTACTCATTCTTATGAGCTTTAACCTAAATGTTGAGCTTTTGTATAAATAGTTTGATTTGGGAAGTTAGGGTTTGAGATGTGTTATATTGGAAAGAGGGGTTTTATTCTTTTGATTCAAACATTTGTGTTTTGGGTCTAAAAATGGAGGTTATTAATGTTGTTGATAATATTTAGACCTTCGGGTCAATGTTAAGGAAATTGGAAAAATGCCATGTTTGGGTATATTTGGGTCATTAGTGTAATTAATGACATTTATTATGAGAATATGAAATTGAGTGGGAAATAATGAAATTGGCTCATTATGTAGTAGAATGGTGGAGTTAGACTCAATAATCACTCACCTTTGAGAATTATTGATAATTTATCTGTTAGTGCATTTATTATCTGTTTAGAAATAACTGCTTTAGGCTATCGGTAGAGGATAGTCTTGATTGTTGTAGGCACTGCATGATGATTAAGTGAATTGTAGTCGCCAGAAACTGTAGACGAGCTCGGAAACCGTAGACGAGCTCGCGAGGGACCCTCGCTACAGTTCGGACTCTCGATTTGTGTCATGGTTCTAAATCTGAACCAAAGAGTCCAAATCCGGCAAATCGTTTTGAGAAACAGATTTTTTTTTTTGAAAAGAAGTGCCAAACATGGACTGCTTTGCCAGATACAGAGTCGCCACCTAAATATTTTTTATGGGAGAATTTAGGAAACCCTGACTCGGTGCCGAAGGCCACATGTCCGTCATCACCGGAGTTGTCTCGGCTCGGGAGCTTGGGTACGATCGGGGAAGGTCAGCTATGAGCACCCCCTTTCGCCCGGTCCGAAGATCGGCCTCTACTAACCGTGATATCCAATTTTGAAAACGTTATGTGTTCTTAATCCGGTTATTAGCCTAGAATTACTATGTTATGCGCGCAGCAAACAAGTATAGACTAGATTGCCTAATTTGGAAAGAAACATTGCATATCCGTTTGTTTTGAAAATACTTTGGAATTTGCTACTCGCAAGTAGGCTAAAATACGGATTTTAATGAGTTTTTCCAACTCAAACAATCCAATCTTCACCCACAGGCATTTCAAACAGTTTAACACATAAGCATTTAGCCGCATGGTAAGCATACTGTCATGTTGACATTCACACACATGCGAGATGCTAAAGCATAAATACTTACATCGTACTCCGTGCCAAAACAGTAAACTAGTTAGCAAACATGCGTGTCCTAGTTCATGTTAAATTGCCTAATGCAACACATACATGATGCAATTAGATAGGCTCGGCTAATCTAAGCATGGCATATGAAATGCAATCAACTATCACATATTCAATTTTGAATTGAGGTACAAATGCAGTTAGCGTGATGTACCGAGCCTAATGCATGCAATACAAATGCATGGATGCACACATGCATAGTGAGAGGGTAATTTTTGGTAAAAATTGGGCCGAGCTATGTGATGGGCTTTGTGGCCCAAAGTGCGAAGGACTGGGTAGGAAGGCTGCAATGCTACTCCGGCCCAGGAGAAGTGTAGTTACTCCGGCTCAGGAAGGTATAATTACTCCGGCCAGGAGAGGTAAAAGTTACTTCAGCTCAATAAAAGGTAGAGTTACTTCGGTTGAAAGGTTGTAAATGTACTTCGGTCCTGGAACAGCTTGGAGTTAGACCGGTCTTGAAGTCTACATCGGCTTTAGAGGTGTACCGGTCTTGGAGTTATACCGGTCGAGAGTCGTTGTTTCGGTCCAAACACACCATGGGTTGAGCAGAGGAGAATCGAGATATGGTGTAGCGAGCAAAACCGAACTAAGGATAGGTCGGCCTAATCTGTGGCTCAGCATAGCCAGTGTTATTTCGGTCACATGGTAATTCAGCCATGGAGAAAACCATCCCACTTGGTTTAAGCAGTGGGGGAGGGTGTAAAAGGATAAGCATTATCCTTAGGAGAATAAATCCTAGGAGGACTCTGCATGGAGAAGTACAAGTCCTACTAGGATTGTGCCACGGAAAACTTATAAAAGCCCACAAGCATCACCTTGGAGGAGGTAATTGAACACAATTTTCTTGAGAACTTAGAGCTTTGTCTATTTGTCAAGTTTTCTGACTTAAGCATCGGAGAGGTTTCCGGCACACACCCGCCGGCCAGCTCACGTTTGTGTTTTCAGGTGATAAAGCGACGTCGTACGGAGGAGCGTGGACTTGGTCAACAGGATTATACGAGGAGAATTATTTCCTCCCCGTACAATTGGCGCCGTCTGTGGGAAGAACAGACAAGAACAAAAAACCTCTTGACTAAGCTTCTCCTTTTCTCATTCAATGGCACACATTGAAGACTTGCCGCAGTCCGCCGTCGACGGGCTAACTCCAGAAGGGGGCGCAAGGCGTGAAGGATTACCTGCTGTCCCTCCCATGGCGGACTTGCAGCCCCAACAACATAATTCCAGGAGGAGTGGCAAGGGAAGGCGGAATAGCAGCCCTCGTCACTCTCAAAGTCCCGACAGGCAAAGGAGGAGGATTGATCCTCAAGCCCTGGAAGATCGCGTAAAGGAACAAGATGAACTAATTCGAAAGATGGCGGCGGACATGGAGGCTTTGAAACGCCAGATGAAGACTAAAGATGTGGCGACAGGAGAGGGGCGCAAGCACAAGACGCCCCCTCGCCACTCAGAGAATCGTAGTAGGAATACTACACCCTCCCAAGGAGAGAGCAGAAGCCTCAGGACAGGCGACACTCACTCCTTATCTTCAAGGACTCGTCACTCCAGGTCTGAGAGGACGAGATCCGAAAGATCATACACTGAAGGAAGCACGTATTGGCCTTCACATTCACACCAAACCAGATCTAGACAAACGGAGCTGCCCAGGTCATCCGACTTACGAACCGTGCTCGAAGAAAAAGCACGATGCAAGGAGGATGCCAGGGCAAGGGATCCACACCGAGTTTCGGCCTTACAACGGTTGGCTCCTCGGACGCATGGAAGCGTCGAGGTTGGAATGCCAATACCGCGACCGGCCTACGAACCAACGGACAAGGCATTGGCAAGACTACAGACTTCGCCGTTTGTCCCAGCAATCGAAAACGCGCCCCTGCCATCAGGCTTCCTTCAGCCGAAATTCAATACATATGAAGGGAAGACGGACCCGTATTCACACTTGAGCCACTTTCGCCAAGTCATGGCTGTGTACAGGCGAAACGAGGCCTTAATGTGCATACTCTTCCCGTCAAATCTTGGCGACCTAGGCTTGACTTGGTTCGAAAAGCTCCCAGAGGGCAGCATAGCCTCCTGGGCCCAATTGGCAGAAGCGTTCGTAACAAGGTTTCGAACAAACACTAAAACACCGGTGGAGATAGACCAGTTACTCTCCATCGACATGGGTGAAAAAGAGACCCTCAAATCTTACAACAGTCGCTACTGGGAGACATTCAACCAGATTGGAGACTGCCCCACCAATCTAGCCATTGCGCAATATAAAAGAGGCCTACCAGTAGGGAACCGACTAAGGGATTCAATTACCATGACGCCACCCCTCACCATGGAGGCCCTGATGGAGAGAGTGCATCAGCACATCAGGGTAGAAGAGGATGGCGCACGTGCAAAAGCAAAATCTAGTGCAACTGTGGTACCAGAAAAGAAGACCTCAGCAAAGGTCAATATAGTAGATCGGCAGAATAAAAACGAGCGTGGCAGACGAGATAACGGAGAAGACCCAGACAAAAGATGGTTGAGAATCCGCACTGCCATAACAACGGTGTTCAAAAAACCAATATATCGGATTCTGAGCGAAATAAAAGACGAGCCATTTGTGAAGTGGCCAGCCAAGCTAGGGGAAGCTCAGAAGAATTACGACGACAGATCACGGTGCACCTTCCACAAAGAAAAGGGGCACCGAAATGAGAATTGCACGCCACTGAGACAGCACTTGGAAGAATTGGTGGCAGCAGGCCACTTGGACAAATACATTGAAGGAGAAGCGCAACCGGCCCCCCAAGATCATAATGACCACCCCAATAGAATGCCAATCGACGCACCACCTCACGGCGTTATCAATGTAATTCATGGAGTTTTTGAACCTGAGCGCGTATGCGAGCTCAGAGGTTCAATCAAGAAGGCTGAGCACTTTAGGGAAGTATTAAGTGCCCAACCTGCCATCAAGAAGGGGAGGACAGAGGCAACAAACGTCATGTCCTTTTCGGATAAGGACTTGGAACGAATTTACTGCCCCCATAATGACGCCCTGGTTGTCACTCTCCGAGTCAAGGATTTTGACGTCAAGCGGATTCTGATTGACCAGGGTAGTTCATGTGAGATCATGTATTACGACACATTCAAGCAACTAAAGCTGCAAGACAAAGACTTGGCACCTGCAGTTTCTCCCCTGATTGGATTCAACTCCATGCCAGAGTGGCCTGTCGGCAAAATAATCCTCCCAGTCAGAGCAGGGAGTGTAACAAAACAAGTGGAGTTCTGGGTATTGAAGGTCCCCTCCACATACAATATCATCTTGGGCCGAACGTGGCTGCACGCCATGCGTTCGGTAGCGTCATCATACCATCAGGTAATGCGGTTCCCCAATGACACCGGCATAATTGAAGAGGTCTATGGCGATCAGATCATGTCAAAACAATGCTTCGCCACAGCAAATGGAAGCCGAGCTGCCAAAGGATACGTTCATTCGGTGGAAGAACCAGAGAGTAATGAACTATTCGCGGACGTCGGCAAAGAGGCTGATCAGAAAGCGGTAGAGGACTTGGTGGAGGTAAAAATAGACGAGAAGAACCCGGATAAGTTCTTCTTGCTTGGCTCATCGTTGTCCAGCACTGAGAGATTAGAGGTCTTGGAATTCTTGACCTCTAATATCGAAGTGTTTGCCTGGACACCTTACGACATGCCAGGCATTGATCCAAACTTCATCAGTCACCAACTCAATGTCCACCCATCCGCCAGGCCAGTCATCCAACGCACGCGCAGATCGGCACTCCACCACGCCGAAATAGTGGCAGAAGAGGTAGGCAACCTGCTGGAGGCAGGAGCGATAAGGGAAGTGCACTACCCAAGATGGATCTCCAACACCGTCGTAGTGCTAAAAAAGAATGGTAAATGGCGTGTCTGCGTCGACTACAAAACAGTCAACAAGGCGTGCCCAAAAGATAGCTTTCCTCTACCAAGGATAGATCAACTGGTGGACTTAACGGCAGGGCATAACCGACTTAGCTTTCTGGATGCATACAGGGGCTACCACCAGATCGCCATGCACGAACCAGACCAGGAGGTCACATCCTTCACAACACCAAGGGGGTTATATTGCTACAAGGTCATGCCCTTTGGCCTAAAGAACGCAGGGGCGACATTCCAAAGGATGGTCACCAAGATGTTTGAACCATTGTTAGGCAGAACAATGGAGGCTTACATCGACGACATGGTGGTCAAAAGCGAGGATGAGAATGACCATCTTAAAGATCTAGGCGAGATGTTCCAGATCCTGAAGAAACACAAGCTGCGCCTTAATGCGTCCAAATGTGCATTCGGAGTTGGATCTGGCAAATTCTTGGGCTTCCTGGTGACCAACCGAGGTATAGAAACAGACCCCACTCAGATCAAAGCAATCCAGGAGTTAGAGAGACCAAACTCAGTCAAAGAAGTGCAGCATCTCACTGGTATGGCGGCTGCACTCAACCGGTTCATAAGCAGGTCATCAGACAGACTACGACCATTCTTCCAAGCTTTAAAGGCCAAGTTTGAGTGGGATGAAGAATGCGACCGAGCTCTGGAAAGCTTGAAGGAATACATGTCTTCCCCACCACTACTTGTTACTCCAGTACCTGGTGAAGAACTCTTTTTGTACCTGGCAGTTTCTCAGCACGCAGTTAGCGCAGTATTGGTTCGTGCAGAAGGAATACAACACTTGCCCATCTTTTATGTCAGTAAGACACTGTTGGGAGCCGAAACAAGGTACTTGCCCTTGGAGAAACTAGCATTAGCATTAATTATGGCATCCAGAAAATTAGCGCACTACTTTCACGCCCACACCATAGTCGTCCTCACAGCCTTTCCATTAAAAGCTCTGTTTGAAAGGGCGAACTTTAGTGGGCGAATTTTGAAGTGGGCAGTAGAGTTGGGACAATTCGACATCAAATTCCAACCTAAAACCGCAATAAAAGCCCAATCCTTGGCAGACTTCGTCGCAGAATTTACTCCTGGAAGTCATCATATCTGCCCAGTCGACCTAACTGACACAACCGAACTAGGGACGGAAGTTGACGCCGGAATAGCGCAACCCCTAGTGGAAGGTAGTCAATCAAGCACCAAGGCAGACCATACTAAGGACAACAAGGAAGAGACAAACAAAGGCTCACCAGCAGTTCAAACAGAGGACAAAGGACAGACAGCCAACATGGACCTTGAAGAAAACACCATTCTTGACCTCACGACATCGTCTGATCCTTCCACTTGCTGGAAACTATTCGTTGGAGAGATGTGGAAGCTCTTTGTGGATGGAGCATCCAACCGACATGGTGCAGGGCTTGGCATAGTCCTCATCTCTCCAGACGGCCTGGTTATAGAGCAAGCAATCAACCTTGGCTTCCCAGCATCCAACAATGAAGCGGAATATGAGGCGCTTCTCGCAGGACTCAAGTCGGCACACTTCATGAAAGCAGCCGAACTAATGGTATACAGTGACTCTCTGCTGGTGGTAAACCAAATTTCTGGCGAATACAAAGCAAAGGACGACAGAATGGCCAAGTACCAAGAGTTAGTCAGAACAGAGATCAAGAAGTTTGATGTGGTAAGGATAGAACAAATTGGCAGGGAGGAAAACAGCCGAGCGGACGAGCTAGCAGGCCTTGCCTCAATGGCAGATACATCAATCCCTCATCCATTACTCGTCGACTTCTTACCAAGACCAAGCATAGAAGACCCCGAAGCAGAAGAAGTATGTTGCGCAGAATTAGGCCCTTCTTGGATGGATCCCATCATCCTGTTCCTGAAAGACGGCGTCCTACCAGAAGAGAAAAAAGAAGCCAACAGAATAAGGGCAAAGTCGCAGCGATTTTGGCTATCTCCATCTTTGGCATTATACAAGAAGTCGTTCTCTAGGCCTTACCTCAAGTGCGTTCATTCCAGCAAAGTAGAAGCATTCCTGTTCGAAATACACGAAGGGGTGTGTGGAAGTCATCAAGGGGGAAGGTCGCTCGCTTACAGGGCTATTTCGCAAGGATATTGGTGGCCATATATGCAAGCAGACTCAGAGAAATATGTGAAGAAGTGTGAAAAATGCCAGAAATTCGCACACCAAATACATCAACCAGCAAGAGAACTCCTACCCTTAACTAGCCCATGGCCTTTTGCAATGTGGGGCTTGGACATAGTAGGACCACTTCCAACAGCACCCGGCGGTAGAAAATTCTTCCTCGCAGCAACAGACTACTTCACAAAGTGGGTGGAAGCAGAAGCATTGGCGTCAATCAAAGAAAAAGACGTGAAGAAGTTTGTTTGGCAGAATATCATCACTCGGTTCAGTATACCAAAAGCACTGATCTCAGACAATGGAACTCAGTTCGACGGCAGAATCTTTAGAAGCTTTTGTGAAGAATACAAGATAGAGTTCTACAATTCCACACCGGCATATCCTCAAGCAAATGGACAAGCTGAAGCATCAAATAAAGTCGTCTTGGATGGACTAAAGAAAAGGCTAGAGAGAGCAAAAGGCAAGTGGGCAGATGAACTTCCTCACGTCTTATGGGCTTACCGCACCACGCCCCGACGATCAACTGGAGAAACACCATTCTCCTTAGCATATGGAATGGAAGCAGTAATCCCACTAGAAGTTGGCTTCCCCACAATTCGAAGCGAAAATTTTGATCCAGACTTAAATGGAGAGGCCATAGCCTTAGAACTCAACCTTGCAGAAGAAAGAAGAGAAAGAGCACTAGTCCACATCGCCTCATACCAACAAGAGTTAATCCGAAAATACAGCAAAAAGGTTCATCCAAGACAATTCAAGATTGGAGATTGGGTACTACGTAAAGTAATGGGAAACACCTTGATCCCAGGAGACGGCAAGTTAGGCCCAAATTGGGAAGGTCCTTATAAGGTGGTTGGGTTAGTAGGCAAAGGGACATACCACCTAGAAGACAAGGATGGCAAGGCAATCCCTAGGCCATGGAATACGGCCAATCTCAAGTTATTTTACTTTTAGCTTTTCTTTTTTCAAACATATGTAATTTTCTCTTCCTTCAATAAAATGAGAAATTCTTTTTAGCACAAGTTGTTCCTTGTAAAAATTAGCTTTAGTAAAGATTAGGCGCATTGCAAGCATTTTTTCATTCTAAGTTAGCCGGAAAAACTAACTCAGAGGTTGGCTGGAATAAACCAACACCCTTCCTAAGCCCAGGATAAGGATCCAGGCTGCAGGACATTTGGTCGGAATAACCAAATACTATAAGTTAGCTGGAAAAACTAACTTCGATGGTTGGCTAGAATAAACCAACTCCTGTTACTCTTCAACCGAAGTAAGTGCAAGGCTGAAGAGTGGTTGGCTGGAATAAACCAACTCTTGTTACTCTTCAGCCGAAGTAAGTGCAAGGCTGAAGAGTGGTTGGCTGGAATAAACCAACTCTTGTTACTCTTCAGCCGAAGTAAGTGCAAAGCTGAAGAGTGGTTGGCTGGAATAAACCAACTCTTGTTACTCTTCAGCCGAAGTAAGTGCATGGCTGAAGAGTGGTTGGCTGGAATAAACCAACTCTTGTTACTCTTCAGCCGAAGTAAGTGCAAGGCTGAAGAGTGGTTGGCTGGAATAAACCAACTCTTGTTACTCTTCAGCCGAAGTAAGTGCATGGCTGAAGAGTGGTTGGCTGGAATAAACCAACTCTTGTTACTCTTCAGCCGAAGTAAGTGCATGGCTGAAGAGTGGTTAGCTGGAATAAACCAACTCTTGTTACTCTTCAGCCGAAGTAAGTGCAAGGCTGAAGAGTGGTTGGCTGGAATAAACCAACTCTTGTTACTCTTCAGCCGAAGTAATTGCATGGCTGAAGAGTGGTTGGCTGGAATTAACCAACTCTTGTTACTCTTCAGCCGAAGTAAGTGCAAGGCTGAAGAGTGGTTGGCTGGAATTAACCAACACTTTGTACTCATTAGCCGAAGTAAGTATATCGGCTAAGGAGTGGTTGGCTGGTAAGCATAGATTAAAAAGCCAAAACCGAAATAGAAGTTGGAGTAATAGAAGACATTACAAAGTGCAGACATACAAATCAAAACCGGAGTAAGAGTTGCGTAAAATTTTCATTCAAAACAAAAGTCAATACAAAGGGGCATAGTTCGGTTACAAAGACGAAACAAAAAAAGAAAAAGTACAAAGTCAAGAAAAAAGATCTTCGATCTCGGCGTCGAAGGTAGCATCGGCGTCAACCCGAAGACCGGTTTCGGGAGCGAGGACGTTTTCAGAAGGAAGAATGGTTTCGGCCGGAGCCACGGTTTCACTTGGTTGATCAATAGTTAGATCTTCCACCATGGGCTCCGACCGAACTACCTGATCTGCATTCACAACCAAAGTATCCTCAGGGGCAGAGTCTTCATCAGAGTCCTCATCGTCTGAGCCCTCAAGGAACTGCTGTTGCATGGCTTTGGCATATTCCATCAGGGAGTTCGGTATAAAGTAGGCTGGAGGGTTGAAAACCTCGGTCTGAGGATCATGACCGAGCTTCTCAACGGCTCCCCTCCAGCCGCACTTAAAAAACAACTCCTTGGCAGCATCGCATTGTTTGGCGTAAGCATCCTCTGCCCTCTTGAAGCCTTGTTTGTCAGCCTCCTTCACCTTCTCCTTTATTTCGGCATCTTTCTTTCTTTCGAGCTTCACCAGCTCACGCAAGTACTTGTCCTTCAGAGCAATGGCAGTCTTTTGTTTTTTAGCTTCGGCCGAACTAACCATTCCGGTCAGTCGGCCGACCTCGCCTCGGAGTTCGGCCAGTTCCTTTCTGGCCTCTTCTAGTTCGGCCGACTTCGCCTCTGCTTCTGCCGCTGCTTGCCTAGTCACTTTCCTCAGCTCTAGTACTTTCCTATGGGTGATTTGGTTTTTCTGAATGGCCTGACAAAGCAACAACTTCCCTTTAAGCCGAAGAAAAAGTTGAAAAGAAAAAGAAAAATAAACAGAAAAGCGACCGAAGTTACTAACCAGAATCATGGATTTAGTAGCAGACCGGATGGACTTCAGCTCGGTGGTTAACTGTTTTTGGTGATGCTCCATGTCTTTGGGCAGACACACGCTCTTGGCCAGATTGATGGCCAACAGGTGGTCTTTCTCAGCAACAACCGAGTCTGTGTCTAGAATGTCTCGGTCGTTGAAAGTTAGTTTCGGTGCCCAGCAGCCGATGGTTCGGTCGAAAGACTCCGGTTGGGGGCTTGGTGGTAAGCTCGGCTGAATAGCAGGTTCTTCATCAACCAAAACTTGTTCGGTTTCGGCAGTTCGGGCACGTTTGGTTCGGCGGGAAGAAGATGGCTGTTGAGAAGGGAGGGCCACAACAGCAGGCTGCGATTGACTGGGAGGCGTTACTTCGGGCCTAGTTGTTTCGGTGAGAAGGGCCCTAACTCTGCTCCTCTTCGCCATCTCTTCTTCTGCGGTTAGTGGAACAAGTCTTATCTCGGGCAAAGTTGGGTCCGGTTCAGGTGCTTCTTCAAGAAGGAAGTCAGTCACTCTTGCTTTTCGGCGACCGCTGTACCGGTAGGTCGGCTCAAAATTCAGAAGCTTTGCCCAACTTCTTTCTTTAATCCGTAGGGCGGCTCGCAAAATTGCAAGGTTTGGATAACTATATAAGGAATGAAGATGGGCGAAATCTGCAAAAAAGAGAAGTGTTAGTTCGGTTAATAGACTAACAAAAACCGAAATAAAAATACAAGGAAGAGGACCGAAGTTAAATTACCAGGCTCTCCCTTTTTCCAATTTATAGGTCGGCCAGGAATTTGGGCTTGAAAATCCTCAAAATTCCCAGAGACCCAGAAGAAGTCATCATCATTAAGGTCTTTGTCCGGTGTATGCTTAATTATCTTCTCTCGGCGGCGGCGGATCCTAAGGTAATAGACCCACCCAGCGTCTTTCGAGCCGATGGAATATTGATGGAATATTTCGGCAAGGCCAAGGTTTAAACCGGTTTGGTGGTTTAGGGCGGCTATTCCCATAATAATACGGTATGTATTGGTGGACAGTTGGGTGGGGCATAACCTAGTCTGCCTAAGGAACTCACAGATCAATGGTTGGACGGGAAATCGTAGTCCGGTTTCTATTATGGATTGAAGAGTAAAGGGGACGAAGCCTTCATTATCCCAGGGTGTGATGTCTTTTTCGGCCAAAGTCAAATGGACGTCATCCGGTATGTTATAGTCCTTCCTGAATTCGGCCATCCCACCAGGGGTCTCAACTAAATACCTCTACTTACCCATCTGATGTATAATTTACTTATAACTTATATCGGTGCAAAAATCGTGCTCAGTAGCTCGGTTGAGCGCACACAGGAGTGCCTGGGTAACCTAAGTCTGCAAAGTAAAAAAACAGAGGGGGGTTAAAGCACTGATCAACGGACCGTGCTACAATCTAAAAAGCAAGGTATAAAAGCCCTACTTCGGCCTCAAAAAAGCTGGTTCTATCTCGGTTCATCGAAAGGTTTGGATGTTCGGTTTGGGCAGGTTGCCCGGTAGACCGGTTTAACGTCTAGGGGCAGTTTTCTTAGTTCGGTCTAAAAAACTAAGAAAGCTGGTTTAGCCCCAAGGCCTAAATCGGTTGCAGATTGAATAAAGTTACCTCGGTTAAGCCTCTAGGGGCAGCTCTCTGAGTTCAGTTTAGGAACTAAGAAAGCTTGCTGGATCCCAAAAAAGCTTAGTTCGGTTGAAAACCGAGATTCCTAGTTTGGTATATTCAGATTTCGGCTAAAGTAAAACAGAAGGTTATTTTTTGAAGCTACTGTTGTCTCTACAAGTTTTAGTTCGGCTATGGGCTGAAGTGATCTACCGATATTGGACAAACAGGATCCTAGTTTGGTTGCTATGTGATTTTGGATCTAAGAGTGGTTTTCTACATAATAGTTCATACACACATGGAGTTCTACTGGTTTTTTCATAAAAGTACAGAAGCGAACCAGAAATGGACAAAATGTTTGCAAAAAACATACAAAGCATGGAAAGTAAAGTACGAAAACAAAGAAAGCAAGATGGTTAGATTTTCTTACCAGAGAAGAGAGAAAGAAGACTGGAGTCGGAAATGGTGGCAGCAAGTAAAGAACACAAGCTTGAGTATGGAAGAAGTAGAGGCACAGAAAGAAGATGAAAACAGTAGAGTAAATGATTCCAGAATTGAAAGGGCTGTTTTGTGTAAAAGGGAGAGAGAAAAAGGCGGGAACTGTTCAAAAAATTGCGAAATACGAAGACGGCGTTGACAGCTGCCTTCGGCGAATGGGAACATGCCACGTGTATACGGAATGGGAAGCGTTACAGTCGTGATTGAAGAGACGTTTTGACCGAACAAAACAGAGCCCGGAGTAGGGTTAGCTCGGCTGGATAGGCTTAAACGATGTTTTAGTTCGGCTAGAAAGACTTGAAAACATCTAGCTCGGCTGGACAATTAGTAATCCCAATCATGCTATGCAGATGGAATTAAGGGGCAATTGAGAGAGTAATTTTTGGTAAAAATTAGGCCGAGCTATGTGATGGGCTTTGTGGCCCAAAGTGTGAAGGACTGGGTGGGAAGGCCGCAACGCTACTCCGGCCCAGGAGAAGTGTAGTTACTCCAGCTCAGGAAGGTATAATTACTCCGGCCAGGAGAGGTAAAAGTTACTTCAGCTCAATAAAAGGTAGAGTTACTTCGGTTGAAAGGTTGTAAATGTACTTCGGTCCTGGAACAGCTTGGAGTTAGACCGGTCTGGAAGTCTACATCGGCTTTAGAGGTGTACCGGTCTTGGAGTTATACCGGTCGAGAGTCGTTGTTTCGGTCCAAACACACCATGGGTTGAGCAGAGGAGAATCGAGATATGGTGTAGCGAGCAAAACCGAACTAAGGATAGGTCGGCCTAATCTGTGGCTCAGCATAGCCAGTGTTATTTCGGTCACATGGTAATTCGGCCATGGAGAAAACCATCCCACTTGGTTTAAGCAGTGGGGGAGGGTGTAAAAGGATAAGCATTATCCTTAGGAGAATAAATCCTAGGAGGACTCTGCATGGAGAAGTACAAGTCCTACTAGGATTGTGCCACGGAAAACTTATAAAAGCCCACAAGCATCACCTTGGAGGAGGTAATTGAACACAATTTTCTTGAGAACTTAGAGCTTTGTCTATTTGTCAAGTTTTCTGACTTAAGCATCGGAGAGGTTTCCGGCACACACCCGCCGGCCAGCTCACGTTTGTGTTTTCAGGTGATAAAGCGACGTCGTACGGAGGAGCATGGACTTGGTCAACAGGATTATACGAGGAGAATTATTTCCTCCCCGTACACATAGCATAAGGTATGCTAATTTTAAAGATGCCTTAATCTACCATCATAAGCAGGTAAATAAAAGGGAAGAAAGAAGTGGGGATTGGAAGACATACACACCACCCACACACACTTATTACAGATTTGCCCTCACTCGGAGGGACCAAATAAATATTATAGTCCCAAAATAATAAACAAATAAAATTATTACAAAATTTCCTAATTAATTAAAAGAAAGGAAGCAAAAGAAAGAAGAGGGTGGCCACAGCCTCTGCCTCGGGATGCGCAGATGATGCATGCTCGGAACCCGGCTCGCCCGAAAAACCCGTACCGTACCCCTGCCACTTCTGTTTGTACTGCCTTGTCTCTCTGAAAATTGCCCAAGTCCTGGAGCAGGTTCCTTACACACTGCAGAGCACCACCGGCCAGACATAATTCCTACCGGCACTCCAGAATTTCCATCGGCTGCTGAGTTTGCAATCGGCACTTAAAATAATGCCGGCCGGCACTGAATTATGCCGGTCGACAGAAACTTCCTGCAGGGACAGTTTGACAGCAAACAGAGAACAGACAGTGCATGGCATGGGGTTTTCAGGTACATGTGAGCATGGTTATGCTTCCTATCATCTTTTGAACTCAATGAAGTATGACCTTTGATCCTCGAGCCATCAATGGTGCATGATGACCCAAGGGATCAAATTTGCCACTTAATGTAAAGATGCATGCAACATACAAATGAAGACCAAGGCATTATCATGTTGAAGTCAAAGGCCCCGGCGACCGAGAATCAAGGCACATTACATCACTTGAAGTATGAATGTCCCTTGACCCTCATATTTGGCTTGACACCCCAAGCCAAATGGTGCAATGCATGTTATGCTCACAAGGCTCAAAATGCGACATGATGCTAATTATGCAAGACATGCCAAATGTCATGCAACAAATATGACAAGTATGTAATGCTAGCATGTAAGATGCAAGTGTGATACAAAACATGGACCAATTTGATGATGGGATTAATATACCGCAAAGCTTAATGGAGCAACCATGCAATGAACATGAAGCAAGCATGCAATGGGACCTTGAAGTGATAAAGGTGCAGGCCTTGACTCACCTCAAAACAGCACCAAAAGTGCTCAAAATGATGGACAAACTCTCATGTCAAAATGCAAGCCAATAGACCCAAGGCTAAGGCACCAAAAGGGCCACTTCCTTTCCACAAACAAGGCCAAATCATGGCATGATTTAGACAAGTAAGAACAGAGTTTTTACATGCAAAATGGGACTCCAAAACCTCCTAGTATGGCAGCTACAATACCTCTCATGAAATGCTACCACCAAGACTCATTCCTAGGCATAAGAGAGTACACCCTCAAGGCATAAAAGAGGTCAAGCATGCACACATACAAACATGATTCTTGGACTAAAATATCATGGCAAACAACTTCAACTCATTAAAGTGGATCAACTAAGGCATGCTAGTGACTCATATACTTGAGGGCTCACAAGCCAAAATGCATGGCAACCATATCAAACATGCCAAACATGACCAAATGGATAGCCAACAGACTTTAAGCATGGAAAAATAGTGCTAACATCTTCATGGAACCAAACCAACACATGCAAAAATCATGGTCTAAACACAAGGGACATTTCTAGGCCAAATGGAGCAATACAAAGCAAGTACTACAAGCATACAATGAGGCACAAATCCGGCCAAAAACAGAGATCCCACATGACCTAAAAACACCCAAAAAGTTCTGAAATGAAGCAAAAACCAAGCAAGCATGCACGTCACCCTTTTGGGCCACAACTCAAGGAAACAAGACCGTAAAGGGAGAGGGGTGTCCCTCCCCTATGCAAGACTTTAAACCGACTTTTTTAACACTAAAAATACACTGATTTTCAGTGGTGAAGAGATCAAAATACAAAGATGACCAAAGCTTAACCAAAGAGGCAACAAAAGTGGCCAAACAAGGCCTAATAGAGTGAGTTTGCACTCAAAACACCAAACCACCTTAATGAAAGTTCTAAAGCATGAAAATATAAGCCTTATTCATGTTATACACAAAAGCTAAATCAAAAAGCAAAATAGGTAAAAAATGATTGCAAGTTTGGGGAATATAAAGCAAGATGCTCACCCTTGAAGAACCTTTGAAGAACAAATGGTCTAGCCCTCTTCTTTTGATCAAAATCAGTCCAAAAACTCAAGAAACAACCCCCCAAGTCCCTAAATCTCGGAGCAAGGTGTAATAGTGTGTGTAATGGTGCAAAAGTAAGGTAAAAACACACTTTTGAGCTAAGAAACACACACAAAGGAGGAGAGAGAAGGAGATATAGAGATAATGTGTATCTATATCTCTAAGCTCTGGTTTTTGGTTCCAACTTTCTCACCTAGATCAAAGAGGAAGGCCCTCCCTCTTATAAGACTCCCTCTTGCAAAGCTTATACAACAAGCTTGCTTAGAGGGAGATCCCTCCATACACGTGTATGGAGGGAGGCAGAGTTGGTGCCAACTATCACAGCTGGCACAAAATATCTCCATAAAGTGGATGAACAGTGGTCGGTTGCCCAAAAAAGTTGTTTCGACAAAAAAAAGTGCCGACCGACAACAAACTATGCCGACCGGCAATAAAATGTGCCGACTGGCAACAAAAAGTGCCGATGGAAGCAAAAGACCGGCCGGTGGCCTCTAGCCACTGCCGGTGGTGTGTGGGGATGCCTCACAAGGCATTCCCTGTCCTTCCAAGGCAAAACACAAGTGTTCGGTGTAAAACCAGACACTAAACGGTCAAGTTCGGAGATCTTGAGGCAGGGTGCGCGAGCCAAAACCTCCGGGAACTCTAAACGAACACATACATGAATAATCACCGAGTGTTCTAAGCGGTGACGTCCAAGTCTCAAGGACGGTCAAAAATGGGGTGTCTACAGAATTAAAACTAATCAATTTGAGTATGTCATTGAGCATGACAGTTGGAATAATACAACGAGTATGTGTATTGATTGGTCATTATATATGATGAGTATTTGAATACATGGGTGTCGAATCCCGCGGATGAAATTTCCGTAAAATGGCAATTCGAAAATAATTATACATGGGTGTCGAATCCCACGGATGAAATTTACATAAAATGGCAATTCGAAAATATCTATACATGGGTGTCGAGTCCCGCGGATGAAATTTCCGTAAAATGGCCACAAGGAAATAATTATACGTGGGTGCCGAATCCCGCGAACACAATTTCAGTAAAATGGCAGTTTGAAGTATTGTTAGCATGAGATGTAGTCTCATTTAAGTTGTTTGGCCAGGTTCTGAGCCGTGTTTACAAGTTGAGATTTTGTTAAGTAAAGGATTATGGAACTGGATTGTACTGTATATCGGTCTATATGAGTTAAACATTTATCAAGTGCTAATGTTTTAATTATTACTCATATTATGTTTAGCATATCTCTACTGGGTGTTGGCTCACCCAATTTGGGACATCATTTTCAGGTGCAGGTGACATGCCACCTCCAAGGACGTAGTTTGGGAGGCTTAGTGGCTGAAAGACCTTTTTGATTACTTTTTGTATTACGTGTATATCAAGCCAAGGACTTATTTTGTGTAGAGTTAGTACTCTCCTTTTTGTAACCAAGTTTCGACTTGAAAAGTTGTAAGCCCGTAGGGCATTTACTTTTGTTGTAAACATGTAATACATTCTGTAAGAATACTCTAATTTATGAAATGTAATATCTCTTTCTTGTATCATGGATGTCTATTTTTGAGTTTGTTTTGAGAGCGTTACACTACTCAATTTGTGGAATCTATATGATGTAAAAACTACATCTATATATAATGGGTAAAATATTTAATAAGTCATTTGAACTCCTCAACAATTTTTATGGTAAATGAATTATTAAATATTCTACTCAATTTGTGGAATCTAAATGATATAAGTTTCAGATCTATATATAATAGGTAAAATATTTAATAATTCATTTGAACTCTTCAACAATTTTTATGGTAATTTTACCTTATTTAAAAGAGAGAATTACACTGATATTATATCAATAAAGCTTATTTATTAAATAAAACAAACATTATATATGAATAATTAATATTATAATATTTTTTATTACTATGTCCTATTTTGGGAAGTAGATTAAAAATTGATTTTTTTGACTTTTTTTGAACAAAATGTGTAAAAAAAATAGAGAAAAAATGTGACTTAAAAAAACTAAAAAATAAAAAGCTAGCTTTTAATCGTGTTGCCAAAATAAGCCTATAATTTGTATTTTTTTCCACTAGCTCAATTATAAGACCTCATTTGAGAATAAACTATTTTAGTAATTTTTTGACTTTTTACGAAAAGATGTGCAAAAAAATAGAGAGAGTGTTGTGACAACTTATAGTAACTTTTTAACTTTCTAACTAAAATGCATAGTTGACAAATAAGACCTAAGTAATGAATAATGCTATATACACCAATTGGTATACTAATTAGTGTACTAATGAATGATGTGACATAATTTTATAGGTTTTGAGTCTTTGTAATGAATAATGTTATATACATCGATTGGTATAGTAATTAGTATAATAACATATGATATAATATAATTTTAGAGGTTCTTATTTTTTGTAATTTGTATAATGGGTGGCGTTGTAATTTTGAAGTGATATTGTTATAGTATATATTAGTATATTAATTGATATATCAATCGATGCCTGTAATATTACATCTATGTGAGATATTTGATAAAAATTTTAAAATCTCTAAATTTTTTAAATGATAATATTATAATTATATTGATACATTAATTAATATATTAAGAAAAATGTTTGGGACCCTTTTTTGGAGGGATTAAGGGTCACTGCTGTGCTAAAGGCACAACAGTGACTGTTGTGCCTCAATTTGAGGTGTATCATGGACTTATTTTATGATATAAACCGTTCTTTTTGTAGAGTTTGTTGAGTACTTCATGCCTACCAAAAATTATATTAATCGGATATCAATAACTATATGATCAATAATCAAAAAAATAAACATTAAGTTTTTCTTTTGAGAAATGGCATAAAAAATATGCAATTCGATCATAAAGTTATTGATATCCGATTAATATGATTTTTGGTAGACACGAAGTACTCAACAAACCCTACAAAATGAACGGTTCGGATTATAAAAATAAACTTATAATACACCTTAAATTGAGGCACAAGCACATTAGTGACCCTTAATCCTTTTTAGAGAATTATTAATATATATATATATATATATATGGAACCCACCCATGTATATATGAAATTCACACCATTAATAATTAAGATCCAAAGAAAATTCCATTTGAAAAGATGGTTTTTGGATTTTTTGAGTATTTTAGTCATAAAAGACAAAATAGACTATTTTAGCCATAACAAATAAAATATCACATCTAACCCATAATCATTTATTTTTCTCACAAAAAAAATTAAAAAATTAATTTTAAATTAAACTTTTTAATCCAAATTAAAATGGTCAAAAAAAACTAAAAAATCCTTCCACTCCCCAAATGAAGCCAAAGTCTCTAACAAAAGAGACCTTAATCATTGTGGATGCATCAATTGATACGGATTACACACGGGTAAGTAATCTTCACTATTTAGAAATAATGTCCAGCAGGCCCAATAGGAGTAAACGTGGGCCGCAATTCCCATGACGATTGGCCGCCTTTTCGATGATGGGCGAAAGTTGACTTCTTCACGTTTAGGAAGAGCTAAAATAGTATGATTTTTTTTTAAAAATTATTCTAACTTAATTTTATTTGATTTTTATTTTTAATTTTTTAATTTTTATGAAAAAAATATAATAATTATAATTTAAATATAACATTTTATCTTATTGACTTACATAATTAATTTTATCTTTTATGTTTTTGTAGTCAAAAAATCAAAACCAAATATAGCTTTAACTTGTTTGAAAAGTTAATTATTTTAATTGATTATTTAATTATTTTAATTTAATTATAAAAATTATGTTTAAAAATTAATTTAATAGTTGTGATAGAAAAAATAAAAAGATTATGGATTAAATATAATATTTTATTTCATCAACTATTTTAATTTATTTTATTTTTTAATAGGTTATTTTAACATAATCGTTTTTCTAAACGCTTACTAATTTATTATCTTTAAATATTGATTGTTTGGGATGTGTTAAATTTTAAATTGTGAAACGTTTTATTTTATGTGATCTAATCTCAATAACGTAATGTTTTGAAAAGTTTGGTAAAAAATTGATTTTTTAAATTTTTTAATATATTGTCTTTTTGTGAGTGAAAAATGTGAGAGATGATGTGACCCAAAATGGGTAAAAAAATTAAAAATTAGCTTCTTTTTTTTTTGGCTTCCCAATAGACAAGTCATTTAAGAGTGATAAATTAAGTCCGTCTTCATTTGATGTTAATTAATTTTTTGATTTTTTGACTTTTATTTGGAATGTGCTATATAAGTACACTTTTTGACTAAAAAAGTAGAAAAAAAAATGTATGTTTTGGATAACTTTTTGATTTATTACGAAAAAAATATATAATAAAATATTGTAGTAAAATCAAAATGACCATTTTACTCTTGTTGATTTTTTGACTTTTAACTTTTTGACTTTTGGGTAGTTGAATTCAAATGGCAAAATAATAATTTTGTCCTCTAGGCTTCCCTCACAAGCTTCCCTCAAATAGTATGGACTTTTTGGTTTTTTTTAATAACTTTTTGATTTTTTAACTTTTGTAGTTTATCCCAATCCAAGCCTAAAAAAAGTCTCTTTTGGGATGAACTTTTTTATTTTTTGATTTTTGTGAGCAAAAAAATGAAATGATTATGATTTATATGTGACATTTTAATTTATTAATTTTTTTAACTTATTTTATCTTTTTATGACTATTTTAATCTAAGAAATTTATGCCAAACCTAGTTTAGGAATTATTTATGATGATGTAAATAAATATACCTTTTAAATTTTTATAAAAAAAAAATAAAAAAAAAAATAATTTGGGTATGTTTTGTTTGGCTTTGTAAAGTGATTTTGGGAAAATTTTGTTTAGTTTGTAATTTTTTCAAAATAATTTTCAAAATCACTTTCTCTCTTTTATCCATCAATTAATCACTTTTTCTCTCTTCTCTCTCTTTCTCAATCATTTTTTTCTCTCACACATATCTACTCAATTATAACAAAATATCAAACTCCCAAACTCCAAAACTACTTTCAAAATACACAACCAAAAAAACCAAAAAAATTTCTAAACTCTCTCTCCAAAATAATTTTTAAAAACTACTCTCTCAAAACCAAACCAAACATACCCAATATAACTCAAATAAATACACTTATTTAAATAAGCAATAAAGCTTGAGACCCCCAGTGGGGGTACTGGGGGTCCTCACTGATTGGTCCAAAAAAAACAATTTTTTTTTTTTTTTTTTTTTTAAGTTTTTGGCCATTGCCAGCCCCCCACGTGGAGGTGGGGGTGCTGGGGGTCATTCCCTGCTGGGGGTCTCCAGCAGGGCTCTTAAATAAGTGCATGGCAAACAACTTCTATGGCAGTGTTTGGTTATATTTTTGGCTAAATAATCACAAAAAGGCAAAAAGTAAAAAAAATCACAAAAAATCAAAAATCACAAAAAGTTAAAAAAAAAATTTACTATTTCAAAGCTAAAATATCAAAAAAAATCAATCAAAAATATCAAATGAACAAAAAAATCTCTAACTAAAAAAAGTCAAAAAAATTAAAAAATTAACTAAAAAAATCACTGTCAAAGACTAAAATGTGTTCGGTAGAAGAAACGAACGCTCATAAAACCAAATGCATACACACATACATACATACATACATACATACATGATACATTAATACAAATACAACTCAAATAACACAACTACACATCAAAATTGATTGAAACTCTGATTGCATCACGTGCAGTCCTGACAGGAGGAGGAAAAAAAAAAAAAAAAATCAAAAATTATAAAACCAACCTACCTCCTCCCCACTATCCAATCACATCAGATCTACAGCATAGCTCTCTCAATTTTTAATTACTAATAATAGTATAATAATATATACATATCACACTTTTAACAACATCACAGTCAAATCACCACTCTCTTCTCCGCGAACCCTAATGTACTTGGATTAAAATCTCTGAAAGTTCAATCATTCTAGCAACATAATATATAATCATCACCGATTTTCACCATGAAAGAGAGAAAATCGGTGAAGTTCAATCTTCAGCAGCAACAACAACACCACCACCACCAAAACGGTCACTTGTCTCCTTTCAAGTTCGCTAAATTGTTGGATCCGGAGGCTTCTTGGGACAAGGTTCGCACTTTTCTACTTTAGATTCTTGATAATTTGCTGCTTTTGATTCGTTAGATCGCCGTTTCTTCGTTTCAATTTAGGTTATAATTTAATTTGATCTGATAAATAGTGTATTTTCATGCCTTTGAAATTCTCGAAATTCTTATAAGAGAAATAAGAAATCTTACTATGTGTCGAAATCTAGCTTTATGGACTCCAAAGAAGCTCAATTGGTAATTTTTATAGCTTATGCTCTCTGTAGAAGGATGAAATCTCGAAAACCAGTTAGCCGGAGTCCCAATTGGTAATTTTAGGCCGGGTTGGAGTCCCTATTGGCTTGCAATGCATGGGAGCCTTCAAAAAACTTATATTTGATGTGTATTTAGCCGGAGGTCCTTGTTTTTCTGTAGTAGTTACTTTAGGGTGCCTTGTATTTTTATTCGATTTTGATTTGTTGAAAGCACAAGATATGTAGGCTAGTCGGGACCCTCTTCTTTGCAGATTGAATTATATGTCGAAAATAAATGTATCGGAGTCGGAGTGGGGACGTGAGAAGGAATAATGTATTTCAGAGATTGAAGGACTACTAGTGACAACTTTATCCTACTGGGATTTCGAAACATGGAGAAAAGTAATCGAAGATTGTTCTCAACTGTCTTTCTTTCCTAACGTGTATTATTCTCCACTGTGAAATCTCCTATGTAGAAAAGTTTTGACAAATGGTGGCTTCCTAGCGAGGGACGGGGAGCTTATAGTTGAGTAATTTAGTGCCAGTTGCATCCAGATATTGATTGCATGTGTTTATGATGGCATTTAATGGAGGAAGGAGAAAAAAAAAAAAAAAGGTGAACTGTTTCAGTTGTATGATAGAGGATTTTAAGTGGAAAACAGAGTTATGGTATGGTTTAAGAAAAATGAAACATCAGCAGGGCTCCTCGTGTGTGGAGAAACCAAACAGCTTCAAGAGACTCTCTCTAGTCGATTAATTCTTCTCTATCAATCCTTGTTTTCCTGTTTTTAAAATACTTCTTTTTTCTTTGCGTTCTTTTACTTCATAATGCCCTATTATCATATCATATCATATCATTTTGAAGCTTCAAGCTGCAATGCTATGGGGTTCTATATTAGAGAAGGGTGACATAATTTACTAGGTCTTTAGAACTGGTTATTGTAGAAGGATTTAAAGACAAGTTTGACATCTAATGATGTTTTATTAAAAAATATTAGAATTATGACAAGATGTACCCTCGAAGACTTCATCTTTGTATGCCTAGGAGAGATAGAAGGAAGAATATAATTTGGGAGACTTCTATTTATGTACTAGCGGATAATGGTAAATATCATAAAGTTCTCAATATTGACTGTGATTAAAGTTTCTTTAATTTCCTGCTTCGTGTTTTGAAGAAAATCTGGCTGAATAGAGAAATGTGGATTGATGTAGAGTCCATAAAAGTCAGTAGAGAATCCGAAGTGCGATATTTGTTTATTTATCTCTGTAAGTGAGCACTAGGGATAGTTTGTTAGGGAGCTTTGGTGTGGGAACAGTTTCAATCAAGGAAAGACCCACATCGTGTTTAATTTTGAATCCATTCATCCTTAAGTGAAAAACTTTTTGAAAGAGATCCATTTGCTAGATCTATAAGGTCATATTCTTAAATTAAACAAGGGAAATGTTACTGAATGGTGAAATAAGTTCATATAGAAATCAATATAAATCTCTATCGAATTATATTTTTCCAGAGCAATAAGGTCATATATGTTCTTATTGACTAACATAGAAGGTGGAGTTTATGAGCAGATTTTTGATAGTTCAAAATAACCTTAGAAATTTGTAGTATGTGATGGTTAGAGTAGTATAATTTGGAAAATATTGCAGCTATAGTATTCCAAAAGACACAAATTTTCCTTTCTTTGTAATTACTAGACAGATTTTCTTTTGTGTGTTATCCATAGTATAATTTAACACTCTTCTTGCAGGATCAATTAGGGGATGTACTGCATTGGATTCGACAAGTGGTGGCCCTTGTATGTGGGTTGCTTTGGGGTACAATTCCTTTAGTTGGAGGCATATGGATTATTGTGTAAGTTGATGCTTTTACTCCTCCGACCATGGTATATATGGTTCCATTTTTTATTCCACTTCCAAATTACCCTTTCTAATATGAATGAGATATATTCTTCATGGTAAATGCATATACTAAATAAAGTTTTAATTGTATCTTGAGATGTATAAATGGTATAGTGCATTATTAAGACTGAGACAAGATTTTCCATATTCTCATAATTGCTTCAAAAGATAGCCTGCTTTTTCGGGATTTTTTGTTGGATTTGGAACATCAATGAAGATAGATTTGCTATTGTCTGTAATCCTTGTTTTATTTTTTGGTGGGACTGGGGTGGGTCTAATGTACTTATTTACCTTTATAGGTAGGATAACTTAACTTATTCCAAATATTGGATGATAATGAGTTGGGATGACTGCTACTTTTCAAACTTCATCTTTAGAAATTTCAACACTTACCATTGCCATTAACTAATCAGATTTAGTTTAGCCCAAAAATACTGTAGTTTAAACCTTTATGTGAAAAGTTCACCTGCACATTGACATGTTTTCATATTTTTAAAAACCTCTAAACCAAACAAAACCTTACCCTCCTAAGTCTTGTGCCCCAATCAAATGGAGTTAGCTACATGAATCATTTTCCTCCATTCTACTCTGTCAAGGGTTATATACTCAAGTTAAATAAATAAATTAATATCATTTTTTACTACTGCATCCCAAGTCAGTTTAGATCTTCCCCTCTCTCTAACATTTCCATTTCTGGTGATCATATCACTCTTCCTTACCAATGCATCTATAAGTCTTCGTTGTACAAAGATAAGAGATTTGATGGGAATTTTATGAGTCGATTTTTAGGCTAATACACAACCCTCCTTATCCGGACTGTCCAGTTGTGTAAACGAAACACCAAGCACAACACAGGCAGGGTTATATTGCTAAAAACCTCAGATACTAAAATAAAATAAAATAAATTGAAAAGAATACCATTCTAAGGAAGATTCTCATGTGGTGGAAAATTTGCATTGGAAGAAAAAGTGAATCATATTTGGAATTATATTGGTAGAGTTTGAATAAATTCAAGATTCTCGTGTGTACAATAACTGTTGAGGTATTGGTCACCACATGGTTTCAAAGATTTTTTATTTGCTATTTTTCCTAATTGGAGGAAAAATTCCATTTTATGGTACAGATGTAGGGAAGGTGTAGAGATGTCTGAACCTATAGAGAGCTAAAGAATCGTTTGTCATCTTTCCTCGATGAGAAATAAGAATTACTATAATGAGATGTTCGAGGGAATTGGGGGAATTGGGGATATGGGAGTTTTTTTGTCACTTAAAGAGATGGAAGTTTTGTTTGGTTTCTTGAGTTGGTGACAGAAAGGAAAAGATGATGCAAAAGAATACATCTTCCCCCTTTTTTATTACCATTAAAAATCCATGCCTGCCTCTTGGGGGTGTATGAGGGAAAGCATTTTCTTGATTCTAGCCTTTTCTTACAAGTTCTTTATTTTTAAATTTTAAATAAACAGGAGAAATATGAGACATTTTTTCTTTACTTTTTCTTTTCCCCATAACTTGTGGGAATCAAACACATCCTTTTAGGTTTGTTTGGAACCAATGCAAAGTGCCCTGTTTAGTCATGTGCAATTTAGATTAATTATTGCACTAATAAGATGTAGTATAGTGGTAATGAACGGTTACAAAAGATACTCAACTATATAATTAATTATGTACTAATAATAATATAGTTCAAGTTGATTGTACAGTAATGGATGGTTAGGAAAGATGCATAACTATATGATTGTGTACAATTTAACCTAACACATTACCTTAGGTAGAATGCAACAACTAAACAGGATTCTTAGAGCCTGCCAATTTTTCTTATAGTGGTTCGGCACACCAATTTTTCTTACATCCACTCCAAGCTTATCTTGTCAGTGTTAACTATACTAAATCGAACGGTTTTTCCTAGGTTTACCCAAAACCTTTATAACTGTAGTTTTTTCCTAGGATGACCTGAAACTTTTACAATCAACTCAAAAACAAAAGGGTTTTCTTAGATTAACCCAAAACCAGTGACCTACACACAAACCATGAACACACTTAGAACAATAACTGATTACTTCCCAAAGTCAGTAAGAGACACTAAGTGAAGTTGTGTGAAGGCAATAGTGTATACTACCTAAAAAGTATTAACACTAGGATAAGAAGATAACCAGACAAAAAATTACTCGAAATATCACTCTAGAGGATCTGGACTCAAGAAGATGCACCTTCAAGAGAACTCCCATGATTTCCAAAGAAGTACGCTGTCGAAGTGCAAAGAAGCTTTCATAATCACTCACACAAGGTTGAAACATCTATGAGGTTTTTTTGGTAATGTGGCTCGTAGTTGGTAAACTTGTCAGTTTCCAAGTGATTATACTTTAAACATACATTAGTAATGAACCATAGTCATTTCTGATGAATCTTTTGCTGTGCTGTGTGGAAACTCCTGTGATCAACTAGTAATACCAACTTTGATGTCTCAGGTTCCTCGTGATATCCTCTGGGATCATATATGGTTATTATGCAATGATACTAAAGATCGATGAAGAAGACTTTGGCGGCCATGGAGCTCTCCTCCAAGAGGGGCTTTTTGTTTCTATAATGCTCTTTCTGGTACCCAAAACATCTCCCTTTGTCGCTGTTCTCACTCTACACAAGTTCCTTTGCTGGTTTACCAACTAGCTAACTATTCTGTTTTGTTTTTCAGCTTGCATGGATTCTTGTATACAGCTTGGCGCACTTCTGATTGGCGGGTTCCCGACATTGCACTCACCGTCCTCTCTCCTCTCCCGCAGAGTGATAGTCAAATTATCTATAGATCAGTTGTACAAGGCTTCACCTTACTGCCCTGACAACAACAATTTGGAATCACATTATATGGAAATAGTAAAAATTTCCATTTTCATTTTCATGGTTGTGCAATACTCGTCTGCCATGCATGGGACATAATAATATGTTTCCATGGCATTGAACTCTCCTTTAGCATCCCCATAGAATGTGAACAGATTGTTCTCTGTATTCCAAATTATCAAATTTTTGTTTTGACATTCATGACCGGCATGCAATGAACATTTATTCCAACAGTTAGTTTGACGAAGGATCAATTTTAATTTGATTTATTGAAAGGGTACAACACAAAGGTATAAATTGGTTCTGCCCATCCTCATCTGCATATTTTGGTGATAAAGTTTCCTTTCTAAAGGTTTTTTTATTATTTATTATTTATTTATTTTTATATTGGAAATTCCTACTAAAGGGATGGAAATTCTGCAAATCAAACCCAGTCACATGAGTTAGAGAGCATCAGCACCCATCCAGTAAGGCTGCAAATGAATCAAACCAAGCTTTGCATGGGTTGAGCTTAGCTTAAAAAATCAAGTTCGAGTTTACTCAAAATTAATCTAGCTTGAGCTTGGCTTAAAATTAGATAATGAAGAAAAAGTTTAGCTCAATAATCAAGTTTGGTCATCTCGTTAAATATTATTCTATAGTACACTATACATATATGACACATTTTACATTATTTAATATATTAATAAAATAAATTAATAATAAATGAGTTCAACTTTAAAAGTCTAGCCTATTCTAACTTGAGCTTAGCTTGTTTATTAAAAGCTTAAAAATCCAACTCAAGCTCATTAATACAAGTAACGTATTGAGTTGAGTCGAAGTAACGAATTGAGTCGAGCCGAGTTCGCGAGCATCTGGGTTCATTTGGAACACTATTCACTGGGCCAACTCCATTGCAATAAGCTATAAAGGACAGTTTGCTTAAACCTGCCTTCCAAGCATTCAATTAATTCTTGACCATTTTCAAAATTAAGCTGGCCATGAATTTTACCTGTTATACAATTAGTTGTTTTAATAAATAAAACTCAAAATTAAACCCTAAATCCTAAACTAAAACATTTGGGGTCCTTAATATAACTTAACTTATTATGAGGGTTCAAAGAAGTACATTGCTTAGATCATTTTTTTTTCTAAAGAATTTCGTTTAGGTCTTTTTCCTAAAAGCCTTCTTCCAGCTAGCATACCACTGTTATGATCACCAATAATCTCTGCACGAACAAGAACCCTCCTTGAAGTGATGGAACCGGCTACGATCTCTAACCACTATCTCTCTTCCAAAAACCCCAGAAATCAACTTTATGGCAGCATGACAATCAGCACAAATTCGCAAATTCTTTACCACCCGAATGACAGTGCCCTCATCGGTGGCAATGAGCCCAAAGGCAACAGCCATCTTTTCACTGTGAAAATAAAGCGCCTTCTCTTTCTCCTCCTCCTCCACATCAAAGAACACCTCGCTTGTGCTGGCGATATGTCATGCTATCCTTAAACGCTTTGAGATTTCATATATCATGCCATAAATTTCTTTAGCTCGAGGGTGAATCTTCTCCTCTACCCCGAATTCATGTATTTCACCATTGATCTCAATGGAGCTACACCCACGTAGCTTCTCAACCAGTTTCTCTCTCATCAGTTCCCGCACTTTGGCAACATCATCCCACCTTCCCGCATTGGCATATATATTAGACATTATTGCTAGATAGCCCCCATCTTCAAGGTCTAGTTCGATTAAGTGTTCAATTGCGTGTTCTGCAAGCTCGACATTTCCATGGATCTTACAGGCACCAAGCAACGCACCCCAGACCCCCTCGTGTGGCACGAGAGGCATACTTTGGATTACCTCATAAGCTTCGTTCAGTAAACCAGCTCGACCAAGGAGATCAACCATGCAACCATAATGCTCTAACTTGGGAACTAAACCAAGATCTTTGGACATACTGTGAAACCACGTTCGTCCTTCATCTACCAGCCCTGTGTGCACACAAGCACAAAGAACACCAAGAATCGTTACATCATTAGGCCTCACGGATTCATTTTTCATACGGTGAAAGATTTCCAGGGCATTTTTGCTTTGCCCATTCATTGAAAATCCCATGATTATGGCATTCCAAGCTACAACATCTCGATCCACCATCTTATCAAATACATTCACAGCACTCACCAAGTCACCACATTTTGAATACATGTCCACTAAAGAAGTCCCAATCACAACATTCAAGTCTACTATTTTCCTATCTATATATGAGTGCAACCATCTTCCTGTATCCAATGCTCCAACTTGAGCACAAGCAGAGAGAAGACACACTAGGGTCACTTCATTAGGATTTATGTTCTCCATTTGCATAAGGTGAAAGTGTCTTATAGCGTCACTAATCCTCCTACTATGCACAAGCCCTCCAATAATTGTGTTCCAAGACACCAAATCTCTCTCGGGCATGTCACGAAAAAACTGCAAAAGCACTTCCACCTCACCATGCTTCGCATACCCACCTAAAATCGTATTGTACATCAGTATATCCTTCACGGGCGCTCGGTCAAATAAATTTTTAGCAAGTTGAATCTCCCCAACTTTCACATACCCATTTATCATTGTATTCCAAGCCACAAGATCTTTAACAGGCATTTCATCAAACAATTCCTGAGCTCTTTGCATATCACCACGTTGATTCACATACCCAGATAGAATCACAGTCCAAGCCACCGCATCTTTTACAGGCAATTCATCAAACACATGGTGAGCAATTTCCAAATCCCCACACCCACTATAAAAATATATCAAACTTGTACCAACAAAAACATCCAACTCAATCCCCAATTTGCAAATCAAGCCATGAACACAAACCCCTCTGCTTAGATCCTTCAAATCATCACAAGCCCGAATAACGAAAGGGAACGTGAAGCGATCCGGCGGAACGCTTCGAACCCTCATGCGATCGAAATACAAGAGGGAGTTTCTGGGTTGTTGGTTTTGTTGAAATCCTCGGATCATGGTGTTCCAAACGAATGAGTTTGGTTCGAGCATTTGATCGAACAGTTGGGATGCGTAGGCCATGAAGCCGAATGTGGCGCAACGGGAGACGAAGTTGCCGACGGAGAAACTGTTCTGGTGAAGGCCGGTTCGGAGGAGGTGGACATGGAGAGATTTCAAGTGGCTCAGTGTTCTGATTGATGATTGAGGATGTTTGAGGAGAGACAGTGCGAGCTGTTCTTGTTGTGATGTTTCTAGTTCTGGCCTTGACTTCAGAAAACCCATCCATTAGGTGCTCACTCAAGTGAAATGTCAAACTGTCTTCTAATCATATCATAGTGACAGTAATAAGAGATAGGGCAAATTACATATACCTTCCTCGAGATTTAGTTAAATTATAGATATTCTTTTGAAATTTTAAAAATTACATTCTATTCCTGAGGTTTGTATTTTCATAACAATTTATCCCTTAAAGTTTATATTTTATAACAAATTAGCCTCTAATTTGTTATGCAAATATAACATTCAGGAAAAAATTTATAATTTTTCAAATTTTAAAAATATCTGTAATTTAATTAAATCTCGAGAATATATGTAATTTGTCCTAAGAGATAAGAGATTTACTCTGGGATTGGGTTTGGTAAGTGGATTTTCAAATCACCCAAACAAAAATATTTGGTAACTCTCAAATAATAGTTCTAAAAGAGTTTTAACGGATGGAATTTATATATTAATGTGACGTGTATATTTGTTTTTTTTTTTTTTTTCATTGCAACGTAAGTAAGGTTGAATTTAGAACTCTACTTTCTATTGCTTCCCATAATTCTAATTAGTATTTAAATTATTATTATTTTTTAAGATTTATTGAATAAAATATTTATATAAAAATTAATATGACACTTAAAAGATGATAGGTGATACTTTTATTATAAAAAATGAATGATACTCTTAAAATTATAATTGTTGTATATTTTTTTAAAGGTTTAGCTTCTTTCAAGTTAGTAAGGTTTGATAGACTCATTTTGAAATTGATTTTGATAATCTAAATCAATCATTTTTTTAGATTCATTGAGTAGAATATTCATGTAAAAAATTAAAATAATTGCACATCGGTAGCCATTTATTTTTTAATCATATTTGTTTTAAAAAACTAAACAACAAATATAATTTTTAGAATAACTATTCATTTTTAGTAATATAAATTTAATTAAAATATATAGCTATCGAAGTCCAATTATCATAATATTTTACATGAATATTTTACTCAATAAATTTTAAAACGTGAACGGTTCGGATTATCGAAACGGAACATGTGGTGGGCTCCACGAGTCTATCAAGTTCTCTTATATTGATATATAAATATGAGAAAAGTTTATTTTTTTTAAAAACAAATATAATTTAAACATATAATTGATCCGATGTTGCCACAAAATGGGTTCAATAAACGCGAATGTCCTCTCAAGTTGGATGACTAATCTTGTACTTTAATATAGGGGAATTTCATTTCAATTTTTTAAAAATATTTATATATTAATGTTAAATTTTACAACATTAAAAAAGTAATTTTATAATTTTTTTCATGCCCATGAAATTTTTCTTTGAACTTTCCACTTAACTATTATTTCTCCTATAACGTACCCAAAAATAGAAAAAGAACAAATTATGTTGTCAATTTTCTTTTTTTTATAAAATACAAAAAAAAAATCTGATTTGATATACATAAAAACTTTGAAATTAAGTAAAAACAAAAATAAAAATAAAATCAGTTTGCTTGGTTCCAATTTTCCAAAAACATTTTTCAGAAAATTCTACTTTCTTATTTTTCGTATTTTTTTGTTTTTACTGAATTTTTTTAAGAGAAAATTAGTCTAAGATCCCTCTCCTATTTTTAGTAATAAAAGAGATACACAATATTATTTTATAATGTCTAAGGTCCTTCAACATCTATACCTATATATCACAGAGAAATTTGACTTCTCTCTCTCTACCAACTTCTCCATTATCGAATCTCTCTCTCTCTCTCTTTATTTGTTGTGTCTCTTCTCTCACTCAACTGTGTTTCTTCTCTCTCATTAGCATCATTAACGATCGGCGTCGGCGGAGCGTGGTGAAGCCGATCTGAGTTCGTAGCAGTTGCCAACAGTTTATTACCTAGATGGAGTATTATTACCTACTTTCACTGCTGCATCATCTTCATCTTCAAACCCCACAACTATTACTGCTACTCCTCATTTTAGTAGTGTAAAAATCATATCAACAACAAGAAAGAGGTGGGCTGTGTCATCCTTCTTGTTGTGTCATCCTTGCAACAAGATGGTGATAATCCAACAACCACCATATCATCATCATCAGACGATGAATCTCCATCAATGTCGGCATCGAAAATTGTGAAGAAATTCTATGAAGGGATCAACGACCACAATCTGACATAGGTAGTAGACACCAATATATAAACATGCTTGTTTGTATGAGAAAAGCACCAAGAAGCTTCAGTCATTTAGGTAATTTGATGGGGAAGACACCAATATATGCATGCTTGTTTGTATGTGTTATGTAGAAATATGTTCAACTTTCTCCGAGTTTGTCAAAACACAAAGAAAATTGTGAGTGAATTAGAGAAAATTGGTCAAAACACAGATAAATTTTAACCCAAAGAAAAATTCAAAACACAGAGAAAATTAGTGAAATTAAGCAAACCATCTCTCATTAGCATCATTGACGACCGGCGCCGGCGGAGCGTGGTGAAGCCGATCTGACCGGTAAAGTACTCGTGGTATCCAACAGTTTTAAATGATAGTGGGGTGAACAAACTTGCTATTTCTGTCACCTGAATTGTAATGTCGAATCATTCCTTACAAATAGACACATATTTCATTTATTATTGAACTAGTTTTTGGACCTTACATAGGGCCATGTTTGGAGACGATGCTCTTGGTGCTTTAAACGTAAAGATGGCGGAGACAGCCCGAAAGTGTGGGTGTTGCAGCAAAGTTTACTAGTAGTGGTGGTGCTGTGATTGCATTCTGTCTCAACGGACCTTCACAAATAAAGCTTCTAGAGGATGTGTGTTAAAAAGTTGGATTTGTCATTCAGCCGATTGAAGTGGTTCCTTATTGTCTAAATGAGAAATTTTTCTGGGTTGATTTTGATCAATTTTCTGTGGGTTTTCAAATTTCTCTGGATTCATTTTGACCAATTGAAGGTTGGTGATTTCTCTGGAGTGTTGAGTCCAAAAGAGGCAGGGAGGGCAGAGAAATTTAAAATTTCTCTAGAGATGTAATTTTGTGGAAAGGCAGATAAATTTCTCTAGGAGAGTCGGAAGTGTATAGAAGGCAGAGAAATTTGGAGAAGGGGAGGGTAGAGAAATTTACAGTGAGAAGATTAGGGAAGGTCAGAGAAATTTTGGACCAATTTTCTCTGTGACGTGAATTTTCTCTGGATCAACTTGAGGGATCTTAGACATTATTAAAATATTGAATGTCCTTTATACTATAAAATCTTAATACTAGGGACCTTAAAAAAAACTTATTTTTTTAATATTTTAAGCAATTTTTTTAATTTTAGACACACTTAACATAAATATACCTAAAAAGTAAAAAAATTATAAAAAAAAAATATTTTAAAAATTCACTAATTACCAAAAATACAAAAAAAATACAAGAACTTAATATATTTTTTGTATTTCTATGTATTTATTAATTTTTTAAAATATTTTTTAATTCATCCATAATGATACCTATATTGTTAATCCCATTTATTGTGTTTCTAATAATACATTAGTTCAATGGGCCTCACATTTGCAAAATATCATATGGTAACATTAATGTATTAGTGACAACATCATTATACGCTCAAATTTGATTATCATAACATTATTAATTAATTGTTCAAAAAAAAAAAAAACATTGTTGGTTAATCAAACTTTATTACATTCAATCAATCTCTTTTGAAGCAGTTAATTATTATCTTTACACTTTTATCAAAATTTCAATTTTATTCATTCACTCTCAATTATAATAATCAACCACCTCATCTTTTAGGGAATGGCTTCTGTCCAGTCCTTAATCGGACTGGATCGTGCTGTTGGGCCCGTGGAGGCCCACCACGGATCCCATTTTGATAATCTGAACCGTCAATGTGTAAAACTCGTCAAGTACTATATACTTATAAAAAATCACGTTGATTGGATATCAATAGCTATGTGATCAAAACAGATTTTTGTCAACCGTTAATTTATTCACCGTCTATTTTTTTTATACAAAACTGATTTGATCACGTACCTATCGATATCCGATTAACGTGATTTTTTACAGGCATATAGTACTCGATGAGTTCTACACATTGCACGGTTCAGATTATCAAAACGGAACCCGTGGTAGCCCCCACGAGCCCAACAACACAGCCCAATCCGATTAAAGACTGGATAGAAGCCATGCCCTATATGTTGCATCAAATTACAATCTTACCCTTTCATCTGTTTAACAAAATTTGCCATTTGTAATATATGAGACATTTTTGTTTTCTCATTAAAATCTTTACACTTTTACTAAAATTTCACTTTAGTCCTTAAACTTTTAACAAAATCTCACTTTAATCCCTTTATTTTCAATTTCTGTAAACTTTATTAACGGCAGATAGACAAAATGGTAAGATTGAAACTTGATTTAAAATGTAAAAAATTAACTGTTACAATTAAAAGTGAATAAACCAAAGTGGTATTTCAATGAAAATACAATCAATCTCTTTTGATTAATCAAAGCTGTATAAAGATCAATCAATGTCTTTGGGGCAGTTGAATTGTTTGTTTTTTGCAAGCCAACCAACTTCTAATCCCAGGGAAACAAATAGATAAATATGAATAAATGTATACAAATAGATACACAGCTAATAGAATAAGAGTATAAAATTTACTGAAGTTCTGGCAGAATGACTCAAATCAGTTTGCATAATACAAGACATACTGCTCTTTCAATGATTTGTCACCAAAGTACTGTGCTAGGATCATTACAATTTTCCAAAATGGGAAAAATGAAAAGGAAAGAATCATGCTACTGTATGCAATGCTGGTAATTAAAATACACCGATCAAGTGGAACAACATCTTGCCATACATCTTACATCCGTCTTACATCCATCTTTGGCGTCTTCTGCCTCGCTGTTTAATCAAGTAAATGCGGCCATAAACCCACTGTCTACCCGGTATTGAGATGGATTGCTACACAATAAAATCATGTAAACAAAACAAGTCAAACTTTGTTAAGAGTATTAGAACAAGATCCAAAAGAAGGATTCAATTTTACAAGGAAGACTAAAAAGGAAAATTTTCTCTTCAAACTCTATAAGAACTTGACCACAATGGTCTAGAGACCTAAGTCACCTAGTTTGTGCACTTAAGGTGGCGGATCGCAAATTGGTAATGAAAAAGGATCAAATTCACATATTTATTCAGTCAAATTTGCAAACTGATAGGAATTCAATTGCAACCAACAGTGAGCAGCCACGTGTGCAACTCACAGTAACAATGTCACACCGGAATACTTCCAACCTATGCACGCAAATGAATCTCCCAAGTGCTGAACATGTTACCTCCCAACTGTATGTAAAAAACCATACTACTGGGCTACCGGTAAAAACATTGTTTTATTATGTGACCTCCCAAGCTGCTACTGCTCTCAAGATATTTTTGAATAAGACACCCAAGCGTTCTTGCTCCCACTACCGCTCTGCCAATCAATGACTTAGATATAGACAACTGTAGTTTTGGTAATATGTAGCTATTCTTGGTTTCAACTAATTCACCAACCTGATAAAATTCTACGGAAGAATATGTGAAGGAACTAATGATATAATAAAATTACAAAATCAGGTTGCAAGTCTGGAATAATATAAATTATAGCATATTTATTTCCTTTTAAGCATACAAAAAACCACATGAAAGGCTATTCTATCAATATATTTCCTTCATTTGCTCAAAATCTTAGAGTTGTCATACTCCTTCCTACTTGCTAATTGAAGTTGTGATACTCCTTAAAATTTGAATGTTCATTAAATTTGTAAAGTATCAAACCAAACCAAACCTTACGTCCCATCAAATGGGATTAGCTGCATGAATCCTTATTCACTCAACTCTGTCCAAGGCCATTTCGTTAGTCAAATTAAGGAGATTCATATCTCTATTTACTACACTAGTCCACGTCAATCTAAGTCTACCCCTTCCCCTTCCCCTAACACTACCATCTACAGACACTGTATCGCATCTATTCATTACTGAATTACTACTTTTGTTGGTCTCCGATGTATATGACCAAACCATCTCAATTCATTCTCTCTCAACTTATCTTATGTCGGTACGACTCCTACCCATTCTCAAATATACTCATTCCTAACTCTGTCTTTTCTAGTCTTGCTATACATCTACCTTAACATCCTCATCTCAACAACACTCATCTTATTTACATGTTATTTCTCAATTGCCTAACATTTCATCCCATACAATATCACTGATCTAATAACCGTTCTATAAAACTTCCCTTTTAGTCTAATGGATATTCGTTTATCGCACAGTACTCTAGACGCACTCCTCCACTTAAGTTACCCCGCCTTAATTCTGTGGACCACATCCGCTCCAATCTCCCCAGTCGTTAAGATAATCGATCATAAATGACGAAAATGTTCACTCTTAAGTAGTTATTGGTTCTCAATCTTCACTTCTCTTCTGCTTCCATTGTGACTGTTACTAAAATTACACTCTATATATTCTGTCTTAGTTCTGCTTATCCTATAAGATGAAAGCACACATGACAACTACTATTACCTCAACCTTGGTGCGGAATTCTAGAGAGCATTCACATACATGACAATCTGCTCTATGGGGGGAGTTATTGGACTGATCTGATCTCACAAATGCAAACACCTGCAAACAACCGTGCTTAAAGCTTTAAGGCAATGCATTAAAAGTTGAACCATTAATTTGTATCTGAGACATGACTGAAAATCTATGTCAAGAACTAAAATAAAAGATATATAAAAGCTTCTAATTTCTTTTTCTTTTTCTTTTTTTTATGAACTAAAACAAGCTTATTTGTGGTATAAGACCAACCTCCTCCCCACAATTTGGGCATGCTCCCTTTAGTGCTACCAAGTCATTCCTCCAAAGACCTTGAAGCGCTCTAACTGCAAGAAGTTTCAAATTTAAATGATGTTAGAAAAATAATAACCGAAAACACAATTTATCTGCCACTGACAAACACAATAGAAAACTCGATGAAGAAAAGCAAATCAACATGTTGGCCCAGTTAGTTGATTCTTCGATTATTGGTTAACTGATGCCACTGACCCACACCATATTTCAAAGCAGCAAACAAAGGCTTGGCTGGAAACCTTAGGTCATCATTACGACAAGTGGGAAAGGGCTTTCAGCTAGTGTGTGGAAGAGTTCTGTTTTCCATATGCAGAATAAAAGAAGATTATACCATGATACTTTAACGACTCTAAACAAAGTATAACCTGGTTATGCTCCACTAAATCCCAGCTTAATGAAAGCATTAAACAGTAGTCAGTGTGTAATAGCAATTCAAGTGATACACACAGAGAAACATATTTGGTGAAAGAGTTAGTTAACTATAGAAAAAAGGAAATCAAACTGTTCTGTACCACAAAGCTGTTGGGTTATATTTTCTAATTGCTTCCAAGCTGTTTGTGCAGAGTGTTCCCCGGATTTAGCTTTAGTTAATATTACTCTATCTTGATGTGTTGGTTGTGTGTGGCTGTAAAGAGTTAAAGACTGTTATTCAAGATATCCCGAATTTTCCTTGATCATTGTCCTAACATCTCCATGTGCTAGCATTTTTAATACCAGACACCTTAGCTTGTTATGACCTCCCCAAATCTATACTATTTTATCTCCGTATCTTTTGATTAATGGTCCAAGGGAATGTCAATTATCAACCCGTAAGAAAGTGGATCACCAATCTCATATTTAATCCAATGCTGATCTATATTCTAACAGTTTAAAAACTTTCCTCATTGTCCATGGAGAATCAGTGGGTATTTGCATCCCCCACAGGCTTTCGCCTTTCCAATATGTAACTGTGAATCTATGAAACACGGATACTTCAAATAGGATGACGTATCCGTATCGGAAACTGATACTCCCTGGACACTTGCGAATACGTATCAGATACTTATTAAAAGTATCAGATACTCCAAGTCACATATTACTTATTTTACGAAATTAGAATTGTAACATTTCTTGCATAGTATTATAATATAATATAATTGTAAGGATAAAAAATGGGTATATTTTTTTAATACTATGTTTAGTTCTTTGATAAGAAGAATACAATAAGTTAAATAATAAAACTTGTCAAATTGATGTATCCTAATTGTTTCATGCATGTAGCCTGTAGCTGTTTGGAATGATCTAAATAAATGTACTTTTTGACTTTTTACAAAAAGATGTGTAGAAAAATAGAGAGATGATGTGACTCAAAAAAGATAAAAAAATGAATAAGTGCACTTTTATAGTACACCCAAACAAGCATTTATAAGTGCCAAAGGAAAAAGCACAGGCACAAATTGTGGATTATTCTGTTATTGTAATATAAATATATTAGACTTGATATTGAAATAAAATATTTGTAATACTTATTAAAAATTTAAAAGGTAAATAAGCTACTAGCTTAAATTAATACGTAATTATTAAAGGTTAGTATTTTGCATTATAAAATTACATTATGGTTTCTCAACATTCTTTAGCTTATGTGTAACTCACTACTAATAATTTTAAAAAATATATTTTTCACAAACGTATGCTAACCATACCCATATCTTATTTTTTTAAGTTTTGTTGTATCGTATAATCCGTATCGTATCATATCCATATTTCATATTTTGTATCCGTATCCGTATCCATGCTTCCTAGCTGTGAATCCACTTCACCCACAAGGAATCTTCTCTCTTACTTAATGCCCATAAGTGCCTTATCGTAGCAGCCTCATTCCAAACTTTTAGTCATCTTTGAAGCAATGCATATATTTGTTTCCACAGCTTCTAAATGTTTCTTAACAGTAATGATATTCACCAACCACCTTCTTATCATATAAATTTAATTTCAGTTCCTATTCGATACCTTAACACAAGTGGAATTGTAGATAAAAACACAAAATTTAATCTTTGATAAACCCCAAGTAGTAACCACTAACTCCTCTTCTTTCAATGACTAGAGCCATTTCAATTTCTGTCAGTTTGATGGCTGTTGAATATCACCTAGAGACTACAACCCTATTATTGCAAAATAACAGTCAGAAAGAATATCATATTTGCAAGTTGCAAAAGTCAAATAGAAGTGATACATTCTGTATGTGGGTAAATAAGCTCAGGCTTTGCATGAAAACCTGCTCGACCTCACAAAACTAATAATTTAAATTAAAAAACTAAAAGCTTCCCTGACTGTGAACAATTAGACACGCACAAGAACAATTAGGCATTGCACCAGCAGCCATTTAAGATATATTTTATTATTTTTCTGAAATTCACACAAAACCATGAAAACAAGCAGATTTCTTAATTGTTCAAATACCAATACAAGAGCTCAGATCTGTCTTTATCCTTTTTTTGGGCAAGTAGATATGTTCCGGTCAATGAAATTACATACTAAAATCTTCAATTATTTATGTTACTTATTTTCTTATAAGCAAAAATATTTAACTGGTAAACAACGCTTAAATAAATACATATATTATCAGTAAGGAGCCAAAAAATGATTACCAGAAGCTGATGCAATTGGAAAGCCAATTGCAGACCCCAGTGCCATAAAAAGAATGCCATTCAACATGGAAAGAAACCCTAATGCAGATGCCTGGCTGCTGTAGGAAAATCCTGAATTGAATGCATCTCGATAAGCTTGACCAATCATGGAGATTACTGGCACGAGACATGCTGAACTTCCAAAACCAAGAAACAGGAGCCATACACTTGCTAATGCAAAGACCTGTGAAGGATCTTCCTGCCCTACATCCACGTCATTCAATCTTCAAGTGGAGAAAAATTAAACACACTTGCTCACAGAAACTAATCCCAGAATATATACCACTAGATCAACTGGAGTCAGATATAGTAGCGGGAATAATAAGAAGGGAGGCTATAAATGGAATGGAGCTCATAATATTCTCAGATACATTGGAAAGCCAGAAAACACAAGGGTTTGCAGTTGGAAACAGCTGCAGCGGACTGTTTCATTTCTTAATGTTGTCAGTTTCCTGTTTTCTGTTTACAAAATCAGGCAATAATTTTTTAGGTTTTAGTATTTAGCTTTTTTGTGCAGAAAACTTGTTTGGTATATAGAATTAGAGAAATATGTTTGGTCAGTTGCCAGATGTGGTGGCCAATGGTGGACAGTGGACGGCGGTGGGGGTGGACGGAGGTGGCAATTAGAGTTGGTCGCCGAAGGGCCATCGAAAGGTTGCTGGAGGTCACAAGGATGACAGGTCAATCGACAAAGTCACTGAAAGGTCGCTGGAGGTCACAGGCAGACAGCCGGCCATGATGGGTGGTGGGAGAGAGAGGAGAAAGTGAAAATTTGTTTTGAAAACAAGTGAAATTTTTACTTACCAAAAAAAAAAACTTATTTTTATTTCCCAAAAAATTTGAAAATTTTGGAATCAATTCTATTTTTCTAAAAGAAAACAATATACCAAAAAAGTTTTTGTTTCTAGTTTCTAGAAAAACAAGAAACAAGAAACAAAAACTTTAACAAATGACTCATTTTTCTGATTTTGGATGTAGTAACCGATCATTTGTTCCCCATAAAAAGACTTTGACGGGCAACGTTGAAGATTTGTGAGCTAATTTCATCAAACGAGCAGTATCAAAACTCTAACTACATATATTTGTACAAAATGCGAGATTGGAATAAAATTACCTCAGCATCAGCATATGTTGACTGCATCCTAAGACTGCAACGAGGGTACTTGACAACACACTTTGAACGAAACCGCCGTAATTTCAACTGTTTCAGTTGTTTTCTTATGAGTGCATTGTTTAAAACACCAGGTTATTGTGGTTATAGATCATCTAAGATAGTGCACAAAGTTTACCTCTACTCTGTCAAACATGTCATCAACTATTAAAGGATTTCCACTGTAATATGCATCCCGTGCCTAGGACAAGAACAATCAACATGAAATGTGAGATCATAGAAGCCACTGAAAATAGAGCTAACTTGCTATCCATTTAGCCGAAAAGATCTTAAAGCCCAACAAATACACCTATGGCAATATACTAAAGTTTTCTCCAACTCTAGGCAAGCCAAATTCCTTGTGCCAAAATTAAAATAATTTGATGAAATAGCTATTAATTTTTTTTTTTCAAAACCAAGAAAATATACAAGAAAAACATTGAAAATGTTTCTTTCAACTAGTGTTACATGGACTTTCTATTCCTTCCCAGAGTACCTATGTGCAGCAGATACTGTCCTCAATTTAGACACATGAAGTTTTTAATTTTGTACTATGTTTGAAGAAGAAGAAACTCAAATTGCTATTAAGGAAATATTTATAGCCCCTGACATGGATAAGAAATAAATTCTATATGTTTCCTTAATGTTAGTTAATTCAAATACATTTCTACATAATTTACAACATCTTATCTAAGAATATTATACAATATGTAATACATATGTGTCCATGACGTGTCCTCGTAACCATATCCAACTTTTGGCTACATATCCCAATATCCTCGGAGGGTCTAGCGCTTGAACACGCACCTGCATCCTATACTCACACCCAAGTCCATGTAACATAGCTTCCAACATGAAACCACCGGCTAGCCCATTTAAATGATTACTCAATGTCAGTAAACATCATTTATGATTCTCATAACATATTATATCTTCATCTTAGCCATATGAAATTCCGATCCTAATGGAGATTTAACAAGGCACATGTGCCACATATACGTGTACAAACAAATTTCCCTAATTTTTTGTTTTTTATTTGGTACAAAATCCAAACATATCACATCATTTTGTATTAATTTTATGTACAATTTTTCCGCTTGTATCGCCTAAAAATGTTGAAAGGATTTTCTAGAAATGTTTTTTTATTTCAAACAAATATCTATACTATTATATATGTGAAGGCTACAGTTGGTGTTCACGTCTCATTTTTTAGATTTGTAGTATTTATATAGGTTGTTATGCCCTTTTCTTTTTTTTTTTTCTTCTTTCAAATCTCTCAACTTGTAACTTTTCCAAATTCATTTCAATTTTCAGATTTTTTACAATCTTATTTTTCTGAAACAAAATAATCAAATGGTCACTTCTAGAAACAGCTTTCCACGAAATTGTTCGCAGAAAATTTATAACTCCGCTACAAAACAAGCTCTTTTTAGTCTTGTACACCATCAATCAACGAACAAGCGATGCGAAACATGAATTCGAAACCTAATTTAAGAGAAGGAGAAGGAGAGGGAGAGGGAAAGGGAGAGCAAACCTGACGATAGAGGGCCTCTAGGGTTTCTTTGTTGGCGGTCTCGATAGGTCCGACGAAGATGCAAGACGGACCCTGGGCGAGAGGGTCGCGCTCGTCGCGAGTGAAGACGCCGTTGCTCCTCGTGGAGATTCGAACCGAGAACGGAGCTCCGGTGCGGTTGTTTCGAGAAAGTTCAATGACTGTGGACCCCATCACGTGAGGCGTGACGGCGGTGCTCGTGCCGGCCGCCATGAACGACTGATCGGCGGCGTTGGGAAAACTAAAAAACAACTAATGTGCGGTTGAGATGGGACGGTTAATAGTCCGAGCCTCGGCCACTAGTTTGTGGAGTGGAGTAGAGTAATTTGGGACTGAATGGTATTTATAGTGGTGGGATATGACGAAAATGCCCTGTGAGGTTGTGGTCGGTTTTGGCGGCCAAATATCTCATTGGTGGGCTTTGATTTGTGATGGGTGTTGCTCTATATAGAAGGAAAAAGTACAAAATGTACTTAAAAAAAAAGCATTTTGCGTCTGCCGGGAGTCGAACCCGGGTCTATTGCTTGGAAGGCAATTATCCTAACCGTTGGACTACAAACGCCTTGGCTGAATGAATAAATACAATTTCATATTTTAAAGACAAAAATTAAAGGGAGCTGTTAAGATGTGCACATCATATACACATCTATTTTAAACCATCAGATTTTTATAAATTAATCTCAGCCACCGATTAATTTAATTAGGAATATTCACAACCTGTTCAACCGGTGGTGACCTTTTTTCAAATTTCTTCAGTTTTTTTTCCCCCAAAGCCCCTGTTTTTGAGACAGCACGCAGACGTTCTTCTTCGACCTCGAAGACCATCCCTGCGAAGAAGACCTACCCTCGACTTCGCCTGAAGGTATGTCTCTCTCTCTCTCTCTCTCTCTCTCTCTCTCTCTCTGCAGCTTTTTTCTCTCCCCCTTTCTCCATATCCATTCTATGAAACCCTAGACCACAATCCCTTTCTTTGAACTGCCCCTTTCACGTTTGTGAACTGATTGGGTTGGTTTATAAAAATAGGACAATACCTAGACCGCAATCCCTGGGTTGGTCTATGAAAACCTAGACCGCAATCCCTTTCTCACATTTTATATTTTCATGAGTCATTATCAGTGTTCTGTTGCTCTTTCTCGTATTTCTATTTCTTAGAATACTACATTGCAGCTTCCATCTTTTTTCATTTTCTCATGGGTAATGTGGAAGATTTTAACATTATACGTGCCTTTATCTAACTATATTAATATAGATAGACAGTTTATCATACTTGAAGAGAAAACATACAGAGAATTTTTCTGTTGTGGTGTGGGAATTGGGCACATGAGTTAAAAAAACTAATTTTGTAATGATTTCATTACTTGGTTCTTATGGGTACTTAGGCTATTGTGGAGTGGTTTTTAACATTGTCTAATGTCTATCAAAAGTGTCATAATACCAGATCTGTTCTGTTTATCACAACCAAACCACTTGTATAGATAAACTCATAAAGCTAATAATTTTTTTAATCGAACTATAAACTAACTAATCAAATGTAAAAAAAATAAGAAAATATTGAGTTAACAATATTTTATTTTAAATACAAAGAAATTGGACAAATTTTAACCCGCCAGAAGAAATTTAGAGTTGGAGACTTATTTTACTTGCTCTTTTATCTATTGGGTTGAAGAAGAAACTCCTGCAAGTGGTTATCTCCTTTATACCTCCATTTTTGTTCTTTTAGATTGACACACAATCCATGCATGGTTCGAATCACTTCAAACAAATGATCAACTTCTTCGAATTGGTTTTAAACTTCTTGTTCTATTTGTTCTTTAAACTTCTTTTCTCTATCTCCACTATATGCTCCAGTATGAAGACAGTCGTAGACATTTAATTTAGAGTTTTTTTTTTTTTTAAACTTTTTTAACAATATTGATACCGTCATTTATTATTTATCCCGAAAAAAAAACATTTTTTTGATACCCTTGTTTAATATCAAAATTTTCCTCTAGAAACCAAGCGGTAGAGTTTCTTAGGGAGGTAGTTTCAACATTATCACAGGGTACAAATCGTAAGGCATCATCACGTTTCGATGGCAGTTTCGAAATAATGTCACTTTTTTGGGTCTTTTGATTCAAAATGGATGAATATAAATTTGACAAATAATTATGTATAGATGTTGTGAGTAAATTTTTTATTTGTATATCATTACTCTTTAAATAAACATGAATCTAGCAACCTCATCAAAGTCAAATAGTAAAACAAAATCTGAAACATTTGAAAATTAAGGAATGAATATTTATCTTCATCTGGCAAAGTTTTAGACTCTGCCGTAATAACCTCATGGATTTCAATAGCATTAATTAAGGCATGACCTTTTGTAGGGTGAAAGGTTATTGTCAAAGTTCTCCCATTAACAGCAACAGCCTTGTTCAGTACAAGAGCACTGTAAAGATCCCCGCTCATGTTCACAATGTCAATATCTTGAAAAGTAATATCACCATTTATTAGGATGTCAAATACCCTTTGACCTATACCAGTGACAGAAGTATCAATCTCTGCAAAATGCAACCAAATGGAGTAGTTCCTATTGGGATCCACATCCATTGTATACGCTAAATCTGCTTGTGTGTGGAATCCTATAAAAGAACTTGTAGATTTTGGTGCACTGTGTGCTTGTGTGTGGAATCCTATGAAAGAACTAGTACTTGAACCTCATATTTATATTACGGTCTCATTTGGCAACTTAGTGTTTTTCTCTATTTTAAACTATACAGAAACAAAGAAGGGTAGAAGTTAAAAAACAAAAAAGTACATGTACGTATATATTGATGCCTCGTATATTTCTATGCCCTAAATTTATATTCATATACATAAACAATAAAAATATTTTAAAAATTTGCCCACCATGTAGGCATCCTATTTTTTTTTAAATCATTATGTCCTATGTCCACTGTTTTCTCTACTTCGTTGTAGAAGATACTGATCCTATATCATCTCTTCACTCATAAAACTAGTTTATATTACCAAGAACAAGGCTGTCCATGAAAATGAAAGATTTAGAAGAGCTTTCATGGAACTTTCAGGGTGAACACTATGGAGCAATCTCCCAAGTTAATAGAGACAACTTTATTTGTTTTTATTTTGATTCATAGCAATAGTGGTAGTGACAACACATACTCATCACTTCTGCTACTATGTCCTACATACTAAAAATTTCTTCAAATGTCACTGTTTTCATGATATATTATAATACTAGTGAAAGCAACTATCTTTAAATACTTTGGTAAAGATCCAATGAAGGTACCTGTATAAGATAGTGAGGGGTGGTGGGCTGGCTTCTTTGTCAATTGGCATGAGTGCATTCAATATAAGAATTGTACGTTGCAATCCGAAGCAATAAAATGGACATTAGGTTAACAAATGTGTTACATGAACTCTTTTACTTCTTTCCATTTATACTTGTGTTCACTAAATATGACAAGATTAAGGGTGACTCAATTAAATTCAATAATTTTATATAATATTTGAAGAAGAAGACAATTACATTAGCAAGTAAACACATTTCGTCTCAAACAAATAGAGATACAAATTGATGTATATTCCTAAATAATTGACAATATTTTATCAAAAAATATTATGCAATATGCAATATATATGGGTGTTTAAGAGGTGTCCCACACTCTTATTGAACTTTTGAATCTAAAATCTAGATTTAGGAATATGTGGTTACCGAGTTATCAAAAAAATGATCCAATAGTCCATCCAATCAAATAATATATATATATATATATTTTGTTTCTTTCTAGATCTTTTATTTTTCATCTTTTAAGTGTTAAATCAGTTGGTGTTGGTACATTTGTTTAACTGTTTATGTAATGGTTATTGATTCTTTGAACAAAAGTAGTACAGTTTCATCTCTATTATTGGTTATGTAGTTTGTTAATGTGAAAAGATGTGCAAAATAATATTTTTCATACATAGATCCTTCCTTTTCGCCCCATAATCATAAATCTCCTTAAGTATTGTCTTCTTTACTGACTCTGTTTCGATGTTCTGTTGTTGTTTGTCACGGGTCCTCAATTTCTACATCTTAACGTAGAAGTGAAGCTATACCTCCTCTCTCCCTCCCTCCGTAGCAGTTGCATTGGCAGGTGTGCTTTTTAATTTATTTACTTTTAATTAATAGCAAGTCACTGCCAGGTGTGCTTTTTATTTATTTGTTTATTTTAATTGATAATAGGATACTTGCAAGTGTGCATTATTTAGTTATTTTCTTTCAATAAATAACAGGGCACTAGCGGGTGTGCTTATTTATTTGTTTGATTTTAATTTAAAGTAGGGCACTGGCAGGTGTGCTTTTTTGTTAATTTGTTTTATTTTAATTGATAGTAGAGTACTTGCAGGTGTTTTTTTTATTATTTCCATTCAATTGATAGCAAAGCATTGGTGGGTGTGGTTATTTGTTCATTTTCTTTTAAGAATTGATAATTTATAGCAGAGCACTGGCGGGTGTGCTTTTTTCTATTTTCTTTTAACAATTGACAATTGAAAGGAGAGCACTGGCAGGTGTGCTTTTTCTATTTTCTTTTAACAATTGAAAATTGAAAGCAGAGCACTGGCGGGTGTGCTTTTTTCTATTTTCTTTTAACAATTGATAATTGAAAGCAGAGCACTGGCGGGTGTGCTTATTTGTTCATTTTGTTTTAATATTTGATAATTGAAAGCAGAGCACTGGCGGGTGTGCTTTTTTCTATTTTCTTTTAACAATTGATAATTGAAAGCAGAGCACTGGCAGGTGTGCTTATTTGTTCATTTTGTTTTAATAATTGATAATTGAAAGCAGAGCACTGGCTGGTGTGTTTTTGAATTTATTTCCTTTGAATTGATAGCAAAACATTGGCGGGTGTGCTTATTTATTTGTTTGCTTTTAATTTATAGCAGGGTACTGATGAATGTGCTTTTTTATTTATTTGTTTCATTTTAATTGATAGTAGAGTACTTGAAGGTGTGTTTTCTTATTATTTGCGTTTAATTGATAGTAAAGCACTGGTGGATGTGCTTATTTGTTCGTTTTCTTTTAAGAATTGATAATTGAAAGCAGAGCACTGGCGGGTGTGGTTTTTTATATTTTAATTTATAGTAGGGTACTTGCTGGTGTATTTTTGTATTTATTTGCTTTGAATTGATAGCAGGACACTGGCAGGTGTGCTTATTTATTTGTTTGATTTTAATTTATAGGAGGGCACTGGCGGGTGTGTTTTTGTGTTCATTTGTTTGATTTTAATTTATATAATGGCATTTACGAGTGTACTTTGTTATTATTTGCATTTAACTGATGCCAAATCTGCACATCTGTTGTCTACGTGCACATCTGTTGTCTACGTGCACATCTGTTGTCTATGCGATTTGTTATGTAGATATGACGGATGAACCTGAAAGTAGTAAGCAGAAAGAGGTCAACAGTAAAATTGACAATCAAGTTGCTCCGGATGGCAAGGATGATGTTGTCGATGGGAAAGAAGAAGGGTTAGCTTCCCAAACCTATGATTGTTTACGAATGCTTACTGAGGTTGATGTTTTGCAAATGAAATTCAATTCAGAGGAGGATGCTTATTCTTTCTACAATGCATACGCTAGGGTCATCGGTTTTAGCGTACGAAGAAGTAGGAAACGAATTTGTGGAGACAACAAATTTGTAGAGAGTAGGAAATGGGTTTGTTCAAGGGAAGGTGTAAGAGAGAAGAAATACTTACAGCGTGTGGAACGGGTGAGAACTCCCAGGGCAGAAACTAGACTTTTTTGTAGTGCCACATTTCGTGTGCGTTATGACAAGACAATTAAAAAATATGTTGTGACCCACTTTGTAGGGGAGCACAACCATCCCTTGGCAGCACCACACTGCGTCCCTTTTTTGTGGTCACATAGGTTTGTAACAAGTGCAGAAAAAGCTCAAGCAAATGCCATGCGCAATGTGGGTATGACAACGAGTCAAATCATGGATTTTATGGTCCATCAATCAGGGGGTTATGAGAAGGTGGGCTTCATTCACAGAGATTTGCACAACCAGTTCCAAGCTGAGCGCAAAGTACAACTCGCAGAAGGGGATGCAGAGGGTGCCTTAGGATACTTATCAGCTAAACTAGATGCAGATCCATTATTTTTTTTCAAGTACAACGTCGATAAGGATAACCGGTTGGACAAGATTTTCTGGGCAGATGGTAGGTCTCGGATGGACTATGCTGCATTTGGTGATGTATTGGTATTTGATACAACTTATCGTACAAATCAGTATAAGAAGCCATTTAGCTGGCGTGAGTAACCATTTTATGACAATCATATTTGGATGTGCTTTGTTGCCTGATGAGACAATGGAGACATACACGTGGGTGTTGGAAACGTTAATGGAGGCCATGGATGGACAAAGACCCATCTCTGTTGTAACAGACGGTGATAGGGCAATGTGTCAGGCAATCGAAAGAGTTATTCCAAATTGCAGACATCGTTTATGTTCTTGGCATCTGGAGAAAAATGCCTCAACAAATGTCCACATACCAGAATTTACTAGTGATTTCGCGTAGTTGATGTTAAAGAAATGTCAAATTGTTGAGTTTGACAATGCGTGGGCTCGTATGGTGAAACAATACAAGTTGGAGAACAATAACTGGGTGTTGGAGATTCACCGCAAGCGTGATAAGTGGGCTGAGGCGTATCTTCGTGGTCACATGTTTGCTGGGATGAGGAACACTCAACGTGTCGAGGGTATGAATGCATATTTCAATATGTTCCTACAACAAAAGGTAAAGTTGTACGAATTTGTAGCACAATATGATAGGGCTCTTGCTAGGATGCGTGTTAATGAGGCAGAAACAAAATCTAAAACAGAGAATAGTTTCCCGATTTTGACTACGCCATTGAGAAGTTTGGAAAAACATGCAGCTGAGCTCTTTACTCGGAAGATTTTTTCATTGTTTCGACGTGAAATCAGCAAAGAGGGTAAATTGTTTGTGATGGAAAGAGTTGAGTTGGAGGATCGTCGCACCTATCGTTTTGGTGAGTACAAGGCACCAACAAGCACATGGACGGTTGAGTATTTTCCAGCAGATATCACAATAAAATGTTGTTGCTTGAAGTTTGAATCGTTTGGCATCCCTTGTTGCCACATGGTTGCTGTCATGAAATCTGAACAATTAATGTGTATTCCACCGAGTTGTGTCTTGAAGAGATGGACAAGACGTGCTAGGTCAGGATATCAACAACCAAGTCTTACCCAAATTTGTAGCACCCTAACACAGACAGCCCGGTTCGGTATACTAAGCTCATGTTTTAGTGAAATCATATTATGCCTCACACGCAGACAACGATTTTGAAGAGGCAAGGGAAATGGCTTTCCAGATGACATTGAAGATGAAAAAGCGCTGGGCAATGCGAACAAAATATAATACCGAGGTTGGGGACAAAAATATTGCACCCAAACTATGTGGCGTTGGTGATCCTAATGTAGTGAAGACCAAAGGGAACCCTGGAGGGACATCTTCTATGGGTAAACCTCTAAAACCAAGGCACTGTGGGTATTGTAGGTATGGTACTTTAATTGCATGTCCTTTTTCCATCCTGTTGCATGTACATGATTATTAAAATTGTTTATGTGTTATTTGCTACTGTAGGAGCATCGGACACACGAAGCGAACGTGTAAAAAATTGGCTTCAACTAGCCGGAGAGAGGGTAGCGACTCAGACATTGAAACATTCTTGAACACAGAGTTAGAGCCCCACATGGAAGATATTGATGAACCGACAAATTCTCAAGTGTAGTTTAGTTTTATGATGAGCCTTATAGTGATTGATACATTGTTTTTGCAAGGAGACATTAGTGCATATTAGTTACGTTTTGTTGATGTCTTAGGTGTTTTTATCTTTCACAATATCCATAAATTCTTAGTTTGGAGAATCATTTAAAAAATAAAGGTAAATAACTCCAAATATGTTTGCTCGAATATTGTCCTTAAGTTGGATGAGCTGTCCTTACGTTGGATGAGTTTACAATCACTAGTAATATTGCAATGTCTCTCTCTCTCTCTCTCTCTCTCTCTCCCTCTCCCTCTCTCTCTCTCTCTCTCTCTCTCTCTTTTTCAGCTCTATTATTTGTTTTTCTTTTTAATGAATAACAAAGAATGCATAAATATGGCTATGTCACCCCAAACGTGTGGGGCTCCCTTCATATTTCAGTTTTGATTTTTTGAAATTGCCTCGTTTTCTTATCAAAATTGACATTTGTCTACGTTGTTCTACTTGTAAATTTCTTAGTTTGGGGATTCATTTAAAAAATAAAGGTGAATAAATCCCAAATCATTTTGTTGAAATACTTGACCGATATTTCGGAAGTGTAAGCCTGCTAGACCTTGGAGAATCATTTCCTGATATGTAGTTGTAATATCTTAATCTTAGTTTTGACACTCAAATTTAGTGTGATGGTTCGTTTTTTGGTTTCTTGGCACTTATGATTGGTTTCTTATGCTTAAAATATTGGCATTAAAATATACAATTGCTATCAATTTTCTCGTCCTGTGCTTTGAAACTGGGCACTTATGATTGGTCTCTTTTTGTTGAATGTTTTTATCCAATCAGTCTTTACTTTCTTTCCTGCCTGCCTGTGTCTCAGGCAATTTGTCATTTTTCTAAGCAGACTAGTGTGCAACTCAGTGCCCAGTTTACTTTTTGTTTTTGTTATTTGTGGCCCCACCCCCAGGGAAAGAAGGCAAAAGGATAATCATAGAAGTTTTGGGTAATTGTATAACCTGTTGTTCTTTGCCACCCTTTTGTTTTGGTATATGTCCTTTGCAATTGGTGGTGGTGTGCCATATTATTCCTTATTGTGAGAATTTATGTGGACAATTGATAAAATCTTGTTTAACTTCCTTGACCCTATCTCAGCGGTGGCCCCGGTGGGTAGGCGAAACTAGTTGTCAGAGATGGGGGCACCGAGGGGGGTCTTGGCAGGGGATGGTGTGGGCTTGTGAGGAAATTGGTGCTGGAGTCGCTGACGAAGGTGTAGATTAGAGGGGAAATGAGGAGAAGGAAAATGATTGGAGTGTAAAAATTCTAAGGACTGAACATGGTTGCAGCTTGTTGTGTTCTTTTGGACCTGTGGTGGAACCCAACAACTGAAGATCAAGCAATAGATAGAGCCCATCGGATTGGACAGACCCGTCCGGTTACAGTTTTACGGTTGACAGTAAAAGATACATTTGAAGATCGCATTTTAGCTCTCCAGGTATTATTTTTTTTGCTCCAATCTTGTGGCCTGTTTTTTTCCATTGTCAATGTAAAATTCGTAAGATTTTTTAAGGTAGTGTAGAAATGTTCACCATCTGCTGTCACATTATTATTGGCACTGGATTTGTTATGCTTGCTTTTACTTTTCTTTTCTTTTTTTCTTCTCATTAATTGTTTGCAATGAGTAATTGATTTTATAATATGATGAGACTATGATTGAGAACTTTTGTACTTGATTAACATATGGTAGTAGAGGTATTTTAGATGTTGAACAGGGTCTTTTATAACAGCTGGTGAAGGCATTGGTGAAGATAAAATTGATTTACTTACTAGTAATGGTTGCTTGGTTTCTTGAATGAACACCATCTTTACAAAATTTATCATTCCTTAATTTTATTTGTAGCCCAATTAAACCTTAGTAGCATTATATCGCAATTTTATGTAAAGGGAGGTTGGTGTATTTATGCCAAACTTGTGAGATTCAATGTAATTTACCCATATAATAATTGTGGATGAAGATCCTCTCACACCTGTTGTAAACAATATTTTATAGTTAGTGATGGCATTGTTTACAGATTCAAGTGTGTAGAGGGTTATTATTATCTGACAGGTAACCGAATTATTGAAATCTGAATAGGACATTGCTACTTCATATATTTTTCCCTATTCCTGAGAAACGCTTTTGTTATGTTAAATCAATCACGTACATTTGGCTTATGGTCCAAACTTAGTATCTGTATTCTATATCTCCTTTCAATGTTGATGCTGAGTACTCACTTTCTGTTTTGCAGCAAAAAAAAAGAGTGATGGTTGCATCTGCATTTGGCGAGGACGAGACAGGTAGTCGTCAGACTCGGCTTACAGTAGAGGACTTGAAGTACCTGTTCATGGTCTAATTAGGGTATTCTTTATAGTGTAATTCAGTGCTCATAGTTCAATAGATTCATTATTATTAGCAGCAACATCTACACAGTCGAAGAAGCTTTTTCTAACGATAGATCTTTGGCAGTTGCTAGAAAAGAGCGGGCTTCATTTGACAAAGACATCATGCGATTTGTGGGAAGAATTGACATGATCCGATTTTTTTAACAATTGATTTGTGTCACATTTTGATTGTATAGGATTTGGAGTTCAATAGCCAAGTACTGAATATAGGAGCCCAGTGGAGATTCTTTTTTTTGGTCTGAATTGTAAATGCTTTTCCATTTCTTCCCATACAGATATACTTATAACATTGCTTTGATCCGGAAATGTGATTATATTTTATTGTGGTGGTTCTTTTTTTATTTGTTCTATTCTAGGGGTTATGTTTGATGACATTATGGAAGAACCTTAATAGTCTGAAATTTGTTTTTGTTTGCACCAACTCATGTTTGGGAGTAATGTTAATAGTTTGGTCATAACAGCTCATTTTTGTTTATGCTATCATGTTGATGTTACTATAGTAGCTGGATGCTCTTCTGGATGGATATGATACAATGTTGCACTGGTTTAGTTGATGCTCTGGCACCCTAAGGTGGGTGCTTATTCCATGTATTTATTTTTGTTTTTAGTGATTTACAAAAAAATATTTTCACAATTTTTGTATATTTTTAAGTGTATCTACATTAATTTGATTTAAAAAGTTAAAAAAATAAAATAAAATATGAATTTTAAAACAAATTGTAAAACAATCAAGATGAATTTTTCCTTCTTCACTTGTAAAACAAATTGTAAACAATCGAAGCCTTCGTATGAATTTTTTGAGTGATTGTAATTGTAACAACTAAGAGTACTGCTTCACAATTACAGATCAGATGTAGTTTCATCACACCAATCTTTAGCACGAAGTAGATATTCCATAGAAATTGGTAAAAAAAATCCAAAACAAATATACTTATTCAAGCATCCACAAAAAATTGCCAAACCAAGTTAGTTACATTTGTCCAAGCTTCTTCAGCCATAAAATATGCTCATAATTGTAAAAAAAAAAATTAGTGGCAAAAAGGATGTTTGTTATCAATCTTTCTTTTTCCTTTTGGCCTTCCGAAGCCTAACGTACCTGTTCAAAAGGAAATTACATAAGTAATGAGCTGAGCTTATGAAGGGCATAAGTTGTTCATGGTTTGGGGACGTACCTCTCTGTGTATGTGTCCAACCGATCCATAACATCAATATACTTACTGTTCGACAAATCTTTCACTAGGTCGACTAGCAGCCTAAACCTTTCCATCTTATCAAACTGAGGAAATAGAACAGACAATATACCATCAACAATACCATCATATGACAATGTCATTGTAGTAGTGTAATTATGTGGTTAAACATGAAATAGTCACCTTGTGTATGCCGGTCGGCATGACAACACCTTGCATATACTTTATGACGAACATACCACAGTCATAACTTCATGAAAAGATGCATGCGAAGGTCAACCTTGTGTGTAATATTAATAGGAGAGCCAAAATTGGAGAGTGAAGGAATAATTTTTTTAGTATACCTATCAGTCTTATGTTGGAGACAAGGGTCTTTCAATCTCTCTAATTCAAATTCCTTGACGTTTGCAACATACTGCTCTCCAAAATAGTGTTGCAATAACAAATGCATTGTTTGAACCTATGCATGAGCGTAGTAATATAGATTATGATGTTTATTTTACCAAAGACAAAAAAAAAATTAATTAATTAAATGGCCTACCAGTTTCGTTGCCATTAATTCTCGACTTTCATCATTTGTGCGACTAGGACGCGAGTCAAATAGGTAGGCCATGCGATGTGCCATATCTATCTTGACACAAAACCAATGTTCTCCATTGTCATTCACCGGAATATATATCTAAGCAACAATAATAACAAAACTTAGTGCAATGTTGCCCAACCAATTTAGAAAATGAAAAATAAATAAATAATAATAATGCCATAAAACAGATATTAAAAATTTAATAATAGCAGTACAATGGAGAGGATATTTAGAATAGTCGTGCAAAATGTAAGAGTGCTTGACCCATTACTTCTTCACAGGCATGAAGCTTCCCAGTGTATCGAGACTCCCCAAAATATTCGTCGCATAGCTTTGCATGGTCCGTCCCATTCAAAATATGTTGCTACATTCAATAATGTACAAGTATGCTTTAGTAAGTGTACATCAACACCCAAACATTAACATGACACACTATACTACTCACCGATACATATGTGGGAAAGTACCATGTACTATGACACTTATCCGGAAAAAGCCTTCTTTGGGCATTTGTCAATTTTGCTACAACTAAATTGATAATCTACAATACATGCAACAAATAATAATTTGAGACCTATATCATTGAAAATGACATCACATAGCAATATTGACATATGAAATGAACACTTACGGAACCACGAATCCAGGTTTTTGGTTGTAATGAGCACAAATCTAAGCGGGTGGCAAGTTCAATCGGTGTGTAAAACAGCTCCATCACCACAATATCCTCACTGAATCATGTGAAAATTGAAGGGTTAAACTTACTGTTAATTGATAGAGGAACATATAAACTCAATAAAATTACCTGTCTTCCAAATCCTTATCGAAGCAATATTCCTTCAGAATTTTTTCCTCGGCAGATAAAGGACATGGCCTTACAATTCATGCAGTGGATGACTTGTGAATGTAACCCAATACATAAATAACAAATTGTCAAACTTCGTACAGTGTGTTATAGGGGATTGGAGATCAAGAACAATAACAGAATGAGTAATAACCTCAATAGCATCGAAATTGGCGCCAAGTAGTTTTCCAAGTAAGTTCAAACTCTACCACAAATTGCAACCAAAACACCATTAAAACCAAAAATCGTGAAATAGAGTATCACAAATGAATAACATCGTATAATACATATATAATCTACATGACTTACTTGATCAAACTTATCATCCTTTGTATCGAGAGACGAATCTGCTGCATTGAAGTCAAGTATTGTTTGGGTTGGCTTTTTTGGAATGGCTTTTCTCTTGTTACTAGCGATGGCTATATAAGGTGACTGCACATATTGACTTTCCACCCCCTCATCTGAACGTCGAGTGCACCGACCACCATATGGACCAGTTGATGAACTAGATTCATCAACAAGTTGGAGTTTTGCATTTTTTTTCCTTCGCTTATTCTTCAATCCCACTGTCATTTTTTTTTGCTTATTATTCCTCCCTTGTATCTGATGTGTAATGGGAGCACCATTTGTATCAGAAGAACCATCAATGGCATAAAATAATGGTGAATTTGTTACTTGTTTTTGAACCTGGGTGGTTTGATCATGAAGATGGGAATCCAATTTCAAGATTGATGGTGCAAGCAGAATTCTATTTTCATCCGTGTTTTTTGATGCTTCCATAACAGCAGGTTCTGGCAGTAGCACAGGGGTGACATGTTCCACTGTAGGTAGAACCGTAGATTTTACCACAACATCATGTTTTGGCGGGAGCACATTGGTCACATGTTCAACTATAGGTACACCCGTAGATTCTAGAACTCCATGTGCAACTATGTCAGCTAATTTATTACATTGGTTGTGATCCACTTCTCGTTGCTTTGGCATTTGTGGTGTCTCCAATCTTTCCATGACCTTGGGAATGGAAGAATTAGCCATTCCACTTTTAACAATGACAACTAGTTCTTCCAAAATACTTTTAATGTCACAAACAGTCGTCTCAATTTTTGAAATCCGACTATCATCAATATTTTTCATTCCCTCGCTTTGTACTGATGGTGGCATTTGCTCTTCAACAACAAAATTAACAGCAACCTATTTAAAGACATGTTATAGAGAATTTAGTTTTCCATTTCAACATGAATAAAAACAAACAAAACCAAACCTAAAAGAAAAGAAACAAAGGATGACCTTCTCATTCTGGTAACCTCCTGAATTTTCGAATAGTTTCAATGTCTCTTTTATTTCTGCATCGCCCCAATCAGCCAAGCAAGGGACCGATCGAGTACGAGCAACATGACAACCACTCGGAGCAACACGATCAAAGTAAAACAACTGCATCACAAAAATGTATGAATTTAACACATACTATGCAATGAAATAGGCATTAAAATCAAGTATTTATAACAAAACAATTATTAATTGGTTGCAAGTATACCATTATAAGAAATAAGCATCCATTTGGTTGCGATTGACTTTTTGAAATGTACTTGCGTAAACCACGAACAAGGAATTGAAGAGTGAACTTTGACCAATTATAATCCTTCATGCCATCCACATTCTGAACGAGGTGAATGAAGGATTGCTTAACAACATCCTTTGTGGTTGGGCATAAGAATGCACCTAATATATATAGGGCAAATATCCTCTTAAATTCCTCTCCAGCTCCATCGGTTTTGGTTAAATAATCTCTCAAAGCATTTAATTTGATAGCACCTTGGACAACTCCAAGTTCTTCAAATAGTTTGGGAAATTCTTTTGAAGATTTATTCAATTCTATGGTTTTTCCTTTGGCAGGAATGCCCAATAACTTGTGAACGTCTAGTTCTGTAATGAGGAGTTGTCGGCCATGAACATTCAAGGAACAAGTTTTGGGATCAAATTTTTGAATCAACCATTCACAGAGGTCATGATCAAGCTTTGTACATCTGAGATTCAATAGGCCCCCTAAACCACTGTTACTAATTGCATCATGTTGTTCCAAGCTCAATCTTTTGATTATTTTAACAATTGATCTCAAGGAAATTCACGTTTGGAAATGCCACTGAAAAAGAATATAGTGGGTGTTAGAATAATTTAAGATAAACAACTTCAATAAATTAACAATAGTGTGTGAATCAATTTATGTGAGTATATGCAAATGCGAACATGTTATTTCAATGTGTGAAATAGTTCATATTAAAACAATTCATTTTTTGGTCTCCCTATATTTCACCGTTCTTGGTTTTGTGGGAAGGGGACCTTTCAGCTTGGCTTGCTTATCAACAACACTACACCTTCCCATCTCTTTGTAATCATTCTTCTCCTCCTTCCATTGGGTTCTCCGTTGATGTCCTATGTCCTTTGTCATCTACATTGCCTCAAAAGTGAACATAATTGATGCTTGTAGAAAAAAAACGGATACAGATAACATTAAATGTGATAACAATATGTGGTAAGCAATGTGCAAACCGTGTCGGTGACTTTTATTTGTGTTTCTTGCTTGCTTTTGTTTTCATCTTTGCTACAGGTTCAACCAAATGAATAATAAGGATTAATATTTCAACCCAACATAACAAATGCAATTAAAATAAGAAATTGAATAGTGTGAAGAAATAATACTTGTAGAAGAAGAATGCCGGTGTAAATCGTTTGTGTATGCAAGGTTTGTTGCTTCCTTCGCTCATTGTGTATTGTTATATATTATCTACACAAGCAAATCGTGAAATAATCGTATGAGGAAAAAATTAAATCAAGTTAGTCAATGCGAGAAAAGTACACAAAATAAAAGAAAAATAATAACGACAAACTGTTCAATTACACATTGTTTATAAATATAAAAATACAAAATAAAAATAAAAATAAAAATTAAATGAGGCAAACAAATAAACATTGTTGTTGATTAGATTAACTAGCATCTACTTTATTAACATTTGACACATCAAACTCTATTACTATATCGATAATCTCTAGAATTTGCTTCACATTTGCCCATATGCAACCAGCAGTCCTCCACAGCTTAGTTTTACCTTTCAATGTCCCAAAGGCTCCATTCCTCTCTCCCTCACCAAAACACCATTCTCCCCATCACCCTAAACACTCAAATTTTTATTACCATAAATGTACACACCACCGGGAAGGGAAAAACAAATCTAACAAAACCTCATACCAACTTCTAATCAATTTATGACTATCAGATGAATATGTATATGTTTTAACAAAAGCTTTATTGTCAATACAACTACAAAAGTTGAAGTTGTAAGTACCAATTTTCTTCTGTTGGACAAACTGTGTCAACAATCACATATTCTTTCATTTTAAAAAAATTTTAAAAAAAAAATCTATCCACTATCACAACAATATCAGAAAAAAGATTTGCTCTATGAATAAAAAAAAATGTAGGGCAGTTCCCTGAAATAAGACATGAGAAAAAACATGTAATACATTGAGGCTGCCCACCAATACAATTTAGGCCGGGTGAAATTGTGTTCCCACACAGTTTACACTGAGAACCCATTTGGATTGGCCTCAGAAAAGTACACCAGCATTTTCAAATTAACAAGGAAAAAAAACAAATCAACAACAATAAATTCACTCCATTCCAATCAACAAACAATGACTTGCCACGATTAAAAGCACATCTAATCCTCAACCAATTCTTTCAACAGTCAATATTATTACTTGAATTTGATAATTTTTTTAAAAAAAGAGTACGGATTGATTTAATCACAGTTTTACTCAAATTTAAATGAAAAGAAGAAAAAAAAAATTTAAAAAGGAGTACACGATCGGGATTATATTTCTCATTCTCATATACAAACACACATATATATATATATACGTATGTATGAACCGAAAGATTGTCGCACCAGGATTGCTAGGTGATTTCACACAAGTTTTTTTTTTTTCTCCTCTTGTTGCGGTTGGCCTCTTGGCAACCATTGTTCTGCTTTTAAAACTCATCAAATATATAACTCATATACATTAGGTTTCATATTAGGTACATCATACTACGTTTTAAACACATGAACAACACATATATACAACCGAAAAATTGAATGAACACATAAAAATCCAAACAGACCAAAACAGGTTTAAAACAGGGAACTACAATCAACTTACATGAGTTTACAATCAAAGAAAACATACCATACGTCTCTACATCATGAAGGTGTTGGCTAGTAATGGTGGTGGCAGCAGCAACTGTGTGGTTTCCAGCAAAAGGAGTACACGGCTGTAAGAGAATAGGAGGCTGAGAAAGAGAGAATGGGAGAAAAGAAATGTGAGGGACAAGGGTTATAAAAATTGATCTCAAGGGTTTCGTTTGGGTGGGAGCTTTTGGGTTCCCAAATAGGCATTGGTTGAGTTTTGAGGAAGTTTAAAATTTTTTTTTTTTTTTCGGAAACAAATATATGATTATTGTAATGGAGATGGATTGACTTCAGCCCACAATATGGACCGGACCGTGTTGTTTGGGCCTTCTTTCAATACAAAACTCTTTATTTTGTCATGCGTTTTGTGTATTTTATTCAGAAAAAAAATTAGATTGATCTGATAATGAATCCAAAAATTAATGAAAAAAAATTCAGCTTGTTTGGTTCTGGTTTTCGGAAAACATTTTTCATAAAATTCTACTTTTAAATTTTTCGTATTTTAATGTTTGCAATGACATTTTTTAATATTTTAAGCATTTTTTAAAAAAAATTCTAGACACACCTAACATAAATACACTTAAAAAGTATAATATTTGTGAAAAAAAATCTTTACAAAATACACTAAATACCAAGAAAAAATAAAAATGAAAAGTCAGTACATTTGTCGCATTTTTGCATACTTATTAATTTTTAAAATATTTTTTCACAAATGTTTTACTATTTAGATACATCTAAGTAAGGTGCATCTAAAAAAGTAAAAAAAATTACTTAAAATTTCAAAAATATTCACTAAAAACAAAAAAACACAAAAAGCAAAGAACTCAATTTTCAAAAGGTGAATTCAAAAAATTGAAACCGAACACACTGATTAGATTCTTTTCACTTTGGTCCAGATTGTAACAAATGTTATAGTTCTGTGATGGAAAATGCCCCATGGGTCAAGTTCACCTAAATTTGTACCAAATCCTCTGCTGTAGACCACCTCAACATGCAACCCTCCATTATAGAACCCTTCCATTTACTGCCTACCATGAACCATCTATTTTGAAGTGTGAAAACAAAGGTCTCCAAGTGATCAAGGTAGGAAAGTTAATTTTAAAAATTCCAAAGTTTCCCTCAGAAGTTAGCAATTGGACCAAAGTAAGAAAAGACAAATAATGTAGTCATTAGGGTGGGTACAGTGAGAAACAATATATATCTACGAATAAAAATACAATATATTATTTTTGAAACGGAGTAACGGTAAAAAAGTTGTGACCGTCTATGAGATAATAGGCAAGGGCTAATACCAGTACGTGCTAGAGTCATAAATGTGTCAAACTGATTCATAGGTGACGTCATCATCTCGACATGAAGATAACATGACACTAGTAGCGGTAACAATGCTATTATACTGGTCTAAGTCGATGATGAAAGTTGTGTTTCAGTGGACCAAAGGACGTGATTAATCAAAGCTTTTATGATTTTTGGGTGGGAAGTCTAAATTCTCCGTAATTTGGCTCAATGTTGTGCCAATTACTGAAATCAACCCAAATCTTCATAATTTTTTTGTGACAAATACATAAATAGTACCTGGAAATGACAGGAGATGCCTCTTTTGGTTGGATATTTGGATTGGAAATCAAAGGCTTACAGATGTGTTCCCTAGATTGTTCTATGTGTCTTGAGATAAAATGGAGTCTCTTACAAGTTTACTAGGCTGAACCCAAAAAAATAGGAATTAACAAGGCTTATTACTATTTTGAATGATGCAACACATCTTAGAGAAGGTGTTGAAGATAAATTAAGATGAAGAGCAGAACCCTCAGGGGAATTCAGTGTTGACTCAATTTGTAAATGGTGTGAATATTGTCAACGCCCAATAATGCTACCTCCTAAGCTGCTCTGGAACAACATTAGGCATCCAAAAGTCCAATTTTTAAGCTGGTTTCCTTGGAAATGGAGAGTAAAAGCTAAGGTATTACTTCAAAAAATTGGGGTTGTAAATACTAATGCTAATACTACTTGTGTCTTATGTAATGGTTAGGCTGATGATATGAATCACTTATTCTTGAGTTGTAAACCTGTACGATGTTTGTGGTCTGCAATGTTAAAGTGGTGGTGACTTCAATGGGCAATGCCAAACTTAGTGGAGGGAGTTCTACAATGGCAGGCAGGGTATGGGTGGAAGAAATTTAATAAGAAAATTTAGAGACCCATTCTAGTCACAATACTTTGGTCCATATGGAAGCAAAGGAATGACTATATGTGTAATACATCTCATTTTGATATGGAGGAGTTATGTCAACTTGTCAAAACAAGGATTGTTTTTCGGGGTAAAAAGCAACTCAGAAGAGATGTACTGTTCCATAATCGACTTCATTTCAAATTTAAATCAGGTAAGATTGTGTTTAGGAGGAAGGGGTGTTGTCCGATTTTCTGCTTGATGCTACTGTTGTTCAAGCTTTTATGCGGGGTCATTTTGCATACAATGATCTCATTTGCAAATGGCGTGTAGATTTAGTTATTGTTTGATGTCAGTCCATTGTATTGAATGTTGTTTGATGTCAACCTAGACCACACCAATTGCGAATGGCCAACCAATTGAGAATGGAAAAAATTTAAAGCAGCCCCTGATCCACCGTGTGACTCTCATGGATAGCTTCTCCATGACAAATAAGACTTGTCACAACTGACGGAACGTAATTCGGAACCGTAGGTAGAGAGTTAAAGCCGAATACGCCTTAAACTTACTCGAAAAATAGCTTTTCGGGGAAGAAAATTCAAAACAGCCTCTGAACAACCATGTGACTCTCACGGATAGCTTCCCCATGATAAATAGGACTTGTGACAACTGACGGAATGTAATTCGGACCCGTAGATAGAGAGTTAGAGCCGAAAACGTCCTAAACTTAGTCGAAAAAGGGCGTTTCGGGGGGAAAAATTCAAAACAGCCACCGAACCACCGTCTAGCTCACACGGACAGTTTCCCAATGACAAATTGGACTTGTGACAACTGGCAGAATGTAATCCGGACCCGTAGGTTAGGTGTTAGAGCAGAATACGTCCTAAACTTAGTCGAAAAATGGTGTTTCGGGGGGCGAAAATTCAAAACAGCACCCTAACCATCATGTGGCTCACACAAACAGTTTCCTAATGACAAATAGGACTTGTGACAACTGATGGAATGTAATCCTGAGCCGTAGGTTGGGAGTTAGAGTGGAATACGCATTAAACTTACTCGAAAAATGGCGTTTCGGGGGCAAAAATTCAAAACAGCCCCCGCATGACCGTGTGACTCTCAAGGATAGCTTCCCATGACAAATAGGACTTGTGACAACTGACGGAATGTAATTCGGACCTGTAGGTTGGGTGTTAGAGCTAAATACGCCCTAAACTTAGTCGAAAAAAGGCGTTTTGGGGGCAAAAATTGAAAACAGCCCCCGAACCACCATGTGGCTCACACGGATAGTTTCCCCATGACAAAAAAGACTTGCAACAACTGACGGAATGTAATCCGGACCCGTAGGTTGGGAGTTAGAGTCAAATACGCCCTAAACTTAGTCGAAAAGGGCGGTTTGGGGGTAAAAATTCAAAACAGCCCATGAACCACAGGGTGAATCTCATGAACAGCTTCCTTATGGCAAATAAGACATGTGACAACTGACAGAACATAATTCGGACCCGTAGATAGAGAGTTAGAGCCGAATACGCCTTAAACTTACTTGAAAAAAATCTTTCCGAGGGCGAAAATTCATAACAGTCCCCGAACAGCCGTGTGCCTCTCATGGACAGCTTCCCCATGGAAAAGAGGGTTTGTGACAACTGACGGAATGTAATATTTGGTTTGAGACTTTTAAATCCTCTGCTTTCTCAGCCTCGAGACAAAGAAGTATGTCATTCAGACTCTAATGTTATGCCTTTTTAGTTTTCTCGTTTCATTTAGAGTAGGAAATTTAAAGAGAAATAAATAAATAAATAAAATCAAGATTATGGTTTGTAGTATTGAAACAAAAAGTCCACCGGCCAAATTTTAAACCAAAGTTCCTAAGTAATCTTTCCAGATTAGAACACTTAGGCTTCTCATTTTTCTTTATTTGCCTGCTATTACAGAAGTAATAGCTACAGGAGTTGGAAAAGTGGAGGCTCCAGCACAATGTCATTTGACAGGAACAATGATTTGATGCAGTTAACTTCATGTGACAAGCTCTCGACCTCAAACAGCATTGTGCCTTCGCCTCAACATTCAACTAGCAGAATTATTTCTTCACTGCAACATCCAATGTGCAATCTTGATCTTTGGTTTCGCTCCAAAGGGAGTTCATCCAATCAAGATGCCGCTATAGACGTCAGTGATTTTTCAGGACCACCTACTTTTCAATCAACTCGAATGTCCTGTGAAAATTTGGACTATTCCCTCACATCAGATGTTTCCAGGACTTCTGGCTCTTCTCAAACTTCGGTAAGTTCAATACAACAGAAATTCTGTGTACAAGATATAATTATTAATCAATGGGATCATAATTATGGATCATCTATCATGATTATCTGATTATATCTTAATCAACAAATGGAGCACCCTAATTGAATGATCGTGATAAGTAGCCTCATATTATATTTAATTTGTTATGGGTGTGACTTAAATTTGACCCAAGGATGTCTTGTAGTTGGTACGCACATTCAAATGCTACTCCTGCCACAGTTTCCAAAACCAAATATAAGACATTCTTCATAATTCTAATGTGTATTTCTTTAAATTAGTTTCAAGGAAAGAAAAATAGGTAGCACAATGGACTGATGAACTCATTGCATATGTATTTAAAACAAAATAGACTGAGGTATGTCCAAGCATACAACAGTTCTGCAGTATTTTCTAGCTTTTAGTGCCTATAAAAGAACTTTGCTGTTACAGGGTGTCATTTCAGTGGCACCGAGCAAGCATCCATCCAATTCACGAGCAAGAAACATTAACTTAAAGCACCGAGGAAGGTACTTTGTTCTCTTCATTTGATTGAAGGGATAAAACTCACAATTTTTCGACCCCAGTGGTCAATATGTTTCGAAGTTTGTAAAATACTAACACATATGTTAATTATAAAATTGCCTGTGCTCTATGCTTTATTAGCTTTGTTTTCTTTTGCTGGTTGTCAATGAGAAGGCTGAAATTAAACACATTGTTGTGCACAAAAAAGATAAGGTCATGACCTGTAGTCTTGCAAAGTTTTGTTATAGCAGATTGACTTGCATGCCTCCATTTGAATGACTATATTACAGAATGAACTAGAGGCTGAAATGAGGAGATTAAGAGATCAATTTAACCAAATGATGGAGATGTACAATTCAGTTTGCAAAGAAGCAATCTCTTCCAAAGAGAAGGTAAAAATCTTTACTTGAACTAGATTGACGTTTCCTATCTTCTACATGAAAGTAATCTCACAATAAGTCTTTCCAAATGTGACTACAAATCACTTGTGTTTCCCAGGCAAAGGAGATTGATGAATGGAAGCCAGAGGAGGAACGCAAGGTTATGGAAGCAAAGCAAGCCCAAGAGGCTGCGATGGCTTTGGCCGAGATGGAAAAACATAAAACCAAGGTGGCAATTGAAGCAGCACTGATGGCACATTTAATATAAAAATATGAGATCCAGATGCGAAAGAATGCAGAGATGAAGGCCATACAAGAGGTAGGAGAGAGGAAGAAGGCTATGGACGCGTTGACTTGCTCTGAAATTCGGTATAGAAAGTACCCCATTAAAGAGATTGAAGTTGTAACAGACTACTTCTCCAATTCATTGAAGATTGGTGAAGGAGGATATGGACCTGTTTATAAAGCCTTTCTTGACCACACACCCGTTGCCATTAAGGTTCTAAGGTCGGAAATGTCACAAGGGAATAAACAATTTCAACGAAAGGTATAATGTATTCCTTGTTTCTGTTGCCAATTTGTAGATGTATACTCGGATCATGTAGAAAACTATCCTGAACAAACACCATATATGAAGGTTGCAGCTTTAAATAAGCTAATTATGTCTGTCTGTGTCCAAACACCAACTTAAGCATCTAACTTTCTATTATTGTTCTCACCATGCAGGTTGAGGTACTAAGCTACATAAGACATCCAAACATGGTTCTTCTTCTGGGTGCCTGCCCTGAGTATGGATGCCTTGTTTATGAATACGTGGAAAATGGCAGCTTAGAAGATAGGCTCTTCCCGAAAAAGAACTCTCCTCCATTGCCATGGAAAACACGCTTCAGAATATCTGCTGAGGTCACCACTGCTCTTCTTTTTCTTCACCGAACAAAGCCACAACCTCTACTACATTGAGACCTCAAACCTGCAAACATTCTTTTAAACCTAAACTATGTGAGCTGATGATGTATCCACATACTGCACCCAAGGTAACACCCTTACACCAGCAGCTGATGTATCCATGTCTTCTATAATCATACACCCAAGGTAGCCACATATTGCACCCAACAGCACCCAAGGTAGAAACAGAACATGTCGCACCCAACACAGAACCTCAATACCAGCAGCTGCTGTATGCTGCCATAGGACAGCAATATGCATCACAGATGATCACATACTGTGAGTCATACAACATCTGTTGTATGTTGCCATAGGACAACAGCATATAACAGAACAGCAGCATACAAAAGACTTCAACAGACTTCAACAAGATTTCAATTACAGCAGACCAAAACCAAAACCATGAACACACCTTAACCAGCATTTAGCCTACCAGAACAGAATAGAACTCAATACCAACAGAATAGAACTCATTGCTCGAATGTCACCAACAGAACAGAACAACACAGCAGAACAGAACAACCAGCAGAACAGAACACAACACAGATGATGACAACACAGCAGAACAGAACAACTAACACAGATGATGACCAACTAACATATATTCCATCCAAGATTTTGTTTCCAATCTGAATCAGATCAGGTTGTGTATTTGAGTGCTGCTGTTTTAGTTGTTCTCTCAAGCCAACTTCCCTTAACCTTGAAATCACAAACTTCTTCTTTAGTATTGGCAGCCAAGAACACATCTAATTCGGTCTTGAATTGGATAAGTGACTACTTTTTAACACTGAAAAACAGATCTTTGGGGTCTGAGCTCAATGAAACCAATGCTTCTGAATAGTCGACAATTTCATCAGTTGGAAATGAAATCAGGGCAGAAGATGCTGTGGCACTGTTATTGAAACATAAAAGAGGGTACCATGCAGTTGATGATGAGGCAGGACATAACATTGAAGACGATAAAATGCCAAAAAGAGTGCTTGGACCAGAGAGACCTTCATTTCTTGACGGGAAAATGGATTATGAATCCTGGGTGCCTCCTAAAGGTGAACTGTTGTCTTTGGTTTATTGATTATCACTTTATTGGGAGTTTTTATTATTATTTATTTATTTATTTTTAATGTTATTGTTGCTGATCGTATATTTGTGATGCTTCATCCAGGACAATCAGGCGATGGACGGACTTCACTAAATGATCTTTTTGGTTACTGAAATCTCAGCATCAGAGGAAGGAATTCCTGTAAGGGAGGGTTATATGCTACTTAGTTGTTTTACTTGGTTACTGTGTATAAAAATGAGTTTTTTGGTGTATCGGCTTTTATGCCAATTATCACTCATCAGAGTTATTAGGTTGTGAACTTTGGTGTTTAGAACTATTGTTCGCCTAGTGTATATATTTCACAATTTTTCTTCAGCCCATTGTGTTGATCATGATGACTGACGAGAATTATGTTTTGTGCTGTGTTTTTAGTTTTTCTACGGAGCTGAATTGTCATTGCATTTACATTTAAAGCTCTGCCCACAGCTTTTTATTCTGATCAAATGATTTTTTGAATTAAGCTTGAACATTTTATACTTAGAGCTCCAAACTTAATAAAATTTATTCTGATCAAATGAGTTTTAGAATTAAGCTTGAAGATTTTATACCTAGAGCTCCACCGAACAAAAATTTTATTCTGATCAAAAGATTTTTAGAATTAAGCTTGGACATTTTATACCTAGAGCTCCACTGAATAAAAATTTCTACTTATGTCTGGATAACGTATTCTTGGTAGAGTTGTTTAAATAGGTTTCCTCATCAATCTGATTTAGCTCCTGGTTGGCTAGTAACTTAAGCTGACTAAGTGCCCCAAAAAATGTATCGACCTGTAGAGTGGAAGGGGTTGAAAAGATTGTGTATGCTCTTGATTTCATTGCAGTTTAAATGAGAAAAAAAAATTAAAACATAATACTAATACATAATGTTGCTGGCAACAATTGCATTACCAAAACTATTAATTTCAATTAACATAATACTAACACAAATTTACAGGAGAAGGATATAATATTACAATCAGTGAGCCATATGGACCATACCTCACACAAAAACCCCTCATGAGACTATAAATTGTAATTCATCTGTGTATGCAAGGTTAGCTATCCTGAATGGGTTCTGCAACTTTCGGCATTTCTCCTGTCAACCCGATTCTGCAGATCTGTATCCATTGGAAAGCTTAATATCCTTCATGTTCGAAGACATGATTCACTGAGGAAGAATGTGTACTGTTGCAAAATTGTACATTGGCAACCTCTTGAAGCTTCTTGCACAATGAATCTACTTCAGAAAATCTTTTAAACCATCTCAGAGCAGACACGCACCGCTAAAGAATCTCTTTGTTGACTGTATTCGGAAAACTGGAGTTTGCAGCTGTAGGTTGAATTGTGTATATAGTAGTATTGTACCTTGGAGAGATCATCTCAATGCTCAAACGATCCATGCCTCAAGTCTCCTACCAGATTATAAGCAGAGATTGCCCTCTTACTTTTCCATGCTCATATATGGTAGCAAACCGAAAGACCAGAGACCATGAAACATGCACAGAGGCACCATGTCACAGTATACATAAGAGGAAGAGTAGGTTTTGGTTCAGATCAGTTGTAGTAGGGTGACCGTAGTACATTTCTCAGATCAAAGTCACCGTGTCACCGTACAAGTAAGAGAAGGAGTTGTTTTTGGTTCAGATCAGTTGAAGTAGGGTGACTCTAATACATCTTTGAGATCAAAGTCTTCCCGTTCGGGCAATGAGGGAAAAGATAATGTGGGGAATGCCTTCTGAAAGCTCTCCAACAACTGTTACACAAAGGTACAACAATTCAGATCAACTGTGGCTAAATATATAACACTATATTTCAACATTTAAAGCAACTTAGTTCTGCAGAGTAGTAAAACACTTGTTACTTCAGAAATATAATCTAAATGGGGTTTACTGATTGCTTTGGAGTCTGAATATACACTAAACCATCCGTTATACTAATGTGTAGTGTCAATTGGATTTCCAATTCCTATGTCCAAGGACAATATTCATATTTCTTAATATTATAAAGCAATAGAGAGTATTTTAGCCGACTAAAATTTTAGTAGTAAAAAATGTAGGACTTTAGGCGACCAAATTTTTAGTAGCTAAAAGAAAAACTCTCGACTAAAATTTTAGTGGCTAAAAATGTAGAACTTTAGGCGACTAAAAGTTTGGTCGCTGAAAATGGTCTAATTTAATTTAATGTCCAACCTTTTGGCGACTAAAATTTTAGTCGAAAATTGTATACATTTGGCGACTAAAATAATTTTAGTCGCTAATTACCTTTATCGACAATTCTTTGACGACGACTATTGCGACCAAATTATGTAGTTGCTAAAACCCTTTGGTGACTAAAAATTAACTTTTGGTGACCAAAAATTAAGTCGCCAAAAGTGAAAATTTTTGTAGTGTATGATTCATTAGTAAAAGTTATGACATTTTGTTAATCTTATTATGATTGTGGAGAAAAAAGTTGTCGTTATGATTTATTAATAAAAGTTATGACATTTTGTTAATGTTATTATGATTGTGGAGAAAAAAGTTGTGGTTATGATTCATTAGCAAAAGTTATGATTTGTACTACCAAAAGTTATGATTTGTCATAGTGAATCATAATAAAAAATGTTACGATTCAAATGTTATGATAATTGATTACAAATAACTATATTTGTTATGAGTTGTCATTATATTGTTATGATTTATAATGTCTTTGTTATGACACTTTGGTGAATATTATGACTTTGTTATGATTCATTGTAGTATTGTTATGATATTTGAAAAAAAGTTATAATTCTTTCTGTAACCTCCTACATGACCGGTTTAGCAGGTCATTTTTTATGATGTGGCACGATATGGACCATACAATAAGTGCATATCATATGCCCTTTTATAAGGTACACATTGTAGATTTTCCCAAAATTAAACTACTTTTTTCTGATAACTTGAGACCCAGGTGGAAGTGGAACTACTGCTTTGGCTAAGCAAAATGGATGAAAGATTGGTTTCATTATAAAATATATAGAAGAATGTCGGAAATCATGGAATGTGTTGTTAAACAGATTTGTATGGTCTCGATTTGATCTAATAGCCTATAAGAGAAAATGAAGTGAGTTGTTGTGGTGTGGTACTGGCCAAAGACTCTCTGATACCTTTGTCAGAGGTATAGATGTAAAGAGAGAAAGTAGAAAAGGTGAATAGAGATGGAAAGCCTGTGTTTTGGATGCATGCCTTGGGTTACAAGTGGTGGTGGGTCTCAATTTTGTTGGATCATGAACCATATAGATTGATCTATCAAATTCAGACCTTAACTTATTCTACATGTATTGAATAGAAAGAACATAAAACACTTACATTAAAGGGACACTTTAGGTTAACTACTACAAAGAGTACAAGCTATATTTGAATTACAGAAATCTTAAAAATGAATGAAAATATGATTTCAGATCTCTATAATTCTAATATTTTGGAGCGTGATTGGAATAGAAAATGGATTGCTGATTGTCTACTCCAACATAAATCACATTACCAAGTTAGATAGGAATCTATTTTCCCCATTTACCTATGAAAATCTCATATTATTGAAGGAATGTTAGTTATTTATGAGCAAAAGTTAATAATTGAATCCCCAATATTCAAAATATATTTTTTTTTCTTTTACAGAGGATTCCTAGCAGAATCAAACATTTAAATGACATTGACATATGAATCTCATTACTAGCAATGGCATGCCCATCCCTCCGTAAAATTTGTGTTATTCTACTTGAGTATTCTTTCTATAGTTAAGTTTTTAAAATCAGTTTTATAATAATATTTCCAGAACTAGTTTGATTAAAATACACATTATTTCTATATAATTTTATTTTTTTTGGGTAAAGTTAATTTTTTAAAATATAAAAATATATTTTTATGTGAAACTAATTTAAATCTTTTTAAATTTAACCAACCATTCATGGCCATGTTTAATTAGCATGTTTGATATAATGACATTTAATTTAAAGAGTTATAGCTTTATGTATGGACTATTCCATGTCTGTCATTGATTAGTTTAAAAATTAGAGTAAATTATGTAAATAATCCTTGTAATTTATACGAGGTGTTAATTTGGTTCCTGTAATTTCAATTTGTTTAATTTTGCTCATTAATTTAACGGATTGTGTCATTTTAGTCCAATAAATAGCGATTGTTAAGTTAATTTAACAGAATGTCAAACAATGTGTCAATTTGGTCCATGTATTTTACACGATATGTCAATTTGGTCCCTATAGTTTCAATTTTTTCGATTTTGACAGGGACTAAATTGACACATTGTGAAAAATACATTGATCAAATTGACACATTGTTTGACTTTCTATTAAATTAACTTAACAACTATTATTTATTGGATTAAAATGATACAATCCGTTAAATTAATGGGCAAAATCGACCAAATTGAAACTACATGGATCAAATTGACACATCGTGTAAATTACAGGGACTATTTGCATAATTTTTCCTAAAAATTAATTATTTAAAATTTAACTTTTTTTTTATCACATCATTAGATAGAAATTTAGAGATTAGGCAATTATCTCCCCTTAAAATATATATTAATTCTTTTTCAAAAGGGTAATGATATGACATATACCTGTTGTGTGGGTTAAAATAACATTCCCAAATCTTAGAAAAAAAAATTGGGTCAGGTGGGAGAATGGGTCGATGTCCACCCCTACTTGTCCTGTGAGCATCGGCCCGTTGACTCGGCCAACTCGCCATACCTAACTATTATATTTTGTTAGGGCTTAGGAAGGTTATTTTAGTCTACATGACAGGACTAAGCCAATATTTTCAGTCCGAAATATTAATGAGTTGGGTTTGGGATTTATACTTTCAACCCAGCCCGGTCTGACCCGCTATTAAATTAATTAATTAATTATAATACATTAAAATATTTATTTTTTGTTGGAATGCAAACTTTATCTTTATTGATTTTATTAAAACTCACGTTTTGTGGTGTGTGTGATTGAAGTTGTTTAAGAAATTCTTCAATTTATATACAAAATCTTTTAATTTATAATAATGTCAATATATTTATTTAAGAAAAATAATGTGTGATTGAATTTAATTATAAAATATTTAAATTTTTTTAAAAATATATAACCTGATAGGTAGACTTGAGATTTATAATTATTTTTTGGAATGGACTTGGGTAGATGTAGAGGCTCGATGTTAGGGTCGGACTGGGCTTAGGCAGCACAAAATCTCTTATTATATAGTGACGTCCCGACCTGAACCTGGCATATGCCTACCCCAACATGAAAGGAGTGTGCATCGTTTACAAATTATGATATTTGTGAGGTTGATCATTACAAATGTCATAAGTCAATCCTAGAAGAGTCATAACGGAAAAAAGGGGTTAAAACCAAACACTGCACAATGTATAATCAAAAAGTTTTTGAATTATAATTAAAATAATATTATAACTAATATCACAACGTGTATAATCAAGACGTAATTAATACCCTAATAACTCATAACAAAAAAGACTTAAAAGGTAGTAATTAGATGCACATACAATAGAATTTATCTTTCTTAAATCGTCTAAATGACACAAGTTGTAAACTCTAGGAACTGGACGTGTAATAAATATTATTTGTTATTATGTGTCACATATCACATGTGATTAGGGGTGTGTGTGGTGCCGTTCGGGAGATTTGAGAGTAGAATTACAAATCGAATGGCGGATTGGTGGATTGACAAATTGCGGTTTAGGCAGTTTTTGGCGGATTGACGAATTAAAGAATATTCTAACCAATTATCATACATTTGTATAATATATAACACTAATTTGTATAATATTTTTTAGATATATAACACAAAGTAATTTTACATAATATGTTTCATATATATAACTACTAATTTGTAATAAATTTATATCTTAAATCTCTCTCATACTCATTTTTACATTGAAATTTCATTGGAGATTAAAAAATATATATGTGTTAACTATAGCGGAGCGGGGCGGTTCGGTTGGCGGATTATAAATTTTAAAGTTTAAACCGCGGTTAGCGGTTAGAGCGGTGCAGATTGATGCGGATTGGTGCGATTTTAGCGGATTATGCGGTATTTTGCACAGCCCTACATGTGATAAGCAGCTCATGTTTTATATTCTAATTTTTTTATTAATATATAAAAAATTAGTTTGTAGGAAAATTTATTGTTTGGTTTAGATTTTGAAAATCATTTTTGAGTTTCTTTATGATTTTTTTTAAAATTTTAGTTTAATTTTGTACATTTTAGATTTACTTAAAAATCAAAATATTTGTAAAAAAATCTAGAAATGTATGCCTTTTTTATTGTTATTTTTGTCAACTTTTTTTTTCCATAAATATTATATTTTTAAAGTACATCTACTTAAGGGGTGCTGTTGTGCCTTAAGGTATAGCAGTTATTGTTGCCTTTTTGTGGGAGGTCTCGAGTGTTTTTCAATGATCTAAACCGGTCAATTGTAAGGTTCGTTAAGAATATTATTCATGTAAAAAATAAAACTAATCGGATATTCATAACCCCATAATTAGGTTCTAATTGTTTTTAAAAATTTATGAAAGTTATGTTAACCGTTAATCTATTTAGGTTCTAATTGTTTTTAAAAATTTATGAAAGTTATGTTAACCGTTAATCTATCTATGCTATATATATAACCAAATGTAGTTGTTAAGTCAAAAGGCTCCAAAACTTGAATCCTAAATTCTCATAATTTTGAAGAAAAATAAATATTACGTGGCACTTCCTTTCATATCCCTTTCCATTCTTCAAGCCTTCTCAATCTCTCTTCATATATAAAATATAAAATAATAAAATATTAATCCATACTCTCTCTTCCTATATAAAATATAAAATAATAAAATATTGATTCATATCCATCACCCACAATATGTTTATCTCAAAATAATAAAATATTCATCCATATCTATCAGTCACAATAATATCTAACCCACTCTCAATCTCAATTTAAAAATGAAAAATAAAAAAAACAAAAAGAAACCAAATGTAGTTGTTAAGTCAAAAGGCTCAAAAACTTGAATCCTAAATTATCATAATTTTAAAGAAAAACAAATATTACGTGGCACTTCTCTTCATATCCCTTTCCACTCTTCAAGCCTTCTCACTCTCTTTTCCTATATAAAATAATAAAATAATAAAATGTTGATCCATATCCATCACCCATAATATGTTTATCTCAAAATAATAAAATATTCATCCATATCTATCAGCCACAATAATATCTATCCCACTCTCAATCTCAATTTAAAAAAGAAAAAAAAAAAAAACCCATGACTCCTACAATTTCCACACACACGTTTCTGTATTTAGCTTATTCCAGTCAAATTCAATTATTCTCTCATCTACTCATCTTTTATTTTCTCAAAATAACTCATCTTCTCCATTGTTACATTTTGCAAGTTTGATGATATGGAAAAATCGTTACAAGATCGGTGTAATATTATTTCGTATTATATATGTATTTTTTTAGTGTGTGTTACTTTGTGTGTATATATTTCTTTTCTCAATATTTTTCAATTCATCTACACATTTTTTCATCTTCTTTATTTTATGCTTCTAATATTATTTCTTACTTTATATGCATTCTTTCAGTGTTTATTACTTTTGTGTGTATATATTTCTTTTTGCTAATATTTTTCAGTTTATCTACATATCTTTTCATCTTTATCGTTATTACATTCAATTATTCTCTCATCTACCTATCCTTCCTCAAAATAACTCATCCTCTCCATTGTTATCTTTTGCAAGTTTGATGATCTATGAAAATCATTACCAAGTCAGTGTAATATTATTTCTTACTTTATACGCATTTTTTCAGTGTTTGTTACTTTGTGTACATATATTTTTTTTCTAATATTTTTCAGTTCATCTACACATCTTTTAATTTTCTCCATTTTTATGCTCCTAATATTATTTATTACTTTATACGTATTTTTCCAGTGTCTATTATTTTTGTGTGTATATATATTTTTTTCTAATATTTTTCAATTCATACACATCTTTTCATTTTCTTCATCATTACATTTTGCATGATTTGGGCTTGCTACTTTTTAATTTGTGATTTGCGTTTATTCTTCAATTTAATCAGATTCGAAACTCACCAAATCTTGAATTTAATATAATTTATTTTATTTTATTTCATGTCTATCACACCATCACACCCATTAATGGCTTCGCGTAAACTCTCGAAATCAAGAAGATCAACTCGGCATAAAGTTAATCTCACATTTGCTCATTCAAACTCTCTCAAATGAGAGTTATTCTGATCATCTGCAACCAATATACACTCAATTAAGTACATACACACACAACAACTTCAAAATCTAAAACACAATTTCTCAATTTTAAAATTTTGGCAAAAATAAAAAATATATTTAATTAAATATATTTTATTCTATTAAAACTTCATTAAAAAAGTAAATTTATTTGCTACTATTCAATAAAATATATATGCCTTTATTTTTATATAACAAACAAAATTAAATTGTCTTCTACTCATACATAATTACTCATAAATATCTTATCTTTTTAAAATTTTGATTATCAGCAACCGAATTCCCACATATCTCTCTTGGACCCTACGACACTTCGAGATGCTATCAAAGACCCAACATGAAACATTGGCTTGTCGGTTAAGTTGAGGACCTTTGCTAGCACATTGTTGTGTGGCTAGGCACCTTGATGACATGAATCTAAGTTGGGCGAGCACCTTGCTTGAGATAAAGCTTGGCGCTATGAAGCGACTTATGCCGTGCTTGGTGCACTGGAGGCGTCAGGCCTACTTGTGGCGTCCGGGTGAAGACGGAACTTCCTTGTGAAGTTGTTTTGCTTGACAAAGCATTGGGCCCTAATGTTCAAATGGGTGAGACCATCAACACTCGATTTGTCAATGAGCTATGGCGGGCTTAAACTTGGTGGAGTTTGAGCGCCACACGGGCAAAAATTGATCCGCTGCGCCTCTAAAGGAGTCGGCCCGTGACAGTTTTTTTTTGTAGGATGTTTATTTACTTTTATCTTTACTTTTCAAATTAGATTTGATATCTATCTTTTTACCTATATATATATCTATACTATATATATAAACAAATATAGTGTGTTCTCTAAAATTTTCAAAGTCTCAATTCTCAATTCTTAATCAAAGTTAAGATTTTATTTCCTCCATTTCGCTCTCTCAAAGTTATGTTTTTAATTTTTTGTCATCCTCATTTTTCTCCAATAAAAAAATTTCTTTCTCTTAATATTGTTTTTATTTAAATTTTTTACTTTATCTAAGACTCCTTATCTCTTTTTATTAATTTTTTATTTTGTTTAATCTTCTCCACTATCTTCATTTATCTTTATTTCTTATTTCTACCTTTTTAATTTTTTTTTAATCCCCAATCCTATCATTATCTCCAACTTTATTTTTATTTTATTTTTCATATGATCCCTTTTTTTAATTTATTTTAATCTTTAATCTAATAATTATCTTCAAATTTATTTATATTTGATAATGATCTCCAATTTCATTTCTATCTTATTTTTCAAATGCTTCACACTTCAGCTATATATTCTAACATACCATTGAGTTGTTTTAGTGTTTGTATATTGGGTATAAAGTTTTGTTCAAACTCTGCGTTTAAGATTCGAGTTGCATTCAATCATCAACAATGTCACAATTGGTTAGGCAGTATTCATTTTTAAAATTTTTACATTATTTGTAATAGTATCCATTTTTACATTATTTGTTTTTAAAGCTATAATAATGTCCAATAGAAATATAGTTCATGCTGCTAAATGACCTACTTGGACTAAGATAATTTTATAATCAATGTTTCAAATGACAAATTTATGGAAAAAATGAATGTATGAACTTAGGTATTAGATAGTTATTGTATTCAAAATATTTGTTAGTTATACCTCCTTATTATATTTTAAATTTATAAAAAAAAATTATTTTATAATAAAAAAATGAGTATAATAAATTGTTTAAATTATACATTCCGTGCATAGCACGGGTTGCCACAAGTTTTTATAGAAACAAATGTACTTTGGTTATAGAGCTATGGCTATCCAATTAACTTGATTTTTTTGTATGGATGATCTACTCGACAAACCCTACAATACAAACGGTTTAGATCATCGAAAAACACTCAGGACAATCTCCCACAAGAGGCACAACTGTACCCCCCTTCTTCGGTTTGTTTTGGTAATAGGCTAAAATAGTCAAAAATTTCTATAAAAAGTCAACTATTTTCTTTATTTTTTTACATATATTTTTATAAAAAGTCAAAAAATTACTATATAAGTTCAAAAATTACACCCAATTTTTACGGTCAATTAAAATATCTAAAGCAATATCCTTTCTCATATTTTCTCTAATCATCAACCAATTATATCATTTAATTTAAAAAATAAGTCTAAAAATGAACTTTTATATCATTTTCTTTAAAATAATCAAATATCAAAACAACCTGAATAAAAAACTAAATATATATTAAAAAAATTAGAAAAAACAAAACTAATTTGTAAGAACATTACCTCCCTCCCAACAGGCAAGCAAAATGACACGTAAGTAATGAATAACTTCAATAAAACAATACGAACAATAGAGAGAGAGAGAGACATGCACGTTGAAAAACAAGTCTGGTAATAACCGTTGGAAATCATGGGAATGGAAAACACACCTCCTCTCTCCTCTGCATATCACCTCTCTCTCCTCATCCTCTCTTTCTCTCTCTAAATTTAGATTCAATTCACAATTTTATCGTCCATTCATGGTTCTCTAATTTCTTTCCCAATTTCAATCCACAGCTCCAAAAATGGACATTCTCTTCTAAATTCAATCCTGTTCACTTCTCCTCCCTCCTCTCACCGGCCCACTATGGGGAGGGCTTCTCCACTGGATGACGAGGAGGACCTCCAGATCACCGTCCATCCCGGCCGCGGCCCCCCCGCCGACCACCACCGCTCTCCCACCCGTCCTCCTCGCCCTCCTCCTCCCCCCACCACCCCTATCTATCAGCCCTTCAAGAAGCATTTCCCTTGGTTAGTCCCCCTTTTTGTAGTCGCCAATATTGTTCTCTTCGCGATCGCTATGTATATCAATGATTGTCCTCGAAATTCCCACAATTGTTTGGCTGCTGACATTCTAGGCCGATTCGCTTTTCAGAACCTTAAGGAAAATCCCCTCCTTGGACCCTCTGGCTCAACGTAAGTCCCTCGATTGTGCTTGATTTAATGTTTGAATAAACTAAACAAATGCATGATTGAATTTTGATCCAGCATTGTTTGTTTTTCATTTCCAATTTTGATATGTTTGTGTGGGGACTATTCATTCTAAAGGATTTAGACCAACATGGGAATGTTTTTCTTATTTTGTAAAACTTCCAAGAAAACTTGACTATTCTTAAAGAGTTAAAGAGTTTAACAATTTGACTATAAACTTAATTTTAAAGTTTGTCTATATCTGCATGATTAACAAGTAAAAATAAATTCCAAATTTTGGCAATTTAAAACTTGCCAAAACGACTAAAAAATATTTGGCAATTTCAACAAGTGGGCTGTTGGAAAAGAGGATAAAGATTGCCTGCAATTTTAAGAAAATTTGGCTGAAACTGGGTGAATTTCACTGCTGCTTTTATGTTCTAGTTAGGTTACCTCCTATAAAGATTAGAAACGAAGCATCCGAAGGAAAACTTACTCAACCTACATAGTGGTTTTAACTAACCACAATCAGGTTCTTTTTGATTCATTGACGGCTAATGCATTGTAGTTTCTGTTTTCCAGTAGTGACTAATGTTGACATTCGTGTTTTAAAATTGCTTTTGCTTTGCATTGCACACTATGGGAAGCAGTCGACTATAAGAAGCAAGAAATTGCATCTGGTAGCATGCCATCTGTGCTTGAATTTGGAAAATAGTGAAAAAACAAATTTGATTAATGCTGTGTGTTTGTATTCATGTAAATTCCAGTGGCAGGTAGTCTAGAATTTGCAGCTAGAAACATATGATTCTCTATCTTGAAAGCATGAAACAAATTTTCAATCTTTGGAGTCTTCTTTTTCTTATTCTGGTTTATGCCTGAATACTCTTTTTATCATGCTTTCATTCTAGTTGATCCTTCCTTTCTTGCAAATATGTTTCTTTCACTGTTCCTTGGGTGTCCATAGTTAGACAACATCATGTTAAACAATACTTACCATTCTATCCTCCTAATGTGAATGTATGAAGAGATTGGTTTTCGCTATTTTATAGGATTTGCTTGGAAATTACATTTGAGGTCTCTCTTTCTCTTCCTCAAGCTGTTGAATGTGATCATGTTGTAACAAAGAAAGATTACACTTGCTAGCTTTTAACCATAGGATTTTTAGTGAGAACTATTTCTATTCGACTTGCTTCCAAGCTGTTGAACTGTGAACATTCGGTCACAGGTCTTTGTAAGGGTTCTAAAGCGGGATAAAATGTTACCTGATTTCATCTGTTTCATTTGTTCAGCCTACAGCTTATGGGGGCTTTGGAAGTGAAGAAAGTGGTTGAAAATCACGAGGTATGGCGCCTGATCAGTTGTACATGGTTACATGCAGGACTCTTCCATGTTCTCGCCAATATGTTGAGTCTGGTATTTGTTGGCATTCGACTTGAGCAGGAGTTTGGGTTTGGTATGTGTATTAGCATTCCCTATTTCACATTAATTAGTGGCATTGTTTTGCTCATTGTTACATCATCTCAAGGTTCAAGATTTTGAAATTTTCCTTTGTACTTTTTATCCCTATCATGTAACTTTGCAACTTGTGCTCCCAAAGAGAGCAATATATGTATTTATATTTATAGAAGTTTGCTTCTATGACCTTTAAATGGGTTACATGATAGAGCGTGTTTTAAAGCTTTATACTTTTGTTGGACATTATCAATAGTAGCACTAAACTTCGTAAAGCAACATGTATTTTTCCCAACGAAACAAATACCTTTATTTCTTGTTATTTTATCCTAGTTTTCCATAGTACAACCCTAAAGTAGAGAGCCCTAAGAGCAAATGCAATATTTCATTTTCTTCATTCGTTAAAAAAATGTTCAAAGTGGAAAGAATCTGTTACTTTATCCTAGTATTCCATAGTACAAACTGAAAGCAGAGAGCCTTAAGAGGAAATGCAATTTTGCCTTTTCTTCATTAAAAACAACGCCTAATTAATATACATTAACGTGTGCTTGGAAGGGGAAAGAATATGTTTGAAGTCCTGACCATGGCTTCATTATTACTGTTTTTATCGCAATGTTAATATAGGTTTGTAGTTTGAAGCCTTTTTTGTAATTTAATTTAACCCTTCAACAGTGCGGATCGGTTTACTGTACGTTATATCTGGAATAGGCGGGAGCTTGTCGTCATCTTTGTTCATCCGGACAACAATTTCCGTTGGTGCCTCTGGTGCACTATTTGGTTTACTTGGAGGCATGCTTTCAGAACTCCTTACAAATTGGACGATATATGCCAATAAAGTACTTGGAAACTATTCTTTGTTAGACTAAGCTTCCTATTTCATTTGCTCTTTTAATTTTTTTTTTGTTGAATCAGATATATCCAACATTTGATTATCTTACACTTTTTGGGTGGCCTTTTCATCAGTTTGCAGCGCTATTGACTCTCATTCTCATCATTGCAATTAATTTAGCAGTAGGAATCTTGCCACATGTGGACAACTATGCACATATTGGAGGATTTATTACCGGATTTCTCCTTGGGTTTGTGGTTTTGATTCGACCACAGTATGCATGGGTGAGGCAAAGACATACTCCTCCTCGTTACCATGGGAACTCATCTAAACCTAAATACAAGATGTATCAGTTTGTATTGCTCGTTCTCTCTCTCATAATTCTTACTGCCAGGTAACTTCTCTTTCTCGCTTTTGGTTGCAACTTTATACCATCATCATTTGTAGCTAGGTACTCAGGGTGATGGCCAAGGGCTTTTTGTTCCATTTTTTTTTTTTCTTTCTACTAGGCATTTCCCTCACTTTTTGTTTCCCTTTACCTTTACCTTTCCAAATCTCTACCCAAAGCCATCATTCAAACATAGGCTTAAGGTTCCTAACATAAATCTCTTTTTCCCTAGGTTAGGTGGCTGAGTGTAACGGATACTTGCTAGCATCCCAGATTGTATTTTCGCTTGTTTGGTTTGTTATGCACCAGTTTAGAGGAAATTTATTTGAAATAGCCAAACCAAACTAAATTATAATAAGCCATGTGTCCTAATCGGTGGGGTTGATTACATGAATTTTTTGTTATTTGATAATGTGAGAGTTTGATGGCAAAAAAAAAACTCTCTTTGTTAAACTTCAAATTGTAACTCATAGGAAATTAATATGGAAGTAGCTCTGTTCAATTCCCAAAACACGGGGGGTAAAATAGTTACCATTTGCTTCAGATGAAGTGAGTAAGAAAGAAGCATGTTAATGGTGATAATTGATGCATGACAACATAAATACAATGATAATTTGATGGTAATATTCACGGACTATTGACGAATTCATGTTTCCCAACATGCATATAATGGTAGCTTGAGATTTCTATGAACATCCCTGGATATGGAACAAAATGAAGCATATATTTCTAGTTATAGCAAACTGGATGAGCAATTTTGGAAAATCTTGAGAAAAGGCTTTTTAGTTTTTGTGAAGTTTCATTATAGTATGCGTCGGTAAATCCCTTTAATTACATGGTGTAGTCTGGCTAGCCTCTGATCAATGACACGAATTTTGACAGCTTTACTATTGGCATGGTTTTACTCCTCCGAGGGGTTGATGGGAATCAATACTGTTCTTGGTGTCATTATATGAGCTGTGTCCCTACCTCTTTATGGAAATGCAAACCAGACGAAGTCTATTGCGAGGTAACTCATTCTGCCAATTTTATTGTCTTCTTTTTGGTGCTTACTTTTCCATTAATTCTCATTCCCTGCCTCTCTCCCTCTCTCCCTCTCTCCCTCTCTCTCTCTCACATGCGTGCCCATACACAATATTCAAATCTAACATACAATGAAACAAAGAGATGTTTGCATCATGTTGTCATGGACACTCTCAAATAAATCTAGTGGGATTACTCTTTCACAACACCTCTTTGTTTTTGATGCACAATCTTGACTAGCGAATCCTTTGCTTTATGAAAAAGCATAATTCCACAAAAGATTTTCACAGAATCAGGTACATAGGTGAGACAAGAGGTGAGCCTCACATGTAGAGCCTACTTATGTGAGTCCCACACCTTTATCTTTTCATACTATGAAAATCTTCTATGTTCCTAGCATAGCAATTGCTTCATTTTTTTTCTCTAAAAACCATATGCATCTTACAAAGAACAAATATGTGCTACATAAGAATTTGCACTCTTGCATCAAAAGGCCAGAGTTTCCAAGAAATCTTATTCTTGCCCATCAAAGCATCTTTACAAATTTGAAATTCTCCTTTGTGGAGGTGACTTCCGCACAATAATGGGACGTTGCCTCGAGTGTTTGCTCAAAGTGCTTTGGTGAAATGGGATACCCTGCAAGACAAGGAATAATGAGTCTATTTGGCCGTGGTGTGGCCAAAAAGCCCCTTTGATGCTTAAGTCATAAAGGGAGAGAAAGTGAGATAGAAAGAGAAAGCAAATTAGGGTTTTGTATACTTGGCAAGTGGAGAAGATAAGAATCCCTTCCTAGTGGCGCTTCTTGTTGTTGGGTTGCTCATGCTCTTTTAAGGCAGATATGCTCACCTGAGGTAACCACCTCATGTGTGTCCAACTCAGTCATGGCTATTCACGTGGGGGGATCTCCATCAAGGCACCTAAGAGCATCCATAATGTGATAGCTAAAAAAGTGTACTAAAGTGTACACAAGGCAAAAGTGGGTCCCATTTAGTGTGTAAAATAGTTGTCTAAACTAATGTGTGTGTGTGCACCACAATGGACAAGTTAACTACCTAACTAAACCATTAAAAAATTTATTGATGTCATTACCAGTGCTTCATTGCCAATGGCTATATTTCACATTACTAGTGCTCCATTGCCAACATCTATATTTCACATTATCAGTGCTCCATTGCCAATGGCTATGTTTCACTTCGGCAACTGCTATAATTTACAACAAACATCTATAGATTGTGTTGTCACCAACGGGTCGAGGTAATTCATGAGCTTCTTGAGTAAATGGAGAATCATCATCATTGTCAATGCTAATTGATCCTGTAGCTAAACTCGGTGTTGTTGCTGGAGTAGACGGATTTGATGAATCTATAATTTGATCAACATCCACATTGAAAGCACCTCTCTTTCTTTGACTAATTTTCTGTTTTTTTTCTTCTTGTTCTCTTGTATAGTTAAACCATTTAGCACTATCTTTGAGGATTATACAACAACCATCCCACTTAAAGTGGTGACCCTGTGAGCTATAATACAATTGTTTTGCAGCTCCTAGCTCCAAAAAATAACAGACAAAAATTAATAGTCTTTCAATTAAATCATTTGAGTAGAAAAATGTGTAAACTATAACTTATCGAATCTTCAAGGTTATAGCCACTAGTCGGAGTCCTCTCTATTGTGTGAACAAATCTAGAATATTTGTTAAGGTGAGATTGAATGCTGGACCATTGATTCATCAAACCCAAGCTGATTCAATCGCTCTGATAACCCAAGAGTTGGTTGAACTCATCTCAAATTCGATCCCATAACCTCGCTCTCGTTTGATCTATACCCGTAGCTGTATCTTCTAAGACTCGAACCATGCTTTACAAAGTGCTTCATCTTCCTCTTTTGTTCAATTTGGATTTCTTTCTTTTTGTTGCACTTCACCCTTTCCCTTTTTCTTTTTTGTGTTGTGGATGGATGCGTTGGTTGAACTCATCTCAAATTCGATCCCATAACCTTGCTCTCGTTTGATCTATACCCGTAGCTGTATCTTCTAAGACTCGAACCATGCTTTACAAAGTGCTTCATCTTCCTCTTTTGTTCAATTTGGATTTCTTTCTTTTTGTTGCACTTCACCCTTTCCCTTTTTCTTTTTTGTGTTGTGGATGGATGCATGTCACTTGCTGGAGGAGGTTCATGAGATTGTAATTGAGATTGTTCTGGAATAAATTGAGTAAATGGAGTCTGACAATATTGTGGATTTGAAAAGAATTGAGAAAATGCTTGAGAATTAAATTGCAATAGTGGTTGAGAGTTTTGTTGCCTATTGAAATGATTATTGAAAAATGGAGGTCGAGGATCCATTTTTCAAAAGTTTTGGCTGATATACAATTGAATTCCTTTTTAATGGAAGGGTTGGAAATAGGAAATGGTCAAAAATAGATACTGGTTTGCATTTTATTGAAGAAGACAAACTGCGCACAACGGTAAAAAATTTGAATAAGTAGATGTCTACTTAGAACGATAATATTACTTCTGGATTGTTATTTAAAAAATAATATTTTATTCTTTGGGGCCCTCAATGGCTGGCTATATGGCTAGTCACAGTTAACACAAATGTTAACAGTTGACTGCTTTACATCAATGCTAGCAGCTCCATTGCACGGGTAAACAAACACCACAAGCTCACTAACTATTAACATCTGACACTAATAGTATGTTAACATGTCCACTGTGGTTGCTCTAATATAATGAACATGTTGGCTGGAATTTACTTTTGTATTTCTTTCTTCTTGTGTTACTTGGTTTTAAATAACGGTATCGAACTATGTATTAATATATCGGTGATATAATCAAATATAAACCGATATTGGATAATACTACCCAATTGATATATCAGTGAATAACGGTATCAGAAGGCTAAACTATCATTACGTAACGGTTAATATGATACATATGGCCGATATTTAAAACCCTGCACATACTGAATGATGGTTGTGATACTATTTCATACACACGGGCTTATGATAAACTTGTTGAAAAATGAGATTGCCTAAGCATGAACAATTTGCTGGCGGGTGTGATTTTAATTGAAGAAAGCAGAGAAGTCACTATATGCTTGTTATTGATCTTGTTCTTTTTTCATGTACTGAATGACGGTGCCGCAGTCCACCATGGTTGGAAACCAGCTGAGCTTGAAATGCCTAAGCAATGGGAAAAGCAAGGTTTACATGTTGGAGGGCAATAGCAGCCATTCCAATTTGGAACAGCTGTGCTCCCAACTTTGCAGTTGAGATGTACACACGGAACATACGAGGAGATCACTGAAGATAGTTTGAGCCGTGCCATCGAACAATGTAGTGTGTCCATCTCCAGAGAGTACAAGAATTCTTATTATCATTATTATACAATATTCTCTTTCAATTAGTTGGGCGTGAAGTTTCTTCGTTGAATCTGCAGATTGAATTGGGGCGTTTGATTAACTGCTATCACATATCTGTTTATTGGTGAATCTGCAGAAAAGAAAAGGAATAGGCTATCAGCAAATTGGAAGATAATGTAAAGTTGCTTCAATTGTTGTATTGTACAGTAATCAAATACTAAAATAAACATATCTATAAATGGAAAACTCTCTTTTATCTTTATTATTTTGTCTCGATATATTGGTAAGCTGTAATTTCTTTTTCTTTTCTTTTTTTTTTTGGTAATTTAATTTTCTAGTTTTACTCACTACTACATTTGCATATGAAAAATAAGGTTTCCTGATGTTGTATATACCTTGTCGTCCTTATCAAACTCCGTTTTTAATGAGAGATTTGTACATTGATGCCCTCGTTTGCCGAGTAACTTTTTTAGTCAAAAAATTAAAAAATTATTAAAAAAAATTAAAAAGCCAACAACCTGTTAAAAAGTTAAAGATTTCATTTTCTCTCTACTTTTTATACATCTTTTTGTAAAAAGCCAAAAAATTATTCCAAACATCCTAGTTTTTTTTACATCACATTTTAGTCAAAAAGTCAAAAAGTTACTAAAAAAGTCTATTCCCTAACGAGGCTTGAGTTCTCGTTTGAAAATATGCTATTTTAATAATTTTTTAACTTTTTGGCGAAAAAATGAGATTAAAAGAACTTATATGTTTGGAATGACTTTTTAATTTTGTATAAAAAGATGTGCAAAAAGTAAAGAGAAATTTTTTTTTTTTTGACTTTTTGATATAGGTTATAGACTTTTTGATTTTTTTAGTAACTTTTGACTTTTAAACTAAAACTAGTATTTTTCAAAGGAGGCCTAAGTTATACTTTTTATTTATATATGGCAAGTATGCCTATTTTGAGAAGTGGGTTAAAAGAAACTTTTCAACTTTTAACCCACTTCCCTCTCTCATAAAAAAGTTTAAAAAAATAACTTTTAACCATCTTTCCAAAACACCCTGTAATTGCTTAATAGTATAAATTTTGTTTCATGACATTAACGTCATATAGATTTTGACTGTAAAGCATAGGGACAGAAAAAATTTCACATGCTGCATTCTTTTGACCCACTCCCCTCTCTCACCAAAAAGATAAAAAAAAATTTTAAAAATAATTTTTAACCATCTTTTCAAAACATTCTGTAGTTGCTTAATAATATAAATTTTGTTTCATGACATTGATGTCATATAGATTTTGACTGTAAAGTATAGGGACAGAAAAAATTTCGCATGCTGCATTCATCTGGGATGAAGTGTGGATCCATCTAAAATGTGAAATCTTATGGTGTGTTTGGTTGAGGGGTTTGGGGAGGGATTTGGAAAAGGAAAGGGAAAAGGTGTGTGAAACTATGTGAAATATAGGCATGATTTATTCACATTTCACATACCTTTTCCATTTCTCTTTCCAAATCCTTCTCCAAATCCCCCAACCAAACACAGCATTAGAGCATTTATGTTGGTGATTAATTTTGTTTGACTCGTTTTACATTTTTTTCGAATGAAGTGTGGACCAATCGAAAATGTGAAACTATATAGCATTAATGTGGGTGATTAGTTGTGTTTGACTCAAATAATATGTTGATGTAGTCCACTATCTACATGTAACATTTACTCCTTATCACTCTCTCCATTTTTAATTATTTGTCCGGTATAAAAAATAAAAATTTAAAAATAATATATTTTTATATTAATTTTTTTCACACAAATTAAAAGATTTCATTAAGTAATTTTATTTTTGTAGCTTCACATTATTTACAGTAATTTTTGTCCATCTAGCTAAACTAAAAAGAAAGTTAATATAATTATATTAAAATTATAATTTTATTTTTTACATTTTTTTCAAACTTAAGATGAATTATTTATCGTGAACTAATTATGATGATCATTTCATATGTGAAAGGAGACTCAGCTTTCAACGAGATCTAAGATAAATTCTTAGGTCTCATTTGAGATTAAGTTATTTTAATAGTTTTTTAATTTTTACGAAAAGATATACAGAAAAGTAAAAAGAGTGATGTGACAATTTATAATGACTTTTAGACTTTTTAGTTAAAATATGTAGTTGCCAAACGAGACCTTAATTGAAGGCCTTTGTATTTAAATATTTTGTTAAGATGTATCTTTGTAACACATGTTAAAATTTTGAAAAAATGATAAATAAAACTCTAGAGTTTGACCTTAAATTTTTAATTTTGACAATATAAATATTAATTTTTGAATTTATTTTTAATCTAAATTATTTGCCTATTTTCGTTAAGTAAAATTGACAAAAAAGAACATTTTAATGTTTAAACTCAATGTAGGTATATATGAATATATTTTTTTTGGTTGAGTTTAGTAACTAAAATCTAAATTATCATTAGTTTTATTTAACAAAAATAGACAGATGGTTTAAATTTTAAAAAATAAAATATTATAATTTAATTTTAAAAAATTAAAAATTCAAGATTTATTTTATTATAATCTTGAGTTTTTTAAAAATAATTTTTTTCTAAATTTGTTAAAAAATTAAACATTCTATAAGAAAGTGGGTGTAATAAAGTGTATGATATTTTTAGATTTTCTTATCATGTGAAGATACAAGTTAACAAAATCATAATTTAAATAACATTTACTATTATTTTAAGGGCTAAATTACACTCATCTTCCTTGATGTTTATGCCAATTACAGAAATTTTTCCTGTAGTTTTAATAATTATAAAAATTACCTTTACTTTTACAACTATTATTAAGATTCCCACACCGTTAATTTTCTGTGAATTTATTTAACAGAATATGTTGACATCATGTACTATAAGTAAAAATTTCAAGATTGCCCTTATATATTCAAATAGTAAATTTCACTCACCTCTCTTGGGGTTTTACAAAAAATTAATAAAGACTCATACATTATTTTAATCATGTTAGTAAACAAAATTATTAAATTCTATACAATATTTAAAAATTTTCTAAATTATTAAGATAAGCATATATACAGTAGAATAACCAAACATTACCTTATCTTAAAAAAAATGAGCTAATAAATTGATTACCATTAAACCTTATACTAGATTAAATACAATCATTTATTTGAAAATTACGAAAAATGAAAGAATAAAAAGGCCACCAATTTTATAAATAATTATTTTGAAAAATACAATCATTTTATAAATACAATCATTTTTTTAAAAAGGCCACCAATTTTATAAATAATTATTTTGAGAAATTAGAGTTTGAATAAAAAATTAAAAATACATATAGATATTTGATTTTTTTTCCATATGAAAAATACATATTTGGAGAAATTATTCCTCTCTTTCCATTTTCTTTATTTTATTCTTTCATTTTTCTTTCTATTTATTTTTTTTATAGGTGTCACTACAACAAATAGCAATAACAATACCATATGTACGGGGAGCAAATATTCCAGCAAGCCCGTACTCCTTTCTTCCGAGCTCCGTTTATGTCCGATCACCTGCGCGCAAATAATGGTGAGCTACCCGGCGGTGTGTGGCCGGAAAAACCCTCCGACGATCAAGTTAGCACACACCTTAGGATAGAGAGAGAGAGAGAGAGAGAGGTGTTTGAGTGTAAGAAATTCCTTACAAAGTGTTCATCCATCACGTATGGGGGGCGCAGACATACTTATATACCCTCTGCGCCCCATATCCACTCCCAGTCATCTCTTGACACGTGGCTCCGCTATCCCATCTGTCAGCATAAACCTTGCCGATCATCGCCTAATCACAACTGCCTGCCTTCTCAGCTGGAGCTCAGCAGCCGAGCTGCTCTATCCACGGCCGTGTTGTGCTTCATACCCAAGCACTTCACTGGCTAGGCCCACGGAGGACCGGGCTAGGCGGCATCTCGGCAAAGCCGAGCTCGGGGCACCTCCTGTGGTCGGCCTTCCTGCCGATCAAACGGTTTCCTCGGTTGACCACGCCTTTCCGGGCGCCAGTCGCTCAGCTTGTCTGGCTTCAGCCGTCCCTTGATCAAGCAGCTCGGTCCAACCGAGCACTGCCTTGCCGAGCTTCTTTACGGTCCGGGGCGGCACACACTTGGCCCAATTCCTACCCGGGCCAAGTTCTGGCAGCCCATCTCCGGGCGGATAGTCGATCATCTCGGCCCCATACACGGTTGGGCTCTCAACCTGCTCAGCCGTTGCCTCGGCCCAATTTCAGATCATAAATCACCCTCTCAATTGCCCCTTAATTCCGTCCGCGAAAGCGTGACTGGGATTACTCACTTCGACCGAGATAACATTTCTCCGGTCTTCAAGATGCCAAAGGGCGACCAGGCTAGTTAACATAACTGTTTGCAAACTTGCCCGGTTATACTCCTCGGCTGACATCCTTTTCTTCGAAAGTAGCTCGGTTGGCTCTTCGACTCTTCAACCCGTCGCTTCAGTCCTGACGTCGCCATAAATGGGGACACATGGCGGGTTGCCATTGGTCATCGAGCAGCCAACCCGCCGTTTTTGCCAGAATTTTGAATTTGGGCGGCCTCTCTCTTGTCTATACATACAGGACCTCCCAAACTTCATCTCCTCCTACTGCCATTCTGTTATACGGCTCCAGAGCTCTAGCATCCTTGCCTTGGCCTCGTCTGCCATTCTTTGTGTTCGAGGGAATAGATCCTGTCCTTCACTGGTGAGTCCTTCTACCCCTATTTTGTTGCTATTTTCTTTCATATTACATACATTAGGGCACAAAAACGTAGCTCTTAGGGTATAGGCCATAGAAACCGTCCCAAACCTCCCACTGTTCTTGGTGTTCTTTATCTTCCTGAAGAACACTGAAGAACTGGGGCGAACCGGGCTCCTGGTCTTCTTTTGATCCAAAAAACCAATCTAACCGAGCAAATAACATGTTTGTCTCAATCCCAGCAAAAACCGAGATAACAAAAGGACTTGGTCGCTCAACCGGGCTAACATCTGGTTTGCTTGGGCGACCGGGCTCCTTAGTTAGAATAGACAACCGAGGTGGTTTGGCACTCTTAATGACCGAGCTAAAGTCCAGCTCCTTTTGCGCGACCGCGCTCACACTTACACTTGCCATCCTTTTCCTGTAGAGTCCAAGGGGACCACTGTCATTCCTGAGGCTCTCAGGACCGAGCAGCAACCAATTACCACAGTGCCAAACCCCTCAACCGGGATATACTAAGCCGGCCACAAATGGGGAAATTCCGCTTCCTAGTGGATACTCCGGCCGCGCTGGCTGCGTTCAGGGAGCAGTACGGCGTCCCGGCCGATGTCCACCTGGAGCTCGCAGAAGAAAAGACCACACCTTGGGGTAGAACAGAACAATGCCCCTTCACCGTGCTGTCGATCGTCGAAGGAGGACTCCGCTTCCCTCTGAACCCACTCATCACCGAGTTCTTACGCCGAACCGGGCTAGCACCCACCCAAGTGTCTACCAACACTTACCGGATAATAAACGGCGTGCACGAGCTAAACAACCGATTAGGCATTAGCCTAGGTTTAGCCAAGATCCTGCGCCAATACACCCTAGGCCACACCGGCGACGGTCTCGCCTATTATCTCAAGATTAGACCGGGCAGAGAGAAAATCGTGACTGACACACCAGACAAGGATCTTCACGACGATGATTTCTTCTGGATGTCTAGCAATTACGAGACAGCCGAGGTACCGGGCTGTATGATTAGCAAAAACTTTGGCAGCACATGTAAGCCGCGCAAATTACCTCGGTTAATACACTTTCTTGATGTTTATGTACCTTAAGCATTCTCTTCCTTGTTTCTTTTGCAGCCATCCAAGCCTTGCAAGCCAATTATAATTTCCCCAACGTAGAGGCAATCAGGATCGCGCTTCGCTACCGCGACCGAGATTGCAACCAATTGCTTAGCTACAGTCCCACGTACAGATACTCCGCTCCCCGCCGGAGTAAAGTTACTGACTTCCTCTGCGCTCCAACACCTCCACCAGATCCAACTCTACCAGACGTTCCCCTCATTCGCTTAACAGATGAACAGGAAATGGCCAAACGAAGCAGAATCAAGAACCTGCTCACCGCCACATCTGCCGAGATGCCGAGCGTCGTCATTCACTCGCCAGCCGCCGGTCAATCCAGCGGCACTATGGTCGCTCTTGCCTCCGCCGGGCAGTCCAGCCGAGAACCTGCTCCACGCCGTGCCGGTAAAAGAGCTCGGGCAGACCCATCCGCCGAGCTAGTCGCCGAGCTGACCACCGAGCATCCATCTGACGCCCCCGTCCCAGTGCCGGCCTGGCGTCCACAGCTGAAGCACTGGGGTCAAGACATCCCGACAACGGCTTCGATCAAGGACGACAAAGAGCATCTGCTCGCCTTCGATCTTTCCAAAACTCTTCTACTACCGAGCAACGTGGTCGGCAGCGACCACGTCCCTGACACTCGGTTGGTCAAATCATCAGTGAAGTCTATGACTAGGGTAAGTCAATGTTCCTCTGAAAATTTCACAAGTGTTTTCCCGATTCCTCTTCTAATCAACTTTGCTTCTTGCAGGCCATTCAGAAACAACATCTCGTATTGGAGCGCATCCATAGGCTTCGGCAAAAAGCCAATGACACAGCCAGCCAAGTGGAGAGCCTCCAAGCCGAGCTCGGCCGGGCAAAGTCTTCGCTTGAGATTGCAAACGCCGATAACAACAGACTGCTCGGTCAGCTGGATGCGGCCGAGAAAAAACGGGATGAGCTCCAGACCGAGGTAGACGCGCTCAAAAATTCGAAGAAGAAAGCTTGCCGGGCTGCTAACAACGCCGGCTTTAACGAAGCCGAGCAGAGCTACAAGAAGCAAGTCTTTGCAACACAAGACATCTACTTCAAGGCTGGCTGGAAGTCCGCCTGTGAACACCTCGGCCAGGGCTCTGACACCGACGTATTTGCCAACCCTCCTCCAGCTTCGCTACCGGTCTACCTCGTGCCTTATGCAAACGACGTCTTCAGCGCTTTGCAAGCTGAGGCCGAGGAAGGGCTTGAAGAGAGAGAAGGTGAGACAGAATCTGAGGCAGAAGAGGCCGAGGTGCAAGAGCAGCCCGGCAATGACGAGCCCGGTGCCCAAGACATAAGTCTAACCATTAACCTTGATGCCGGCGAGGACGAGTTTACCAATCTCTCCTCCTTGGTTTAGTTTTCTTTTCTTTTTTGTATTTTTGCTTTCAACGCTTCTGATGTAACCGGGCTCTGTCCCCACCTTTTGTATAGATTTTCTTGTCAATAAAAAATTCAAATTTTGCCAAGTGTTTGCACGGTTTTCATCAATTCCATCTTCAGCAAAACATCTCGGTATAAATCATTGTTTGAACAAAACACCTCGTCAACCGGAATTCATAACTCGGTTGAAGTACTTAAGCAGAACAAAACAACAAATTCATAAACCGAAATAACAAAGTTGAACAAATCATCAACACTTCCAACCGGATTAGATCATCTCGGTTGGGAATCCGAAGTTGGACAAAACACCAACTCTTCCAACCGGAATAAATCATCTCGGTTGGGAATCCGAAGTTGGACAAAACGCCAACTCATCCAACCAGAGTAAATCATCTCGGTTAGGAATCCGAAGTTGGACAAAGCACAAACTATTCCAACCGGAATAAATCATCTCGGTTGGGAATCCGAAGTTTGACAAAACGCCAACTCATCCAACCGGAGTAAATCATCTCGGTTAGGAATCCGAAGTTGGAAAAAACACCAACTCTTCCAACCGGAGTAAATCATTTCGGTCCTTAACATTAAAACAGCAGTCCAAGTGCTAAAGCAAAATTACTTCTATAAATTGACAAAAAGAATTACATGCTGCAGTGCAAGCCAAAAAATTTCTTTGCACAAGAAAAGAAAGCAAAAGCTTAAAAATAATACAGTTTCAAGTTGGCCGCATTCTATGGTCGGGGTATTGTTCTTCCCTCTAAATCCTCCAAGTGGAAAGCCCCCTTGCTCGCCAGACCGGTGATCTTGTAGGGTCCTTCCCAATTTGCCCCTAGTTTGCCTTCTCCTGGCACCAGGGTGTTGCCCATAACCTTCCTCAAAACCCAATCACCAACCTTGAATGGTCTGGGGTGCACCGTCTTGTTGTATTTCTTAGAGAGCTCTTGTTGGTAGGCGGCCACATGGATGAGGTCCTTCGGTCCCTCAATCATTTGAATGAATCATTTGGCAGCCCGGCTTCCGTTGACCGCTACGAAGCACTGCTTGGACATGACCTGATCGCCCCAAATCTCCTCGATTGCCCCCATAGCCGAGGGAAATCTCATCACCTGGTGGTAAGTCGATGCTACAGCTTGCATGGCGTGTAGCCATCCCCTTCCAAGGATAAGGTTGTACGTCGAAGGCACTTGTAGCACCCAAAACTCAACTTGCTTGACCACGGATCCCGCATTGACCGGCAGGATAATCTTTCCCAAAGGCCACTCTAGTTGTGAGTTGAATCCGACCAGTGGCGAAGTTGCCGGAGCCAAGTCTGTCTCCCGGAGTTTAAGCTGCTTGAACGCATCGTAGGACATGATCTCGACCGAGCTTCCCTGATCGATCAAGATCCGCTTAACATCAAAGTCCTTGACGCATGGTGTTACTACTAGGGCATCGTTGTGCGGCATCTGGATACGCTCTAGATCCCTTGAGGTGAAACTAATCACGTCTTTTTCTTCAGTCTTCCCCCTTTTGATGGCAGGCTGTACCGACAAAACTTCCCTTATATGCTCTGCCTTTTTTATCATGCCCCGGAGTTTGCAAACACGCTCCGGTTCCACGATGCCGTGGATGACATTAATAACTCCTTGTGGTGGTGCGTCTCGGTTATCATGTCCCTTGGGATCAACCGGAGCCTGATTCGGCTTCACGCCGCCATCAATGTAAAGGTCTAGATGCCCGGCCGCAACCAGCTCTTCTAAGTGTTGCCTCAAAGGCAAACAATCCTCAGTCTGGTGGCCTCTCTCCCGGTGGAATGTGCAACGATACCGCGGATTGTAGCCCTTTTGTCCATCGCCCAACTTAGCAGGAAACCGGACATACTCCTCGTCTCGAATTTCACTAAGTATGCGATAGATTGGAATCTTGAAGACCGTGGTTATGCCAATCCTTGCCTTCATCCTTCTGTTTGCGTCCGCTACGTCATCTCGGGGGTAGTCATCCCGGTCATTCTGACGTCCTCTACCCCGGTTTTTACGGTTCGAACCACGGTCCGATTCCTCAGCTCGGTCACTTGAGCGGCTGGACTCTTGCCCAACTGCGTGCACTTTGCCTGCTGTCTTCTTGTCTGTTGCTACCAGAGTGGCCTTCATGGTAGAAGCTGACGCGTCATCCTCTACTCGGATGTGCTCATTGATGCACTGCATGAGCTAGCCCATGGAGGTCGGCTGGTGCATGGTAAGCGAGTCCCGCAGTCTATGTCCGACCGAGAGACCACGCTTGTATTGCGTGATTGCAAGGTTGACCGGGTAGTCCAAGATCTCGTTGAAGGTTTCCCAGTACCTTGAGTTGTATACCTTCAGTGTGTCCCTCGGTTCCATCTTGACACTCAGCAAATGATCGACTTCCTTTGGTGTCTTTGTGTTGTTTTGAAGCGTGTAACAAACGCCTCGGCCAGCTGATGCCACCTTTGTATGCTCCCTTTCGGCAACCTCTCGAACCACTTTAAGCCCAGCTCGCCTAAACTTGACGGGAAGATTAGGCACATAAGTCCGTCATTGCGCCTGTGTCCGGCCATAACCTGTCGGAAGTGGCTCACATGCATATATGGATCGGTTTTTCCGTCGTAAAGTGTGAACTTAGGCTGGTGGAAGCCTGTCGGAAGCGGTGTTATTTCTATTTCCAGGGAAAAAGGGGTGGCACTCAGCCTAGCCAAGTCCGTATCTTCAAAGAGTGGCACTGCTTGGCGGGGTGGAGGCATTCCGACCTCCTCGCTAGCGTGAACCCCGTAGGATAGCCGCTGGAAAGCAGGTATTCTCTAGGCTTCGCGCCGACAAGCCCGCTCCTTTAAGACCGCCCGTAAATCCTCTGACTGAGCAGAGTAAGAGTACCTCGACGTCGTCGCCGGACGTGAGGGTTTGTAGGTGTTGTCTTGCGCGCTAGACTTTTCTGCATGCGCGTCGGAATCACCAACCTGGTAACTTCTGGTAATAGATATGGACTGAGTACGTCGCTGACTCTGGCCGCCTGAACGACGGGACGTGGTGCGCTCACTGTGGTCTCCCGCTCCAGCTACACCCTTCCCTTTGACATGCCGCTTCAGATCCTCCATCTCCGCCGCCATTCGCCGGATGACAGCGTCTTGATCCCTCAACTTATTTTCCAGACGTCTGGCGTGTGAGTCTCTCCTCCGCCGGTGACCGTCTGGACTCCGTGAATGTCCATGACTTCTTCCGCGCTTATCCCGCGCGTCTCCTGACTGGCCTCCGGTGGGCGTGCCCAAGTCCGCCATTGGATGGATGGCGGGAGGGCCTTCTCTCATTCGGGTGAACTCCGGGGTAGCTCCATCTATGGCAGACAACGGAAACTCATCGTTGTTCGCCATGGACGGCGATCAGATGAACCTGAAAGACAAGGTTTTGTCTGTCAAGTTTCCCATAGATGGCGCTAATTGTACGGGGAGCAAATATTCCGGCAAGCCCGTACTCCTTTCTTCCGAGCTCCGTTTATGTCCGATCACCTGCGTGCAAATAATGGTGAGCTACCCGGCGGTGTGTGGCCGGAAAAACCCTCTGACGATCAAGTTAGCACACACCTTAGGATAGAGAGAGAGAAAGAGAGAGGTGTTTGAGTGTAAGAAATTCCTTACAAAGTGTTCATCCATCACGTATGGGGGGCGCAGACATACTTATATACCCTCTGCGCCCCATATCCACTCCCAGTCATCTCCTGACACGTGGCTCCGCTATCCCATCTGTCAGCATAAACCTTGTCGATCATCACCTAATCACAACTGCCTGCCTTCTCAGCTGGAGCTCGGCAGCCGAGCTGCTCTATCCACGGCCGTGCTGTGCTTCATACCCAAGCACTTCACTGGCTAGGCCCAGGGAGGACTGGGCTAGGCGACATCTCGGCAAAGCCGAGCTCGGGGCACCTCCTGTGGTCGGCCTTCCTGCGGATCAAACGGTTTCCTCGGTTGACCACGCCTTTCCGGGCGCCGGTCGCTCAGCTTGTCTGGCTTCAGCCGTCCCCTGATCAAGCAGCTCGGTCTAACCGAGCACTGCCTTGCCGAGCTTCTTTACGGTCCGGGGCGGCACACACTTGGCCCAATTCCTACCCGGGCCAAGTTCTGGCAGCCCATCTCCGGGCGGATAGTCGATTATCTCGGCCCCATGCACGGTTGGGCTCTTAACCTACTCGGCCGTTGCCTCGGCCCAATTCCAGATCATAAATCACCCTCTCACCATATAATTTATTATTATTATTATTTGTTCTCTTCTCTATTTTTTTCCCCAATTTTTTTCATCATTTTTTTCTCTTTCATCAATGTTGGCTAGCATCACACAATACTATAGAAACTTACGAAATATGAATTTTTCTTTATTTTGTAAACATATTTGTGTATTAATTTTTTTTAAAGAAAAATAAACATAATAACATTTCATATTTATACTAAAAAAAATTGACTTATAAAAATTACCAAATGTTACCTCATAAATATATATAAAAAAATTATCATTTTATCTTTTCACAATCCTATATGATTCTCAAATTTTAATTATCATTAAAAAAATAAGTCAATATTTCTCACCTTAATAATAAAATTTTTAAAAATAAATATAAAAATGGAAAAATATATAATCACGTTATAATAAATTAAAATTAGATGATAGAGAACGAAAGATAAAGAAATTATTTGAGTTATTTAAATTTATCATGTCTTATGTCTAATTAAAATAGGAGTTTACTTGAAGAAATAAATTATTTTAAAATAATAAAGTACTCGAATAATTTGTTATTTATTACATCTAAAATCTATATCTCCATCGTTGTTTCTTTCATTTAAATTATTTTTATTAAATTAAAATCTCAAAATTAATTCAAATAAGGAATATGGATATATATATTTTTAATTTCATTAATGGTTTTTTTTTTTTTTTTAAACTTATAAAAGTTCAAAACTTATAGTGGGAAAAAAAATACAAAGTCAATGAAATATCAAAAAAAAAAAAAAATTGTGAGAAATAAAATGATAATTTAATATATAGATAAATTACAATTAAAGGGTATTATAGTTATTTGTACAACTAAGTTAACACCGCTTGACTTAAATTAAAAGGAGCAGAGAATCTTGATAACATCAGAAAAAATAAAGAAAGTTTATGTAATTATTGAAACTATAAGAGAGATCCATATAATTATCAAAAATCTTAAGGGAGGTGAGTGTAATTTACCCTCGTTTTATGTTGTTAATTGTTTTATGGAGAATTTGTTTTTTTCTTTAATTCTTAAATTATTATTATTTGTTTTTTGGATGCCCAGACCTGCCGTACACTAGCCCTGCAATAGCCATAATTTTCAGGGATCACTGTGTAATTGTAGAAACCTCGAGAGGTTTTGTGTAATTAATTATCTCTATATTAGAGAGAGGAGAGGCGCTGGTTTCATCTCGAAATCTGATTTTTCGAATCTGTAGCTGATTTTGTTTCTCCATCATCGTCAATACTTTTCACCGAGTTCAATCCGTATTTTCAATGCTTGCAACCAGAGGTGAGTACGCATTCTCTTTTTAATTTACAATTGTATTGTGATTACATCAAGTTTAGGTTTTATTTTTATTTTTTTTGGATGAATGGATTAGTTTAATTGATTTTGCGTATTTTCTGTTGTTTATGTATATGAGGAAAAGATAGAATGATTATCACTCAGCGGTGCCTAATGTAGATGCTTAATTCATCATTTCATTCTTCGCTTAGAATTCCATATTTGTTTTCTGGGCAACCAAACAGATTTGTTATTGGTTCTGGTTTTGCTGCTTCTTTGTGTCCAAGCGTTGTGGATGTCTGTCGTTTTCTAGCCACTAATAGACTTTGGTGGTTATAGAATCGACCTCATTTGTTGCAGTGTATATATATATATTTGAGGGTAATTGGATCTGATAACTAGGGCCTCTATGATCGTCAAATGGTAACTTATTTGGGATGATCTAAATAAGTATATTTTTTAATTTTTTACTAAAAAAATGTGTAGAAAAGTAGAGTACAAAAAAAATGTGTAGAAAAGTAGAGATGTGATGTGACCTAAATAAGTGCACTTATCAAAATAGGTGCACTTATATTCATCACGCCAAACAACTAACGAGAAAGGAGCTTCTCCATTCTTCAAAGTCCATTCCAATTTATGTGGGAGCTTCTATTTCCAACTACTCAATTCTCACACCCCCAATTCTCTCAGTGCACATACTTTCTTGGTGCACACTACAAATTTAAATATTTTATTTTTTGCTGAATACACACATTTATATAAAAATTCCCTTATCTTCAATCTAAAAAACCCTAACCCTAACCACTGGCTGCCAGTCATCGCCGCTACCACTGGCCTCTTCCAACCCCTTTCTCGCAATGGCTTGCCAATGGTGGTTGGCGGTGTGGATGGCTTGCGAAGGCAAGCAATTTGCGGCAGAGGACAGATCGGAATGGTGGCAATGCTGCTGGCAATGCCTGATGGATGTAATGGTTTGAGGATTAGGGTTTGAAATGTGAAAGATAAGGGTATTATGGTAATTTTATTTTTAGGATAAAATTGTAATTAAAAAATTGACGAAGTGTGTGAACTGAGGAAGAAGGGTTTGTGGAAATAGAAGCTTCCAATTTATGTTCTTTTTGTAATGGATAAATTACACACACACCCTTGAGGTTTGTAACTAATACATTGGTACCTCTGAAGTTTCTGAAATTACTCCCTCTCCTTGAGGTTTATAGGCATATTACAAAAAACCTCTCCATTGGTTGACTGTCAACAATTAATTCAATCACCCCTCCCTCTCACTAGATCATTGTTTTTCCTTCCCAAGCACTCATTTTTCTTCCTCTCTCTATACCCACACCGTTCCCTGCTTTCCCCTTCTTTATCCTTCTATCACGACACCACCTACCACCTCAGGAACCACATGGGAAGAGCATGTGAGCACGATGCTAGGAGGGCGGAAATACTAGTGCTCAATCTTGAAACTTGGAAACACCAGTGCTTCATCTCAGCTTTCGGACCTTCGGCACTTGATCTTGGACCTTGTGATAGGGGTAGGGATCGGTGATGGTGGTGGTGGTGGTGGGGTTGGGGATTTGAGCACATTGATGGATGGAGAATGTGGGCTAGGAGTTGGAGGAATAGTGGTGGCTAAGTGGAATGGGGGTTGATTTGGTTTGATGTTTGGAAGTGGGTAATGGGGGTGGAGACAGTGGTGTGGGTGTTGGGGTTGGATGCAGAGGTATAGGTGGATAAAGATGAATGTTCTACAAAAGACCCAAGTGGGTGTGGGGTTGGAGACAGAGGTATTATAGATTTGATTTGGGTTTTGCGGTGCTACATGGAGGCTTGGAGTTGTTTTTTTAGGTGTATTTAGTGGTTGATGGCGGCTGTGAGGGGATGATGGCTATGATGGTAGAGGTAGGGTGGTTGATGGTTTTCAGTGTGTGTGATGGTGGTAGGGTGGGAGAAAGTAGTTGTGCGGATGCCTATTCCATGTTTGACAAAATGCCTTAGAGAGGACAAGGGCTGGATGTACAAGAAGCTCATCCCAATGGAGGCAAACAACAAGGGTTAAAGAGTCATTTTAATTTTTTTGGTTAGATTTGTTAAACGACAAACTTTGACAAGGAGTTGGTGTAATTTTCAGAACCTTAGGGAGGGAATTTGTATGAAAGACGAACCTCAAGGGATATAGGTGTAATTTACCCTTTTGTAATTTGTGTGATGCAGAGGGAGAAAGGATAGAGAGGAAGAACACAAGGGTCACAACCCTAATCAACTTTAAGCTCTCAATTTTATTCATTAACTTTGAATAATACTAGACCAAATAAAAATTACAAAATTCTAAATGAAGTCCCATGCCAAAATTCTTGCGAGCATGCATGAATATTGAATTCTATTATATCCTTTTCAAATGTCGTGGTCTTCCATTCTCATTCTTGCTGATGCAATGTGTTTTGGACAGAACTTTGTTAGCAATTTGGCTATGCTGCTTTACCAAATTAGCAATAATGAATTTATGGATTTTAAGAAGTTATTTTACTTTTTTGTTTTTTTTTTGTTTTTTTTTGGGGTGATTATAGAGGCCAACATGGTCAATGAGAAAGGAAAGGGTACTATTTCTAGCTCCAATTTAAACCCCAAGAATAATGATGCCTCTAACACTTCTCAAAGTGAGACAACTTTGTCCGTCTCAATGAAAATGAGTGTTAAAGAAACCGGGGTTGCTAATGAGAATGAAGATAAGAAACACAATGAAAATGAAGAAGTAATGAATGAAGAAAATGCATTACCTGATATGGCGAATGGAAAATTTTCCATAGAAGAAGAGAAGAATGAGGAAATCGCAATGGAAGAAGACGAAAATCATGAAGATAATACCATGGAAGAAGACAAAAAGAATGAACCAAATGCAATAGACGAAGAAGATAATGAACAAAATGCAACAGAAGAAGAAGGAAAAGAGCAGGAGGAGGAAATCAAAGGAAAAAATGAGGAAAACACAATTGAACAAGCAAAAAATGAAGATAAATTAGGAGAAAATTCTAGAGAGAAAGTCAAAAGATCAAGGAAACGGAACAGAAAGAAGGTGGCACAAAGGGGTTCTGAGATAGTGGCCACTAAAGTGGAAGATAAGCCAGAATCATCGAGCAAGAAAAAGGTGTCAAATAGGGGTTCTGAGACAGTAGCCGCTAAAGTGGAAGACAAGCCAGGATCATCGAACAAGAAAACGGTGTCAAAGAGGGCTGAGAGCATGGGGATGGTTTTCATGTGCAGTTCGAAGACAAAAAAGGATTGCTACCATTATAAGGTTCTTGGGCTGCCTGCAAGCAAGAGAGATGTAGTACAAAAAGTTTACAAAGGGATGAGGCTGTTTTTGTTTGATTTTGATTTGAGACTCATGTATGGGATTTACAAAGCTGCAGGACCAGGGGGTTACAATATTGAACCCAAGGCTTTCCAGTCAGCGTTCCCATCTCAGGTTAGTCTCTACTTCTACATTTTGTTTTAACCTTTACTTGGTGCATGTGTTTGATTAAAAATTATTTTGGGGAAGAAATTTGCAGGTTGTTAACTTTAGTGTAACCATGAATTGCCATCTAAAAGGATGCGTAGGTGTGAGGGTTTGTTTAATTAGAACAATGGATGGGGGTGAATTGGAATTAATTGGGATTAGTCAAAAAAGGAAATGCTTTTGTGTTTGATTGCTGTGAATGGTTGCATTCAGCTGGGTTGGGGATTTGTGCTTTATCTCTATGAGACTTTGTGTGGTCTCAGTAGAGATAAAGCACAAGTGAAAAGTTTACCAGCTTTCACTTTCTATCCCGTCCATTTTGCAACATTTCCATGTCATAGAAGGAGTGTTGGTCTGTATTGGAAGTCTATGTGAAGAAAGATCCTTGTTTTGTGAGTTAAGACATTTGTACTATGCTTTATGCTACAAATGTAAATCTTTTTATCTAGTCTTGCCAAATTCCTCAACCAGGAGCATTATTTGTTAAATTGTTTGGTTTAGAGAGGGCTTGATTGGGACTCAGATTTAAGTAATTTGGTTCGGTTGTTTGTAGGTCCTCTTATGGCTTCTTTGTGACTTTAATAATGAGTTTGACCATCTGGCTACTATCATTTAAATTTTGTGATTTTGGAAAGCATCAAAAGCTACAAATCCACTATCTATATGGGGCCATGGAAAAAAAATATAGAGGAAAGAATTGGATATGATGTACATAAAGAGGTTTTGATATTTTTAGATTGCCACTAGTTTTTGATAATAACTTGTGTTTATGGCTATTACTTTTACTGACACGTACATAATATAAATGATATATGTGAAAGGGTAAACTTCACTTTGCCCGCTTATAGTTTATCCCATGTGCGGTTTGTCCCCCGTCATTTGGAAATAAGCACATAACCCTCTGTGGTTTGTGGATTAAAGTGGACCGTCAGATATTTTGTCCAAGTTAATGGCAAATGTTAGAAACATAAGTGTTATGTAGAGAGAGAGAGAGAGAGAGAGAGAGAGAGAGAGTTGAGTTCTAACTGGTGGTTGGGTTTTTGGACGCTCATTACACCTGTGTTACCATGGATATGCTAATGTTTATATATAAGCTTGAATGGCCTGTGAACTATCTGATATTAGGTTGTTGTGCACTGACGGTACATTTACTAGTAGTGGTGCTGTAAACATCAGTGTATATCGCTGAGTTCTGACTGGTGGTTGGGTTTTTGGACGCTCATTACACCTGTATTACCATGGATATGCTAATGTTTATACATAAGCTTGAATGACCTGTGAACTATCTGATATTAGGTTGTTGTGCACTGATGGTACATTTACTAGTAGTGGTGCAGTAAACGTCAGTGTATATCATAATGAATGACAATATATTTTTGGACTGATATGTTTGAAACTAAATTGACTTGTAAAAGACAAAATGTTCGATTTGAAGCAAAATTGAAATCCCAAAACACATATTCCTTAAAATTTCTGTATTTAGTTGAAAAACACTACAAAAGTGCTCAAAATATTGTGAAAAGATAGATTCATTATTTATAGAAAATAAACATCATTGTTTTGGCTGTTTATATCTAATACAATGATAAAAATGGATCTATTTGGAAGCAAAGAGAAAATTCACTAGAACAACTGCTTAATGGAAATTAAGCTTCCACGTCGAATTTGTTTTTGATAATTCCACTTAAATTAAATATATTGTCCAAATAAGAGTTTCAACTTCTCACTCAGGTAAACTGAAATTTTATTCAATTCACTTACTTTTGCCGTTTCAATAACTAATTCACTTATGCAGTTTCCATAATTAATTTACTTATTAGCCTTAAACATCTCACTTTATTTTAAAACTTAAAACACTTTAAAAAGTTTATATGCTTATTGTTTAAAAAAGAAAAAGGAAAAAAAAAAGAGTTAGTGGAGCAGTTGGGTCTGATTGATCTAACTTATGTCATAATAAACCATGTTTATTTCACCAAAATAATAATATGTAATTCATAGGTGCAAGTTACTTTAGCCTTAAACATCAAAGATGTATTTTGACATTTTTCTAAGTAAAAAATGAGAAAAAAAAAGGTTTAAGAATCTGTTAGGTCTGACTTGATCTGATTAGATCACATAAACATTTTGTTCACGAAAATAACAAATCATATATAGGTATTGGTTAAATACTCTTAGAAGTTATATTATGACATTTCATTTATATATATATTAAAAAAAAAAAAAAAAACGAAGGTAAAAAATGGTTGGAATCTGTTGGATCCGATAGTTTCAAAAATCACATGAATCATAAAACGTAAATTGAACTGTGAATCATGCGATTCACCATTGATTCACTTAGAAAATATGAAGAAGAAGAACTCCGAAAATATGAGGAAGAAGGAATATATTTCTGTTATATTCAAAACTTCTTATCTTACAAGACCAAATGACACTCCTTATATAGGAGATATTACAAACATCATCATAACCCATTATATGCCACTTACATATTATATATTACCACTATCTACCACTATCATATTATATACATGCCACTATCTACCACCAACACCACTATCATATTCTATACATGCCACTATCTACAACCAACACCACTATCATATTCTATACATACCACTATCTACCACCAACACCACTATCATATTCTATACATACCACTATCTACCACCAACACCACTATCATATTATATGCATGAACACAATTTCCAGCACTCCCCCTCAAGCTGGTTTGAAGATATCTTCCATAGTCAGCTTGCTAGTCAGCTTATCAAATTGCTTCTTGTGTAGTCCCTTCGTTAGCACATCAGCTAATTGTTCACCTGTTGGAAGGTAGGTCATACAGATTATGCCAGCATTGATTTTCTCCTTGATGAAATGTTTATCCACTTCTATATGTTTTGTGCGATCATGTAGAACTGGATTATGAGCTATAGATATAGCTGCTTTGTTGTCACAATAGACCTTCATAGGTGTCGGGTGAGAAAGCTTTAATTCTTCAAGAATTCTTTTAATCCACATTACTTCACAGATTCCATGGGCAACAGCTCTGAACTCTGCTTCTGCACTACTTCTAGCTACCACATTCTGTTTTTTACTCCGCCATGTAACTAGGTTCCCACCTACAAAGGAGCAGTATCCGGATGTTGATCTCCTGTCTGTAACACTTCCTGCCCAGTCTGCATCTGTGTATACTTCAACTTGAAGATGTCCATGTTTCTTGAATAGTAAGCCTCTCCCTGGAGTTCCTTTCAAATATTTTAAGATCTTATAAACGGCCTCAAAGTGCTCTGCCCCGGTGAGTGCATGAACTGACTTACCATGCTGACTGCAAAGGCAATATCAGGCCGCGTATGAGACAAGTAAATCAATTTCCCTACAAGTCGCTGATATTGTTCTCTCTCTTTGACTTCTTCTGCCTTAGCAGCTTGTAACTTCAAGTTAGGCTCGATCGGAGTCTCCGCCATCTTACAACCAAGCATACCTGTTTCTCCAAGGAGATCAAGAACATATTTTCTCTGATTAACGAATATACCTTCCTTGGATCTTGCAAATTCCATTCCGAGGAAATACTTGAGGGCTCCCAGATCCTTAATGTGAAATTCTTTTGCGAGTTTCTCTTTGAGGGCTGCTAACTCTGCTTCATCATTACCAGTTAAAATGATGTCATCAACATAAACAATCAAAATTGTAATTTTACTGTTTTTTGAATGTTTATAAAATATTGTGTGATCTGCTTGACTCTGCGAGAAGCCACAACTGATAACTGCCTTCCCAAAGCGTTCAAACCACGCTCTTGGTGATTGTTTGAGTCCGTATAATGACTTGTTCAATCTGCATACTCTGTCACTTCCAAGTCTCTGCTCAAATCCCGGCGGTAGGCTCATGAACACCTCCTCTTCAAGATCACCATTGAGAAATGCATTTTTAATGTCAAGTTGATGTAGAGGCCAATCTGAATTTACTGCAAGAGATAACAGTACTCTGATGGAATTTATTTTAGCAACAGGAGCAAACGTCTCCTGATAGTCGATCCCATAAGTTTGAGTGAAGCCTTTAGCTACCAGTCTCGCCTTGTATCTCTCAACGTTTCCATCTGCGTTACATTTTATCGTAAACACCCATTTACACCCAACTGTTTTCTTGTCTTTGGGTAGATCAACTATCTCCCAAGTACCACTTCTCCTTAAAGCATTCATCTCCTCCATGACTGCTAATTTCCAATTCGGATCATCCAATGCTTCCTGTATATTCCTTGGAACAAACAAGTGTGAAATCCTAGATGTGAAAGCTCTATGGTTTTTAGACAGTCTTTGATAGGAGAGGTAATTTGCAATAGGATGTTTAATGCAATTCGGACACCTTTCCTAATTGCTATAGGTACATCAAGGTCGGAAATAGAAGGAATAGGATTACCTAAAATTTCGATGCCAGAACTCGGGTGGACATTCGGGTCATTAGGATGGACATTCGGGTCATTATTCCTCAGATGAAATCGCTTCCTAGTATAAACCTGAAGCTCAGGATTTAGATCATTTTGTAGTACTTCTCCCCCTAAACAAGAATCTTCTTGACTAGGCACCATAGAACTTGGTTCTCCTAAGTGATCATTATCAGACAGATGTGGTTTTTGTGTAGGATAAATGACATTGGGGAGCGGGATAGAAGTATCCCAAAAACGGTCTTCTACTCCACTTGTCTCCCCCTGAAGAGAAGTGTTGGGGAAATAGGATTTTGTTTCCACAAATGACACATCCATACTCACATGAAATTTCTTGTTTTGAGGATCGAAGCACTTATACCCCTTTTTGTTTGAGGAATAACCCAAAAAAACACATTTTATAGCACGGGGGTCAAGTTTTGAACGAAATTGACTGGGAACATGAACATAGGCAGTACATCCAAAAACTTTGGCGGGTAAATCAGAAAACAACCTCGTGTCAGGAAAAAAAGTTTTGAGACAATCAAAAGGTGTTTTGTATGTTAACACCTTTGTAGGCATCCTGTTTATCAAATAAGAGGCTGTTAAAATTGCTTCACCCCATAAATATTTAGGAACATGCATGTAAAACATTATAGCACGTGCTACTTCAAGTAGATGTTTATTTTTTCGTTCTGCAATGCCATTTTGTTGAGGGGTATCCCGACATGTAGATTGATGAAAAATCCCATTTTTTTCCAAAAACTCACCCAACTGCTCATTGAAATATTCTGTTCCATTATCAGAATGTAAAATACCAATTTTGGTTTGAAATTGGTTTTCAATCATATTGTAAAAATTTGTGAATAAATTTTTCACGTCAGATTTTTTATTCATCAAATAAATCCAACATAAGCGGGTATGGTCATCAATAAATGTAACAAACCATCTTTTACCAGAAAGAGTAGTGATTTTAGAAGGGCCCCAAACATCACTATGAATCAAATAAAAAGGTTTTGAAGCCTGGTAAGGTTTTGGCAAATAAGTAGAGCGATGAAATTTTGCAAAAATGCAACTTTCACAATGAAAAGAAGAACAATCAATCCCTTTAAATAATTCTGGAAATAAATGTTTCAGATAAAGAAAACTAGGATGTCCTAGCCTATAGTGCCATAGCATTATTTTTTCTCGAACAGAGATTGAACTGGTACTATTAAAGCTCTGAGCTTTTTTATTACTAACAGGTACTTCATCAAAGTAGTAAAGACCTTCAAGTATCCTAGCACGCCCAATCATCATCCCCGAGTTCTGGTCCTGAAATTCACAATGAGATTCAAAAAATGTAACACGACAATTAGAATCCTTAGATAGTTTACTGACAGACAAAAGGTTATAGGCTAAGTTGGGGACGTGAAGAACAGCATTGAGATTAATTTTCTCAGTTAGTTTAATAAATCCTTTTCCTGCAATAGGTGAAAAACTACCATCGGCTATTCTGATTTTGTCATGACCAGAACAAGGGAAATAGGTACTAAATAAATGGGAAAAACTAGTCATGTGATCGGAGGCACCGGAATCTATGATCCACGGAGAGAAGTTTAGGCAAGAGAAGGCTTTAGGATTTCTACCTGTTTGTGCCAACAAAACACTAGGAGTACCGGTTGAGGAGTTGGATTTTATCAGCTTTAAGAGTTGATCAATCTGCTCTTTGTTAAAGGGACCTGAATCGGCTTCATTAGCGGTAGGAAAGCCACGATTCTTCTCTCCTTGTTTGCTGCTTTTCCAGTTGGCAGGTTTGCCATGAATCTTCCAACACGTTTCGCGTGTATGGCGAGGCTTGTTGCAAAAATCACACCAGACCCGTGGCTTATCATCAAACCTGCGCTGGTAACTTGCAGCCTTGTTGGCCGCAGCATCGCTAATTAAAGCAGAAATTTCAATTGATTCACCATTACCTTTTTTCTTAAGCATGACGCTCCTTCGGCTCTCTTCCCTTCTGACTTCGGCAAATACTTCGCCAATGGATGGGAGAGGAGGTCTGCCAATAATTCTTCCTCGCACTTCATCGAACTCAATGTTGAGGCCGGCAAGAAACTTGTAAATACGGCTGTCTTCCACAGTTTTCTTGTGGTGGTTGCAGTCGTCAACCGATTTCCATTCGTATGTGTTGAAGATGTCAAGATCCTGCCACAACCTTTTCAACGAATTGAAATATTTGGTGACGGAATCATCTCCTTGACGAATCTCTCCCAACTTCAAAGTTAATTCGAAAACTTGAGATTGATTTCCTAGGTCAGAATACATCTGACTAACATTATCCCACAATTCTTGTGCAGTAGTATAGCACATGTAATTAGAGCTTATATCCTCCTCCATGGAATTGACCAACCATGTCATAACCATGGAGTTTTCAGCGTCCCAATTGTCGAACAGCGGATCATTAACAGCAGGAGCCTTCTTGTCACCAGTGATGTAACCGATCTTTCCTTGCCCACGGATATACATCCGGACAGATTGTGACCAGCGGAGAAAATTATCACCATTTAGGCGGATGGTGGTGATTTGGACAGAGTGAGAGTTGGACATTTTCACCGGAATGGCAGCGGCAGGGGTTGAAGTGGTTCCGGACGTGACTTCCGACATGGCTATGACGGTTTTAGGGCTGCTGTGTTTTTTGTTGCTCTGATACCAACTTAGAAAATATGAAGAAGAAGAACTCCGAAAATATGAGGAAGAAGGAATATATTTCTGTTATATTCAAAACTTCTTATCTTACAAGACCAAATGACACTCCTTATATAGGAGATATTACAAACATCATCATAACCCATTATATGCCACTTACATATTATATATTACCACTATCTACCACTATCATATTATATACATGCCACTATCTACCACCAACACCACTATCATATTCTATACATGCCACTATCTACAACCAACACCACTATCATATTCTATACATACCACTATGTAAGAAATAATGTATAGAGAAAGAGAGAGAATAAATTGTATGTATTATTATTGATTGATATATTGATATCTATTACAATGATTCATGATTCCTATATATAGAAGAGGGTGAGTGTGTAGTAGGTAAGGAGTAGGTGAAGTGGAGGTGGTAGTGGTGTAGTGGGTTAGGTTTAGTGGAGTAGGTGAGGTGGTAGTGGTGTAGTGGGTTAGGTTTAGTGGAGTAGGTGAGGTGGTAGTGGTGTAGTGGGTTAGGTTTAGTGGAGTAGGTTTAAGTGGGTGAAGTAGGTGGAGAGTAGGATGTATAGAGAAAGAGAGAGAATAAATTGTATGTATTATTATTGATTGATATATTGATATCTATTACAATGATTCATGATTCCTATATATAGAAGAGGGTGAGTGTGTAGTAGGTAAGGAGTAGGTGAAGTGGAGGTGGTAGTGGTGTAGTGGGTTAGGTTTAGTGGAGTAGGTGAGGTGGTAGTGGTGTAGTGGGTTAGGTTTAGTGGAGTAGGTGAGGTGGTAGTGGTGTAGTGGGTTAGGTTTAGTGGAGTAGGTTTAAGTGGGTGAAGTAGGTGGAGAGTAGGTGGATTTTAACAGCCCCCCGCAAACTCAAGGGGGATAGGAACTAACCAACTTGAGTTTGGAGAGAGTAACAAAACAAGAAAATACATAAAAATAAAAGAGGATAAGAGACACTGTATGATCGTGTCAGACCATTGGTGAAGACACTGGATGGTGGTGTCATAACGTTGTAGAGGACACTGTATGGGGGTGTCATAACCATGTAGAGGACACTGTATGGTGGTGTCATAACGGTGTAGAGGACACTGGATGGCGGTGTCAGACCGATGTAGAAGACAGTTTATGGGGTCTTGCTGGACCCTTGTAGAAACTAACCGGAATCAATGTCGGGACAGTTTACAGAGTCTTGTCGGACCCATAAAGGAGCTAACCGGAATCAATGTAGGGACAGTTTACAGAGTCTTGTCGGACCCATGAAGGAGCTAACCGGAATCAATGTCGGGACAGTTTACAGAGTCTTGTCGGACCCATGAAGGAGCTAACCGGAATCAATGTCGGGACAGTTTACAGAGTCTTGTCGGACCCTTAAAAAGTCGCACCCTCAAAAGGTGTGCCCAATTTTTCAAAAAAGACGTGCCATCAAAAGGCGTGCCCAATCCATGAAAAGACGTGCTATCAAAAGTTGCGCCCTCAAAAGGCGCGCCCACTTCATCAAAAGTCGTGCCCGACAGAAAGCGTCGAGCCATCAAAAGGTGAGCCGGAGACGCGGCGAGGCACGTGAGCGACAGAGCGGCGTGTCGGCCGCGTCGTCAGTGTCAATATAAACCAATGCGGAGGCGGAGGAAACCAAACCAGACTGAAACCTCTGAACTTGTCATTCTGAAACAATCTGTAAATACTCTGTATCCAACCCTTCTCGGAAACACTCAGCAACCCAAAAAACATGGCCTCTTCTTCCCGTTCAGCTACCCAGAACATGGCCTCATCTTCCCGTGGTCTGCTCACTCTCTTTCCCGACCTCAACGAGTCAACAGGAGAGATAACTGGTGCGGTGGCCCGTGAACCTCAACCAAACACCTCTGGTTTTGCTCCGTTGAACTTTCCGATGCGGTCGGTGGAGCAAAAAATGGCGGTGCAGTCGGATGTGGAGGCCAATCAGTATACCTTGAAGTCATGTGTGGAAACCATGACTGCGGTTACAAATTTGTCGAACCGGCTGCAGAGTAGGACAAATGAGGTGCAGCAGTTAAACGCCCAACTGGCTCTGCTCCAACGCATGTATAAGGATGCGCGAGCAGAGATAAGTGTGCTAAAGGCGGAAAACAAGGAGCTGAAGCGGAAGGCCAGTTTTATGTTCCGATTTGGAGGGCCGCCATATGCTGCAGTGGAGGAGCAGGGAGTAGTGATCATGCCCAGTGGAGTGGGAAACACGGAGGCAACACTGGCAAGGGCCGCCCAAGACGGTGGCAAGAAGAAAAGACCGGCAGAATAGGCGAGAAGAAAAATCCCACTGTTCCGATTTGTGTTGGTTGTGTTTTGTTTTGTTTTGTGTTTTTTTTTTTTTTTTTTATTATTTTTATTTTTTTTTTATGGTGTAAAATGCTGATCGGGGTTGATCCCCGGCATGAAGAAATGACAAGTTTGTAAAATGTTTTTTTTTTTTTTTTTTTTTTTTTTTTTTTTTGAGTGTTTTGTTGAAAAAATAAAAATAAAATGAAAGAAAACAAGGGAGAAAGAAAATAGATAAAAAATATTTATAGATGGATTATATGAAAAACATCAGTGCGATTGTTTCAAAATAAAGTGGGGTATTTAAAAAAGAGGAAAAGTGACTTGGAAAAAATAAATAAAAATAAGTGATTTTTGAAATCAAATGGAGGAGAGAGAGGGACAAACCCATGTGATAAAGTGGAGAGAGAGTCGGTGAGTGGGGTGCAAAAGGTGAAGGAGAAATGATGGATTGAAAATGGTTTGGGTCAAAAGTGGACACTGTTAGTGGGGAACATGAGTGCATTGATTATTTGATATAATAATAATAATAATAAAAATAAAAAGTTAGAACAGTTGGAGAGAATGAGTGGAGTATGGTAAGGGTTTCATCCAAAGCCAAAATTCCTGCAGCGAATCACTTCGCAAATCCTAGCATGAGCTTTTTCTCTTTCCAGGCTTATTCATGAATTTCCTGGTGATTTCAAGAGCCTCTGGTGGCATTGTGGCAGAGAACACCCCAACCTGGATTTTGGGTGGCAGCAACTGAGAACACCCCAACCTGGATTTTGGGTGGCAGCAACTGAAAAATATCATAGATCTGATTTTTAAAAACCTCGTGACAGCATTTCATCAGCTTCATCCAAGACAAACATTTTGATGTAAACAGGGCGAAGTGATTGTCTCCGCAACATGTCAAACACACGACCAGGAGTACCAACAACAACATGAACCCCACTGGAGAGAATGCGCTGATCTTCGCGCACACTAGTCCCTCCAACACAAGCATGAACCTTCACACTTTACTGGGCAAGTTCAAGAGTGGGTGGAAGAACCAAAGCTTGGCACTCAACCAAGCTATAATCTAGCTGCTGCAGAATTCCAGAGCAGAATGTTGCAGTGTTTCCAGTTCCAGACTGTCTCGTCATATGAGGTGAAGAATTCTTCTCCATCAGCCTCACACATGACTACAGTTGCACAAATCTTTGTTGATTTTATCAACGGAATAGGTTGAGGTCCGGCGGGCGGCTAAGGTGAGGTTGCCGCCCGCCGGGGAAGCGAAAATACTAGGTTTTAAACCAGCTCTGATACCATGTAAGAAATAATGTATAGAGAAAGAGAGAGAATAAATTGTATGTATTATTATTGATTGATATATTGATATCTATTACAATGATTCATGATTCCTATATATAGAAGAGGGTGAGTGTGTAGTAGGTAAGGAGTAGGTGAAGTGGAGGTGGTAGTGGTGTAGTGGGTTAGGTTTAGTGGAGTAGGTGAGGTGGTAGTGGTGTAGTGGGTTAGGTTTAGTGGAGTAGGTGAGGTGGTAGTGGTGTAGTGGGTTAGGTTTAGTGGAGTAGGTTTAAGTGGGTGAAGTAGGTGGAGAGTAGGTGGATTTTAACACACTATCTACCACCAACACCACTATCATATTCTATACATACCACTATCTACCACCAACACCACTATCATATTATATGCATGAACACAATTTCCAGCAGATTCTATCCAAAAACTAATCCACCCATTGATGTAGTACCAAGAACAAGAAGAATAGAAGAACAAGAATCTGGGGATCACAGTCCCTAAACACTCTCAATATCAATCTCAATAATCAATAATAAAAGTTTACGTTTCTAAAACCATTACAAAAAGCCATGTATAGGTATAAGCACCAGCTAATTAAGAAACACTGCGATGTAGAATGAGATAAGAGAAGGGAGGGGAAGAAATACACACGACCACAACCTCAAAACAATCTCCAATATTATTAATCAAAGCCGCCCATTACAATCTCAAAAGCCTAACATGTATAGGCCAAAACCCTAAAATGAATTAGGAAAAAAAATCCTATAGTATTTGGAAACATAAGCAAAATAACTAACTAATAATTATTTAATGCTTCACCAAATAATAATAATAATAATAAAGCTACCAATTATAGGACCAAAAAGAGTTCTCGGACCCATGGGTTTCACTTTGGGTTTTTGTGGGTGTACTCGGCAAAGTCCACGCATCACACATGGCTTTGTGAGAGATTACAGCTTCACTACATATGTGGACTAACTCCCTTAGACTAGTATGAAGCTTTTTAAAGCTGTGAGGGGTTAGCTAGTTGAAATGGCCTAACTCCAAAGCAAACAATATTGTGCTAGTCGGGGAGGGTTAGCTGCTTCATTTGGCGTCGTATGTGAGAACTCCCTGCTAAGGCAGCCAGTCCACTTGGGAGTTATGTGTGTGTACTTGGCAAAGTCTATGCATCCCACATCACAGTTCCATTTCACTACATAAGTAGACTAACTCCTTTAGATTAATATGAGGCATTTTAAAGCCGTGAGGGATTAGCTAGCTAAAATGTCCTAACTCTAAAGCGGACAATATCGTGCTAGTTAGGGAGGATTAGTCGCTTCAGTTTCCAAATTTGATAATGGGCTTCCAACCAGTCTTGGACTGTGTCATAACGCATTTAGGAAACTAATGAATGGCAACTACTGATATAAAAATAAAAGCATAAAAATAAAATCCTATTAAAGCACAAGTTCTAATTATACTAAATTTATATATTCTGCAATGCTATGAAGCACTGATACTTTAAAACAAGTGTCGTATTCGTGTTGGACACACGGACACCTCGGGGACACGTATGGGACACGCCATGTGACGTGTCCCCTTATTTAATTAATTTATTTTTAGGAGACATGCCGGGGACACTTCGAGGACATACTAGGGACATACCAAGTTTTTTTTCTCATTTTTTTAGTACTTTTGATGAATGTTTGAATGGAGAATGTTTATTATTTTTTTCTTAGATTTAAATACTTAGAGCATCCTTACCAGACTAACTAAATTTTAGCCTAAAATATTATTACAAAATTCATCCCCTATTTTAGGAATTACTTTTTTATCTACTTCCCCCAACAAACTCCCTATTCTTTCTCTATTCTATTAAAATAATATTTTTAATTACTTTTAAATTTAAATATTTTTTGAATAATAAAATAATATAAACACATGCAATATCACAGCAGGTGCTAGCAGCAAAAGAAAGCAAACAAGGGCGGTCGACCGGCTGGATGAGCGGGCGGTTGACCCTAATTTTGGATATTTTCCTTCTTTAGCTCTAGGACACTCACGGGGGGACGCTCGGGAGGACGTCCTTCTTGCCTTCAACCTTTAACGAAATAAAATAAGAATTTATCAGATATAAGGGAGCTACAGTGACTCCCTACTAATAGGGAGTCACTGTAGTAACACTTATATTTAGGAGATTGGATAAGGGAACTGCTAGGGATGTGTTTTGACAGAAAAATTCCTTATTTTATTTTAACTAAGGAGGTAATATAAGGGAAGAGATGGGGATGCTCTTAATGTGTCATCCATAAAAAAAAAGATATAAACTGCAAATGTTAATTTAAAAGTGTTTTTTTTTTTTTTTTTTTTTTTTTTAAATTTAAAAATTATAGAATTAGAGGCATTTTTGTTAATATAGATTGTTTATGGATGTAATATTAATCTAGATAGCAAATAAAAATATATGAAAACATATTTTATTACTGTGTCCCCATTGTATCTGTGTTCTCATTTTTTTAAAATCACCATATCCCGTGTTTGCATCCGTGTCCGTATTTGTATCTGTGTCTGTACTTCTTAGCTGCAATCTATGAAGTACCAACACTTCAAAACAAGTGTTGTATCCGTGTCGGACACGGACATTTTGGGGACACACGGACACTTCGAGGAGACGTTTGGGACACACCACATGGCGTGTTCCCTTATTTAATTAATTTATTTTCAGGGGACATGCCGGAGACACTTCGGAGACACACTAGAGGCATGCCAAGTTGTCTTTTTTTTTCATTTTATTTAGTGCTTTTGATGAATATTGAATATTTATTATTTAGTATTTTTTTTTTAGATTTAAATACGTAATAGATCATCCATAAAAAATATATAAATTGTAAATGTTAATTTAAAAATGTTTTTTTAAATTTAAAAAAAAAGAATTATAGTTAGTTTTTGTTAATATTGATTGTTTGTGAATGTAATATTAACCTAGATAGCAAATAAAAATATATGAAAACATATTTTATTGTTGTATCCATGCTGTGTCTGTGTCTCCATCTTTTTGAAATCTCTATCGTTGTGTTTGTGTCTCCATTTTTTTGAAATCGTGGTCCCGTGTCCACATCCGTATCCGTATCTGTGTTCGTACTTCTTAGGCTGCAATGGTTATTGTCAACCAGTGCCTTTGCAATTCCCATCACTCATAGACACGCCTCAATCTACCCATGAATTGTGAAACGAATCATGAATCATAAGATTCTGGTAACAGATTTAAAAGATAAAAGAAGTTGAAAAATCCTTGATTACACTGCTCATGAGGCTATCTGAGACGAACATTGTTTGCATGAATCAAGCGCTGTGCTGCATAAATCTCTCTCTCTCTCAACATTTCAATACATACATTTAATTGTCTCTCTCTGCGTGGAATTAAATATTAGTCCAGTCTATATTTTGAGTTCTTCTAGCCATTGCTCAACTGCCTTGATTGTTTTGGCTTGTACAGTGACCAAACTCATTTTCGTTTCGGGACTTTCTGTCATTACATGCTTGATTTGAAATTGTTTAAGGTCCGTGGTTTCCTTTCTTTTTTTTTGTGTGGTTGATTTAGCTTTTTTAAAGTTACTTACCATAAACTTCTCTTCATAATTTTATCATTCTAATGGAAGTTAAGAGCAATGCAACCTACATAAAGTAAATGACATTATTCTTGACCACATACTTGGGACAACCATTTAGTCTTTTTAGTGAGTGCCAACCAACAGGACAATCACAGGCTCTGTGAAATTGGATTCTGCAAACATGTCTGATTAACATATCATTACAGAAAATGCTGATTCAAGTAAAATTATTTTGATACCCACAACCACATGTCTGGGTTTAAATCGTTATTTTTCTACCAACATAGTATACTGGTATTCCATTTAAATTATGGCCATATATGAAGATGGGCGTTATAAATGTTTGTCAGGTTGCTGCTAAATCCAGTTTAGGTGGACTGTATGGATGGTAGATGTTAAGCTTCCGTAGTCAATTTCTTAAATTGGCTTCTAATGGAAATCATCCAATTATTGGAGTAAAAGAAGTTGTAGTCAATCTCAATTTGTTTAGTAGTTCACAAGATTCATAAATTGTTAGGATGAAGCTTGTGTTCTATTGTCAATGTTACTTGGTTTCTTTAGTAATGATATTGTATTTGTGTTGCAACTTTCTGAGTCACTGTTTTTTCAATCAAGTTGTGGAGGACCAAATCTCCTTTATATAATTCTTGAATCTGAGTCATTCCTTTGTTAATAGTGGAGTGTAATTTTGATGTCTGTTTTTGGGCTACGCCCATGTAAAAGAAAAAGGAATAAGCCTGGTTTTGGCTAAGAGCGATGAAAATAACAAGTGTACTTTATTTATTTGTCTCCCTTCCATGATGCAAGTGCTGTCTGCTCCCAGCTGTGTTGCTGTGGGTTCAAGTCATGTGAATTAGCCTTGTCACAAAAAAGTTGGGGGCCACGACTTGCCAACTTACTACCTCTTCTGCACTGGGTATGATGACCTTCCATCATTGATGCAGTTAATATGAATTAGTCTTCATTGTATGCCTGGATTCTTCTCTCAAAAGTATATTATTGACAGAAAATAAGAGAATAAGCCTTGGCAACTTATTACCTCTCCCAAACCTGGCTGTAAGCAGAGGAGCCTTCTGCATAGGGGTGTTTGGGAAGTAGGTTTAGGGGGCTAAAATAGCCTGAAAGTAGAAAAAAGCCAAAAGCATATGCAAACAAAAAAAAGTGCAACCCATCTGCAGCAGGTCCATGTGGGGTGTGGCAGGGCTAGCTATGCAAAAGACGATTTTCCCTTTGAAAGTTTTTGAAAACCACACCAATCATTCATCCATTAGGGGCAACTTTGTCATTTCCCTTCCCACATCATTTCAAACACATTTTCCAATACAACAATCAAGCAAAAAATCCAACCCATCTTCCCAAACACAAAAATCTAAAATAGCCAAATAGCCAAAATAGTAGGCACTTCCTAAACACCCTCATAGCAAACAAACTGAGCTGTTCATGAACTTATGCTCAACTCGTTCAAAGCTTGATTTGTTTGCTACATAAACAAGCTCGAGCTTTACTCTTAGGCTTGGTTAGTAATCGAGCCAAGCTTGAGTAGACCCAAGGTCGGCTTGATAAGGCTCATGAACACAAAATATGAAATAATTTTATTTTAAATAATATATTAAATATATTTTATTTCTTTATTTGTGTTTGGTGTTTGTGTAAATTTTCATTTGATTGATAAAATTTATTATTAATATGAGCATTCTTTTATATTGTGTTCATAATTTTCTATTTTTTCTCTTAATATGCTTAATTAATTTAAGTTTGATTTTTCTTTTCGAGCTTGAGTTCTTCTCGTCAAGTATCTCGTTTATGTAAAATTGAGTTGACTCGAGTCGAGCTTGACTAATTCTTAGCAAACCGAGCTAGAATACTCCGGAGCTTGAATTGTTTGCAGTCCTACTCCTGGACTGGGTATGATGACCTTCCACAAATGAAGACGAATTAGTCTCCAAGCGTTTACCTGGATTCTTCTCTCAAAGTTTATTATTGACAAAAAATGAGATAATAATTACTTATATGCGACATCTTTTATTACAGTTGTAAAACTGAGGAATTTTTATGGTAGGTTCGATTTACTGTTTTGGAGGATTGCAATCCGTTAGCAGAGGAGAAGTTCAAAAAGGTCATCAAAGATAACTACTATGCAAGGAACAAGTTCGATTGCCAACTGACCTCAGAACAGGTCTGTCCTTGTTTTTGCTATGTTCTCAGAAAATAATAACGTCAAATTATTTGGGTTTGGTGCTCATTCTTCTGCAGATCATTGAAACTAATAGCATTATATATTCTTGATTAGGTGAAGAACTTGTGTAAGCTTTTTGTTGCTTCCAGCAGAGGAAGCTCCAACTCTAAGAAGTCGGGCAGAAATCTTAAAGCAGAAACCCGTACATATGCGGATCGAGACAGAATCAGACGGGCAGAGAGGCACTCTGGGTTGGTTGTGGACCGCCAGTACCATGACCGTCCGATTATTTATGAAAGCGAGATGTTTGCACCTCTTCCCCGACGTCTACCTTTGACTCCACCGCCAGTTGCCGCTCCATCGTATGTTTCTTATGGGAGGAGTCTGGAAATGGATGTTTACGGGCAGGACCCACTTGTTGAGCATCGTGACCGTCGTCTTTTAGATTTGGGTGTAAGGCATCGGGATGAGATTGGAAGCCGTGATCCCTACATCTCATACAGGGAACCTCTTTCATTCCGCGATCCTCTGTATTCTGCACACCTACCACCACCAGAGTACAGTTCTCCTGGACTGCGGGCAGAATACCGTCCTCTTACATCTGAGTACCGTTATCATGAAGAAGCACCATCTGAGTATGGTCCTCTTCGAACCATGTATCGGTATTAGAATTCAGTGTTGGAAAATCAGAAAATTGTGTCACTGAGCAGTTTCTCTGGTATTTCAGTTCTCTTGCTGAGCTTTATGTTGAAGTTTCAGGGAAGTCCTGATTTGACATGTTTTTTAACTTGATTAGTCGAGGTGTGTCCAAACTAGTCCGTCTAAACACCCGATTATTGAAAAAGAAGAAAAAGTCCTGATTTGGGCATGTTTTTCAGCTTGAGATCAAATTAGTTGGATTGTTTTCTTTAAGCAACATTTGGATTAGATATGAGTATGAAATTAGCAGGAATTGTGTAGGAAGTTATCTTAGGAAGGCTTGATTCTCTGTACCTGACCTGTACCTTATAAAACTTCTATGGAAAAAATTTAGACTTCTCTTTTCTGCCCAGTGTTGCATCCCTTGTTCCAATTTGCTCATAGTAGCTTTAGGCATGTTTGTTTGGGCGGATTAGATTGGATTAAATTAGTATTCCTATGATGGTTAGTTTGTGAATATTATTCTCTTTGAATTATGGATCTTATCTTGAGTTTGAATTGGCCCAAAATTATCGATAGGGATAACCTGAGGATTGGTCAAATGGTAAAGACTCGAGAGTAAGCTTCAATGTTTAGAGTTTGAGTCACCTCAAAAGGCTATTAGAGGTTTTCCTGATTGTTAATTTCAAGGCCTCAAGATTAGTTGATGTGCGTGCAAGTTACAATTGATTATCAATAAAAGAATTTATAGCAAAGGGTCGATAAGATTTTATCAATTTTGTAATTTCATCAATTAGTTTGAACCTCTTTTTAGTACTCATTTTGTATGTATTTTGTTAGATTATTAATTCAGTTATTTACGAGATCATGTCCACTCGCACACATGTTTATTATTAATTCAGTTATTTACGAGATCATGTCCACTCAAAGCACACATGTTTGTGCTTATGACTAAGTTTGGGTAGGATGAAAACGGTCAAAAGTGAGGAAATTTGAAAAAAAAAAAAATAAAAATTGAAGTTTGTTTAGCATGAATATAGTGGTAGTTACAAAAAAGTTAATTTTCTTGTACAACTCATTATAGCATGGTAAATAAGATTTCAATTTCTTCTAAAACACACAAGAAAATTTAAATTTGTTATAAAAATAGTTATTTATAATTAGAATTCTTTTTTTTTTTTGTGCAAAATGTTCATTCTAATAAATTTTTTTTTTTTTCTTTTTCCTGCCCTTTTACGTTATTTTGTATAATTTTTACTTTCTACAATTTATTTCTTTTTAATCAAAGTATAGGAATTTAGTTGGATTTGTATCTTTTATTGAATTGGGCTTGTACACTTGTTTAAATAGGTATTTCAAGTTTCAATAATCTTGTATTCTCTTTCCTTTTTTTTTTTTTTTTTTTTATGGGTTTTGTAGCCTCTTGCCTGGACTCAAGTTCATGAATACTCTCTCTTGTGTGAAATTTATCATACGTTTGAAGAAATTGTTGGCAATTTTTGTAATATTTTTAGAAAGAACGGTGTTTGCCGAATTGGAGAGCATCAGATGGTGCCACCAATTCTTTTTTTTATTGTCAATTAAAGGTCTAGATTTGTTCATCATAGACCTGTTCAACATTGGCCCAGATTTTTGGTTGGATTCAAATTTGAATTTGTGTGATGGCAAATCTCAATTTGATAAGCTTATACACATTCTAAAAGAAAATATATGTTAAAGATCCTTCAGAAGTCTTGCCTAATTACATACATTGATACAACATGCTTCGAATCAACCTTTTTTTTTTTGGAGAGATACAAATCAACTTTTAATTTGTCAAAAGTTTAATGTCCACTTTCTTTGTCATGTCATTGTAAGTGAATTTTTTTGATTTTTTTAGATGGTAAGTGAATTGTAAGTGAATTTAAAATTTTAAATTGGGAGTTTTGAACATTTTTTTTTTTGTATATATATATTTATATTAGTTGAGCTTGCTTTAGGGTTGATTGGATTAAAACTATTTGAGATCGGTGATGAATTTTCAAATCAAATTTGAAAAATTTATTACTAGGATCATTTACAATCTTACCAAGTATTTTGGATTTGTAAAATGATTTATGGAGAAAAAAAAATAAAATGAAAAGAAAAAGTAAATGAAATAAAAGTTATATTTTTTACAAATTATTTTTTATGTTTTTTTTCATCTACAAATTCAAAATTCAAATACATATGGGTTATATCAAGGTTTCATTTTTTAAAGGGTGGAAGACTTTTGGGATTGGATTGGACGTAAGGCCCAATGGGTTTGGATTTTCTAGGCCTTGTCCCAGCCTTCGTGCGGCCTCACATATCCCTGTAGCCCTATCTAAGACTATGGTCATAAATATTTATTAAATTAATCTATTTATCTGCTGTGGCTTATTTTGTTCCAATTACGATAAAAAAAAATTACCACTAGCACATCATTTTGATTAATGATTTTGTATAAAAATTTTATTTTGTCAAATAATATATATTTTTTTAAAGAAATTTTCACTCCTAAGAATGAAAAACCAAAAGGTATTCTTTGGTCACGTTCAACTTAATATAAGTAGTGAAGAAATGAATATAAGTTGAGCTTAATTCAAGTGATTGTATCTCTTGGATTTTAAGGAGTAGGTTCGAGATTCGAGCTCGTGAAAAAGCATGAAATGTCCATTAGTAGTTGTTGCATACATAATAAGTTAAGACTTGGATTTGGTAAATCAACTCATATGACTAATAGTCCAACCAAATTGAAGCCCCACCACGTCAATGGCCTAATATAAAGACTTTCTATAAAAGGTTGCACCCAAACCCTAGTCTCCCCATTTCTACTCTCTCTACTTTCTCTCTCTACCTTCATACCTCTAACAAAGATATCAGAGAGTCTTTGGCTAGTGTCACACTGATGTCCCAAATCTTCTCTTGTAGGTTGATGGATTGGATTGGGACCATACAAAATTTATTATCATCTGTAGTAATTTAACTAACTTGCTAACATCTTACATTGTGGGAGAAAAAATGATTGATAACAATTCTTCTAAATTTTAACCACCCCCCCAAAAAAAAAAAAACAAAACAAAAACAAACAATGAAGGTAACCATGGATGGTGGGTTGGACCAGTTGGTGCCTTCTGTTTGCATGTGGTGTGGGGTGATACCAATTATTTCCATGGATTCTTTTATGGGAGACAAGGTTTGGTCCTTTTACGGATTACATAGATGTAGTGAAGTTGGTTGTGTGGTAGTTGGTCATCATCAACTAGCTTTGAGCATCCATGAGTGGCATTGATTTTGAGGCATATGATTAAGAAAGAGTCATTAAGTACTATGGAGCTTCAAAGAAACAAAAACAACATGTTGCTCAAAAAAAATTTAAAATTAGTGGACTAGATTCATTTTTAATAGAGCAAATTATATTAGTGGTCTCTACCCTTTATCTTTTGTATTATTTTGGTCTTTATACTTTTAATTGGCTCAAATTTAATTCTTAATTTTAAATTTTGAATCAATTTGATTCAATTGATAATATCATTACTGTTTTTAGGAAAAATTATTACTAAACTGGTTGAGATTAACTCACTGAGTGTAATAAGTTTAAAATTTGCCCTTTAAAATATGTCACATGACATTTATGTATATATTTTTTTATAAAAAGATACTAAGAGTAAATAATTGGACTAAACTGAGACAAAATCACAAATTCAAAATCAAAATCGAGTCAACTAAAATTACATGGACTAAAATAACACGAGTTAAAATATAATAACTACCGTTATAACTTGCTTTTTTTCAATATGCCAAAGTTAAATTTATTCTACATATTCGAATTCTGAATATTTTTCTGTATAGTAAAGTGTCATTGTTGCAAAAGAAAGGAAAGTGGAATGATAAAGTTATAAGATGGGTCCTTTAGTGGCATGAGATAGTGATATGAAGGGACTTTTTATTTAGAAAAGTGTTCAAAATTAAAAATCGTAGGTAAAATTCATTTTAAATATGGCCTGCACCAAACTACTTTTAAATTTACATTAACATTCAAATTAAGAGTACCTTTTTAAAATAATTTAAAAAAAAAGTACATAGCATTTTACAAAAGAAAAAGAAATGAGAAAAAGAGAGTGGCATGATATTGTGATGGGTGGTAGGAGGTGCAAGAGGACAAAGAAAAGTCCTCACATATGATGCCATTTTTGCTTGCTTGCTTGCTTCAGAAACTTGGAACATTATTTTTTAAGGGATTGCGTAAAGTTGAAAACCATTCCTGTTAAAAAATAAAGAAAATAAAAGAAAAAAAATAAAAGAAAAAAGGGGTGTAGGGTTTTGGATAAAAATAGGAGTGCATGTTATGTTATGCATGTAGTAGTCAAATTGGTCCTACATCCAACCACAGCTATGATATATAAACAACTGCCAAAGGTTTTTAATTATCACTTGCATGCCAATCTCTGTACACAATACTTATAAACAACACCAATTAATCATCAATTTTTTTAAAAAAAATAATAATTATTATTATTGTTTGTAATGGTTGTTTTTTGATATTGATCTTGGAGGGAAACTAAATTGCTTAACTTTTACACATGTTTTACATGATACATGTACAAATAATATACCATACATACATAGAATTAAAATAGGTGGGCAGGTGGCGCACGCAATGCCTACACATATGATTATTTTGTTTCAAAAAATAAGATTATAAATTATATGATTGAATTCAAACTTTGAAAATTGAAATGAATTTGAAAAAATCAAAAGTTGAGACATTTGGAAAAAAAAAGAAAAAAGGAATTTAGGGCATAACTAGCCATAGAACTAATATAGGAGTATTTTGAAAAAATTCAAAATATAAGATATAAACACAAAGAGAAGGCTTTTCTTTATAGTGGTATAGAAGAAAGATATTTATACCAAAAAAAAATTCATATAATATAATGCAACAATGACATTGTTGTTATTATGATTATAGTGATATTTTTTAACTTCCAATGAATATGTTAGCATTTTATACTTCTTATTGATAGTCTTTAGGGCAATTATAAATTTGGATAGTAATTTAAAAAGACATAGAAGATAAAAAAAAAAAAAAAAAGAGTGAATAAAATTTAATATATATATTTTAATTTCTCTCATATATATATTTTTTCCCACTCCAATTTACTTAAACCGGTTATTGAATTGAAACCAACACTTGCTAAAACTTGCTTTACCATTTATATGTACCTCCATGCCCACATGTGCCACCAGCTTGGTCAGATTCAGTGGTATGAACTTGCTCTTTGTCCAACAATCAGTGCAAAATAAAAGGGGAAATTACAAATTAGTCGGAAGTGAAAAACAAGGACAGTGATAAACAAATTACAATTTTGACTAAATGAGAAGTGGTGAAAAAAAAGGAGAGAGATGGTGGGTAAGGTTCAACGACAGTGATAAACAGAGAGAGAGAGAGAGAGAGAGACGCAGTCTTCCGGACTCCTTAACATTTAATGCTTTTAATGTCCTTGAATAATGTGATATGAGAGAGTTAGAGAATAGAGAATTAAATCAAGAGTTGTTGTTATAAGAAAATCATACACATATATAATATAATCATATGTATATAGATATACAACAGAATAAAATTATACTAATCTCCTCCAGCCATTGTTGATCAAGTTGTGTGATGTGTGTATTTTTTCTAAATCTCTCAATATTATATTACTCACCTCACACTTTAGGAATAAACGTCTTCTAACCTATGCAGAACTTGAGTGCCTTGTTGATGGAGAATCACAGGCCTATTTATAACTGCTAGGTCAAGGACCCTTATCAGATAAACTTTGTTAGTTACCTTCCACCAAGGAAACTTAATTAGTGAAAATTGATAGGCCTTAGCCAAATCACTATTAGAGTTCTTGTTATTTTAGGCAACCTTAATAATTATCACCCATAATTATCAGAAGATAAATATACATGTAAGGATAAACATATAAATAAGATATATATATATATATATATATATATATATATATATAATTTACAAAATTAATATGTATGTGGGCCACATTAAGTCTCCTCTTAGGAGACATAGGTTATATTCTCCCACTTGGTCCACAAATCATATAAATACTGTATTGGGTGATATGTACTGAATTATGGTTATTAAATTTGCCTAAACCTTAATATTGAAATCCTCACACTCCATTGCCAAGTGTTACTACACGAATCATAGCGGTTAAGCCCCATTTAACAGACATTTCCTTCTATAAATTACAATGTATGACACTTCTCAATAAGTACTAAATAAAATACTTTAATTTACAAATGACTAACAAATAGCCATTCGGGTCCTACTTTATTTATCCCAATGGATAACAAACATGACAAATACTTTAAGTACACAATCAAAGGTCATGAATGTATTCTAAATAAATATTGTTCTCAATAGCGAATCCTTTAAAATGAGAAAGTAATTTCATACATCAAAAGAGCTAATTAGTCCCATATGAACCACATGATCATTATGTACTTTAGTCGGCAATCCTTTTGTCATGGGATCTACAACCATTAGCTCAGTGTCGATGTGCTCAATAGAAATTTTTTGCATTTTGACTTTCTCTCTGACAACAAGATACTTTATGTCAATATGTTTATTTCGGCTGCCACTTTTATTGTTTTTAGAAAAGAAAATTACAGCCGAATTATCACAGTAAATCCTTAGTGGTCTCGATATGGAATCAACAATCCTTAGTCTTGTGATAAAATTTCTTAACCATAAGGTTTGTGTTGTAGCTTCATAGCATGCAACAAATTCCGCTTGCATAGTCGACGAAGTAGTTATGGACTGTTAGATGCTTCTCTAAGATACAGCTTCTCCAGCAAGAAGAAAGATATATCCTGAAGTAGACCTTCTAGTGTCGGAACATCCAACAAAATCTGAATCTGAATATCCAATCACCTCTAGTGAATTTGCATGTCTGTATGTAAGCTTGTAGTCTTTAGTTCCTTGCAAATACCTCATAACCTTCTTAGCAGCTTTCCAGTGTTCAAGGCTTGGATTACTTTGATATCTGCCTAACATTCTTACCACAAACCCAATATCAGGTCTTGTACAGACCTGAGCATACATGAGACTACCTACTGTAGATGCATAAGGTATGTTTTTCATCTGCTCTTTTTCCAAATCATTTTGTGGTGATTGATTTAGACTAAATTTGTCTCATTTGACAATAAGTGCTACAGAAGGTGAACAAGACTTCATGTTAAATCTTTCCAAAACTTTTTCAATGTAGGCCTTTTAAGATAGTCCCAATATTCTACAAGATCTATCTTTGTGAATCTCTATGCCAATGACATATGAGGCTTCACCCATATCCTTCATTTCAAAGTTTTCAGAAAGAAATTCTTTCATTTCATGTAGTCAACCCAAATCACTACTCTCAGGTAGAATGTCATCTACATACAGGACTAAGAATATATATTTACTCCCACTAACCTTAAGGTATATATGATTATCAACAATGTTCTCTGTAAACCCGAATGAAGTAACAATGTTGTGAAATTTTAAATACCATTGACGGGAGGCCTGTTTAAGTCCATATATAGATTTCTTTAACTTACAAACCAAGTGATTATCCTTTGAGGGAAATCCCTTAGGCTGAACCATGTATACCTCTTCTTCAAGATCCCCATTAAGAAAAGTTATTTTCACATCCATTTGGTGTAGATCTAAATCAAAATGAGCTACTAAGGCCATGATTATTCGAAATGAGTCATTCTTAGAAATCAGAGAGAAGGTCTCATGGTAATCAATTCCTTCTTTTTGAGTAAAACCTTTGGCTACAACTCTGGCTTTATATCATTCAATGTTACTAGAAGAATTCCTTTTGGTTTTATAGACCCATTTACGGCCAATGGCCTTAGCTTCTTTTGGTAACTCAACAAGATCCCAAACTTTGTTTGTGGCCATTGATTTCATCTCTTCTTTCATGGCATCATACCATAAATTGGAATTGATTCCACTCATGGCTTGTGAAAATGAACTAGGATCAGCTTTAGGTCCAACATTAAAGTTAGATTCTTGTAGGTATACAAGGTAATCACTAGAAATTGCTGATTTCCATTCTCTTGTGGATCTCCTTACTCCTATTGGTTCATTTAAATTTTGAATAAGAGGTTCTGTATTGATTTGTTCCTCATGGAGCGATTGTTCTTCAATGCTATCTGGAATAACACTTGGAACAACCAATTCCCTAATTGGTTTCTCAATAGGGTCCCTTATTTCCTTGAATTCTATGACACGAGAAAAACCACTCCCACTTGACTCATGATCCTCAAGAAATTTTACATGTCTAGCCTCAACAACATTAGGTGTGTGTGTGAAGGGTAATAAAACTTGAAACCTTTGGAGTTTTCAGCATAGCCAATGAAAAGACCTGTAGACGTCCCCGAACGTCCCGGGAGGATGAGTCCCGTTCTGTTCATTTGGGGTCACTACAGCTCAGGACTCTCAAATTGTCACGGTTCGTAATCTGAACCAAAGAGTCCAAATCCGGCAAATCGTTTTGAAAAAACAGATTTTGAAAGAAGTGCCAAACATGGACTGCTTTACCAGATACAGAGTCGCCACCTAAATATTTTATTTTGGGGAAATTTAGGAAACCCTGACTCGTTTGCCTAAGGTCACGTGTCCGTCATCACCAAAGTTGCCTCGGCTCAGGAACTTGGGTACGATTGGGGAAGGTCACTTCGTGAGCACCCCCGCTCACCCGATCAAAGATCGGCCTCTACTAACCATGATATCAAGTTTTGAAAACCTTGTGTGTTCTTATTCCGGTTATTAGCCTAGATTTACTATGTGATGCGCACAGCATACAAGTATAGACTGGATCGCTTGAATTGGAACAAAACATTTCATGTTTGTTTATTTGAAAGATGGTTTGCTACTCGCAAGTAGGCTTAAAGATGCAGATTTTGCCACCCTCAGGTGGGCTTAAAAAAAGATGTTTTGCCACTATCTAGTGGGCTTAAAACTCACAGTTGATGATTTGTTCCAATCCAAATAACCCGACCTTCACTCACAGGCATTCAGGCAGTTATATCACATAAGCAAATAGCCTCATGGTAAGCATGCTATTCATGGCAGTCACTCATACGCATGCAAGGATGCTAAAGCATAAAACTTACCGAGTACTCCAAGCCAAACAGAAGCTCATTAGAAATCCATGCATGATCTTAACTATACAGGAGTGCCTAATGCAACACATGCAAAAATGCTACTATAGCAGGCTCGGCTATTCTAAACATGGCATATGAGATGCAACAGCTAACAAGTATTCAACTTTGAAATTGAAATACAAATGCAGTATGATGTGCCGAGCCCGGTGCATGCAAAACAGATGAATGATGCAAACATGCTGTCATACTGTATGCTAATCGAAACATGCCCTAATCTAACCATCATAAGCAGGTAAATAAAAGGGAGAAAGACGTGGGGTTGGAAGACATACATCACACACATGCACACTTATTACAGTTGTGCCCTCGCGTAGAGGGTCCGAATAAATAGTACAGTCCAAATAATACAGATTCCTAATTAATTTACAAATTAACTAAGAAAAATAATAAACTGGCATGCAAGCCAGGGACTGCCTTGACTCTTCTTCAGATGATGGATGATGTATGTTTGAGCTGCCTTGCGCGGAAATCCACTGGGATGCCCCAATTAGCCTCCGTTTTGCAATTATTCTTGAAAAGCGCGCCAAGCCCCGGAAGACTGCTGATTCTTGATTTGCTGCAACAGAGAGCAGGAGAGAGGCATAGCAATGTATTTTCACATATGTATGCATGCCTCGATCCTCGTGCCACCAATCACGCATATCGATACATGATGGCCGAGGAGTCGATTTGCATTACTCAATATAGAATGAATGCATATGAAAACTCAACTAAAACCTAACTCCATCATGGATAATCCGGAGTGTCGGTGACTGGGGAATTGAGACACGTTCCGTCACTCGGAGTACGAAACGTACCTCGTTTCCCGTGCTCGGGCTAACTCCTATCCCAAGCACAATGCAATATGCATGATATGCATGAATGCAACTAATATACAACCTAGCATACACAATGCTATGAAATGGTATACACAATGCACGAGGTAACATGGCATACACAATGCGCTAACATACAACCTAGCATACACAATGCTATAAAATGAAATGGCATACACAATGTACAATGGACTTACACCAACACGAGTAGACCACAGCCACACTCACATAAGAGGCCATGAGATGAAAATGAGACAACTCGAGATGCGTTCACGCGTGTACGCAAACCGAGGATCGACCCTAAGGCACGAATGCCACTCTAACAATACATGGCAAGGCATGGAATATGGCATACTAGCATGCAAATTTCAGCGCTAAAATATGACCCAAAACAGCCCCGAATCATGGAAACATGGCTCCCGATGCATGAAATGAAACCGAAATACAAAACTAGGCCTATGCATTGGCCTATAGCTATACAAAACATGCACTATTTGAACATGGAATGTAAAGACAGAGTCAAGACAGCCCAAAAATAAGCACATTCACAGTTCTAAACAAGGTCAAACAATAAACACAAATAGGGCAAAACTAGCATGCAAAAATGGCCCTAAATGTGAGATAAAGAAGCAAGTCACAGCTGCTGACCCCAAACAAGAGAGGGCCCTTCAACAAAGTTGAAGAGGGGCCCAAAAAATGATATTTTCCAGTTGGTGGCCAGACCCAAAACAGTGTACAAGAATGCTCAAAATGCTATGCAAAATAAGGCCAAAAAGAGAGTTATAACACAAAGTATAAAAAGGATGCCTCAAAAAATAAAAGACCCTTAATGAAATATGAAGAGGGGGTCAAAATAAGGTCACTTATAGTTCGGACCAGAGCCCAAAAACAGAAGCAAAAGAGGCTAACAAATCATGCAAAAATATGGCCAAAAGAGAGATATAAAGGCAAGTGATAAATGAAAGCCTCAAACAGCAATGAGCCCTTCAACAATGTTGAATAAGGGCTCAAAATAAGCCACTTTTCAGTTCATGACAGAGCTCAAAACAGTTTATATATAGGCCAAAAATACTACACAAGAAGATGGCATACAAGGGAGATAATGAAGCAAGTGCAACAAGGAGACCTCAAACAGGTAAATACCCTTGAACAAACATGAAAAATAGCTCAAAATAAGCCTAGTTCCAGTTAGGGTCGGAGCCCAAAACAACAAGCAAGTATGGCTAAGAAAGCATGCAAAATATGGACCAAAAAGGGGGAAATGGAGCTTACCCTTGTAGACCAATGTTTTGGCAACTCTTGGCTTGAGTTTGGTGGCTCTTTAGCTTTGGAGAACAACCTCCAGCTGCTGGAATAAAGGATGGAAGGGTGGGGGTATGGGTTGGTGAAGAGAGGGGTGTAAGAACTTGAGAGGTTTAGTGCTTGGAAGTATAGAGAGAGAGAGATACAACAAGGGAGCTTAAAGGGAAATTTTGTAACCCTCAAACCAGCAGCTGGAGCTGCTGTTATATAGACAAAAGAGGGAAGAAAAGGGGGGGGAAAATGGAGGGAAATGAATTAAGTTTCCCCCAAAAAATGCACCCCCCCGGATACACAATCTGGGGGGAAACAGAATATACAGCTGTAAGGAACAGGGTGTAAGGATCATAACCGGCCAGCTATCTAGGTTGCAGGTGGCCGGCCGGCTACTTCCCATGGCCGGCCGGCCAAGGGTCAAAAGGTTCAAGAAGCATTAGTGGCCTTCCACCCCAAAAAGAGAGCCTCTGATGTGTGCACAACACAACCCTGTGGTTAAACACTGGAAATAGTGAACCAGGAGAGAGAACAACCCACTTTTCAAAGGGATTCAAAAGGTTCAACAACAATTACTAGCCGGCCACCAAATATTGGTGGCCTCCCAGATGTGTACATCACAAATATGGGGTTTAGGGTGCAAGAAAATGGCCCAAGGGTAGTCAACATTGGCTTTGAAGTGAGGAAAAACGGGCGACGGAGGGCGATGGAGGAATAAAACTGGTTGTCTGAACAATTGTTGGCCTCCCACCCTTCTACGGCCTTCTTACCAATGAAACAGAGGTCCCTGCCAAAAACGAACCAAAGCCAATGCAGAATGAAGGTTCGGGGGTCGAAACGCGCAGCCCGAGGCCCCGAAAACTGACTGTTAGGCACCGGGAGTGATGTTCGACCACGAAGTCGGTTTCTCGGGCCACAGTGTCCCTTAAAAAGGAGCAAATAAGAAGTACGCCAAAAACCGGAGCAAACGGAGATGATTAAGCGGTCCCGAACCGAGGCACACGGCCAACGATTCCGAAAAATCAGAAACCGGACTCCAAACGGGCAAAAATGGCCTACGACCGCAAAACGTAGCCTACGGCCACTGAGAGATGATCTGCGAGACCTCTCCCTCCCTTCGGGAAGAGAAAAAGAGAAAACCGAGCCTGGTTCGCAAACCGAGGTAAGGCGTGAAAGAGTCCGAAAGTCCGAAGGCAAGGCTCGCAACCAAGACTCCGCGACTTCCGAACGAGCACGATATGCAACATCACCAAGCGCTCAATCGGTGACGTCTGAGTCTTAAGGTTGGTCAAAAATGGGTTGTCTACAGTTGCCCCTCTTTGACAGAACTCGAAAGTCATAAGTGACGGGAGTGAATGTCAAAGCCCAGAGACGACCCATTTTTGACAAGGCCGAAGACTTAGACAAACAGGCGAGATAAACAGAGATGCGCTCGCAGGCATGCCCGCAGGCAGGGGTAAAATGCAACTGACAATGCAAGAAGCCGAAAGTAACTCAATGATCGTGTAAATGCAGCAAGCTGTAATGAAGCAAGTATTCGCAAATAGATGCAACAGTTTTAAGCAAGAATGCAAAGCAACAACTATATTTCATGCAGTTAAGAATGCAGAGAATTATTCAATTCTCGTTGCGTCTCACACGGAGAAGATACGATACCTGCGCGATTCGTCTGGTCGCACCAGCCTCAAATGAACCGTACATACAATATCGTGCCTGCAAAATAAAAAAACTCAACAAGCACAACATATCTAATAGCATACGTTCAATGTGATATCGAATGCAGACAATCACGGTGTTGATAGAAAAGTGCATCGCAATGCGAGAAGAAACGCATGTTTCGACGAAGGTGACTCGATCGCGGCCTCCGGTCCACCTCCCGGAGAGGTTACAACATGTTAAGAAGGATATACTTCACTTTCGATGAGTAAACGATGAGACATGCATCGGAAGTTGAAGCTGAAGTTCCGACGGAGCGATTTCGCGATAGAAAGTGCACTTCTCTTGTACTTTTTCAGGTCTCGGGGACTCCAATCCTCCTCAAAATTTGCAGGGACCTTGGAGGGCATGTGGGGAACACCACCGGCCAGTTTTATTGGGAGAGAGAGACCACCGGCCATTTTTTGAAAAGGAAATGGCCGGCCTGCCAGAAAAAGTGGCCGGCTGGCCACTTTGCCAAATCCGGGGGCAATTTTGTCCTTTTAGCCTCTTTTCTAAAAATACACTTATCCAAACACTTTGAGCTCATAAGTGCAGCTCCGAAATCCTCCTCTCTAGCTTCCCAAACCATTTTCTCCCTCAGATCTGGGCTCTATACGCGTTTTCCATCGTCCCACGCAAGTTGTTTTAACGAAATCTTTCAATTTCAAGCACTTTGAACCGATTAAATTTTGGTTTCGGGGCTTCTTTTCTCATTTTCGCCACTTGAGGTGAGTTTGTCTCAATATTTGGAAGATTTTCTCGGGAGTTGACTTTTGTTGACTTTTTCCAATTTTGGCTCATTTTGCTCATTTTTGCCATTTTTGCAGATTTCTTGAAATGGCGGGTCAATTTCCCCACGGCGGAGGTTCTCCAGGCACCGGAGGCGAGCCTGACATCATGTCTCTGCCTCCGAGGGTTCGCCCCTTCATCCCCGAGAGGTATGACCCACCAGTACACGTTCTCCCGCGGGCTGTTTTCCATCATTTCACCGATTTTGACGAGCGAGCACCTGGGGATCTCCTTCTGCGGGAGCCAGAGTATCATCTCTCCTACGAGGCACGAGAGGTATTTACTTCATTCCTACCTTTTCTGTAACGTATTACGAATTTTTCTTGCATTCTGTTTGCGCTCTGAACACACGGTCCAATCACTTGAATTCCTGAACACTCAGCCCATAAATTGATTGTGAACACACGGCACACATCAGTTGAGGGTTGAACACGCAGCCCAACACACTGATTTTCTGAACACACAGCCCAAATTGATGGTGAACACGCAGCACACACTGATTGAGATTTGAACACGCAGCCCAAATTGATGGTGAACACGCAGCACACACTGATTGAGATTTGAACACGCAGCCCAAAACACTGATTTTCAGAGCACACAGCCCAAATTGATTTTCTGAACACGCAGCCCAGACTGATTGAGAGTTGAACACGCAGCCCAAAATATTGATTTTCTAAACACACAGCCCAAGTTGATTTTCTGAACACACAGCCCAAATCACTAATTTTCTGAACACACAACCCGAATTGATTTTTCTGAACACACAGCCCAATTTGAAAGTGAACACGCAGCCCACTTATTGAGAGTTGAACACACAGCCCAAATTGATTTTCTGAACACACAGCCCAGACTGATTGAGAGTTGAACACGCAGCCCAAAACATTGATTTTCTGAACGCACAGCCCAAGTTGATTTTCTGAACACACAGCCCAGATCACTAATTTTCTGAACACACAGCCCAAATTGATTTTTCTGAACACACAGCCCAATTTGAAAGTGAACACATAGCCCAAATTGATTTTTCTGAACACACAGCCCAGTTTGAAAGTGAACACGCAGCACACACTGATTGAGAGTTGAATACGCAGCCCAAATCACTAATCTTTTGAACACACAACACAAATTGATGGTGAACACGCAGCACACACTAATTGAGGTTTGAACACGCAGCCCAAACACTGATTTTCTGAACACACAGCCCAAATTGATGGTGAACACGCAGCACACACTAATTGAGAGTTGAACACACAGCCCAACACTAATCTTTTTGAACACACAGCCCAACACTAATCTTTTTGAACACACAGCCCAAATTGAAGGTGAACACGCAGCCCACTTACTTTTCTTTGCACGCAGCCTATTCATTTTATTTGTACGCAGCTTATTCATTTCATGCTGAAACATGTGTTCATTCTGAATGCAGGTGACTTTTCGCACTGTGCGGGGGTATGGCTCTACCGCGGCAAGAGACTGGTATGCTGAGCTCCCGGAGGCCGTTCGGGATTTGGTTGACTTGACGGGGTTTGGGCCCTTCTGTGCTGGACTATCTCGTTGTCCCGCTAGGAGGACGCTGATGGCCGCCCTGGTGGAGAGATGGTGGGACACCACCAACTCTTTCCATTTCTCTGCCACTAGGGACATGACTATGACCCCTTTTGACTTCGCTGTATTGACCGGCCTTGATTTGGGAGGTTGGGCGATCCCATATGATGAGGACATGGGCGAGTGGGAGGTCGCTTGGATATATCTGCTGGGGGCTCGCCCGCCTGTTGACAGAGCTTCGGGGAGAGTCCGATATACCTGGTTCTCTTCCCATTTCCGGCGGGTGGAGATGTAGCCTGGGACTCCTGATGAGGCAGCACAGTATGCCCGCGACTTTCTGATGTTCCTCTTCGGGACCACTTTGTTTGCTGATAGGGGGAATACTGTTGGGCTTTATCTGCTGAGTGCCTTGGTGGATCTGTCACAGGTCAGACGGTATGACTGGAGTGGTGCCGGCTTGGCCACCCTTTATTGCTACATGAGCGCGACCTCACGCGGACGGGGGGACTTACTTGGCGGCTATTGGAGAGCCTGGGAGGTACTTTCTGCCCTTTTACATTTCTGCTCCTCATTACCTGCACATCGCACACACGGTGCACTTTATACTCTGTATCGTGCATTTTGCCCTCAGCATTTCACATTCTGCTTTGTTTTCTACAGTTGTGGGTCTATGTATATTTCCCGACATTGGCCCCGGAGTTGATGGTAGCGAGACCTCTCATGACCCCGTACTCACTTGTGTTTGAAGGCCGGCACCGGCCAAGACCTCGGGAGTCTCTCCTTTACCTGCGACAGTATTTCGACACGGTGCGCTCATCGGAGGTACTTCAGAACTCTCAGTTCTTTCTGTTTTCATCTTTGTTTTGTCCTATACATCTTCGATTTCTGCTTGGTTTATGCACCTATTATCTGCAGATTACATGGCAGCCATGGGCGCCCTTAGGTGAGGGTCTCCGATTCCGGTTTGCCGGAGGGTGGGGTGCCTCCCGGTATAGGCTCCTGTTCGAAGGGCCGGTTGGTAGGGCCTTTTTTCTGGGGGAGCGTTTCTTGCGTCAGGTCTGGGGGTACACTTCTCAGGACCCTCCCTCAGCACCCCCTGTCAACATGCGGATTGCTGATGTACTCATTTCCCGGGATGTTGTTAATGCTATGCTGGGTACTGATGCTTTGCTATATCTTGAGGAGGGGGATTACGCCACTTACCGTCACACATACCTGATGCCTCCATTGATGGGAGTTTGCACTCCGATGATGAGGCCTGCTGGTATGCCATCTTCGAGCCAGGCCCGGGCTCGGGCTGCGGATGCCCCTTCCACCAGCAGTGCTGGTACATCTAGAGGTGGGGGTGGATCGGTTCCCCCGATTCCTCCGACTTTTCCTCATCCTGGGTGGCCGGACATGCCGACTGAGCTGATAGGGTGGCAGTATAGGACTACCTCTCCGATTCCGATCCCGATAGAGCCTCCGATGCCCGGTCATCGATATGTTAGAGACCCCGACTCACCACCGGTATGCTTTACGGCTTTGATTCATTTACTGATACTTTTGCCTTTGCATCTGCAGCCCCCTGTTGAGTATATGGATCGGGTGCTCGAGATGGTAGCCTCACTTGAGGGGATGGTCCTGCGGAGGGAGGCACAGTTGTCTATCATGGGCTTCCAGGTACCCTTTAGTTTTCTGGCATTTATCATACTTCTGATGACATGCTGATTTCTATTGCATTGATAGGCTACTTGTGTAGAGCACATCTGACACACACCCCACTTGTACACTATGTTTACATGCACCCACTTCATGTAGTTTTTGCTTGTATCCGCATCTGATGTACATATTTGGACTGATGTATTTAATTTGAACTCTTTGTTCTCAGATGCCTCCGGTATATGCTCAGTCACAGGCCAGGCCACCTGGGCCTTCTCGAGGAACTGGGCCATCTGGGCCCTTTCATGGAGCTGGGCCATCCAGGCCTTTTCACGGAGCTGGGCCATCCAGGCCTTTCCGAGGAGCTGGGCCATCCAGGCCTTTTCGAGGGGAGGGGTCGTCTCGCAGACGCAGAGCACACATTGTGGAGGAGGAGCCTGGTGAGGATGAGGAGGAGGAGGTTGCAGACCGTCAGTTGGAGACATCTGCTGATGGAGAGGACGGCTCCGGCCTTGGTTCTGGGAGTGGAGGCGAGGCTGAGGGGGATCCCGAGGATGACGGCTCCGATTCAGATGATGGCAATGGCGATGGTGGCGGGGAGTCTATTCCGCAAAAGAGGACGAAGAGGGCCTCTTATTACTGCTCTTGAGAGCACAGACGCGGCTGTTTCCTATTTTATTTATCTTTTTGCTAGTAGTTGTAGCACATTGTACATTATCGGACAGTTTTATTCTCTGTAAAACTTGTGCCTTAGTCTGTAAAATGTTGTAACAAGCGAGGCATGATGGGATGAAACCGTTTTTTGAAAAAAAAGTATTGTATTTTAAACATTTAGCATCATATCGCATCATTCTGCATCATAATGAGATTGAATGGAAATGTGTATTGTGCATTTTGCCCAGTCAGGTAGTGAATCGACGCAACAACTTAACTTTCTAAGATATAACAAAACCTTAGCAAGTTTACAACTCGATAAACAAAACACAATAATGTTAACAATTCGATAAACAAGACTCAACCAAAAGGCTTAAATAAAGAGTAACAACTCAAAAACACGAAACACGACAGCTCGACAAACAACTCGATAAGCAAAACGACAACTCGATAAACAAAACAACAACTCGATAAACAAAACTTAACAAAACGAAGTGTACTTCGGACGATCTGGGCAATGGAACGCATCCGAAACAGAGGGAAATAGAGGCCTTCGACACATCCGTTGCATGGAAATGCTTGAAACTTTCCCTCGGAGGGTAAAACAGGGCTGAAGACACACTTTGGAGCATGGCCGGCCACTTTTGGGAGCCGGCCGGCCAGTTTTATTGCAGAGAGGGGGCCACCGGCCAGTTTTGAAACAAGAAATGGCCGGCCTGCCAGAAAAGATGGCCGGCCGGCCACTTAGCTCAGCAACCGCCCAATTTTTGACACTTGTCCCCCTGAATAGTGTCTTTTCTTCTTTAAAAGCCTTAGCTCCGTGTTTTGATTCAATTCATCTCCGTTTTACACGAAAAATGGAGGCGTTTCTCATTGAAAATCTCACAGCTTGGATTGCTTCTCTAGATGGCTCGGAAAAGTTAAACTTCCGGGGTTTCGGCTTGAATGCACTATTCACGCTGAGCCGCACCCCGCTACATCTCTCTTTCCTCCATGCTGCGGCGATGTTTTGGAACCCAGTGACGCATGTCTTTAGCTTTGGCGGGCAAGAGGTATGTCCAACTTTTGAAGATTTTCAAGTTTTGATGGAGTCTGAATGTCATGAAGAGATCTTGCCCCAATTCCGCTTTGGCCACGCCCAAGCTTTAGGGCGGATGTGTGGACTCATCGCGCATGATGCTTGGTCTCTGATCTGTAATGGGGAACTGGATATCCTTGGTTTGATTCATCGCTTTTCTGACGCCGGTGACCGCAGCAACCATTATTGGCAAGGTTTCCGGCAACACGCCCTTTGCTTATGCCTACTGTCTCACTTTCTGCTTTCCCCGGGCTTTGGCGGGTTTAGCATTCATCTGATTGAAGTTGCTCAAGGCTTGAAAGAAGGAAAGGGCTGCATCGCCATGACCCTGGCCGAGACACTGATGGGCTTGGATTCTATTTATCGCCGGGAGACGACTAGATTTGCTGGGAGTCCACTGCTGTTGCAGGTAATGTTTCCCACCCAATCTTGCATATGTATTTGCTTACATCACTCGGCCCTCTGGCTAGATTTTTCTCACAAAAACCCTTTTCTCACTTTTCTCTCACCGTACATCTCTCTATTCTTCATTCTCTCATTTTTCATCCCTTCCCAGGTATGGTTAATGGACAAATTGCAGGTTATGGACTCTTGCCCGGCCTACTCAGCTCGAGGCTATTTCTTTCGACAGCGCCTAGTCGATGCCCCTGATGAAAGGTGATGGTTTGATTGGATGTGCAATTTGTCCGCAGATCACATTGCTTGGCGTTGTCCCTGGCTCAATCTCCCGGCAATGAGCTATAGCATGTCCCGGCTGATCGGGATCCAGTTGATTGGTCTGACCCACTGTGTGTTCTACTTTCCGTTCCGGTTCCTGCGCCAGTTCGGTCATGATCAGATTTGCCCACCAGAGAGGATTGAATACCCGGCTGCTTTCCTGATCCGAGGTGCACAGCTTGCCCGATATGCCACAGCATGGAGGACTAGAGAGCTCCTGGCTCCTGCTCCCACTTTCAATTGCACTTTGTCTGACGAGTGCTTGGACTGGCTCAATGAGGAGGCACATGTTGGGCCTAGCTTGGCGTTAGAGGCTTCGACCAGCTCTGGGAGGGGGCGCAGGGATACTTGACCTGACTATGCCCCGGATTTATTGCTTTACTAGTACTTTCAAATTTTCTTTATGAATGTAATAAAAAGCAACTTCGATTGTATGCAAGAGCAGGAGAACTCTGTTTTGAAATCAATGAAATTGAAGGTTGTGGTACTGAAAATTTTCCGCTTTGGTTCAAAAATGGTCTTAGTTGTAAAGAGATTAATTTGAACAAAGTCAACTTTTATTAAAACTTTCAAAACTATTTTCGATATGGATCAGAACTTGACACGCCTAAGATCTGTCACTGAGATGCACAACCCCAGATCCTCACAACTGGAAAGTTGCCCCTAGTTTGAAGAGTACCGCAGCACTGCATAGCAACGGAAAGTTGCCTCTAGTCTGAATAACGCTGCACCGTCGTGGCAACGGAAAGTTGCCCCTAGTCTGAATAGCACTGTACCGGAGAACGCGATAAAAGCTGATGGACAAAGATGACCGAGATGGTCAAAATGGACAAAGTTGATCGGGGAAAAGTTTATGGCTGAACTTCAGGGTGAAGTTGCCTACGTATCCCAAAGATGGGAATCAAGCCTTACGTAGTTCAGGCTTAGGTTCACTTGGGTATTTTCACTCTCCTTTTACGCTCTAACTTTTGCCAAGGTCGCCCTTTGCGGGTTTTCAACCTTGCGAGCTCAGTTTTTATATTTTCCAATTTTTTTGTGCTCTAACTTTTGCCTAGGTTGCCTTTTTGGGTTTTCGGCCTAGCGAGCCTCTCAGGGGTAATATTTCTTCAACTTGTCCATGTTGATCAGTTGGGAGAACTCTAGGCCATCTAGATCCATCAGAACCACAGCTCCACCTGACCAGATAGCTTTGATGATGTAGGGATCAGTCCAATTGGGTTTGAACTTGCCCCTTGGGTCGTGGATGGGAGCTCGGTTGTCCTTGAGCACCAAATCTCCTTCTTTCAGATTCCTGGACTTAACTTTCTTGTTGAAAGCCCGGGCAATTCTGCGCTGATAGCCTTGAACATGGTACAGCGCTTTCAGTCTTCTCTCGTCAAAAAGCATGAGTTCCTCAAATCTGCTCTGCTGCCAATCTGCTTCGGCTATTTGACACTCAGTCAATACTCGTAATGACGGAACCTCAATCTCGATAGGTAGAACGGCCTCCATCCCATAAACCAATGAATACGGAGTCACTCCGGTAGAAGTTCTGATTGAAGTCCTGTAGCCCCACAGAGCAAATGGCAGCTTATCTGGCCAATCCCGGTAGGTTTTCACCATTTTCTGCAGTATGTGTTTGATATTCTTGTTGGCGGCCTCGACCGCTCCATTGGTTTGCGGCCGGTATGTAGATGACTTATAGAAAGCCACGTTGTATTTCTCCAACAAGTTAATCACTTCCTTCTTGAAGTGGGAACCATTATCTGAAACGATCTCGTTCGGGACTCCATAGCGACAAATGATGTTGTTTCTGATAAACTTTGCAACGTGTGACGCCTTCAACACCGCATATGATTGGGCCTCGACCCACTTCGTGAAATAATCTATCACAACCAGGATGAACTCATGCCCATTCGACCCTTTCGGAGTGATAGCCCCGATCACATCGATTCCCCAAATTGGAAATGACATGGCGAAGTCATGTTGTACAGCTTCGACGGCGGGATGTTCATGCGGTTTGCATGAATCTGACACTTGTGGCATCGCCGAACAAAACTAATACAATCCTCCTCCATGGTGGACCAGTAATAACCCTGTCTGAGGATCTTCTGTGCTAGCATTACTCCGTTCATATACGCACCGCATTCTCCTCCATGGATGGCCTCTGTCAGGCGCTTTGATTCCTCGGCTTCAACACACAGCTTGTGCATTCCCAGATGACCTCTCTTATACAGCTTACCCCCACAGATGATGAACTAGACGGCCATTCTCCTGATTGCCCTTTTATCCTTGGCATTTACCCCTGGCGGGTACGCTTTTTTTTCCAAGAAATTCCAAATGTCATAATACCAGGGGTTTTGGTCCTGAACCTCATCTATAGCAGCGATCGACTCATAGGCTGGCGCAAATTTCTGGTCAATGACGACTGGACGCATCCAGATTCCAAATGGGATGTCTATCATGGAAGATAGAGTTGCTAAAGAATCTGCGAACCTGTTGTTCTCTCTTGGAAGATGAGTAAAGTTTATCTTTTCAAACCGAGGAATTAACAAGTCCAAGGCCTGGTGGTACATCATCATCTTTTCTTCTTTGACTTTCCAGTCTCCGTTTGCCTGAGATACAACAAGGTTTGAATCCCCGATGACGTCCAAACGTCTTGCCCCTAGTTCCAGGGCCGCTTCTAGGCCGGCAATGCACGCCTCATATTCTGCTTCGTTGTTCGAGACTTTGAACCGGAGTTTGAAGGCTAGAGGGATACGGGAATTGTCGGGTGCTATCAGCAACACCCCTATCCCATACCCGTACTGATTTGATGCTCCGTCAAAGTACATCGTCCAATATTCGTCGTCGATGTGCAAAATGGCTTCATCTGGGAATAAGTACTCCATTGCTTCACCTTCTTCGACTGGATGATCGGCCAAGAACTCTGCCACTGCTCTTCCTTTGACTGACTTGCGTGTCACATATTTCAGATCGAATTCGGAGAGCAACAGCAGCCAACGAGCTAGCCTACCCGTAAGTGCCGGTTTCTTGAAAAGGTATTTGATGGGATCCAGTCGTGAAACCAACATTACGGAGTAAGCTAACAAGTAGTGCCGCAACTTCCTGGTAGCCCATACCAAAGCTAAGCAAGCCTTCTCGAGCGGAGTGTAGCGGGTCTCGTAGTCCAACATCTTCTTACTCAGATAGTAGATGGCCCTCTCCACCTTATCCTCTGATTCTTGTGCGAGCATGCATCCCATCGTAGTCTCAGTCACTGAAAGGTACAATATCAACGGTTTCCCCGGCTCTGGTGGCGACAACACGGGCGGGTTCTATAAATATTCTTTGATCTGTTCAAAAGCAGCTTGGCATCGGCCGTTCCATTGGAACTTCTTGCCTTTCTTCAGGAGACCAAAAAGTGGTTCACAAGTCAAGGTTAATTTTGAGATAAACCGTCTTATGAATTGCACTTTACCCAGAAAGCCTCGCACCTCATTTTCAGGCCTTGGTGGTGGCATTTCTAAGATGGCCTTGATTTTTGAAGGGTCGACCTCGATGCCCCTTTGTGTAATCAGAAATCCCAGCATTTTTCCTGCTGTAACGCCGAACGTACATTTCTGAGGATTTAGCCGCAATCGGAATTCCCTGATCCTATGAAAGAACTTTTGCAAGGCGGTGTAGTGGCCCTCTCTTTCCTTGGACTTGACAATCATGTCGTCCACGTACACCTCAACCTCTTTGTGGATCATGTCGTGCAATATTGTGGTCGCGGCCCGTTGATAAGTAGCTCCGGCATTCTTCAACCCAAACGGCATTACTCTGTAGCAGTATGTTCCCCACGGGGTGGTGAATGCAGTCTTTTCTCTGTCTTCTAGTGCCATTACTATCTGATTGTACCCTGAGAAGCCATCCATGAATGAAAGCAAAGCATGCCCTGCTGTGAAGTCCATCAACTCATCAATATGCGGTAAAGGAAAGTCGTCCTTCGGACTAGCTCTGTTCAAATCCCTGAAATCCACGCATACCCGGATCCTACCATCTTTCTTCGGCACCGGAACGATATTGGCCAACCAAGTCGGGTATTCGGATACCAGCAGGAAGCCTGCATCGATTTGCTTGGTGACCTCTTCATTAATCTTGAGAGCCCAGTTCGGGCGGATCCTTCTGAGTTTTTGCTTAACAGGTCGGGCTTCGGGGTCAAGGGGGATTCGGTGCTGTACAATCTCAGGATCGATCCCAGGCATGTCTTCGTAGGACCACGCGAAAACATCTTTGAAATCTTTTAGTAAAGCGACTAAGCGCTCGCGTTCCTCCGAAGACAACGTGGACCCGATCTGGACCAGCCGCGGGTCCTCCTCAGTACCAATGTTCACGGTAATGATTTCATCCGTTAAGGGTTTGACAAATCTCTCATGCTCCTGCTCAATTAAACGTTGCAAAACCGGAGGAATTTCATCCTCGTCGTTTTCATCAAAATTTTGAAAGTCTGAGTTTATGCAATAAATTAAGGGCACAGAAAAGTACTCAGAAACCACAGTTACTTGATTCTCATTAAGCACATCCAAATCGTCCGAATTCTCGATTACAACAGACTTAAATGAGAAAGAAAAAGATGACCTGGACATAACTGTGGCATCCGGGTTATCATCCCCAGGATTACCAGACTCAGACTCAGTCGAGCTGGAACCTGATTCCGACTCACAGGACTCGGTGGAATCAGATTCCGGCTCACTACCTGACCCGGTGTTGCTGGACAAAAATCCCTCCTCGTACTGCCATGTGAGAGAGGGTGCGATAGATGCATCCAAAATAGTCGCTGGAAGGCCCGCAGCTGTTTCATTCCTAATCATGGAAACCGAGGAGTTATCCCCCAAGCACTTTTGGTCGATCGAAGGATCTGAAAGTAGACATGCCAGCGCTACCCCCATCTCAAGTTCGGTGCTCTCAGAATCCACTGCCTTATACTGCCCAACCTCAGCTGATGGGTCTGTCTGCTCTTCGGCAACGTCATCCCCGGGTAGTTGCAAGTCGAAGAAGATCTCGAAACCAGGCACGCGCTTCCTCTCCGCGTTCAGCCATGGCTCTGGGAAGCCGCAAAATGGAAAGTCTTCCCCCTCCCGGACGAAACGTCCGTTTAGGGTACCTTGAATAGGCCGATGCATTAATTCAAAAGGCTTCCCAGCCTTCTTTGCTCTGGCTCTTCCGGCCAACTCTTTACCCTTCCTCACCCAGTCCTCTTTGGTGGGCAGATAACCCAGGCCAAAGGTGTGAGGGTTGTGTGGCACTTCGGCCAATGTTGCGACGCCTTTCCGGTCACTTTTTCCCAATCCCATTCCGGGGATGTGTTGTAACTTGTTCATGAGGTAGACGGATTGAGCACTGACGTACACCCCCTCATTCACAGCCATAATATTCTGTACCACTCGAGCCTCAGCCAAAGTGAACCCTGATAAGAACACATCCTCAGTGCCATGCTCGATTTTCAAGACTGGTGTGGACACTTCCGGTGGCGGATGGATTGATGAATTCCCGAAGACAATAGCCACCCCCTTCCCATGAGGGTACTTCAGCATCTGATGTAAAGTGGAAGAGACTGCCCTGACCTGGTGCAACCACGGTCGCCCCAAAAGTAGGTTGAAGGTTGCGGGAACGTCCAAGACATGGAATTCAATGTTGTGTTGTCCGGGACCAACCTGGGTCTGAATTTTGACAGTCCCTATCACTTCCCTGCTAGTATTATCATATGCTCTGATCACTTGAGTAGTCGGCACGAAGTCTACGGGCTTCAACCTGATTGCATATGCTGTTCTGGCTGGGCAGACATTGATGGCGAACCCGGTATCAATAAGTACCACCGGTATCCACTTATCTCTACATTCCACGAAAATGTAGAGGGGTTTGTTGTGATTTGTAGCCTCAGGCAGTAGCTCTTTGTCTGAAAAGGTTAATGCCGGGGAACCTCCTCCCGGAAAAACCAGCCCAACCAGTTATTCTGGTGTAGTATCTATAAAGAGTTTGGACTTGTCCATGGCAGATAAGACAGCATGTCTATGTACTCGCGACGCCATAAGTAGTTCCCAGATTGAGATGTCTGCTTGTATTTTCTTTAGCTGTTTCAGCACAGCTTCCTCTTCGATCTGTTTCTCCTTTTGTTTCTCAGCTTCTTTATCCTTCTCGGATGCCTCGGGTTGGTCTAGGTGCGGGGGCTTGAAGTACCGCCCGCTTCTTGTCATGTGATCAACCTCATCGAGGTACCAGGTGTCGTCCGGTTGGTTGTTTCCCCAGTCTTCGTCTGTGTGGGCAAGACATAAGTTATCGTCTTCCCACCACATTCCGCTGGCATTTAAAAGACACCTGTCTGGTTCGGGCATGTTTGTACTCACAGCACTTTCAGTCTGCATGCTCACAGCATCCTCTGTTCTTGTGCGCGCGGCACTTTCGATCCCCTCATGGATTTTGGCTTTCCCAGTTCTCTCAAAACCCTGTTGTTCTACCTGCGTCAGTGCAGTTTGTTGTTCGACTTTCCCTACATTCACAATGCTTCCGTCCTGAGCGAAATTCTTCGTACCGGCGCTCTCTGGCAATGTGACCTGACTTTCGGCCCTTCCGGCCATAGCTGATACTCTCGCCCCTGCCGGGCCCTGTTTTGGCTGGGATTCTCCCACCACATCTGGTTGATCATCGAGCCATCCAGTGGCCTCTGCCGATTCCTCATAGTCAAACCAGTTGACTGCCGCGTCTCCTGATTCTTGGTCATCGAAAAATTGCAAGTTGGCAAAGTCCTCCTCTACAGCTGTCAGATCATCTGCCCCTTGCCCGAATCCATCTCCCCGGATCATACACAGTTCTTCCTTTCCTGGCAATTCTATACCCAGCCCAATCTGGCCTGTTGACAAGATGTACTCACTTGGATCGTAGGCTTCCCCAGCAAAACTCTGCTCAATTCCAGACTCAACAACCTCATTCTTTCCCGAAGTCTGCCCTGCCCCATCTTCGATGGTCACCACCGTCGGCTCTGGTTGGGTTGTGGAGATGTCCAACATACACAAGAAGTCAGTGTAGTCGGGAAGGAACACCTCCGGCTTAGGTAGATGGGTAGGAGTAATATAGATGCTAGGATCGTAAGACACGACCCCAGTCTGGATAAGATTGGCTCTTTTGGGAGGTGGAGTTTGGTTGTGTGTAGGGAGGGGGTTGGTTGTGACGTTGGGTTTTTCTGGCGGCAAAATCACATTTTTGTCAACGAGGTCTTGAATCTCGTGATGCAGCCTGAAACATTGGTCAGTATCATGACCGTGCTACTGGTGATATGCACAGTACTTGGCTGGGTTGTAAGAGGGAGGGAGTGGATTCGGCAATGGCCTCGGCTCTAGGGGTTTTAGATGCCCATTTCTGATCAAGACCCCCAAAGCCTTAGACAAAGGCATGTATAGTGGGGTGAAGGTTCTTTGGCCTCTGGGCTGGTATTTAGAGGTTTGAGTAATACTTCTGGATGCACCGGAGAAGGGTGTGGCTGCCATGGGCCTTGGAAGGGGAGGGGGAATGGTGGTGACCATGCTGACCTCCGAAGCTCTTGCGGTTGCAGCGCCACTCGGGCCTGCATTGTTGTTACGGTTGAATGTTCTCCGGGGTTGCTCCCTGTCCTGGTCAATCAGACCATGTTTCATCGCGTCTTCGATTTGTACCCCCATCTCATGTAGATCCGAGAAAGTAGGAAAGGGGAGTACAATCATTTTCTGCATCAATTTTGGTTGGGGATTGCGCACAATCATCCTGATTTGGTCCTTATCAGTGGGCCTCAAAGTCATCATCGACGCCTTTGCCCTCCACCGAGTTACAAAATCTGAGAAAGTTTCCTTGGGCTCCTGCCTTGTCGTTTCGAGATCACGAGTTGTAATCTCGATCTGGGTGTTGTACGAGTACTGTGCAACAAAGGCCTCGGCCATTTCATCCCAACTCCTCTTTACCTCGTCTTCTAACTTCGCGTACCAGATAGCGGCCACACCCGACAGGGTTCGGCCGAACAGCGAAAGCTTTTGTAGTCGGGTTAGGCCCATTGGCCGCAGGACGTCTGAGAATAGCCGAAGATAGACCATGGGGTCCCCGAACCCGTCGAAGCGGTCAATTTGCGGCATCTTGAACCTATCGGGCAATGTTACGGCCACATCGGTATATCCGTCCTCGATATCCGGAATAGCCTTTACTCCTTGTGATTTCTTGAAGAGTTTCTCAAGCTTGCTCAGTTTCAGAGCTGTATGGTCTATTTCGAACTCAAAGGGGGAGTCCGGGTGGTTGGGTGTATGGGTCTTGGACAGTTAAGGCGGAAGCGGGGGCGGAGCTGGCCCCGTTGGAAGGTTCGTGTCCTCTTGTATGTTCTGGATATTTGGCACGGTGTTCTGGGTGGTTGGCAGAGCATTTTGGACAGTAGGTGCCTGCTCGGGTAATGGAGCCCCTGGCGGAGGAGGAACTTGATGTGAAGCAGATGCCACATTCTGCTGTTGCAGTCTAGTGATTAGCTCGGCCTGCTGGGCCATGATCGCGGCCTGCTGTTTGGAGAATTCCGCTTGACGGGCGGCATCCTCCTGTATTTGTCTCATGCTCTCCTGCATTTGGCGCATCAGGGCTTCCATCCCTGATGTATTTTGCTGATCCATCCGACTAACTGGTATGTCTATTTCTATAGCAACAATCGAGACCTCAGTCCTATTGTCCTCTGATGGAGTAACCCACTGTTTTGGCAACCTCTGTTCTGATACACTGCGCTTTCTCGGCCTTCTTCTGACAATTGGGGGTAGAGAATGAAACACTGGCTGTCCGTCAATTAGATCCTCGGATCGATTGAGTCGACGACCTCGTGTCCGAAGTGCTTGGGGAATATCTACTGGGTTGGAAGCAATTGTGCTAGAACTGCCCTAGTAAAAAGATAAATAAAGCAAAATAAGGAATAAAATAAACAAATAAACGGACAGCATAACAGCTTAAAATAAATGCATGACACATAGCCAGGCATAACAACACACGGTCGATAAGCAGAGTACACTGTCCTCAAACACTGATTATTATCCCTGAATCACTACCCCCAAAACTGAATCTTTGATACCCGCAGATAACTGATTCTCAAACACTGACTGATGCCCGCAGGCCTGATGCCCCACACTCATAAACTGATATATGTAACCCCTGTAGAGACACACTCTGACAGCATATAACAGATAATTGAGAGCCAAAACACCCCTATGTTGGGGTAGGGTTTTCCCTGTCCTATTTTGTCACGAGCTAAGGCTTCACTACGCACGCAGCGGTTTCAAACAACCTATAAACGGGTAAGCAACCTGTCCTAGTTTGGAATGGTCACTACGGATCCGAATATGCACTAGGTCGAATGGTCAAAAAGGGTGCCCCGGTAAAACCGGGGTTTGTGTTCCCATACTGGCAGAGCCCACAACCGGTCAGCCTTATGGTATGCCTTGACAAGACAAGCCTCAGGCAAACCGTTCAGGAATAGCAGATGGCAAACACGGTGTCCTAGGCGCACCAATGCAAATGCAATGCAAAGAAACACATAAGTGTAGTCAAAACCAGATATCATGAGTTCGAGTCAGGTTCTCTAAATCCCCAGCAGAGTCGCCAGAAACTGTAGACGTCCCCGAACGCCCCGGGAGGATGAGTCCCGTCCTGTTCATTTGGGGTCACTACAGCTCAGGACTCTCAAATTGTCACGGTTCGTAATCTGAACCAAAGAGTCCCAATCCGGCAAATCGTTTTGAGAAAATAGATTTTGAAAGAAGTGCCAAACATGGACTGCTTTGCCAGATACAGAGTCGCCACCTAAATATTTTATTTTGGGGAAATTTAGGAAACCCTGACTCGTTTGCCTAAGGCCACGTGTCCGTCATCACCAAAGTTGTCTCGGCTCAGGAACTTGGGTACGATTGGGGAAGGTCACTTCGTGAGCACCCCCGCTCGCCCGATCAAAGATCGGCCTCTACTAATCATGATATCAAGTTTTGAAAACCTTGTGTGTTCTTATTCCGGTTATTAGCCTAGATTTACTATGTGATGCGCACAACATACAAGTATAGACTGGATCGCCTGAATTGGAACAAAATATTTCATGTTTGTTTATTTGAAAGAAGGTTTACTACTCGCAAGTAGGCTTAAAGATGCAAATTTTGCCACCCTCAGGTGGGCTTAAGAAAAGATGTTTTGCCACTATCTAGTGGGCTTAAAACTCACAGTTGATGATTTGTTCCAATCCAAATAACCCAACCTTCACCCACAGGCATTCAGGCCGTTATATCACATAAGCAAATAGCCTCATGGTAAGCATGCTATTCATGGCAGTCACTCACACGCATGCAAGGATGCTAAAGCATAAAACTTACCAAGTACTCCAAGCCAAAACAGAAGCTCATTAGAAATCCATGCATGATCCTAACTATACAGGAGTGCCTAATGCAACACATGCAAAAATGCTACTATATTCTAAACATGGCATATGAGATGCAACAGCTAACAAGTATTCAACTTTGAAATTGAAATACAAATGCAGTATGATGCGCCGAGCCCGGTGCATGCAAAACAGATAAATGATGCAAACATGCTGTCATACTGTATACTAATCGAAACATGCCCTAATCTAACCATCATAAGCAGGTAAATAAAAGGGAGAAAGACGTGGGGTTGGAAGACATACATCACACACACGCACATTTATTACAGTTGTGCCCTCGCGCAGATGGTCCGAATAAATAGTACAGTCCAAATAATACAGATTCCTAATTAATTTACAAATTAACTAAGAAAAATAATAAACTGGCATGCAAGCCAGGGACTGCCTTGACTCTTCTTCAGATGATGGATGATGTATGTTTGAGCTGCCTTGCGCGAAAATCCATTGGGATGCCCCAATTAGCCTCCGTTTTGCAATTATTCTTGAAAAGCGCGCCAAGCCCCGGAAGACTGCTGATTCTTGATTTGCTGCAACAGAGAGCAGGAGAGGGGCATAGCAATGTATTTTCATAGATGTATGCATGCCTCGATCCTCGTGCCACCAATCACGCATATCGATGCATGATGGCCGAGGAGTCGATTTGCATTACTCAATATAGAATGAATGCATATGAAAACTCAACTAAAACCTAACTCCATCATGGATAATCCGGAGTGTCGGTGACTGGGGAATTGAGACACGTTCCGTCACTCGGAGTACGAAACGTACCTCGTTTCCCGTGCTCGGGCTAACTCCTATCCCAAGCACAATGCAATATGCATGATATGCATGAATGCAACTAATATACAACCTAGCATACACAATGCTATGAAATGGCATACACAATGCACGAGGTAACATGGCATACACAATGCGCTAACATACAACCTAGCATACGCAATGCTATAAAATGAAATAGCATACACAATGTACAATGGACTTACACCAACACGAGTAGACCACAGCCACACTCACATAAGAGGCCATGAGATGAAAATGAGACAACTCGAGATGCGTTCACGCGTGTACGCAAACCGAGGATCGACCCTAAGGCACAAATGCCACTCTAACAATACATGGCAAGGCATGGAATATGGTATACTAGCATGCAAATTTCAGCGCTAAAATATGACCCAAAACAGCCCCGAATCATGGAAACATGGCTCCCGATGCATGAAATGAAACCGAAATACAAAACTAGGCCTATGCATTGGCCTATAGCTATACAAAACATGCACTATTTGAACATGGAATGTAAAGACAGAGTCAAGACAGCCCAAAAATAAGCACATTCACAGTTCTAAGCAAGGTCAAACAATAAACACAAATAGGGCAAAACTAGCATGCAAAAATGGCCCTAAATGTGAGATAAAGAAGCAAGTCACAGCTGCTGACCCCAAAAAAGAGAGGGACCTTCAACAAAGTTGAAGAGGGGCCCAAAACATGATATTTTCCAGTTGGTGGCCAGACCCAAAACAGTGTACAAGAATGCTCAAAATGCTATGCAAAATAAGGCCAAAAAGAGAGTTATAACACAAAGTATAAAAATTATGCCTCAAACAATGAAAGACCCTTAATGAAACATTAAGAGGGGGTCAAAATAAGGTCACTTATAGTTCGGACCAGAGCCCAAAAACAGAAGCAAAAGAGGCTAACAAATCATGCAAAAATATGGCCAAAAGAGAGATATAAAGGCAAGTGATAAATCAAAGCCTAAAACAGCAATGAGCCCTTCAACAATGTTGAATAAGGGCTCAAAATAATCCACTTTTCAGTTCATGACAGAGCTCAAAACAGTTTATACATAGGCCAAAAATACTACACAAGAAGATGGCATACAAGGGAGATAATGAAGCAAGTGCAACAAAGAGACCTCAAACAGGTAAATACCCTTGAACAAACATGAAAAATATCTCAAAATAAGCCTAGTTCCATTTAGGGTCGAAGCCCAAAACAGCAAGAAAGTATGGCTAAGAAAGCATGCAAAATATGGACCAAAAAGGGGGAAATGGAGCTTACCCTTGTAGACCAATCTTTTGGCAACTCTTGGCTTGAGTTTGGTGGCTCTTTAGCTTTGGAGAACAACCTCCAGCTGCTGGAATGAAGGATGGAAGGGTGGGGGTATGGGTTGGTGAAGAGAGGGGTGTAGGAACTTGAGAGGTTTAGTGCTTGGAAGTATAGAGAGAGAGATACAACATGCGAGCTTAAAGGGAAATTTTGTAACCCGCAAACCAGCAGCTAGAGCTGCTGTTATATAGACAAAAGAGGGGAGAAAAAGGGGGGGAAAATGGAGGGAAATGAATTAAGTTTCCCCCCAAAAATGCACCCCCCCGGATACACAATCTGGGGGGAAACAGAATATACAGCTGTAAGGAACAGGGTGCAAGGATCATGACCGGCCAGCTATCTAGGTTGCAGGTGGCCGGCCGGCCAAGGGTCAAAAGGTTCAAGAAGCATTAGTGGCCGGCCACCCCAAAAAGAGAGCCTCTGATGTGTGCACAACACAACCCTGTGGTTAAACACTGGAAATAGTGAACTAGGAGAGAGAACAACCCACTTTTCAAAGGGGTTCAAAAGGTTCAACAACAATTACTGGCCGGCCACCAAATATTGGTGGCCTCCCAGATGTGTACATCACAAATATGGGGTTTAGGGTGTAAGAAAATGGCCCAAGGGTGGTCAACATTGGCTTTGAAGTGAGAAAAAACGGGCGACGGAAGGCGATGGAGGAATAAAACTGGTTGTCTGAACAATTGCTGGCCTCCCACCCTTCTACGGCCTTCTTACCAATGAAACAGAGGTCCCTGCCAAAAATGAACCAAAGCCAATGCAGAATGAAGGTTCGGGGGCCGAAACACGCAGCCCGAGGCCCCGAAAACTGACTGTTAGGCACCGGGAGTGATGTTCGACCACGAAGTCGGTTTCTCGGGCCACAGTGTCCCTTAAAAAGGAGCAAATAAGAAGTACGCCAAAAATCGGAGCAAACGGAGATGGTTAGGCGGTCCCGAACCGAGGCACATGGCCAACGATTCCGAAAAACCGGAAACCGGACTCCAAACGGGCAAAAATGGCCTACGACCGCAAAACGTAGCCTACGGCCACTGAGAGATGATCTGCGGGACCTCTCCCTCCCTTCGGGAAGAGAAAAAGAGAAAACCGAGCCTGGTTCGTAAACCGAGGTAAGGCGTGAAAGAGTCTGAAAGTCCGAAGGCAAGGCTCGCAACCAAGACTCCGCGACTTCCGAACGAGCATGATATGCAACATCACCAAACGCTCAATCGGTGACGTCTGAGTCTTAAGGTCGGTCAAAAATGGGGTGTCTACAAGACCACTAACTGTTCTTGGGTCCAATTTCTTTAAGTGTGGGTTATAAACCCTCACCTCAACTGGACAACCCCATATGTGCAAATGTCTCAAACTTGGTTTCCATAATTTCCATAATTCAAAAGGTGTTTTAGGAACAACTTTAAATGGAACCCGATTTAAGACATACATAGCGGTTTTCAAAGCTTTACTCCACAAATTTATGGAAACATTGGAATAACTAAGCATGCTCCTTACCATATCTATAAGTGTACGATTCTTCCTTTCAGCTACACCATTTTGTTGTGGTGTACCAGGCATTGAATATTGGGCAGTTATGCATTTTTCTTTAAAAAAACCTAGTAAATAGACCAGGTATTTGTCCAAATTTTGTGTACTTTCCATAATATTCTCCACCTCTATCTGATCTCACGCTTTTAATGTTCTTTTCTATTTGTTTCTCTACCTCTGCTTTATAGGCTTTAAAAGCATCAAATGCCTTAGCCTTATCAAATAAAAAATAGAGATACATATATCGCGCATGATCATCCATAAATGAGACAAAATATCTCTGACCATTGAAACGAGGTGGAGTAAATGGTCCACAGGTCTGTGTGTATGATCTCAAGAATATTAGAACTCTTTTTGGCACCTTTAGTGGACTTATTGGTTTGCTTTCCCTTAATGCAAACCACACAAATACCAAAATCGGTAAAATCAAGAGTATTTAAAACTCCATCATTCACTAATCTTTTTATCCTTTCCACTGAGATATGTCCCAATCTTCTATGCCATAACATAGAGGAGTTCTCATTGGTAATACTTCTCTTTATGCCAATTCCATCATGCAAGGTTAAAAGACTATTTTCATATGAAAGATCCAAATCAAATGTATAAAAACCATCAATTAAAAAACCATTGCCAATAATGGCATTATTTTTCAATAAATTGAAACTCGAACTAACAAAATTAAATGTATATCCAAAAGGTACTAATTTTGAAATCGAAACTAAATTTTTAGAAAATGATAGAACATAAAAAGTGTTTTCAAGATCCAAAACAAAGCCAAAATTTAAAATCAGTCTAAAAGTTCCCACTACCTCCACACGTGAACGCATCCTATTTCCCGAATAGATGCCTTGTTCACTTGTTGTCGATTTTCTTAGGCTGAGAAAGCCCTGCATAGTATTGGCAACATGAATTGTAGAAAGAGAATCAATCCACCATGTATTATCAGGAACTTTAACAAAGTTAGATTCATAACACACAAGAGAGAATAGATTACCTTTTTTTCCGAGCCATTTCTCGTACTTAGGACAATCCTTCTTCATGTGTCCCTTTTTCGTGCAAAAGAAGCATTCACCTTTATTGCCATAACGCTTTATTTGCACTTTCTGTTGTGGAACAGTCTTGTCCTTTCGGCTTTTTTCTTTTCCATGAAATGCAAGATTGGCAGTCTTTAGTTTTTCATGCTTCATTCTCTCTTCCTCTTGAACACACATAGCCAAAAGTTCATTTACTGACCATTTCTCCTTCTGTGTGTTATAGGAAATTTTGAAAGCACTATATTCCATAGGAAGAGAGTTAAAGATAAAATGTACTAAGAACGACTCAGAAATCTCTATCTCTAATGTTTTAAGTTGAGCTGCAATGTCCTGCATTTCCATAATGTGTTCACGCACACCTTTAGAACCATTAAGCCTCATGCCTAAGAGCTTCTTCATTAGGGTGTTGGCTAATGTCTTATTAGATGTCACAAATTGCTCTTCAATAGCCTTCATGAAGACCTTAACCTTGTCGCAGTCAGGGATTGAACCCCTAATCCCCTATTGATATGGGATTTGATGAGCATTAAACTTAAGCGATTAGATCGCACCCACCGCTCATAAGAAGCCCTCTCAATTAGCGAACTGGATTCCGTGGAAACAGGTGGTTCATCGACACGAAGCGCCAAATCAAGGTCCATGCACCCCAAAGTCAAAAGAATCTTATTTTTCCAGTCAGAAAAATTTTCACCACTCAACAATGGAATATGAGATGATTTAGAACTCAATAATGTAGTAGGAATAACTGCAACAACCAAGAACAAATCATGCTATGAAAAAATAAAAAATAAAGTAAATTCTAATCTCACTGTAGGTAAAGATTGCACCTTGCATCGAATCTACTTAACTTTATTAATAAGACTAAAGACTAGTAAATATCTCTCACAAAATAAAAAAATTCCATTATATGTGGACATTGAAAATTTCTATTTTGATATTTAACTTACTATCTTATTCTAAATAAATTAATAAAACAATTATCTTTGTGTACGTAAAATGATTAATTTTACTAATTTAAACACAAGTAATAAGATGTCATCTAATATAATAATTTTCTAAGTTTATACACATAACAATGATTTAATATGTTGTGGCTATTCTCAAATTACTGTAATACTCAACCACCTTATAAATTCGGCACCGTACAACCTTTAATGGAACATAACACAAACCCAAATGTAAAGGTCCCAAGATATTTAATTTCTGTAAATAATTTTTGTAAACTGTTCCACAACTATTAAATTTTTTTTTTTTGGTTGAAAAAATCCATTTAAAAACACTTTATAAATGGAAGGTTTATAATAGAAGATATCAATCATCATGTAAATGCACAAATAATATTATATGTGTTTTTTGTATATTAAAAAAAAATATAGTATGAAGTTTGATGATATCAAAACTCATTACGAACACTGCAATATCCATAACAGTTCGGAGCACTATATATTAGGCTAGGAATTCTATGCATATATATAACTAGGCAACCAACAATTGCTTGCATGTAAACTGTGCAAGTAGTAATTTGGAAACTATTAACACATTAGATATAAAACAAATTAATATAAATCCAAATTTTAGATTATCCTAGTCATGATGAAGGACAAACAATTATACAATTGCAAAATCGGGATTGACGAAAAATTTATAAGAACGTCAACAAAGTGAATCTATATACTAAGCAACATGGATTTGGAGATAAGCTCTGATACCACAATGTAAGAAAATTATACACATATATAATATAATCATATGTGCATGGATATATAGCGGAATAAAATTATACTAACCTTCTCCAACCATTGTTGATCAAGTTGTATGATGTGTGTATTTTTTCTAAATCTCTCAATATTATATTACTCATTTCACACTTTAGAAATAAGCGTCTTCTAACCTATGCAGAGCTTGAGTGCCTTGTTGATGAAGAACCATAGGCCTATTTATAGCTGCTAGATTAGGGACCCTTATCAGATAGATTCCTTATCAAATAAACCTTGTTAATTTCGTTCCATCAAGGAAACTTAATTAGTGGAAATTGATAGGCCTTAGCCAGACCACCATTAGAGTTCTTGATATTTTAGGCAACCTTAATAATTATCACCCATAATTATCAGAAGATAAATATACATGTAAGGATAAACATATATATATATATATATATATATAACTTACAAAATCAATATGTATGTGGGCCACATTAAGTCTCTTCTTAAGAGATGTAGCTTACAGTTGTGCCCAACGAAAAGCCTAAAAAAATAGAGAGTCCATCTCCAAGTGACCCCGGTAATGGAGAGACTACAAAGGAGGATAATAGAAGAAAACTCAAAGCGAAATTTCATAACTTAAAGAGTGCGAGAGGGAAAACTTGAATCCTTTTTTGTTGTGTATGTTGTGCTTGTCTTCTATAAGCTTAACTTGTTTCTTTTGAGGGAGTAATTTATTTTTGTTTATATTTGTTCTCCCTACAAAAGATGTGTATTGAATTTCATTGTGTATCTTTCTTTTTTGGTTATAATATGACTTACTTATCGAAACAAAAAAAAGTAGGAAGTGAAAAAATAATTATATTATAATAGATAGAATTTTTTTTGTACAATTTTGATATACAGGAAGGATGGGTACCAAATATAAGAAGAATTTGCACCTTGCACATATAAAATTTGCACTACCATAAAAATGTAAATATTCTTTCATTATTTCATTGATTTGTAATTTCTCCAAAATAAAACGGAAAAGAAGAAGAAAGAAACAAACACAAACAAGTAATTCAAAACCCAAGAAGGATTACTCATAAAATTGTTTGTTGTTAGTGTACCACTTTATTTTATTTTTTTATTGTTTCTTTGCTCACAACAATGTTTGTAATTTCGCTCAAAATATGGATCTTTTATGTCACATATTAACTAATAAATGGACTCAAGTTTTGGGGTAGATTTAAAAGGGAGTGTACAATAAAATATTTAACTATTATTTTACCTTTAAAATTCAAACACATGAATTCTAAAGAGATTCACAAGAACTCAAAGATATGATTCATTATTCAAAATGATTACAGATCCTCACTTTATATACACACATATATCCATAACCGTCTAACTACACTTGAGTTATCTAACCAATACTTAACTTAACTATTACATGATGGAATAAGGAGTGACCACACCATAATTCGGTGTGACTCACTACACTAGATCATTCCTCTCTTGAATTCTTGAGAAACTTTCCCGCAAGAATGTTGAAGAAAATCTGTTAGTTAATGGTTTGAATTTAAACATCTATAGACACATCTTTCGGTGAACCATGGTGACTTTTGGTATATGAAACAAATCCAAGGAGTATAACTATTCCCAAAGGTCACCTACATGTGTATATAAACGCATAACAACAATGTTGTAATTCTCTTGAAAAATCAGAAAATTTTCTACTTTCTAGCTTTTAGATTATTGATATTCTTGCGTGATAAACACCTCTACGGGTATTCTAATCAATTGCCATTGTTAGTTAATCTTTAGTGGTATCAGAGCAAAGGTTTACACATAATCGCAGATGTCGAATTACAGTCCAGAAGAACGAAAATTTTCTGAAATATTTTTACCAAAAATTCAGAGAGTGATTGTTCATCAAGCTTCGGCATTGGTAAATTCTATTTGTTTATTTAATCATCACCAACGTGTTGTATTTCCAGAAAAATATCCAAAGAAAATAGCAGTTGGTGGTGACATTATACTGAACCTTGCCAAAAGTGTAGCCGAATTATACCCGTGGAAGAAATTTTATGAAATAATTTTCAGCTCAATTAGCATCACCACATTAGCACCATCTTGTTATTCTCAGAATTTTGATCACAACAGTGAAATTTTTTGTGAAAAATGGCAAAAGATTGACCCACAAAGTTCAAATTTCAATGTTTGGTCTCTGACACTCGTCACCGGAGAAGACAACAGGAGCAAAAAAGACGTTGAAACCTCTGTTTTGAAAATTCAAACATTTGGGCCAAAGACAAAACCACATAAATGGCCAAAAAATTAAAAAAAAAAAAACAGCAAGAAAATCTGTTGGTTTGGGCCTAAAATTTAAAAGAAACATTTTAGGCTAACCCAGTAGTCGGCCCAAACAAGTTAGGCGCAGCCCAAGGCCGTGGACGCAGCCCACCAACCCAGAGCCGCAAGCACAGCCTAGCAACCCAGGGCCGCAGTCCGCCCAGCACGTTGACCTGCATGCTAGCCCAGACCCGCGCCCGTCTGCTCCGTGCAACCCGCGCCTGTTAGCCTCTCGTCCTGACCCGCATGTCATACTAGTTCAGCCTAAGCCAGTCCAAACTGGCCCAGCCTAGTCCTTGAATCGACAACAACCTGGTTCAGGGGTTTTTTTTGGCCCGTTCTTGCTTATTTCAAAGCCATTTTCAGTCATTCAAAAGTCAAAATCTCCAGAATTCTTCTAAGAATTTTTCCGTGGGTCATTGTACTAAATTTCTGAAAGAAATAATTAGACAAGGAGGCTATCCAAGGGTGTTATCTAAGAAAACATCCAAAGAAAAATTATTTAATAAGCACCGTTGTGTTCCTTGGGCTCATAACTGTTTTCATAAGACTCATAAATAGGGTTTTGGGTTCAATAGGCCATTAGGTTTTCATCATTCTTCTTACCCAAGGCAAGAAGACCGTTCTACTCCTCCACATCGATATTTTACTTATCACAGGGGCCGACTCAACAACTATAAGGCTTATCCTTATTAAGACTTGTTATTGTATTTATTTTGCTTATTTGTTTATTTTGTTTGTAATATCCACATTTGTATTTTTATTGTAACACATTTGCTTTGAGAATGGCTATTAAAAGTGTTATTGATTCTTCAAGAATTGAGATGCTTAATGAAAATAATTTCCTAGCATGGAAACGCCACATTTCTTATCTTCTTATACATGAAAAAACATTGCACACTTTATCCACTTATAAACTAGATGATGATTCCAATTGGTTTCAAAATAAATGGATAGAAGATGATGCAATGACAAAGGCAACTATGTTACATAATATAAAAGATAATATTATTCCGCTATTTGAAGAACATGAAACTGCAAAACAATTGATGGGAGCACTGGAATAGAAGTACGAAGTTCGATCAGACACTCATATTCAATTGTTCTTGGACAAATATAATAACACTCATATGAGTGATAATGATAGTGTTGGTGATCATGTCAATTAAATGGAATTAATTGCTAAAGAATTATTTAACGTTGATCATCCTGTGTTAGACAAGATGCAAGTAACTACCATATTTAATAGTCTTCCATTATCTTGGAATCATGTTGTCACATCTTTAACTCATAGCGAACGAGAGATTTCAATGGTGACATTACCTGTACTCTTAGTTTTGAAAGAAGAAAGAATGAAGCGAAGACGTAAAGAAGGATTGTCTTCTAACTTGTTAATGACACAATCATCGTTACAACTATAGAATAATACCCACACACCATTCAACAAGAGAAAGACTACTTCTTTCAAGAAAAAATGGAAGAAAGGATTCCAGAAAGGAAGGAAGAAGCAACAAGGATTGTAAAAACAACAACATCATAAGAATCAGGTTGGCCCATGTTACAATTGCAGTAAAAAAAGTCATATCAAAGCTACTTGTCCTCAGAACAAGCAGAAAAGGGATCATAACCCCGTTGTCATGACAGTTTTTGAAACAATGGTTCTTGAACCTTCATCAAATTTATGGTGGATTGATTCTGCTGCAACTAAGCATATCGTGCAAAACAAGGACATGTTCGTGGAGTTTACTAAAAAGAATATTGGTGAATATAAAATCTATATGGGCAACAACTCTTACAGTGATGTTTTGGGCATCAGCAACTGTTAATTCTCTATCAATGGAACTTCCATTGTGCTTTATGATGTGCTTTATGTACCCAGCATTTGTCAAAATTTAATTTCAGTTCCAGTATTAACCCAAAAGGGTTTTGAGATTAATTTTAGTTTTAACACAGTGTTGATTAAGAAAGGAAGTGTGTTAGTAAAAGGCGTAAGAGTGAATGATATGTACTCTCTTCCTATTGATAATAATAAAGTATGTATTTTTGATTATTTGTTTGTTTCTACCAGTAATAGTTATTATTTATGGTATCTAACATTAGGTCACATTAATAAAAATAAAATATCTCAAATGTTTAAAAGTGGCCTATTGCCTAAAGTGTGTTTTGTTGATTTTGATACATGTAAACCACGTATCAAAGGAAAATTGACTAGCAAGCTATTTTTAAAATATTGGAAATCATCAGAATTACTTGAAGTAATTTATTTGGACATTTGTGGCCCTTTAAGAACTAAAACTCATCGAGGTATGGAATACTTTATTACTTTCACTGATGATTATTCAAGATATGGACATATCTACCTTCTTAAGCACAAATCAGAGGCAATTGAAAAGTTTAAAGAATATAAATTAGAGGTAGAAAAGCAACTTGGTCGGTCCATTAAAAACTTGGATAATAATAGAGGTAGCAAATATGAAGCTATGGATTCTTTTTGCAAGGACAATGGCATAAAACATTTGTTTACAATGTTATACACTCCACAACAAAATGGGATTGTAGAAAGACGAAATCATACTCTAATGGAAATGACAAGGTCTATGATGGCTCATGTTGATCTTCCTATTCATTTTTTAGGGAAAGCTTTGTCTACCGCTGCGTACATATTAAATAGAGTCGAAACAAAAGCCAAACCTCTAACTCCTTATGAATACTGGCATGGTACTAAACCTAATGTTCTAAATCTCAAAGTTTGGGAATGTAAAGCACATGTACTTATTCCTAAACCTTTAAGGGATAAATTGGGAAGTAAAACTTAGAAATGCAAGTTTATTGGCTATGTTGAAAATGTGAGTGATTATCGTTTTTACCATCCCGAACGTGGATTAATATAAAGTAGAGCTATTATTTTTCTTGAATCCACTGATTTTGTTACTTCTATTTAACAAATTGAATTGCTCTCTGAAGTATCTCAGAATTCTTCTCTTCATTTTTTGTCAACTGCACCACTAGTTCTTCCAGAACCACCTAATAGTGGGAGAAAAAGACAACTACATGACGTTATGTTACCTGTTTTAAATCTTGAAATAAGTGGGAGTAAGAGAGTAAGACGTCCATCTACATTTTTAAAAGATCATTATGTTTTTCTAGTTGAAGAACTTAATAACTTAGTAGATGATCCTACTAGTTATAATGAAGCAATGAGTAGCAGTGACGCTACACAATGGCTTGAGGCAATGAATAAAGAACCTGACTTGATCAAGAAAAATGATGTTTGGGAATTAACTGATCTCACAAATTAAAGAAAAGTCATTGGTTGCAAGTGGGTTCTTAAAAAGAAATTCAAAATACATGGGAGTTTGGAGAAATACAAGGGCAGGTTAGTAGCCAAGGGATTCACTCAACAACCTGGAATAAACTTCGTAGATACATATTCTTATGTTACAAAATTTGCCTGAATAAAAATTCTAATAGCAATCGTAGGCAGGATGGATCTAGAATTGCATCAGTTAGATGTTAAAACAGCTTTTCTCAATGGAGAATTAAAAGAGGAAATTTATATGATGCAACTTGATAGTTTCCAAATCCAAGGCAACGAGGATAAAGTCTGCAAGTTGAAGAAATCCCTGTATGGACTCAAATAACCTTCAAGACAATGGTCCTTGAAATTCCACCAAGCCATTTTACAAATAGGCTATGTTGTGAGTCCATTAAATCATTATGTTTATATTTGAAAAAATGATGACAAGTTAGCAATATTGTTTTTATACGTAGATGACATATTGTTAGCAAGAAATTGTCCAGATGTGATTATGAAACCAAAACTTTCTTAGCATCTAGATTTGAAATGAAAGACATGGGTCTTGCAACCTATGTTCTAGGAATTAGAATTTCAAGAGATAGAAATTCAAAATTATTATATCTAGATTAAGAAAAATATCTAGACAAGGTGCTCAAAAGATTTAATATGGATAATTGCAATTCTTTGAGCACACCTGTTTGCAAGGAAAAAAGTCTTAGTAAAAGTATGAGTCCTTAAACTAAGTTTGAAATTAAGGAAATGAGAGATATCCCATATGCTCAGGCAGTAGGCAGCCTAATGTATGCTATGACAAGCATAAGACCTGACATTTGTGATGCAGTCGGATTGGTAAGTAAGTTTCAAACCAATCCAGGTAAGAAACATTGGCAAGCAGTCAAAAGAATATTCAGATATTTAAAAGGCACTAAGAATTTGAAATTATGTTTTGGTTTGTGTGATCTAGACATAAAAAGATACACTGACGTGGATTTGGCAGGAGATATAAATGATAGAAAATCTACTAGTGGTCATGTGGTCTTGTTTGGTGGAACAACAATTTCTTTGTTAAGTAAGATACAAAGTTGTGTTCCAAAGTATACTACGGAAGCTGAATACATAGCTTGCAGCACAACAGTTAGTAATGCGGTCTGGATAAAACTATTTGTTGACAATTTACAATTAGGTATACCTGCCAGACCGATCAATATGTTTTGTGACAATCAGTCCGCCATCTCAATAATAAAAAGTGAAGCGAATAGCTCTAAGGGAAAACATATTGATGTAAGCTATCACTATATTCAAGATATAGTGGAAATGAGAGAAATTAAAGTCAACTATATACCCTCAGAAGAGATGGTGGCCAACCGTATGATCAAAGGGTTGTCTTTGGAAAAATTCAGAGAACATGTAGCGAATATGAGATTGAAAATGCCTTGCTAGGTGGTTTAGCTACTTATATAAGAGCATAGTTGGATGACTCTGGGGACGCTTGGATAACCGATGTTATGCGACTCTATTTTACATAGAAACATGTGTTTGGTCAGGTAATAAGGTAGAGGGACTGACAAGGTACGGACATCATAGTTAGCGTGAGATGTAAAGTCCATAATATGTAACATGTTGATTAGGTGATGTTGTCTGCTTGATCAGCAAAAAGTCGCTGATAAGGTGTGTTAAGGAAAACCTTCAAGAATAGACCTTAGAGAAAGTACTTAATAATAATTTCGGCGCAGGTCGACACAAGAGAAATGTGTACGGCTGAAGTTGTTAATAGTGATTGGGTATGGACTATGAACCCATTACTAAAAATTGATGCCATTCACTTAAAATATAGTGAATTGAAGTCGTTTGGAGTGTGTTGTCAGTGAGAGAACACATTCATACGGATGCGATCAGATTGGTGGCAAAAACGTGCGCACGTATGGCCAAGTCACAATCAGACGTCGATCTATGAGGTAAATTCATAGATAAAAGTTGGCATGAGACAAATTTTTGGTACCAATGTAAAACATGCTCAACTCAAGTTTATCATCTTATTGTGATGTGTTCGAGTGGGAGATGATGGAATAAGGAGTGACCACACCATAATTTGGTGTGACTCACTACACTAGATCATTTCTCTCTTGAATTCTTGAGAAACTTTCCCGCAAGAATGTTGAAGAAAATCTGTTAGTTAATGGTTTGAATTTAAACTTCTATAGACACATCTTTTGGTGAACCATGGTGACTTTTGGTATATGAAACAAATCCAAGGAGTATAACTATTTCCAAAGGTCACCTACATGTGTATATAAACGCATAACAACAAGGTTGTAATTCACTTGAAAAATCAAAAAAAAAATTCTACTTTCTAGCTTTTGGATTATCGATATTCTGACGTGATAAACACCCTCACAGGTATTCCGATCAATTGCCATTGTTAGTTAATCTTCATTACAACCATGGTTAACTAACTAACTAACTCATCTATATGCTCATCTAGCTCATACATCTTATCAAATTCTCCCATAGGGAAAATTACAAATCAGTTATACTTTCAAAAAATAATTACATATACATAGAAAAATTTATACGCTTAATAATTAAAATTTATAAAATTTATCATTAATTTGATTTTTTTTTTTTTCAAAATATACACTGATTTGTTATTGGGTGAATTACAATTCAGTAGTTTAAAAAAAAATTACTAAGATATGAAAAAGTTCATAATTTTAGTTATTAATATTTATAAAGTTTATCATTCATGTGTATTTTTTTTTTTCTTTTTTGAACTTTACACTGAATTGTAATTCTCCGTTTGTTATTCTCCCATTCTCTCCTTTGGGTTACCAATTAAAATAGTCAAAAACTCAAAAAGCTACTATAAATTGCCACCCTACTAAAAAAAATTGTACATTGTTTCATAAAAAAATTAAAAAATTAATTAAAATAGTCAATTCTTAAACGATGATTGTTCATGCTTTATTTATAATGTTATAAAAACATAGTAAAAGTTATACACCAAATCAATACAACATAATATAATTTTTTTTTTTTGGGTCTTATTACTTTAGAGTAAAAAAATGAAAAATCTCAAATCAATTGGAGAGTAAAAAAATATTTCATTTTTATAAGATATAAATCTGTTTTATATCTTACATAAGTCTTTCTTATTTATCATATTTTCACTCAAAAATTCTTATATATAGTGCCAATTTTTAATTTTTATTTTTAAACTAATCCTATCAAGTAACTAAATTTTTTTAAAATATCACTATTTCATCATTTAAACATAAATTACATATAAAATTATGTAAGAATATAAATTTTACTATTCAAAATTGGTCATCAAAGCTAACTCGTCTTTCCAGTCAAACTTGCTCCAAAGGGCAGTCCTTGTGTATTTATCCCAAAGGAGGAAATCTTGTTGCAGATCAGTCACAGTGTGCCAGACAAAACCACGATACGTGTCTTTTTGTGAGAAGTGAGAAGCCTCTACTTCCTATCCTCCCCCTATTACCTTGGTCAAGCTTTCATACCGTTCCAGACACTTCCATATCGAATAGGGACTTTACCGACCCTTTCCCCCCACCCCCCCCCCCCCCCCCCCCCCAAAAAAAAAATTATATTTATTTTATTTTATGTCAATTTTAAATATATCAATTTTATTTTTTAAGTTTATACATCGTATCAATTTAATTCAGTTAAATGTTAAAAAATTGAACAAAAATCATGACTGTAATAATTTATTCAAAAGAAGATTGACCATTCCAACTCTTGAATCACTTAAAAAAGAGTAAATTGAATATTTTGCTTATTGATTCTATTCCTTATAATTGACTATTTCAATTTTAATTTCAACCCTGAATCACTCCAAGAATAGTGAATTGTTATTTTGTTAATTGATTTCAGTTCAAAAATGTTATCAATTAAATTAAATGGACATAATCTAAAAAATTTAAAAATAAAATTAATATAATTAGAATTATAAGAGCTAAATTGATATTAAAAAAAAAACAAACTACAAATATTACGAAAATAATTTGAAAAAAATAAATGCATGGCATGGCTACCCTCCCATCTGATGCAATGAACAATATCAACTGGTCAACAATATTGATGATGATAAAAGTTCTTCCCAATATTAATAAGGTCACATCATGGGGTAGCTTAATGGGTCCATGACCCTCAAAATTTGACAAATAAGGTGATTTCCTGAGTGGGTCCCATCCAATTTATAAGTTAAAATAAGTAATGTTATTGAATATATGTCACATGGTGGAAGGATCACATTTAAGGATGGCAAGTTCTCCCCTACCCATATGCTTTTTGGTAGATCTATGTTCTTTCACATACACAATGCACTCTTTCTCCAGATGTCCCTATTCTCTCTCTCATCTCTCCGCCAAACACGGCATGTGATGTTATCCTCTCTTGACTACTAGAAATTATTTAATATTTTGAAAATACTGCTAGAACGAGTAATAATAAGAAATATTTCATTATTTTTTAAAAATAACTAAAAATAAGTTAATTAAATATATAGATATTAATACTTGAATGGAGACACAATCATGTTGAAATTATCGACCCATTTGGTAATTTTTTTTAGGCATGTCAAACAAGTTTTAGGCCATTTTATGAAAAGTCCATAAACATCCCATGTGTTATTCCATTTGTGTATGGATAAGCATGAAAATGGTATAATCCAGACTCCCATCGTTAGGTGACAGAGGACACAATTTCACGTAGTGTGGTTCCCAAAACTAGTTCATTTCAGCTTAGTATTCACACCACATCTTACATTTTGGGAGAAACCAATGAATAAGAACGGGCGTTGAAATTTTTAGTTGGTTGTCCTTGTATATATATTGTTTAACTAGTTTGATGTGAATACAATAATCCCCATTAATTTGAAGAGAAAAAGTGACCCTTACGTTCACACCTATGTTAGGATGAACTATTTGAAAGATGTCTTACTAAAAAAATGGGAGTTTTTTTGATAAATCCACTTTTTAAGAGTTTTATTCCATCTAATCCATATTCTTTTTGACTATTCCATTAGGTCCTATTTTAGATAAGAAGACCAAAATACCCTTTTCATCTACTTATGTTCCATTTAGTTCACGTTATTTTCTTATATTTTAATAAGTCCTATGGGTGACATAATTATCAAAATACCCCTAATGTGAATGTTCACACCGTCAATGTGAATGTTCATATCGTCAATGTGTAGGGGCCCGGCCTATGTCGATCCTCGTGGGTGCCTGAAAAAATTCGAGTCGGGCTGGGACGGGCCCGACCCGTTGACAATGTGAATATTCACATTGACATGTTAACATTCATATTAATAGGAGTGTAAAATTGGCCCACGTCCCGTGGCGGCGCAAAACCCGCCCGCGGCCCATGGGCGGCCTGGGGCGAGCCCGGTCCGGCCCGTTGACAATGTGAATATTCACATTGACATGTTAACGTTCACATTGATAAGAGTACAAAATTGGCCCGAGACCCATGGGCGGCCAAAAGCCCGCTCGCGACCTGGGGCGGGCCCGGCTCGGCCCGTTGACAATGTGAATATTCACATTGACATGCTAACATTCACATTGATAGGAGTGTAAAATTAGCCCGCGCCTCGTGGCTGCCCGAAACCCACCCACGGTCCATGGGCGGCCCAGGGCGGGCCCAGCCCGGCCTGTTGACAATGCGAATATTCATATTGACATGTTAACATTCATATTGATAAGAATATAAAATTGGCCAGTGGCCCAGGGCGGGCCCGACCCGGCCCGTTGACAATGTGAATATTCATATTGACATGTTAACATTCACATTGATCAGAGTGTAAAATTGGCCTGCAACCCATGGGCGGCCCGAAGCCCGACCGCAGCCAAGGCAGGCTTGGCCCGATCCGTGACAATGTGAATGTTCACATTGACATGTTAACATTAACATTGATAAGAGTGTAAAATTTGCCCGTTGCCCAATGCGTGCCCACGGCCCGGGGTAGGCCTGGCCCGGCCCGTTGACAATGTGAATATTCACATTGACATGTTAACATGCACATTGATAGGAATGTAGAATTGACCCGCAGCCCGTGGGCTACCCGAAGCTCACCCACGGCCCGGGGCAGGCTCGTTTGGGTCCGAGCCTGAGCATGTCCGAGACCCTAAGCTAGGGCCTAAGCCATCACTTTGAAGCCTGGCCCGACCCATCAGCTCGCTTAAGGCCCATTCAAGGCTCGGTCCGAGGCCCAGCCTGCTCGAGGCGCAATGTCTTTTTTTGTGAAAAATAATAAAATTTTGGTAGAAAAAATTAAAAAGAATTTTAAAAAAATGGCTAGGCCTGCCCAAGCCCGACCTAAGCTCGAGGCTAGGCCCAGGCCCACCGGCCTGACCCGAGGCTCGATCCATCGGCCCGTTCAAAGCCCGAATACCCTTGTGCCAGGGCTAGGGCTTGGGCCTAATTTTTTGGCCCGTGAGCCGGGCCGAATTTTTTCAGACACCCATGAGGCTCGATATGGGCCGGCCCGGGCCTCTACGCATTGATGATATGAACATTCACATTGACGATGTGAACATTCACATTATGGGTATTTTGGTAATTATGTCTCCCATAGGACTTATTGAAACATAAGAAAATAATGTGGACTAAATAGAATATAAGTAGATGAAAATTGTATTTTGGTCTTCTTACCTCAAATAGGACTTAATGGAATAGTCAAAAAGAACGTAGGCTGCCCGAAGCCCCCCCGCGGCTCGGGAAAGGCTTGTTTGGGCCCGGGCTTGAGCCTAGTCTGAGACCCTAGGCTAGGGCCTAGGCCATCACTTTGAAACCCGGCCCGGCCCATCGGCCCAATTAAGGCCCATTCAAGGCTCAGTCCGAGGCCCGGCCTGCGCCGTGGCCTAGTGTCTTTTTTTGTGGAAAATAATAAAATTTTGGTAGAAAAAATTAAAAAGAATTAAAAAAAAATGGCCAGGCCCCCCCAAGTCCGACCCAAGCCTAAGGCTAGGCCCAGGCCCATCGACCCGACCCGAGACTTGACCCACCGGCTCAGGCCCGGACCCAAACGAGCCTACCCCGGACCGTGGGCAGCCCACGGGCCGCGGGCAAGCTTCGGGCAACGGGCAAATTTTACACTCCTATCAATGTTAATGTTAACATGTCAATGTGAATATTCACAATGTCACGGGTCAGGCTGCGGTCGGGCTTCAGGTCGCCCACGGGCTGCGGGCCAATTTTACACTCTTATCAATGTGAATGTTAACATGTTAATGTGAATATTCACATTATCAACGGGCCGGGTCGGGCCCGCCCTAGGTCGCTAGCCAATTTTATACTCTTATCAATGTGAATGTTAACATGTCAATGTGAATATTCACATTATTAACAGGCTGGGCCGGGCCCGCCCCGGGCCGCCCACGGGCTGTGGGCAGGTTTCGGACAGCCACGGGGCGCGGGTTAATTTTACACTTCTATCAATGTGAATGTTAACATGTCAATGTGAATATTCACATTATCAACGGGTCGGGCCGGGCTTGCCCCGGGCCGCGGGGGGCGGCTTTTGGCTGTCCATGAGCCGCGGGCCAATTTTATACTCTTATCAATGTGAATGTTAATATGTCAATGTGAATATTCACATTGTCAACGGGACAAACCGGGCCCGCCCTGAGTCGCCTATGGGCTGCCGGCGGGTTTCACGCCGCCACGGGACGCGGGCCAAGTTTACACTCCTATTAATGTGAATGTTAACATGTCAATGTGAATATTCACATTATCAACGGGCCGGGCCCGCCCCGGCTCGCGGGCGGGTTTCAGGCCACCCACGGGCCAATTTTACATTCCTATCAATGTAAATTTTAAAATATAAATGTTCACATCATAAAATTGCTAACCGTTCAAAAAATATTTATAAGGGTATCAAAATTAAATATAAGGGCATAAGTGTCCAAGAAAATAGTATAAATCAAGAAAAATGATTTTATGAAATAAAACTATACATACATGGGACTAAATGGATAAAGAAATTCCTTCATGGACTTCTTGGGTTAAAACACTTCTAAATGGGATTTATCGATAAAAATCCCTAAAAAAATCCATATTAAGGGCAGAGCTGTAATATAATTCTGTAATAAGTTGTTTAAATTTGATCTAAAAATATAAATAATTTCTACATATGTTTAAATTGATGTGTTTATCATTGGATTCAACATCAAACAAGTTTCAATCTAATTGAATTTGAGCAGTTTAGTTTTTATATAATTTTATGGCACCTAAGTTTTATGTTGAGTTGTAAGTGAGATACATATATATATATATATATATTAATGAGTTTAAAAACTGTGATTAAGCTTGGCTTATTTGTTTTTAAAATGGATTGGTTTTTGAGAAATATTAATATTGAGAGAGAGAGAGAGTGATTGAAAGACTAAACATAGACTTTTTATTTCAATGACTTAAGCCTTACAATGCTACTCCATTATATAGGAGGTTTATACAATATGATCAGATGGAGGCCACGAGGCCACTACATATTTAACTATACATTAATATATATTATATCTATATCAGCATACACTCACCGAAAGCATATGAATTAAATAAAGCATATGAATTAAATAATCACCGAAAGCAGAAAAGGGCTTGATGCATATGGCATCTGATGTGGCTTGATTTTCAACACTCCCCCTCAAGCAACGTTGTAGATGTTAATCATGCCCAATTTGTCCGTCAGATCTTCGAAGTTAACTCGAGCAAGAGCTTTGGTGAGAATGTCAGCTTTTTGACAGTTTGTTGGAGTGTAGCTGACTTGAAAAACTCCCTCTTCAATCTTTTCCTTGATAAAGTGTCGATCTATCTCCACGTGCTTAGTGCGATCATGATGAACAGGATTCTTAGCGATACTGATGGCGGCTTGGTTGTCGCAGTATAAAACCATAGGATGCTCAGATGGAACTCGTAATTCTTCTAACAGTCTGTTCAACCAGATTCCCTCACAGATACCTAGGGCCATAGCACGAAATTCTGCCTCAGCACTACTACGGGCGACCACTGACTGTTTCTTGCTTCGCCATGTAACCGCGTTCCCCCAAACAAATGAACAATAGCCAGAGGTTGATCTCCGATCAGTTACTGAACCTGCCCAATCTGCGTCTGAAAAAATCTCAATTTTTCTATTTGTTGTTCTTTGGAAGAAGAGACCCTTTCCCGGTGTCTTTTTTAGGTACCTCAATATTCTGGTCACAGCAGTCATGTGTTTGTCGGTAGGATTGTTCATGAATTGACTGACCACACTAACAGAGAAGCCGATGTCTGGCCTTGTATGAGAAAGATAAATGAGTTTTCCCACAAGACGTTGATATCTCCCTTTATCACTTGGTGCACTACCGTCACTTTCTTCCAATTTGATAGTTGTGTCCATAGGAGTTTCTGCCGGCTTGCATCCTAGCATCCCTGTTTCATTCAGTAAGTCTAGAACGTATTTACGTTGTGAGACGACTATACCTTTCTTTGACCTAGCAATTTCCATTCCAAGAAAGTACTTAAGATTTCCAAGATCTTTAATCTCAAATTCCTTTGTTAGGAATGTTTTAAGTAAGCCAATTTCCTCTTCATGATCACCTGTTAGAATTATGTCATCCACATAAACAATGATAATTGCCAATTTCCCTCCTAGGGAGTGCTTCACAAATAATGTATGATCGGATTGACATTGAACAAAACCGTACCCTTTTACTGCCTTAGTGAACCGTTCAAACCAGGCCCTGGGAGATTGTTTGAGACCATACAAGGATTTTCGGAGTCTGCAAACTTTGTTGAAATTTGATGTCGTCTCAAGTCCAGCCGGAATGTCCATGTAAACTTCTTCCGCTAAGTCACCATTGAGGAAGGCATTTTTTACATCAAGTTGGTGAAGTGACCAATCGAGATTAGCTGCCAAGGATAAAAGTACACGAACAGTGTTGAGCTTGGCAACCGGAGCAAAGGTTTCTTGATAGTCAATGCCATAGGATTGGGAGAATCCTTTGGCAACCAACCGAGCTTTATAACGTTCCACATTACCATCTGCCTTGTGTTTTACTGTGAAAATCCATTTACATCCAACGGGTTTCTTACCTCTTGGAAGATCAGTAATTTCCCAAGTACCATTCGTTTCCAGAGCCCGAACTTCCTCAATGACTGCTGCCTTCCACTGAGGAGACTTGAAGGCTTCCTGAATATTCCGAGGAATGTGTATCTCCGTGATGCTAGAAGTGAAGGCACGGAACGAAGGTGATAGATTATCATAAGAAATAAAGTTCCCAATGGGATGCTGAGTACATGATCTAACTCCTTTTCTCCAAGCTATGGGCATATTAAGAATACTGTTTTCGAACTCAGAATCAACAGTACTATCTGTGGTAAGAAGATTGTTACCTGGAATGTTGCTTGGATTAGAACCCGGTTCAGCCTCATGGGATTGTTGAGAAAGTGCTCCTTCCTCCATTTCCTCTTGGATGTGTTCATTATCCCGCAAGGCAACAATGAACTCGGAATTTTCGGCAGGTACAGATGGATTCAATGACTCAGGAGGTATGGGATTTTTGGTGGTGATGGATGGCTCACTAAATGACTCATGGGTCCAAAATTGATATTCCTGGGTTGGAGTCTCCCCCTGAATATCAATTTTAGGGTAGTAAGACTGGGTTTCAAAAAATGTGACATCCATGGAAGTGTAGAATTTCCTAGTGACCGGAGAGTAACACTTATACCCTTTCTGATGTGACGAATACCCAATGAAGACACACTTGAGCGACCGGGGATCAAGTTTACCTCGATACTGTTGATGGACATGAACAAAGACAGAACACCCGAAAATTTTGGGTGGGATGGTGGAGATGAGGCGAGTAGTGGGAAAGGATTTTAGGAGAAGTTGACAAGGAGTTTGGAATTGTAGTACCTTAGATGGCATCCTATTGATAAGATAGGCAGCTGTAAGAACAGCTTCCCCCCAGAAGAATTGTGGAACATTTGTGGAAAACATGAGTGATCTAGCAACATCTAACAAATGCCGATTTTTCCGTTCAGCGATGCCGTTTTGTTGTGGGGTGTCAACACATGAACTTAAGTGAACTATCCCTTTGTCTGCTAAAAAATCTCCTAGAATTGAGTTGAAATAGTCCCGAGCGTTATCAGACTTTAGAATTTGGATTTTTGACTGGAATTGTGTCTGAATCATAATTTGAAAATTTTTGAAGATTTGGCTCGTTTCAGATTTGTCTTTCATGAGGAAGACCCAGGTTAATCTAGTGTGATCATCTATGAATGTGACAAACCACCTAGTACCAGTTACATTTTTTATTCTGGATGGACCCCAGATATCACTATGAATTAGTGAGAATGGACGAGACGCTTTATAGGATTGAATGGGAAAATGGGACCGTACATGCTTAGAAAATTGACAGATTTCACAATCAAAAGGTTTTGGATTTTTATTAAATAATGAAGGAAATAAATGCTTGAGATACATAACATTAGGATGACCTAAGCGATAGTGCCACAACATAATTGCTCTATCGTTATTTTGACACGAAACCGAAAAAGAACTACCACAAATTGCCGTTTGAGGTTGTTCTTGTGGATAGTGGCGTTCCTTAAGGATGTAGAGTCCAGAGCATTCCTCAGCATTGCCAATCATCTTCCCCGAATCCAAATCCTGAAATTCACAATGAGTGGAGAAAAAATTAGTAACACACCTCTTTTCCTTAGTGAGTTTACTAATTGACAATAAATTACAGTCCAAGTCAGGAACAAGGAGAACAGAGTTGAGAATAAGATTCTTAGACAGCACAACTGAACCTGTACCGGCAACCTTTGATAGTGAACCATCTGCTATTCTGACCGTTAAATTATTTTGACATGAGTTATATGTATCAAAAATCGTTGCATCTCCCGTCATATGATCAGATGCTCCTGAGTCCACAATCCAAGGTTTTTTACGTTTCTTACTAACAGTAAAGGCATTCAAAGAATTACCTTTGTGAGCCAAGGTTCCGGATCCTATGATGTGGTTGGAAGACGAACCAGATTGTGACTGTAGTAGTTTCTGGAGCATCTCCATTTGCTCCTTGGTGAAAGGGCTTACTTCAGGTTGTGGTGATGGTTCATTTGTACCTACATGATTACCTCGTCCTTCTTTCTCAAGAGGCTGACGTGGTTTCCAATCTACTGGCTTTCCATGAATCTTCCAGCAAGTTTCTCTCGAGTGACCCGGCTTTCTGCAATGATCACACCAAGGCCTACCTCCTTTATTTTTCTGACGGTTGTCGATAGGAGCGAATTGAGTCTTAAGAGCCGAGCTTTCTGCCATATTCAGTTGTTGATGAGATCCCATCATGAGTTTTTTCCGACTTTCTTCGCGACGGACTTCAGAGAATGCCTCTCTAAGGTTAGGGAGCGGTTTTACTCCCATAATTCTTCCTCTGATTTCATCAAGATTTGTGTTCAATCCTAACAAGAATTTAAACACACGCTTCCCTTCGACAATCTTTTTATATAACAGACCATCAGTAACACACTGCCAGTTATGAACCTCAAACGTATCAAGTTGACGCCATAGACGAGTAAGGGTATTGAAATATTCAGTTACCGTAAGATTGTCTTGACGTAAATTGTGGAGGGAGCTTTCAAGCTGGATGATTTCAGATGTGTTTTCCTTGTCTGAAAACGTTTCTTTTGCCATGTCCCAGATCTCTTTGGCAGTATCAAATGACAGAAAATTTTCGCCAATGTCAGTGGTCATAGAGTTGACGAGCCACGACATGACCATATTATTTTCAGCTATCCACCTTTTGTAGGTTGATGCTGTGGTTTCTGGTAGCGCCGAGGCTCCGGTGATGTAGTCATCTTTCTCCTTTCCCCGTATAAACATTAACATGGATTGAGACCATTGCAAATAATTTTGCCCATTCAGTTTATGGGCAGTGATCGGAAGATGAGAGGTTTCCATTTGATGAGAGGATGAAGATGATGAGATGATAATATCAGAAGAAGAGGAGGATGAGTTGATAGTCATTCCGAAAGCTGGACCGTATTTAGTCATGCAATAGAAGGATATATTTGAGTAGAAGAGAAAAATTCGAATATTGACTGAAGAGGCGAAAATGACGAGACAAGATTACACATGCTCTGATACCATGAGAAATATTAATATTGAGAGAGAGAGAGAGTGATTGAAAGACTAAACATAGACTTTTTATTTCAATGACTTAAGCCTTACAATGCTACTCCATTATATAGGAGGTTTATACAATATGATCAGATGGAGGCCACGAGGCCACGAGGCCAAAAACTCAAACAAGCAGGCCACGAGGCCACTACATATTTAACTATACATTAATATATATTATATCTATATCAGCATACACTCACCGAAAGCATATGAATTAAATAAAGCATATGAATTAAATAATCACCGAAAGCAGAAAAGGGCTTGATGCATATGGCATCTGATGTGGCTTGATTTTCAACAGTTTTGAATTAACTTTTAACAAGTTAAACATGCGTCAAACTTAAATAATTAACTTGGTTTGTCATGCTACCTTAGTTAGATTAATTACAAATATAAGAACAATTACATTAATTTGGATAACTAAGGGCTTTAACCTAATTGGCTAACTTTTTAGCAACCAAGTCTTTCTTAAGGGAGAGGTCTTGGGTTTTACTCCCAAAAGTGGAATGGGAGGCAAGATTTTCTTGCAAGATATATGAATGTGAGTTTCAACTCCCCCAAGATGTTAACTACTAACTTTCTCCGATTAAAAAAAAAAAAAATCACATTAATTTGGATAATTATAGTTCAATTATAGAAAGAAATAAACAATTCAAGCTCAACAATCACCATAACAAACAGACCACTCCAATGGAAGGAAATAAACAACATCATACAATACCCTTAATAGAGAGAAATAATCAATGTTTTACTTTTAGCATGATTGACTCACTCACCTCTCCAATAAGAGTTGTAGATGAATGACTAATTGAACTAACTAAATTGATTTTTTTGGAATTCAAAGAAAAAGTTGGAAGTCCAATGTGTCAACAAAAAATAAAGGCTTAATTCAAAAATCAAAGCACGAAAGGTGGCTGCAATTTTCCTATCATCAACCATCTGTCATGCCTTCGCAAGTCTAACGCCGGTGGGAGACACCAACCCCCCTTAACCATCTGTTTCCATTAATTAAGCCTCGATTGGTGGCTACTCTATGTGGCCAAATTGCTCTTAGTCTCTTTCAATTAAACCTAGAATAAAACACAAATATTTTATAGATTATAAATTTTACATAATGTGGAACTCATATATGAGACTCATGATAAAACTTACGTATTTTATTTTGTATTTTGTATATGTACACATAACACTGTAATTATATTCTTGACAATCCCTAATCATAATGGGTATAATTGTCATGAGACAGACTCAAAGACAGACTCATAATGATTCAAAGTCATCAACCTAACGTAAAAAAATAAAGTCAGCAAAAGAGGAATGAATGTACCAAAGAGCAAAGACTCATATATGTTATAGTTGTTGCAAATTGCAATTGAATATAGTTGACCATACCACAAATTTAACATATGTTATTCTCTCTAAACCCTAAGTGTTCAGAGTACCCTATTGATCAATCTATCTAATAAATATTTAATTCTTTAGATTAAGTTGGCGAAAGTACAATAATGGCGGAAAACCAAATATTATGTACGGTATTCTTATGTTTCAGTTGAATGATCACATGACTTTTAATGTTTTTTATGTACTTGTATATTTATTTATTTATTTTCCAAGTATTTTTGGGTATGCCCGAACGCGTACACACTGCACATTCAGGCTGCCCAACAAATTGCTCGTGTGGTTGAATGGTGCATGAAACAAAATTATTCCATGCCACAAACTGATTTGGACTGTATGAGATGGTCTGGGTCAATTTACGTTATGGTCACGTCATAATTACATGTGGAAGTAAATAGTTATTCGTTCTCAAGTAATACTACAAGGGTAATGTTATACAAACAGAATTTGTATTAAAAAAACTTAAACAAAATTTTGTCTTATTTATAGTTTGAAAATCAAAATTTCATTACTTTGATTCATATAATTGTAAGAATATTGCCACATCATTCTTTATCTTAAAATTTATAGAAAAATTATGTATGAATATCATTTTCCATGCGGAAATGGCTATCTATTTATATTATGTTATCTTATTATTTATGTCAACTTAGTTGTTAGCACTGCACTGAAAACATACATTAATGAGATCCGTTACATTAATATTATGTTGACAAGTAAAATGATAAATAGAAATACGGTAAATGTAAATGCACCCGTAACTCAATGGACAAGTGCAACAAATTGTAAATTTAGATGATTTAAGTTCGACTCTTTAGGTGTTTTGTCCAAGCTAATGATAGTACAAGTTTGTGTGACTAATGACAAAACTTTGGAATATGAAATATGATCTATTTCAATAATATGATAAATGCTATATTAATAAAATATTTATATATATATATATATATATAATGTATTAATTTGTATAATACTACTTTAACCACTTTCTTGAGTTGCCAAAACATTCTTTCTGATAAGAAAAAAAATTGATAGCATGGTGGTTATGGACTTCTCAATCCTTAGTTAGGTATAGTTAGGTATTGTTAATATCATGGTGGTTAAGGCTCAAAATCCTTAGGTATAGTTAGGTCAAGTTTGGCGTATTGTAAAAAGTTAAAAAGTCAAAAAGTTAAAAAATTAACACTATTCACCAAAAATCAACAATTACGGCTGCATAACTTTCAATCCTAATTTTTCCCTACAAATCAATTTTTATAATTTTTTATTACACATTTTTCCATAAAAAGTCAAAAAGTTAACCCAAACATCCATATTTTTTTCCTCAATTTTTTAGTCCAAAAAAACGAAAAGTACACTTATTTAGGACACCCCAAACAACCCCTTAATATGTCAAGACTCACTCAAGTCCAGTTATTTATTTATTTATTTTTATTATTATTGTGAAAGTGTAAAATATTGGCCCAAACTCAAAAATAATTGAGCATAGCAGTTCAGAAGAAAGGAAATGCCCAGATAAGTTTCTAAGGAGCCTATTAGAGATAGCAGCGGCTTGGTTTGGGATAATCTACAAACAACAATGATTTATCCCACTAAAAACATCACCACTAATAGCACTAATGCATTAAAAAAATAAAAAAAAATTACAACTCCAAGACCAAAACATCACATCATTCATGACGGGACCCACTGCCACCTAATTAGTGGGAGCACTAATTAGTGCTCCCAAGCATTTTTCAATCTACAAAAGTCAAAAAATTAAAAATTATTAAAAAAGTCATATTTGAGAGAAGCTTGTGGGAGAAGCCTAGAGGGCACTTTGAATTCAACTATTCAAAAATCAAAAAGTCAACAAGGGTAGAATTGTCATTTTGATTTTACTACAATATTTTATTACACATTTTTCTTATAAAAAGTCAAAAAGTTATTCCAAACATATATTTTTTCTCTACTTTATTAGCCAAAAAGCCAAAAAGTGCATTTATATAGCACATCTCAAACAACCCTAACGCGTGAAGAGTAAGAAAAATAAAGATTTCCTTCTAGAAGGGAATTAGCAGAATGCCAAAGAATCATTGGATTCGTCCTTATCCAACGGTGGAGACATTAAGCAGTACATATAGAGGCATAAGGCAGGCCTACTAGACGACACAATCGTCCAATTAGCTTGATTGGACGAACATAGCACTTATTGGCAAGTTCGTCATTGACATCTGACACAATTTAAGCCGCGTCCAAAAGAGGATGATCCAACAATCAAAGGTAAAGGTAACCACTTACTCGACCATACTCAGAACAGGGAGAACCCTCGGATCAAACATTGATCCAATGAATGAGATTTAAGTCAAGAATGCTATAAAAGGCGAAGTAGGTAAAGCATAGTAGACAAATCAGAAGAAATTTAAGAACCATCTTTTAAATACAAATTCAAATGGCCTAACAGTGTTCTGACTTGACTGTGAGAGGGTCTTTCTGACCAATTTTGGTCGGGGAAGATTACTGATACTTTGGTTTCTCTTGACAGATTAAAAGGAAGGGATACATCATTTCGCTTTTTTTTATAGAGAAGAATTCTATGTTTTACAATTATTATTTTTATTTTAATAAGAAGAAAGAGATGGCAAAGCACAATGACTCTAAATTATAAAAATAAGTCCAAAATAATTGATAGAATCAAACAAGTTGATTAAAATAAGCAACATAATCCATAAGAAAAGAACATGATGGAATGGACATGAAAATTAAAGAATGATAAAAAAATTCACCCAATAATCTTCCAAAAGAAACATTCCAAAAAAAAAAAGTTAAATATATATCGACGTCGAATACTTTTATTATATGCAAATCAGAATGAGTAAATCATGGAATTAAAAAAAAAAATTAAAACAAAAAAACTTTATAATAAACAAGGTCAATTCTCTTTCAATCATAGATCAACATTAAGCAGCCTTGAGGAGGAATATGTCAACAAGCATCCACATACAAAATGAAATAAACAAAGAGAAAGAGAGCTTAGGGCAGATCATGGATTATATTTCGACGATTTGAATTATTCATCTTATGGATCTCTGTATAAATTATTATGAAAAAATCATATTGATATGATAACTGTAATCATATGATTTCATCATATTTATTTTTCAAAAATAAAAATAGAATGTCTATTTTCAAAATTATTTTTTTCATCTATTTTTTTAAAAACAAATATAATAAAATTACGTGAGTATGATTATAGAATATATTTGATTAGATATACATATATATAATCTATACAAAAAGACCTATAAAATGAACTACTCAACGTCAAAATAAAGTCTATGGTTGAACTAACTACGTAAGTTGCACTGGTTCAGCAGACTTTTATTTTAATACTTCTTTATTTAAAGTAAACTCATAGAGCATAATCTGACATTATTTACGTGGAGATCCAAATCAATCATATGGTGAAAAATTTTACGAATAAGATTAACTCATCTTTGTTAGAGGGAACACCACACAAACCACTAGCTAATAATTGTTTTCTTTATTTGATGCTTTATAATTTTTATTTTTCTAAGTAACTAGCCGTAGTGCATGCGCAATACACGTGATTTTTTCTTCTTCTTGTTTTTATAGTATAATTGAATTGTATAGATGGGAAATCAATTTTCATTATGTAAACAAAAATCCAAAAAATAATCATTTATCAAAATTTTTAAAATATGTTATTATGCACAAATCATAAATAATTTGCTTGTAATTCTCTTAGAATCTGAAACAAGCGGGCACCTATAAGAATCAAATGTTTTGACATCACTTTTAGGTACAAATGTCATTTCATTATAATATAACTGGAAGTACATGAGTTGTTTTTTTAATGAACCTCAGACCTTGACTCTTCCAAATGTTGATTAACAACGACAAAAAAAATAAAAATAAATAATAATAATGATAATAATAAATCTAAATCTTAAAGAAAAAAAATATAAGAATGACAAAATAAAATAAAATGCATAGTTAGAGTGAAAGGATTTAGTATGATTAATGCTCTACCGTATGTGCAAGAAGAATACATAGGTAAGAATAATTTAGAGTTTGGAGCATATTTATTCAATTTAAGGATTAAGATTACAAATCATTATTAATCTTTACAATAATAGAAACAATGAATTCTTGGTTCTGTATAGGGGCATAACACAACCTTTAATAAGAGGAATTTTGAAAATTTTCTTAATCATTTTGTGGGAACATCGCGGTGATGAGATCCTATGTCTCAAATTATGCTCTTTGGTATCAACATGAGTGAGAAATTTTGAAGTCTTTTTAACCATAATCTTGATTATTTTGAATTTTTTAGAAGTTGCCTTATGGTCAACTTATTAGTTCCAAACGTCCTACCAAGCTTTAACTTATATAATTTTAATCATTTTTTTGGATAACTTTCTTTCTTTCAAATTGAAAGATCTCATTACCATTTTAGATAAGTTATTATTCATGTGCCTTGTTATTAAAATTCAAAATATTAGATAGCCAAATATTTTTTCTTAATTGACCACTTAGTACGTCAATATGTTACAATTATTCATTCAGATACCGGTCATTATGCTACTAAAGTATTTAGACAAATATTATTCTAGTAAATGAACATCAGTTTCGAAGGAATTTCTCCTCAAAACTACTAATAGAGTCTAAATTGTTGAATTTGTTCAAAACATACAAAATAAACAACTATATTAAATTAGAAATAGTTCTACCTAAATTAATGCAGTTCAAATGAAAAATAAATCAAATTAAATGTGCATCTTGTATAAAAATGATCACATAAAATAGAACATGCGGTAATATTAGGCTTGGTTTGACATCTAATTATAAAGCCTTTTTTTTCTTTTTTGGTCTTTAGAATTTTCTTCAATTTATTTTAATTTTATTTTTAGATTAGAAATAGTTTTAATTTTATTTTAAATAAACCAAAATGTGCATTTTTTTTTATAATAAAAGTGATCGCATAAAATAAAATAGGGATAATATTAGGCTACCTATATAAGGTTCATATCTTTTGACAATTAAGACTTGATTTGGCATCTAATTAAAAAGTCATATTTTTTTTTGAATATTTTTTTTGTCTTTATTGAATTTATTTTTAATTTAAATTTTTTTACTTTTTTGGTCTGTTTAATCGAGTATAACTTTTTTTGAAGTTTTTTTTTTTTTATATATAAAAAAAAGTTAATGGAAACGATAAAAAATCAACAACAAAAAAAAAAAAGCCAATCTAAACACCTACTTAATTTCATCCTTTGCATTATTAAAGAGAATGACAACATTTTATGAGAAATTATTGATTAGAGACAGAATATGAAAGAACTAGATTTGTGCGTTAGATTTAAAGAAACAATTTGGTAGGGGAGGATTTTGTTTTTAATAAAAAAATATACATAAATTTGGTTAGAGAACTTTTCACCCAAAGATTATCAAAGTGTTTGGTGTGATATTCTACCATGCTAGTAATATATAATTACTTAGATATTGGATATTTTTACAGATAAAAATTATAGAAAAAGAAAAGAATAAAACTTTTTTTTGCAACTTACCAAACACAACATAACACCGCAGAGATATACAAAGAAGGGTGGGGCCGACATGTAAAGAGAAAGGTGTATTAGAGAGAGAGAGAGAGAGAGAGAGAGAGGTGAGAGGGAGAGAAAGTGCCTTGCATTCAATTAGGTATTTGTTTCCTGGTGGCCATTGATTGCAAATTTTAAGGTTCAAAGGAGAACCGCGGCAGTTAATAGCAAAATGAAGGGCAATGCTGGTCACTCCCAGTGAGGTGACCTCAGCACCTCCAGGTGATTGTTTGCGCATTATTATTAGCTCAAAACTTAAAAGAAAAAAAAATTAATTTTTGAGCCAATCAATGGCTACCAGCGCCTCCACTGCAGGTCCAACTCATTTTCCCAAAATGAAATACCTTTTAAGAGATAATTTATTATGACTTATCTATTAAAAACGGGTTTTGCGGTACCTATTAAGAGGATGAACCAAACACTATATAAGGGTTGTTTGTGATATTCTAAATAAGTATATTTTTTGACTTTTTATGAAATATAGATTGGGTTTGAAGTGATGTGGTAGAGAGATGATGTGACTTAAATAAGATGGTGTGACTTAAATAAGATAGTGATTTTTGACTTTTTAACTTTTTTCACGTTTAGGAACCCTCCCATTTAGCTAAAAAGTCAAAAACTTATTAAAAAAGTCAAAAAGTCAACAACTCATACCAAAAAGTCAAAGATTCTCTTTTCTCTCTACTTTTTGCACATCTTTTCGTAAAAAGTCAAAAAGTCATTCCAAACATACTAGTTTTTTTTAGCTCATATTTTAGCCAAATAACCCAAAAATTACTAAATTAGCCTGTTCCCAAACGAGCATAGCAAACTATGGTCATAGTTTGTATTTGTGAAACAATTTTGAAAAAAGAGTTTATAAAATTTAAAAAATTGTTTAGTTGTTTATTTTGAAAATAGTTTTGGAGTTTGGGATGAATTAATTAATTTTTTTTTTTTTGGTAGTTGAATAGATAGTGTGATAGAGAAAATGATTGATTGATGTATAGTATGAGAGAGGAGAAAGGATAGAACAAAAGTAATTGATTGATGTATAATAAAGAAAGAAAAAAAAAAGTGATTTTAGATTTTTTATTTTTTTTTAAATTTTTTAACCAAACAAATTTTTGAAATTTTTTATTAAAAATTATCTGTCGAGACAAATCTAACAAAGCCTATAAATTTACGAAACATCACAACTATTGGTAGCGTTGTGTGCAATGTGGATGGCCAATGGGCATGTAACTTGGCTACAACATCTCCCTCAAATAGTAGGGACATTTTAGGAATTAAAAATAAGTAGAAAACATTCTTAAATTTCCACACTTTTTAAATAATAGTAGATAGTAAATGAGAGAATTTAGAAAAAAAAAAAAAAAAATCTAATACGAACAGGTATAAAGAACAAAGAGCAAAAATTGAATTATGTTTAGTTTGATTTTTTAAAAATTATTTTCAGCCAAATCTTCATTTGTCTGTAATAAACTTTTTTTCACATACCTTGGTCAATTCTTTTACTTGTATATAAAAAGTTTTTAAAAAATATATATATAAGAAAAAAAAATCATTAAAAATAAACAAAAAAAATTAAATCATTTGTATTTTTTTTACATGAATAAAAAAAATCCACTAAAAACAAATAAAAATTTATCTAAAATTTTAAATTTTAAAGGGCAAATTACAAACACCCCTCGAGATTCGGTGAAAATACAGATTCTCCCTGAGATTTGAGAAATTACAAATTGCCCCCTAAAGATCAAATTTGTATAACAAATTAGGGGGAATCTGTATGAAAATAAAAACCTCAAGAAGCAATTTGTTATGGAAATATAAATCTCAGGAGGTGAGATGTAATTTCTCAAACCTGAGGAAGAAATCTGTAGGTATGTTTGGTTTGAGTTTTAGAGATGAGTTTTAGAAAAAAAAATTCAAAAAATTGTTTGGTTTGAGATTTTTCTCAAAAAATTTCTAATATCACTTCTTCTCTCTTACACATCAATTAATCACTTTTTCTCTCTCCTCTCTCCTTCTCAATCATTTTTTCTCTCACACACATCTACTCAATTACAACAAAATATCAAATTATTTAAACTCTCAAACTCTAAAACTACTTTCAAAATATAAAACCAAACAAACTAAAAAAATTTCTAAAATAATTCTCTCAATTTTTTTTCAAAAATAACTCTTTCAAAAATAAACTAAATAAATTTTTACCAAACCTCGAGGGTGTTTGTAATTTGCTCGATTTTAAAACATCAAACCAAACAAATGATTGGTTTGGGAGGGAGGGGGGGGGGGGGGTTTTGTAATAAGAGGTAATCATGGTTCAGCAGTGTGTGAAACCAACACAACACAACATGCCTCACCATCTTTATTTATTTTAAGTTAAAATTTCAGATTAGTATAAAATTTGACAAACAATTATAAATTAGTGATAAATTAAGGTGAAGTATCAATAAATTTTAAATAACAATTTTATGAACTTTTTGATTTTTTTTTTTTTTTATCGATTCAAATGTCTCATTGTAGTGTGAATTATATAAAAGGCTAAACATAAATGCGAGTGTAACATACTAAAAAACTCTATAGTATATTTTTCTTAAATGTAATAATATAACATTTTAAAAAAATTCTTTACTATATATATATATATATTTTTCTAGACGTAACGCTTTAATCAATGTAACACACAAAAATTTATTAGTGTTGTGTGTGTCAATTTTCGACCACACTGCCAATCAAGCACTCAGCTGGAGAACATTGACAGAATAGATTAAGCCTGAACGACCTGCAAAAGAAAGAAGAGATTCCGGCGGTGGTTCGTCCACCCGGGGGCACTCCGACGATCAAGTCAGTAAAATATCTCTCAAAGATAATCAATAGTGCTTAACTCACTAGACAAAGCATAAAAGACATACCTTAGACCCATGGGGGTGCCTCTCTTTTATAGCCAACATAATCCTAGTCCCAACAGAAGCCTAGCTCTAATGGACTTAGGTAGGGATGGCAATTTAAATCCGGCCCGACGGGGACCCGCTCCCCCTCGTCCCTGATACGAGCGGTTTTTCCCCGAAAAATACTCCTAACGGACCGGGGATGGTATTTGAAATTGAATCCCCGATCAGTTTCGGGCCGGGGGCGGGGATAGCTTTCACTGCCCCGTCCCCGTCCCGTCCCCGTTTCTCTCCAAAATAAAATTACCATAATACCCCTCTATTTTGTTCATATATATATATATATATAAAACCCCCTATTTTCCTCTGATCTGATCAAATCTGTCTCTCCACTCTCTCACTCTCTCTTCTCTACCCAGTCTATCTCACTCACTCCTCTCTGTAGTCGGCGATGGCTCGCGACGGCCCTCTCTCACTCATTCTTCTCTCCGCAGTGGTGATGGCGTCGTCTTCTCCTCCGCGGCAGTACGCACACCCTCGCCGCCTCTTCCTCTTCCTCCGTCGTCTCCTCCTTCTCCGCGCCACTGCCGAACCTTCATACTTTGGTTTCGGTTTCTGCCACGGCAGATCTGGGCAGATCTGAGCAGAACCTTCATACTCCAGCTTCGGAATTTTCCTTTTTCTCACATATTAGATCTGTGAAGATCAGATCCCACCATTTATGTGTGTATATATACATGCATATATATTTGTCACCGTGTGGGTCTCTCTATCTCTATCTGTCTCCATATATTTTTTTTTACTTTTTTTTTTGTTAATGATGTGGCCGTTGATGATGGTGTTGTTGATGAAAATAATGTTGTTGATGATTTATTATTCAGAGAGAGAGAGAGACAGCGCCACGGGGATTTTTTGAGGTCGGGGAAACCCGATCCCTGTTAGGGGGCGGGGCCAGGGGGTGTGACGGGTTCCCCGACGGGGATCGGGGACGGGGACGGGGACGGGAAATTTTGTAACTTCGGGGATCGGGAACAGGGAGGGCGATCCCCGGCTCCCCCCCGCCCCGTTGCCATTCCTAGACTTAGGATTACTACTAATCTTGGACTTCCAGTATGATTAGGATAAACTCTCTAAGAGTCTTATCTTTACCCAAACTGAAGTCTTCTCCCATTCTAGGACTCTTGTCCCTTATCCGCTTATCTTGGATTCTGGTTTCTTCGTAGATAACCTCGACCTAGCCGAGATCATCTCGGCGTCATGACCAGGACACGTGGTACCTCGGCTAGCACTTCAGTGACACCTCGGCCACATGTTGTCATTCAAAAATTTTGTCCACATAACTGCCCCCTAGATTCTATTACCTCGGCATCCTGAGGTGATGAAACCTATATCATTTCCTCCATTTAGCACGTCGGCTAAGCTTGCTTCATCATCTATTGTCGAAGTCAAAACTCGTCGGCTCAATATGACCAAGACCTATAGTCTGCTTTCATAAATGCTTTAGAACCAACGACCATGCTCGTTCAAGTTTCTCAACCGAAATCGTCCTCCTAGCTGAGGTATTTGCTTTATTGAATCAAGAACTCCAAGAGTTCCAGCATGCGTATGAGCTGGTACGCACAGTATTTCAACCGTTTTCACCACGTGTCTTTCCCTTACTGGACCGGATCTGATACGCGCCATCAAGTTGCTTCATTTTTGCCTGCGCCGTCTGATAAGCAGGTCGTCCAAGGCACCATAATTGCCATTTTTCATGTTTTTGATCAAAATCAAAATTTTCTCTCTCAAATCCTTCATTACTGCTTTTGCGAGGCTTTCTGTAATCAATTTCCTTCGGTGAGGCTTTCGTTGCACTTCTTTGCTCGTTACCACCGTCTGACACCGGTGTACTTCACACCGGCCTTTTTGTAATCTAAACAATCATTCTTCAATATTAGGCTGAAGTGCCTTCTTTCCTTTTCTGAATGCATTCTTTAATTTCTTCTTTCAACGTGGTTGCATGTGTCTTCTTTTTACTCTTGTACGATTCTATACTTAAAATAATTTGCATGTCTTCAAAATACACCTTAACTGTGCAATCTCCTCGGGGTGTGACACCTCGATTGTACCTACTAATCGGTTTATCTCAGCCGTTGCTTAACACTTGAAAATATTTATAATATTTTCACAAGTGTTATTTACAACTCGATACTTCACTTTTAGCAAAACTTCTGTTTTCAAACTTCTTCCAAATCTTGGCAACATGGTAATCTCGGCAAGTATGTAGATATTTCTTTCAACATAACCTTAGCTTAACTTGTAAATTTTTCTCAAAATTTCAACAAGTGTTAAACCACTCTTCTTTTAACATAACCTCAGTTAACTTCAACTTGTAAACTTTTCTCAAGTTTTAACAAGTGTTAACACATGATCTCGGTTTTAATTGCAACTTGTAAACTTTTCTCAAGTTTTAACAAGTGTTAAATATCATCTCGGTTTAATTTCAACTTGTAAACTTTTCTCAAGTTTGAACAAGTGTTAAATATCATCTCGGTTTAACTTCAACTTGTAAACTTTTCTCAAGTTTCAACAAGTGTTAAATATGTTCTTGGTTTAACTTTAACTTGTAAACTTTTCTCAAATTTCAACAAATGTTAAACATTATCTCGGTTTAACTTCAACTTGTAAACTTTTCTCAAGTTTCAACAAGTGTTAAACCAATCTTAGCTTGTGAAATTCCAACTCCCAAGCATCATTCTCCAGCCATTTGCCCCCTAATGTGAACTTAAGTTCCACTTGGGTTCTCATTAGGCACGTGGCTTTGACCTTGATATTGCTCTATGGGCAGGGGATCTGCCCCCTGCATTACTTTCACATACTCCTTTGTGGAAAAAATTCTTTAACTTAGGCCAAACTTTTCTCTTCTCGGACTTAATTATCTAAGCCAGGATCTTGTCTTCTGGGATCTGGGATTCCAGATCTGGAATCTGGGATCTGGGATTCCAGATCTGGAATCTGGGATCTGCTCACTTGGGCTAAGCTCTTGTCTTCTCGTGTCTAGTATTGTCTCGGCTTCGCTTCGGCGAACCATTTCTCTTCTCTTGTTTGGACGCCTTTGTCCCCGACGTGTCTTCCTCGGCTCTGGCATACTTTTCTATCCTGGCCATCAGCTCCTCCATGCTTTTCGGCAATGTCTTTGTCAGTGATTTTCGGAGCAGGCCGTCATCCTTCAAGCCGTTTTAAACGACATGACCGCCACATCTTGGTTGCATCCTGGTATTTGGTTGAATACCTCATAATACCTTTTGGCATAGGCCCTACGACTTTCATCCTCGCCGATCTTCAGGGCCATTAGGGCGTCCACCCTCAATGGTTGTAGTTTGTTTGTCACGAACCTGACCACAAACATCTCGGCCAGGCCTTCACAGGTTTTCATAATTCTTTTCGGCAACTTGTGAAACCAGTCTGATGCAAGTTCCCCGAATGATAAGGGGAACACTTTGCAGAGCAACGGCTCGTTCCCAGAGTATAACGCCATCGCGTTCAGGTATAATCCGACGTGAAAGTTGGGGTCCGACTTCCCATCGTATATCTGGAACCTCGACATACTGAATCACTTCAGGACCTCAACTTTGTCTAATTCTTCCGAGAACGGCGTTCTCGGCTTGACCGGGGAGTTTACCTCGGCATCTTGTTGCTTCCTCTGTAGGTGATCTCCCATATCCTTTTTGGTTCGTCCAAGAGCTCGGCTATCTTTGGATTTCAGTCTTTTTGGTGCACTAGTTCTAGCGTTATTGTGAGTCCTTTTGGACCTTCCTCCACTGGTCGTGTTGAACAGAGTTCCTTCCCTTGAACATCCCGATGTTCTTTGGTGCAGGTTTCTTTTGTTCGACATGTCTTCTGGGATTCTCCATACCCGATCTCCTGTGAAGGCCGGTGAGAATGTCCCTTGGTCCCGCCATGCTAAGGGACTGTAGGAACCGTTTTCTGCCCTCCTTTTTGGGCACCTTTTTGGCCGCTGGAATCGGCATATCTTGTAGCGGGAACGGTGGCTGCATGACGTTGTTCAACATCATGAAATTGACGACTGTTTGCAAGTCTGCCAATTTGTCCGCCATTCTCTTTATCTCGTCGTCCCTCCGCAGGCATCTATCTTTCCATACTTGGAGGTTGTTCTCGTTATAATATCCCTCCGGTCTGATTTCTTCGGTACGCCGTCCTCCTGACCGACGTCCTTTCCTCCGTGATTCTTGTCACGAGTTTCTTCGTTGCAGTTGTCTTCTTTGACGTTAAGGTCAATATGTTTCTCACTCCCAGTGGGGGTGTCGTCTCCTACCTTCTCTTTCTGTCTGTCGTTGGCCATCTATTCTCCTTTCATTCCCACAGACAACGCCAAATTGTATATGTCAATTTCTGACCACACTACCAATCAAGCACTTAGCTGGAGAACACTGACAGAATAGATTAAGCTCGAACGATCTGCAACAGAAAGAAGAGATTCCGGTGGTGGTTCGTCCACCCGGAGGCACTCCGACGATCAAGTCAGTAAAATATCTCTCAAAGATAATCAATAGTGCTTAACTCACTAGACAAAGTATAAAAGACATATCTTAGATCCATGGGGGTGCCTCTTTTTTATAGACAACATAATCCTAGTCCCAATAGAAGCCTAGCTCCAATGGACTTAGGATTACTGCTAATCTTGGACTCCTAGTAGGATTAGAATAAACTCTCTAAGAGTTATCTTTACCCAAACTGAAGTCTTCTCCCATTTTAGGACTCTTGTCCCTTATCGGCTTATCTCGGATTTTGGTTTCTTCGCAAATAACCTCGGCCTAGCCGAGATAATCTCAGCGTCATGACCTGGACACGTGGCACCTCAGTTGGCACTTAGGTGACACATTGGCCACGTGTTGTCATTCAAAAATTATGTCCCCACAAGTGTACTTTTTTCAAACGTAGCATTCTAATATAATACTTCAATGTAACACCAAAAAACCACACTAATAAAAATGTAGATTTCTACGTTCGACAACAAACACTTCAACCACCAAAAAAGAATCTTTCACACCTCATATTTCCATTCACATTCCAAAAATGAATAAAAAAATTATAAAAAAAATAAAAAAATTGAATCATAAAAAAACATTCACTTAAACTCAAATGATACCAAATCAAATAAATATAGGGTGAATTACACTAACACCCCTTGAGGTTTATATTTATTATAGTTCTCCCCTCACCTTTTGGCAATTACATCTCCCTCCCTGAGGTTTAAAGTTTCATTACAGATTCCTTCCTCAGCAATTTAATTTTTTTAAATACCAATTTTGCCCTCACTAGGTAAATTACTTTGACACCCCTTACATTTTAGAAATTATAATCCCTTCCTTAAGGTTTAAAGTAGTATTACCAATTGCTCCCTTTGTTAGTATTAGTTAGAAAAAAAAATTATTGAAAAAAAAAATTAATTGGAAAAAAAATTATTTGAAAAAAAAATTGTTAGTAAAATTTTTCAATTTCTGTTTAAAAATCAACGTATACTCATTTTTTGAATTTACGTTTTTTTCCTCAAATTTACAAACCAAGACAATCATTTATAAACCAAAAAAATTATCAAACACGTTTTTATAACAGCTGTACGGGGAGCAAATATTCCGGCAAGCCCGTACTCCTTTCTTCCGAGCTCCGTTTATGTCCGATCACCTGCGAGCAAATAACGGTGAGCTACCCGGCGGTGTGTGGCCGGAAAAACCCTCCGACAATCAAGTTAGCACACACCTTAGGATGGAGAGAGAGAGAGAGAGAGAGAGAGAGAGAGGAGTGTTAGAGTCTAGGAATTCCTTACAAAGTGTTCATCTGTCGCGTATGGGGGGCGCAAACCCGCTTATATACCTTCTGCGCCCCAAATCTACTCTCATTAGTCTCTCGACACCTGGTGCTGCTATCCCATCTGTCAGCTCAAATCACGCTGAACACCACCTAACCCAACTGCCAGCCCACTCTACGGGGAGCTCGGCAGTCGGGCTGTAGCTTCTCGGCTGCCAACAGCCATATTGCACTTCAAGACCAAGTGCTTCCAATAACCGAGCTTCGTTTCAGCCGTGCTCGACTGCATTCCGGCGACGCCGAGCACGGGATTGGTCATTCCGGTCAACCAAAGGCCTTCCTGCCGAGCTTCAGGCACGAATCTTCATGCCGAGCTATGGGTGCGCGCCTTCCGACCGAGCAACGCACGAACCGTGAAGCCCTTCTAGGCCGCGGACGTCTCAGCCGAGCTCTCACTTGACCGGCCTTCATACCAAAGAGCCCAAGTAGCTAGGCTCCGCAGGCCCTTTGCCATTACTGAGCAAAACCACCGCACAATCTTGAAGCCAAATACATCGGCCCAATCTTGTTTGGCCGAAACTAGATCACAAATCTCCCTCTCAATTGCCCCTTAATTCCGTCCGCGCTAGCGTGACTGGGATTACATTACAAGGCCGGGCTAGGCTTTTTGCTCGGTGATCCACTTTCTTCGGCAAGGAACTCCGAGGAAGGTGAGCAAGGTCCGCTCGGCGACTTCCCTCTTGGCGAGCAAGATCAGCTCGGCCAAGGAACTCTAAAAAAGGGGAGCAAGGTCCGCTCTGCCACTTCCTTCTTGGCGGACAAGATCAGCTCGGCCAAGGAACTCCAAAGAAGAGGAGCAAGGTCCGCTCCGCCACTTCCTTCTTGGCGGACAAGATCAGCTCGGCCAAGGAACTCCAAAGAAGGGGAGCAAGGTCCGCTCCGCCACTTCCTTCTTGGCGGACAAGATCAGCTCGGCCAAGGAACTCCAAAGAAGGGGAGCAAGGTCCGCTCCGCCACTTCCTTCTTGGCGGACAAGATCAGCTCGGCCAAGGAACTCCAAAGAAGGGGAGCAAGGTCCGCTCCACCACTTCCTTCTTGGCGGACAAGATCAGCTCGGCCAAGGAACTCCAAAGAAGGCAAGCAAGGTCCGCTCCACCACTTCCTTCTTGGCGGACAAGATCAGCTCGGCCAAGGAACTCCAAAGAAGGGGAGCAAGGTCCGCTCCGCCACTTCCTTCTTGGCGGACAAGATCAGCTCGGCCAAGGAACTCCAAGGAAGGTGAGCAAGGTCCGCTCCGCGACTTCCTTCTTGGCGGACAAGATCAGCTCGGCCAAGGAACTCCAAAGAAGGCGAGCTAGGTCCGCTTCGCAACTTCCTTCTTGGCGGACAAGATCAGCTCGGCCAAGGAACTCCAAAGAAGGCGAGTAAGGTCCGCTCCGCGACTTCCTTCTTGGCGGACAAGATCAGCTCGGCCAAGGAACTCCAAAGAAGGCGAGCAACATTAGCTCGGCTAAAACTTCGGAGTTGAACAAATCATCAACCCGTCAGCCGGAGCAAATCATCTCGGCTGGAACCTCGCAGTTGAGCAAATCATCAACTCCTCAGCCGGAGTAAATCATCTCGGCTGGACCCTCGGAGTTGAGCAAATCATCAACCCGTCAGCCGGAGTAAATCATCTCGGCTGGAACCTCGCAGTTGAGCAAATCATCAACTCTTCAGCCGGAGTAAATCATCTCGGCTGGACCCTCGGAGTTGAGCAAATCATCAACCCGTCAGCCGGAGTAAATCATCTCGGCTGGAACCTCGCAGTTGAGCAAATCATCAACTCTTCAGCCGGAGTAAATCATCTCGGCTGGACCTTCGGAGTTGAGCAAATCATTAACCTGTCAGCCGGAGTAAATCATCTCGGCTGGAACCTCGCAGTTGAGCAAATCATCAACTCTTCAGCCGGAGTAAATCATCTCGGCTGGACCCTCGGAGTTGAGCAAATCATCAACCCGTCAGTCGGAGTAAATCATCTCGGCTGGAACCTCGCAGTTGAGCAAATCATCAACTCTTCAGCCGGAGTAAATCATCTCGGCTGGAACCTTGCAGTTGAGCAAATCATTAACCCGTCAGCCGGAGTAAATCATCTCGGCTGGAACCTCACAGTTGAGCAAATCATCAACCCGTCAGCCGGAGTAAATCATCTCGGCTGGAACCTCGCAGTTGAGCAAATCATCAACTCTTCAGCCGGAGTTAATCATCTCGGCTGGAACAGAAGAGTAGGCCCCTCATCCACTATTATTTCGGACACAACAAAGCTCTTCAGCAAAAGTAATTCACTTCTATTACATTGACAAAAAGAGTATTTGCATTCAGAAGTGTAGGGGAAACAAGTCCCTCAAAAAATTACATAGGGCCGCATTCTATGGCCGGGGTACGCCTTTGCCATCTAAATCTTCTAAGTGGTATGCCCCCTTGCCCGGTTATCTTGTAAGGCTCTTCCTAGTTTGCCCCTAGCTGGCCTTCACCCGGCACTAGTGCGTTGCCCATGACCTTCCTTAAAACCCAGTCGCCCACTTGCCCGTTTCCATCGAGGTTGTCTCCACGGTGGACGTCGCTGCATCATCCTCTACTCGGATGTGCTCATTGATGCGCTGCATTAGGTGCCACATGGATGTCTGCTGGCTCATTGTAAGCGAATCCCTCAGCCTATGTCCGAGCGGGAGACCGCGCCTATATTGGGTGATTGCCAGGTTGACCAGGCAATCTAGGATCTCATTGAAGGTATCCCAGTACCTGGAGTTATACGCTTTGAGAGTGTCGCTCGGTTCCATCCTGACACGGAGAAGATGGCCAACTTCCTTTGGCGTTTTGGTGTTGGCTTTGAAACGCGTCACAAAGGCTTCCGCCAACCGCTGCCACCTTTTTATGCTCCCCTCCGGCAACCTCTCAAACCATTTCAAGCCCAGCTCGTCCAAACTTGACGGGAAGATCAGGCACATAAGTCCGTCATTTCGCCTATGTCCGGCCATAACCTGTCGGAAGTGGCTCACATGCATGTAAGGATCGGTTTTTCCGTCGTAGAGTGTGAACTTAGGCTGGTGGAAGTCTGCCGGAAGCGGTGTTGTTTCTATTTCCAGGGAAAAAGGGGTGGCACTTAACCTGGCCAAATCAGAATCCACTAGGAGTGGCGCTGCCTGGTGGGGTGGAGGCATTCCGACCTCCTCGCTAGCGTGAACCCCGTAGGATAGCCGCTGGAACGCCAGTATCCTCTGAGCTTCACGTCGGCGAGCCCGCTCCTTTAAGACCGCCCGCAAATCCTCTGAATGAGTGGAGTAAGAGTATTTCGACGTCGTCACCGGATGTGAGGGCCGGTAAGTGCTATCTTGCGCGCTAGACTTCTCTGCATGGACGTCGGAATCACCAACCTGGTAACTTCTGGTGATAGAGATGGATGAAGTGCGTCGCTGACTCTGACTGCCTGAACGGCGGGATGGGGTGCGCTCACTGTGGTCACCCACTCCAGCTACACCCTTCCCTTTGACATGCCGCTTGAGCTCCTCTATCTCTGCCGCCATTCGCCGGATGACAGTGTCTTGGTCCCTCAACTTGTGTTCCAAACGTCGGGCAAGTGATTCTCTCCGCCGCCGATGACCGTCCGGACTTCGTGAGTGACCATAACTTCTTCCGCGCTTATCCCGCGCGTCTCCTGACTGTCCTCCGGTGGGTGTCTCCAAGTCCGCCATCGGATGGATGACGGGAGGTCCTTCTCTCCTTCGGGTGAACTCCGGCGTGGCTCCGTCTATGGCAGACAACGGAAACTCCTCGTTGTTCGCCATGAACGGCGATCAGACGAGCCTGGAAGACAATGTTTTGTCTGTCAAGATTCCCACAGACGGCGCCAATTGTACGGGGAGCAAATATTCCGGTAAGCCCATACTCCTTTCTTCCGAGCTCCGTTTATGTCCGATCACCTGCGAGCAAATAACGGTGAGCTACCCGGCGGTGTGTGGCCGAAAAAACCCTCTGACGATCAAGTTAGCACACACCTTAGGATGGAGAGAGAGAGAGAGAGAGGAGTGTTAGAGTCTAGGAATTCCTTACAAAGTGTTCATCTGTCGCGTATGGGGGGCGCAAACCCGCTTATATACCTTCTGCGCCCCAAATCTACTCTCATTAGTCTCTCGACACCTGGTGCTGCTATCCCATCTGTCAGCTCAAATCACGCTGAACACCACCTAACCCAACTGCCAGCCCACTCTACGGGGAGCTCGGCAGTCGGGCTGCAGCTTCTCGGCTGCCAACAGCCATATTGCACTTCAAGACCAAGTGCTTCCAATAACCGAGCTTCGTTTCAGCCGTGCTCAACCGCATTCCGGCGACGCCGAGCACGGGATTGGTCATTCCGGTCAACCAAAGGCCTTCCTGCCGAGCTTCAGGCACGAATCTTCATGCTGAGCTATGGGTGCGCGCCTTCCGACCGAGCAACGCACGAACCGTGAAGCCCTTCTAGGCCGCGGACGTCTCAGTCGAGCTCTCACTTGATCGGCCTTCATACCAAAGAGCCCAAGTAGCTCGGCTCCGCAGGCCCTTTGCCATTACTGAGCAAAACCACGGCACATTCTTGAAGCCAAATACCTCGGCCCAATCTTGTTTGGCCGAAACTAGATCACAAATCTCCCTCTCAACAGCTTTTCAAATTTTTGTAAATATAAATTGAAAACTGAAAACGAAATGGTTACCAAACAGGCTTCTGATGGTAAAAATGTCGTAAAATTAACAAATAATTAAATAAGTTACCAACGTAACAAATGATTTATCAAAAGATTCTTAGGGTATGTATGGTTTGATTTTTAGAAAAAAAAATTAAAAATTAAAAATTAATTTGGTTAAGAAATAAAAAATAATTAACATTTTTATATAATTTTTATCTTTCGAGTGGCTAGAAATAATTTTTTACAAATTAAATTGAAATAGCCATACGTATGTATATAACTTGCCCAAAAGTTAAAATGATAATTATTTTTTACCTTTAAAGGATAATTATTTTTTATTTTTTATTTCTTAACCAAATTAATTTTTAATTTTTTAAATTTTTTTCTAAAAATCAAACCATACGTAGCCTAAAAATCTTTTGATAAGTCATTTCTTACGTTGGTAACTTATTTAATTATTTGTTAATTTTACAACATTTTTACCATTTGAGACCTGTTTGGTAACTATTTCGTTTTCAGTTTTTAATTTATATTTACAAAAATTTTAAAAAATGTCATAAAAACTTGTTTGATAATTTTTTTAGTTTATAAATTGTTGTCTCAGTTTGTAAATTTGAGAAAAAAATATAAATTCAAAAATGAGTTTACGTTAGTTTTTAAATAGAAATTTAAAAAATTTACTAACAAAATTTTTTTCAATTAAATTTTTTTTTTCAAATAATTTTTTTTTCAATGAATTTTTTTTTCAACTAATACTAACCGAGTTAACAAGTGGTAATGCTACTTTAAACCTTAGGGAGGGGATTGTAATTTCTAAAACACGAAGGATTTCTATGTAATTTACCCAGTGAGGGCAAAATTCGTATTTAACAAAATTAAATTGCTGAAGAGGGGAATCTGTAATGAAACTTTAAATCTCAGGGAGGGAGATGTAATTTTCAAAAGATGAGGGAGGGAACTGTAATAAATATAAATATCAGGGGGTGTCAGTGTAATTTACCCATAAATATAATATTTCAAAACAAAAAAGATTAATTAATTCATAAAAAAACTCTTACGATTAAATCAATCAACATTCTCCCTATGGAATTTATGAATAAATTTTATAAATATTAATTATTAAAATTATAAATTTAATTATACATATGTTCTAATTTTTTAAATTCCCTCTCATAGGTGATTTTTCCTTTATTTAATGACATTTCACCTACCTACGTGGACTATTCCAGTTGCATGTCCCGCTCTATAATTCTCCCTCCCTCCCCTCTTTACAATTTAGGGTAAGTTTGGCAACTTAAAAATAATTTATCTTTTTATATTTTTTTCATCACATCACTTTTCTATTTTTTTGTACATCTTTTTATAAAAAGATAAAAAGTACACTTATTTAGGTCATCCCAAACAACCCCTTAATTTTCTTTTAATGTTTTTGTTCTTTTAGATTAAAAAATTACTTTGTATAGAAAAAAATTTGTGAGAGTTACATTTATGTTGCAGAGTTTTTGTTAACATAACCAAAAAATCATCTTTGCACAAATTCACAGATTTTAATAAAACAAACTTTTTATGAAAACTATTTAATCAAACTAAATAATATTTTACTTTCAACTTCTCCTTTTTTTTAAACTAAAAATGTGATTTATTCGGAGATTAGCAAACATAGACTTAGGGTGGTGTTTGTCATACAATTAAAAAAGGATATTTTCTTTGAATTTTTTTCTATAGTGATATTTTTTCAAAATTATACTAAGATTTTTTTTTTACTTTTTAGTTCTTGTCTCGTGTAGTTGAATTCAAAAAAAATTATAAATCAAAATTCAAAAAAAGTTTACTAAACACAAAAATAAGTATTAAAAAAAATTATTTTTTTTATCTTTCCTAAATTTTTTGAAAAAATCTTTTTTTTTTTTTTTTTTTTGTCGGTGTGTGTGTGTTAATGTAGTCAAATAGAATTCAAATATACAAAAAAGTAAAATAAAAATTGAAAAACATTCACTTAAAAAATCAACACCAAACATTTTAACAAACAAAGTTGCTAGTTGTTTGGCATTTGTTAGTTGTAGGCTACTAGTAGTGCAGTGGAGTGGAGGTCACATGTAGTTGAAATTGGGAAGATTCTTTCATTCATGATGCGACACTCTCCACAGTAAAATGTAGTAAACTAGTAATTTTTTTTTTACTTGAGGCCAAACAATCATTCGTGCATGATCCGCGTACCTCTGTGGAATAAAGTTTCATATTCTTGTACAAAATAAATCCCCCACAACATCAAAAGATGGAGATTTTTGTTTTTACTAGAGATGAACAGAGTGAATTTGGGCCATCTATCACAATCTTATATCACAAACTGGTGGGATAAAGATGGAGCAATGACTTTTGTTTAGTGAAGCGAAATGTTTAGAATTATTTTTAAAAAAATTTGATGACAGAGAAGGGAATAAAAATGAAGAGTTAAAACTGGAGGCCAATAAAAATAATAAGAGGACAATTTAAAATACACGTACGATTTAATATTTTACAAACTCTCTCAATAGAGACAATTTTAAAAATTATAGATGAAAAGCAATTTATGAAAATTGAATTGATACAATTTCCCCCACTCATCGTTTTATGCCTACCTCGACGAACGAAGGTGACACCATCCCTTCAAAAGCTTGGCTCATTTTGGAGGGGGTGGTCGGTGGTGGCGGGATAGAGAGTGGCAAGTGGGGGCCACCGCCTCCAAACTTTAAAAAATTTTACATTCGTCAAAATATATATAATTTTTCTCCTACTCTTCCAAAATCTAAGGAATTTTACTTTTACTATCCTAAATTTTGAAAATTTTCATTATTTTTATGTAATTTTTAGTAATTATAAAATAAATTAGTATTTTAGTCCCCCAAAACCTGAAAAATCTCATTATTTTCATGTCATTTTGAGTTTTTGTAAAATAAATTAATATTTTAGTTTTCAAAATCTATATAATCTTATTTCAATTTCTCAAAATTTTAAATAATTTTGCTTTAGCCTCTCTTTACACAATTTCTGCATTTGCCATGGCCTAAGTGTACAAAGACACCCCCCAAATTAAAAATTGCGACATAGATGTGAGACAAAAAAAAAAATTGACTCCACGTTACATTTATATCTTATTCTATAAAAATATTTTATTCATAATATGGTTGGGGGAGTGTCTCATTATACATAAAAGTGATGGCTTTTTATTTCTCTTTATTGACTTCTTTTATTAAAAAATATATATTTTCTTTCTTTTAATTTTCATAGACTCCTAGCTTACAAGGACCCCCCCTCCCCCAAAAAAAAAAAACTAATTATGAGCTCGTTTGACAAAAAAAAAACATTAATGATTTTTTTGTTAAAATAATCATAAAAATAAAAAATAATTTTTTTAATATAATAAGACAAAATATTACATCTAACACATAATCATTTTATTTTTTCTCTCACAAAAGTTTAAAAAATTAAAAAGTCTATCTCAAACGAAACTTTTTAACCACAAACTAAAATAGTTAAAAAGTCAAAAAATTAAAAAACTAACGTACATCCTAAACAAATCCTACACGTATTTATATATAAACTATATTTTTATAAAATCAATAAAATAATAAGATTTTTTTTTTATCAAATATAATGTTAATATATTAGTGTAGTTAAATTATAATGGAAGAGTTCGCCACAATTTCTTACTCACCACATATTAAGATATAACTATTAGAGAATTCACATCAATCTCTTTAAATTTTTAGTCAAATTATAACTAAAAAAGTCATTTTTTTATTTTAACTAATCATTCCACTACATCAATCTCTCTATTCTAACTCAATTATATTAAAATATTTGTTTTTTTTTATTAAATTGATGAACTACTAACCAAACAATTCTTATGTTCCTTTATAAAAGTAAAACTAAAAGAACTGTAAAAATAAAAAATAAAAAATGTCGTTGATTGGTTGACTGGCCAGACTTCTGAGCAGACATCCAATAACACAGAAATAGCGATGAACAGTATCTTACTTGTTGTAGCGAGATATTATAACAAATGTCAATTTTGACGAGTTGAAAACGCGACTGATAAAGATAAGTTTTTGAAATTTATATTATTAATTTAGCTAACAAATAATTTTAGCAATCCTGATACTAATCGCTTTGCTTGTTTTCACTTTTCAAAAAATACTTTTCAAAAAATTCGACTTTCTTATTTTTCGTGTTTTTTTTTTATTTTTACTGAATTTTTTTAATATTTTAAGTAATTTTTTTATTTTTTAAACACACTTAACATAAATACACCTAAAAAGTAAAAAAATTATAAAAAAAATCTTTTAAAAATTCACTAGATACCAAAAATAAAAAAAAATGCAAGAATTCAATATATTTTTTATATTTTTATGTATTTATTAAAATTTTAAAATATTTTTTCACAAATTTTTTACTTTTTAGATACATCTAAATAAGGTACATCTAAAAAAATAAAAAATATATATATAAAATTTAAAAAATATTCACTAAAAACAAAAAAATATAAAAATTAAAAAAATTAATTTTTAAAAAACTTAATACAAAAAATTCAAACCAAACACACTAAATGCAATTATACCATTAAAATAAAAAGATTAAGGTCGTAATGATGGAGGGGAGAGGAAGAGAATAGGACAAGAATAGAGAATCATCCTGTGGGTTAGCGCTGGACTGTAATGAAGAGACCCGTGTGCGCGTGTGGCTCGAGAAGTGGGCCTACTGTGGTCTAGCCCACTCACTGACAGTTAAAGCCCAGCAGCGGAGTAGTGTATGTATGGGAAGAGCAATACTAACCGCCCTAAATATTTTATCAAATATTTCTTGAAACCTACATGAAATTTATATAATATAGGTCATATACTTGTATAAAATATTTGATAAAATATTTAATATTTTTTTTATTTTATTTTAAAATATTATTATCTTATTTTATTTTGAATAATATTATATATATTAATTAATATACTAACTAGTATATTAATAGATAATATGACATAATTTTAAAGATTTTGAGTATTTGTAATTTATATAGCCTCCGTTTGGGAAGTGGGTTGGCTTTTTGGCTATTTTAACCTAGGCTATTTTAGCCTGGTTTGGGAAGGGTTTTTTGGCTTTTTGGCTTTTTTGGCTTTTTTTGTGAGAGAGGATTGTAATGATTATGGGTTGGATTTGATGTTTTGTTTTTTGTGGCTAAAATAGCCTATTTTGTTTTTTGTGGCTATTTTAGCCCCAAACCAAGTTCCCAAACAAAGGCATAATAAGTGAGGTCAGCAATAATGACATAACACTAGTTAATATATTAGTGTGTATATTAATTGGTGCATGTAGCACTACCATTTCATTTTTCATTATCTCAAAATATTAATTCTTTTTAAAAAATTAAGGATTAAAATAATATAAATTTCTTATTTTATTATTTTTTTAAATTTATTAATAATATAAAAAGTATAATTATGATAACTAATTTTTCTTAAAAAATATATTATCAAAAATTAATTTTTTTTAAATATAATTATTGTACTACTAAAAAAAAATTAAATTACCGAAAAAGAGACTATTCAGAATTACCGAAAAAGAGACTATTTGAGTTTAGGTCCTAACATTTTTCGTATGGGAATGGGAACGAGGCCGATGATTACGGGATTAAATGGGTCCCACCACCGTCACGACCATCGTTCTCCTCCTAGGCTCCAGCGTTGGATGCTTCATGCTTTGGTTCGTTATTATCGCCTTCTAAGTGGCCCCCCCCAAACTTTGATTCTCCGTGCATCCTCTACGGTCATGTACAAAGTATATCTGAGTGGGATTCCCATTGTATCCATCTCATCAGGCCCCACTGCGAAAAATTATCCATATCTTTGGTCAAGTTTGACATTTTTCTAAAAAGATAAAGAGTTAAAAAATTATTATTATTTATAAAAAATATTAAAAAAATAATTTTTTCACACGTCTATACAACTCAATAATCATGTATATTGTACGACTGTGCAGCGTTTGTTAAGAAAAGTAACACAGTTTGGGTGCACTTTTCACACACTGCTGTTCGGCCCGTGGGATCAAGTACTATATGTCTGTAAAAAAATCACATTGATCGGATATCGATAACTACATGATCAAATCAGTTTTGTATAAAAAAATAGATGGTGTTATAATTAATGATTGAAAAAAAAAATCTGATCAAATAGCTATCGATATTTGATCAACGTTATTTTTTATAAGCATATAGTACTCGACGAGTTCTACATATTGAACGTTTCAGGTTATCAAAACGGGACCCGTGATGGCCCTCGCGGGCAGAAGAAAACCGTTCAGTGCAATGCCCGAAAAGTAACCAATAATTTCTTACCATAAATTTAACCCTCAGATTGTATAATCTTCTCCTACACACTTCTTTATACAATTTTATAATACATATTTTTTCATAAAAAGTCAAAAAGTTAACCCAAACATCCATAGTTTTTTCCTTAACTTTTCAATCCAAAAAGACAAAAAATGCACTTATTTAGGACATCCCAAACAACCACCCGTTTGACAAATTTTAATTTTAGTAAGAAAATAAAAAAGTTATTATAAATTATTATATTATTCATTTTATTTTTTATACATCTTTTTGTAAAAAGTTAAAAAATTATTAAAATAGTTTATTCTCAAACAAGGCTTTAGGGTGTTTTGAGAAGATGGTTAAAAGTCACTTTTTAATATTTTTTGGTTTTTTTTTTTTTGGTGAGAGAGTGAAATGGGTTAAAAGCTGAAAAGTAACTTTTAACCTTCTTCCAAAAACAGGCCTTTATTTGATACTACCTCTGTTTTAAAATAATAGTTCTTTTCAAAAAATTTAATTTTTTTTATAGTACCATTATTGAATTTTAAAAATGTTATTTTTTTAAAAATTATCTTTTGATAATATATTTTTTTAGAAACATCAATTGTCATAATTGTATTTTTTATGTTATTAATGAATTTAAAAGAATGATACACTAGTAAATTCCTATTGCTTTATTTCTTGATTTTTTAAAATGGACTAATATTTTTGGACAATAAAAAATCAACAATGATTCATCCCCCCTTTTCCCCCCACCCCCTTTGACCCCCTCTCTCTCTCATTGGTTACTTTTTTTTTTTTTTTCCTGCTCCTCCAATCACCACCCGCCACGTGGCAAAGGGGGGTGAGGGGTGACCCCCCAAAAGGGAGTCCCAAGCATTATTCATAAAAAATAGAATAAGTAACTAATATTTTAGAATGAAAGTAGTATGTAAATGCTTGGCATTTAGTAAAAAAATGTTCTTTTTTTTATATACATACACTTATTTGGGATATCAATCAACATCTCATTTCTACTTTTATATCTACTTTTTTTTTTACATATTTTTTTTTATAAAAAATTAAAAAATACACTTATTTAAAACATCCTAGACAACCCTTATATCTTTTCAATTTTATTTGTTTTATATATTTTTTGTATATTATATAAAGTAATTAATAAAATTCAAATGATACACAACTTAATTAAAATTTACAACAATGATTCATCTTACTAAAAACATTACCACTAATAGCACTAATGCATTAAAAAAAATAATAAATAAAAAATACAACTTTAAGACTAAAACATCACATCATTAATAGCGAGACCCACTGCCACCTAATTAGTGGGAACACTAATTAGTGCTCCCAAGCATTATTATAAAATTTATTAGAAGACAAGATAATTTCTTCCCCACCACATATCCTTTTTTACGTGGGCCCTAATCAGAAATCTTCGAATCACAGCCACTCGTTACGCCTTAAATACCGATTGATTTACTCAAAGCTGTTCTTAATAGATCCACAAACACCGCCCCCCTACTTTTACTTTTCCCGCGTTGTATACTTGTACTACTTGTACACTTTCACTATAATCTAAGTTTTTGAAAAGTTGTTATCTTAGTAGATTATTTTAATTTTTAGTTATTTTAATAAATTAAAATTTTTGTGTTTAAGAATATAGTTAGATTTTTTTTTGTAATTGAATGTGATATTTGTAAAAAAAAAGTGAAATAATTATTTGGTTTGATGTAATATTTTATCTTATTAACTATTTTAGCCTATTTTGTCTTTTTGTAAATTTTAACCCAAAAAATAAAAAAATAACCTTTGCCAAACACCCCAAATATATCACTAGTAATGCTAAAAATTCTAAAAGATTTATTGAAATTTTTATTAAACATTTTATATGAGTGTAAAACTCATTTTAAGTATCTATTTATAATTTACTCGTTTTTTATAAAAAATTCAAATCTAGAAAAGATAAAAATAAATAAATAAAAAAATAAATAAAAGTTAATATTTTTTCTAGTCCTTTTCTTTTGTGTTTAATTTTTTCAGATAGAGAATTTATTAAAAAATTCTCTTTCAAATACTTATATATTTAGTGGTAATCCATGCGATGTACAGGTGTATATAATTTAAAATGAATAACTTAAAAATAGAAATGCAAAGTATCTGATGTGTTATGATTTTAGATTTATGATTTTAGATTTATCATCTACACTGATTGTCTTTTATTATTTATTTTCGATGAGATTTTGATAACCAAAAACATAAAAAAAAAAAAAAAAAAAATCAATTAAACAAACAAATCAATCAAAAACAACTACGGTGAAACATCGGCCTTGTTTGGCAAAGGCTAAAATAGTTAATTTTAGGCTAAAATCCACAATAAGACAAAATAGGCTAAAATAATCCATAAGATAAAATGTCACATCAAATCCATAATCATTTTACTTTTTTTTCTCACAAACATTACATCTAACTGTAAAAAAAATCTAAGTATCTTCCCAAACACAAAAATTTTAGCCTACTAAAATAACCAAAAACTAAACTAGCATACTAAAATAGCTAACTTCTCAAACAAGGCCGATCAATAAGTATCATATAATTGAAAATTATGTTTTATTATGATAAAAATAATATTCTACTGCCAACCTACAAACAAAACAAAACAAAATAAAAGACTCAAATATTCAAATTTCTTATTAAAAAAATTAATTTAATATCAAATGTAAAAGAGCAAAATTACTTATTATATAAAAAACATATAAATCACAAAAATGTGTGAACCCATCACCCAAAATATCCTTGAAAGATAAAATTTTAAGTAAAAAAATATGGTGGACACTCAATGGCCAAATTAAATTACTTTGAAATTCTCAAATAGGAAAGATTTTTTAGTTTGGTAGGAAATTCATTATGAGAATGATACACACAAATAATTTTGTTACACATTTTTTTTTGTCGCAATTTTGGTTCATAATATTCAACATTGATGCAATAAAAAATAAAAATTCAAAAACGCTCTAGCTATCAAGTTTGGTATTATATTTTTGATGTCACCTGCAAAAAAAAAAAAAACATTTGGACAAAAAATATAAATGTATGAAGTATTTCAGCCATACTTATAACAATATAAAATTATATATAAAAAGAAAGAAAAAGAGGGATTACAAATGTGTGAAGAATTTCAACCAGACCTATAATAATATAAAATTATATATATAGAGAGAGGGGGGGAGAAGAGAAAGAGTAACATAATAGTTTTATATGCATTTATAATCAATTGAAATATGACTCTTTATATACGAGAAGGGATATGGGAAATTGAATAGATAAATATAGATTATTTTTATTATATATTCAAATTCAAATTTAAATTATCTTTATTTTGAATTTTGTTGATAAATATAAATTATCTTTATATAGATTTTCAATTCAAATATTTTTGAATTTTGTGATAGATTTCTCTCTCTCTCTCTTCTTCTTTTTTTTCTTTGTTAATAAGTTTGTATTTGGATAACTGCTATTCAAAAAGCATATATTATTAACTTATTAAATAAATAATTTTTATTTTAAATGGAAGTGATGGGAGATGAGTGAGTTTGGAACTTAGGGCTAATTTGGGAACATGGTTTTAACATATTTTGAATTGCATCACCTATCTACTTTTTTTTACATGTTTTTCAAAAAAAAGTTTAAAAAAAATCAAAAAGTCATCTTTTAGCCAACTTCTCAAAATAGCCCTTAAGTGCCACATAATTTTTTAAAATTTTAGGTTTTATAAGAAACTAAGAATAGAGATTTATAAGTCTAAGAGCATACCCAATACAATTTTAGATTTTATAGGAAACTAAGAATAGAGATTTATAAGTCTAAGAGCATACCCAAAACATTTGCTTATATATATATATATATATATATAATATAGATCTTCGAGCAAAAAAAGAGATTGAAATTGATGTGGTTTAAAAGAATGGAGAAATAGTATTGTTGAAAAATAAAAATGTAATGAATACGGAAAAAAATTAAATATTGACTAACCTTTAACGACCTTCGAAAAAAATAATAATAAAAATGGTGTGATGTTTTCTTGCATGATATAACTTTTTTAGGGATAAGTAAGTTGCATATGACATTTTAAAAAAATATTAGAACTATGCAAGGTAGGTAGAGTTTTTTTTATCATAGATATAATTTGGGGAAGAAAGAGAAAGAATAGGAAGAAAGATTAATTTTTTGACAATTGGTGAGAGAGATTTTGATGGGGGAGATTATGAAATATTTTGTCATATTTCTATTTGAAATTCATAAATTAAGGGATAATTATTATTTCTAAAATAATTAATAATTAATTAAATATATTAGCCAATAATTTGATTTTTAATCTATTTTGTATATTGAAAATTTAATAATTTTAAAATGAGTGTTTGGAGCTCCTAGAAGACTTTTCACTAAAAACTTCCTTTTGCTTATATAATATATAGATTAATTAGTGCATAACATATTCTTATATTCTAATAAGGCTTATTATTTGGACATTTTATTCACCAAATCCTAATTCTCATATTTAAGATATTCTTATGAATAATTTTTTTCTTACAAATATTTTTTGAATCCTTAGTAATTTGGTGATATGAATATTCATATTTGACAGTGTGAATATTCACATTATGAAACATTTACAATGTCAATATTAAAATTAATGTGAGCTTTACCCTATTATTATTAGGGTTTTTTGGTAACTATATCACTCATATGATTTATTGGAACATAATAAAATAATTTGGAGAAAGTGAAAAATAGGCTTCGTTTAGGAAGCAAAAATTGGGGCTTTTTTTTGGCTATTTTAGCCATAAAAAATAAAATAGACTTTTCAGTTCAATAAGACAAAACATCATATCTAACTCATAATCATCATATTCTTTCTCTCATAAAAAAGTCAAAAAAAATCTAAAGTCATTTTCAAACTAGACTTTTTAGCTCTAAGTTAAAATAGTTAAAAAAATTAAAAAACCAACTCAGTTCCCAGACGAACCCATAAGTACGTAAAGAGAGATTTATTATTAAGTACTCATTTTTAAATGCATATACACATGACTGACTGATTGAAAAATTAAATAATAATAATAATTTTGTAAAAAGATCACTAAAAACAAAAAAAATAAAAATAAAAAATGTGGCTTATTTAGATGTTCTCAAGCATCATAAATTATTCCCAAGTTACCCTTGCATTTTTTAGAGTACTTTAATAAAGTGTATTTTAAAAAATAAGATTTTAAAATTAGTTAATACTATACATAGTGAATATATGTATAAATTTTTATATAAAATATGTGATCTTTTTATTTCAAGTTAAAATTTTATAATTTTGACTCATAATTGCAAAAATATTTCTATCACATTATTCTACATAAAATTTTATTTGTGAATATTTTTTAATAGTAAGTTAAAGTGCACAAAAGAATAGAATAAAAATAGCATTTTCTTAAATTAATTGACATCACATTTTAAATATGTAATGTTATTAAAAAAATTTAAACTTACAACCGCACAAACTAGCTTATAATTAGGATAAATTACATCGACCTTCTTTAAGGTTTACAAAACTTGATATAATTACATTGATTTTCATTTTAATAATATTAAAGTGACCCTAACTAATATAGATTCAGTATAGATTCATGAATAATTAATGATAAAATATTAATTTTAATATATAACAAATGTTAATTTTTTTTTTATGCAACTAACGAGTAACTAATAAAAAGAGAAAAATAGTCATATAAATTCAAATTTTAATTCTGTGTTTGATTAGGGGATTTGAGAAGGGATTTGAAAAAGAAAATAGAAAAAGTGTGCGAAACTAGGTGAAATGTAAGTATATTTTATTCACATTTCACATTCATTTTTCATTTTTCTTTCTAAAATATTTTTCAAATCTCTCAACCAAACACAACGTAAGAGAATAATATAAAGTTAAATTACACTGACACCTCTTAAGATTTGGTCTAATTATATTCTATCCCCTGACATTTTGAAAATTACATTCTCACCCCAGTGATTAACAGTTTTATTTCACAAAATTCCTCTACTTATATAAAAAATAACAACTTCTAATAGAAAAATAGAAGGAATTAAGTTGAAAAAAAAAAAAAGTAAAACAAAGGGGAAAAAAAAATTGAAGCCAAATAAGAAAGGAGAGAGTCTATAAGTATAATATATTCATTTCATCTAAATAATTACAATGACAAGGGGTAAGTGTAATTTTTCAAACTTTAAAAAGTGATATGTACTAAATTTAAACCTTAAGGTATGTAAATGTAATTTATCCATAATATAATTATTCAAAACTTGTAAATCTTTATTTATTTATTTTTTAAGAACCTTTAAGGTCAGTGTAATATGTCCTTCAAATAAATAAAATAAAAAAACGAACTCAACACTTCGAGGGTAATTGTGTCAAAAGAGGTTAACGCGTTTTCGTTATCTCTATCAGCAGAGATTTTACTTTCTGAACGTAATTTTTTTATTCCTGGTTGACTTTCCACTATTCCAGGTTGACTTTCCACTGTTTGCCCTTCTCGTATAACAAACTTCACAGAAGACAACAACACTATGAAAGTCTGTTAGTGTGGAAGGTTAAAAAATAAAATTACTATACATATTATTCTAGGCGGACCCCACAACATCCATTTATGATATTGATGATGTGACGTTACCAATTAATAAAATTTATATATAGTTTTCTTTTAAAAAACAGGTTAAAAATTAAATTTTAAATTTTTTTAAAAAGAAAATATACAAAAAAAATAAAAAATGAAGAGATAATATGATTCAAAAATATCGAAAAGTTAATAATTGACTTTTAACTTACTTCTTAAAATAAGTCAATAAACTTTATTTTTAATTAATAATTAATTTAATAGTAACACTGATAACATGATATCCATATTATACTTAATTTTTTTTTAATAATGCAAAGTATAGCATTCGTCTGGGGATGTGAGTTAGTTTTTAACTTTTTAGCTATTTTAATCTGAGGTTAAAAAATCTCGTTTGAGATAAATTTTTTGACTTTTTTGATTTTTATGAAAAAAAATAAAATGATTATGGTTTGAATGTGATATTTTATTTTATTAAATTAATTTTTTTTTTTTTTATGATTATATTAGTCCAAACATGAAAGAAGATGAGTTGTCACTAGTGCATAATCTACATAAATTGTCATCAAATATAAACAATTTAAATAATTAAAATAAGAATCACAAACCGAAACAGCGACAATCAAGCCCCTTAGAAAAAAAACATAATGCGCAAAATAATTACGTTGATTGCCACTAAGGATCATGTCACCGAACCTCCTCCATAAGTAGTCCTCATTCCTCCTGCTTTCCCCCTCATCCCCATCTCTCTCTCTCTCTCTCTCTCTCTCTCTCTCTAGAAGTGTCATTGTTTGTTTTTGTAGTAGAGTAGCTAGTGAGAGAAAATGGCAGGTGCGAGTGTAGGTGTGGTCTGCATTGTGTCTCTTATCTCACTTTTGTCACTTGCTGAGGCTAGAATCCCAGGGGTTTACTCCGGCGGTGATTGGCAAAGCGCTCATGCCACCTTCTACGGCGGCTCCGACGCTTCAGGCACCATGGGTATCTAATCTCCTCTCTTTTCTTGTACCTATAGTCCATTAGGGACCCATTTCTTCTGCATTTCAAAAAATAGTCAGTGTACACAGACGGAACAATGTGGAATGAAATGAATGGATCAATTTGTTAAAACACATAACAAATCGATTCACATTTCTTTCTAGAATAAAACACTATTTAACTCATTAATCTGTTTTCTGATATTCTAAAAATGTCTCACAATTCAACTTTGATTTGATAAGCGTCAATTTTTGATTTATTGATTACATATTTAATAATGTGATTCACCACCCTTGTCACATTATTATAGATCCATTTGTGGGTGTAAAATGTGGGTTATGATACTTATCTTGTACACGGGTAGTTTGGAAATTCCACATTTTGCTTCCTAGCAAATTTCAGAAAATTGAACAATTAAGGCTATTTGATTCATAATTTGAAGAGAGATTTAGAAATAAAAATAAAAAAATTATGTGAAATTAGATTAAAAAAATGAATATATTTTATTTTCATTTTACTTATTTTTTTCTTTATTTTTCAAATCACTCTCTAAACCTTTAACCAACCACAGTAGAAAAAGGACCAATGAAAACCCAGAGCTAATCACGAAAATGCACTTAATTTTACCTAAAAGTCATCCCAAACCCATTTGGATCACATCATTTCACGGTCAAATCTTCACAATTACTCAACGTAACCAAACCAGAGTGAGAGACCCAGTTGAAGTCATCACTCAGACTCTGTTGGTACTGAATTATTGACAGGTGGAGCATGTGGGTACGGTAACCTGTATAGCCAAGGCTATGGCGTGAACACAGCAGCACTGAGTACCGCACTATTCAACAACGGCCTGAGCTGCGGGGCTTGCTTTGAGATCAAATGTGCCAACGACCCGACGTGGTGTCACTCCGGCAGCCCATCCATCTTGGTCACCGCCACCAACTTCTGCCCTCCCAACTACGCACTACCCAACGACAATGGCGGCTGGTGCAACCCTCCTCGCCCACATTTCGACCTCGCCATGCCCATGTTTCTCAAGATCGCCGAGTACCGTGCCGGAATTGTCCCCGTCGCTTTCCGCCGGTAACTTTTTCTCCTTCCCTTTCTCTTCTCTGTTTTGCTCTGTTTTTTTTGTGGAGTTTTTTGGTGGTAAATTGCATTTTATATTTTTATATTTGGTAACTTTTTTACTTTAATTTTAAAAATTTATTTTTTGTCTTTAATCTTTTATGTTTTAAATTTTTTCTAATTTATTCATAAAATTAATTTTTATTTAAAATTAGATAAAAAAATAACACATTAACAATTACACGACATTAAAATATTATATTATATAACTCACATCTGATACAAACTCTAATTTTAATATTATAATATATTTTTATATTATGTGATAGTACTGTAACATTTTCAATCTAATTTTAAGTAGAAATTAAATTGAAGTGTGAAAAGTTAAAAGTGAAAAAATTAAATTTTAAAGATCAAATTAAAAAATTGCCAAATATGAAAATGGCAAGTGTGATTTACCCTTATTTTATTTATTATTTTACCAATTGTAGAGTTTTTTCAAAAATTATTTAACAACCCTAGGTCACTATCTAAAAAAAAAAACCCCTAGGTCATTTTCAAAAGGGAGGAGGGTTCTCCTCTTTTACTAATTGGACTGGAAGGTACAATTTAATGTAAGTTGGACTCACTTTGATCTATTTTCAAGATTCAAATTAATGAGATGGACCCAAGGTGGATTTAAACTAGATGCTCGAGTCCTCAAGTCCAATTAGTCGGGAGGGATACTAATACTTCATCCATTGAAAAGAATTCTCCTCCCCATATTTTCGAATTTGTAATTCAAGAACATGACTTTCAACACAGTTTTATTGAAGTTGAAATTTTATTAAATTCTTATTTAAAAAACCCAACTTTAAATTTTGAAAAACACAATCAGCTTTTTGGTTCCATTTTTTCAAAAATACTTTTCAGAAAATTCTATTTTCTTATTTTCTGTATTTTTTTATTTTTACTGAATTTTTTAAATATTTTAAACATTTTTTTTTTACTTTTTAGAAACACCTAACATAAAATACACTTAAAAAGTAAAAAAATTGTAAAAAATATATTTTACAAATTCACTAATTATCAAAAATATAAAAAAAAAACACACGAGAATTCAGTGTATTTTTTGTATTTATTAATTTTTAAAAATATTTTTCACAAATTTTTTACTTTTTAAATATATTTAAGTAAGGTGCATCTAAAAAAATAAAAAAAATGTTTAAAATTTTAAAAATATTTACTAAAAATAAAAAATATAAAAATTAAAAATTCAATTTTTAAAAAATATAATTAAAAAAAACTCAAACTAAACCCTCTGAATAATTTTTTTTTTTTTAAAAATGGCCACAATAACAAAACTCAGAATTGGTGATAAGTCGTTTGTTTTCCTCGTGGGTGACGTGGGTCATGCTCTGGCTCTGGTTCTGGTTCTGGTTCTTGTGGGTGAGGGGCGTGATATTGGTTGAGGCTCTTTATTACTTTTGTCAGTTCGGTTGGTTGTGTCATCTCTTTTGTTATGAATTCTCCAAAATATCCATGAAGTTTATTCTCAAATTATCTTTTTTCACATTACAATAAATAAATTATTTATTGACTTATTTAGATCTCACCATATTTTTATTTTTTCTATATATCTTTTTATAATTAAAAAAAAAAACTTATAAATCATCCTCAAAACCATACTAAAGGATTTTTGGAGAAGTAAGTTATAATCCACTTTTCAAATTATAATTTACTTTTCTTTCTCACAAAAAAACTAATTGTAATCATCTTTTCAAAATAGTTCTAAGAAAATGTCTCGTAACTCAAATTTTGTGGCTCAAAAGTGGCTTAAATGGCCAAAACGACGTCGTTTTGGCCATTTTTATGTTGTTTTGTACTCAAATCGACGTCGTTTTGGCCATTTAAGCCACTTTTGAGCCACAAAATTTGAACTACGTATCATTGTCGATAGTTCTAAGAAATCTTTGTTCACCAGTGACTTGACGTATTTGCATGATTAGTTGGAAATCTTTGTTCTTTCTGCCGCTTGTGAAACTCGGGCAATTAGTCATGAGACAGTTTTCCATCCTTGTCAGCGGTTCATATATAGAGAAATGCATAATAAATTAAAAAAATGTATTAAGAGTCGTCATTTAATTCAAAAATTCATGATTAACTTAGGCTTGTTTGGTTTTTACCCGTCCCAAGTTTGTATTTCAATTTGGCTGGGGTAACCCCAGTAATGTTTGGGTTAAGTTTGGCCTTAGGTGTTCCAGCTGGACCTATTAGTTTGTGAGGGGATGGCTTATTGGCGGGCTTAACCTGTGAGTTCGATTAAAAACAATAGGGAAAACAAATTCATAAAAAGCTCCAAATCTTGGCCCATGGGTTGACGTCTAGCCCGTTGGGCCCTCCGGCTAGGCCTGACTCATAAGAAAAAATTTCACCAGGCTTAGACTTGAAAATAGGCTTGGTCTGGTCACCAATTTCGTGGATTGAGCTAGTTGATGCTGGCCCTTATTATGATTTTAAATGGGACTCACAAAAATAATATGGTATCAATAATTCATGTAAATAAATCTTTACAAAATAAATTATGTAAATAAAAATTTATGAAATTCATATAACTTTAAAATAATGTTATATTCACCACTTTTCTGTTTACAATATGTTGTTATACAACTACAACATAAATGTTGTTTATAGTAGCATGTTTGTAGTAATGCTAACACCACCTCTGACTTTTGCAATATTTACGCAGGGTGCCATGCCGGAAGCAAGGAGGAATAAGGTTCACAATCAACGGTTTCCGATACTTCAACCTAGTTCTGATCACCAATGTTGCCGGCGCAGGGGACATCGTGAGGGTGAGCGTGAAAGGCGCGAAAACAGAGTGGATGAGCATGAGTCGGAACTGGGGACAGAATTGGCAATCCAATGCGGTGTTGGCCGGCCAGTCCCTCTCGTTCCGGGTCACCGGCAGTGACCGCCGCACTTCCACCTCGTGGAACATCGTCCCCGCCAACTGGCAATTTGGTCAAACCTTCTCCGGCAAGAACTTCAGAGTTTGAGTATTTTGAAAAGTTTCTTGCCACATAAAATTTGTTTTTATTTTTATACCCATTTAGCGACATTTTTTAAAATGTTTTCAGTGTAATGTATTATTAGTCTGTGGTTGATGGGGGAATGTGAAAATTGAAAGCAAAATTGGAGTGGGATGGGAGAGATTTTGAAGAGAAGTGTGAGTACTTTTATTTTATTGGTTGTGAGTATTATGATTGTAAGGGGGAGGGAGGGTATAAGTGAGAAGGACTTGTTGGTAAAATGGAGCTGAGGCGGTTACAGAAAGAAAAATGTAGCCCGCAGCTCTTTTGAAAGTTTACACTAACTTGGTGTAAGTTATATATATGAATGTATTATAAATATTATTTTATATTTGAGATTGTGTGTGTGTGTGTGTGTGTGTGTGTGTGTGTGTGTGTGTTGAATTTTACATTGTTTATATTTATATTTGGAACTTTTGACATAGTTTTCTAGTGTGATGAAGAGAATTTATGCAATACACAAAATGAGTGAGAATATGCCACTAGTGTGATCAAAGAATCTTTATTGTAAATTAAAAGTTGATGATTAAGAATTAGAAATTAAAAACATTTTTTTTTGAGTTTTTAAATAATCAAAAATTTTCAATTAATTTAAATTATTTTTGTCTAATAAGTTATAAGCAAAAATAATATTAAATAATTTGACACCGACTTTTAAATTAAAATCAATTATAATAAACTCTTTTAAATTGATACAACTCCTTTGTCTTGGTCATACAAATTGAAGACTATTCCAAATTTCTAATTTCAACTATGATTGATGTTTTCATGTTTGTTGCCTTTTAACCTAACACAATACAAAGATGTGGGAAATTTTAAGTCAAATTGTAAAAGCATTCCATTCAATTACAATCAAGAAAGCACCTAATTGCCTGCCCAACTCCAACCACCATAACCATTTGTTTTGGGAGGTAGAAGAAGAATTTGGGGTTAAGATTGATGTGACTTATTAATATTGCGTTTATTTTTGAAGATGGTTTATTTTTGAAGATGGAGAGGGAATTCATAATTCCCTCTGAGTTAGGATGGGCTTTGGGGAGGGGATTAGGATGAAGGTTTGAAATTTGGTATTAGAAAATAGTCTATTTGACTATTTTTTTAATTTTTTACATGTTGGGTATTTTTTTTTAAACATTAATGTTTAATTTTTTTTTGTATTTTTTGTTAAGTAAAAATCATAATTTTATTTTATTTTTTATTTTATTTTATTTTATTTTTATTTTTTACATGTTGTGTATTTTTTTTTGAACATTAATGTTTAATGTTTTTGTATTTTTTTATTTGTTTTATTATTTTATATAAAAATAATTTAACAATCTCTACACCAACAACTATCATCAAAATAAATACAATTTTACTTAATCTCTTCACTATCAATTCCGTCACTATTAATCCCATCACTATAAATCTCCTTCATTCTATCTCTGAAAACAAATAGGCCCTAGTGAGATTCTGATTCTCTCAAAAGTATCCGAGAATGTAATCAAACTTTTCATTTGGTAAGGATTGAATTCACAATGGAAAGATGTAAAATACAACAAAAATTAACAATAGAAAAGAAATAATCGAACCTTTCATTTGGTAAAAATTAATCTCCTAACTTCTTAGTCAGAGTATATACCAACTGAACTAGTCAATTAATTGCTTTTTCATACTTAGATTTACAATCTTTTCAATGCATGCGAATTTGAATTAAAAGATTATGAAATGTTGACATTTTAAACCTAACCCAAATGAAGAAATCAATATTATCTTTTCATTTTCCTCCTAAATGGTAACATAAATTCCACAAACACAAGTCTAAGAAGGTAACATCTCAAGAAGATCCAATGTATTTGTGTAGAGCTAAGTTGCACATGGGTGGGGAGAGCCATGCTTTGTTCACACGTGTTAGCTAACTTGTTTTCCTCTATTTTTCAATTTATTTATTTATTATTTTTAGAAAAGGTCTTTGGGTAATCCATTACCCAAAAAGGTCTTTGGATTCCTATTAAAGGCAACAGAGCCTTGGATACCTTGTCCAAACATGCTTTTTCTTTTTTTCTTTTTTGTGTGGTTGATTTTGGTTGTTAGATTCTGAGAAATTACTTTCACATCAAGTGTGTCTTTTTGGTGCAAAATTGTCAAATTACAAATCTTCGAACTATTTTGATTATTCAAAATGATGGAAATAATGTATTTAATGAGATTTTTTACTTTAAATTCAAACGAATATGATAACAATGTGAGACTACTATATTATAATCGAGTCCCACTCTTACATTCAAAAATCAAATAGGGTCTTTGAATGTTACGAGTGATGATATATAAATTCAAAATTTATATAAGAAATGTATACATAATGGTACAAAAAATGTGTGATCATTCATTTCAAGCTAAAAAGACCCATTACAAAGCAACGTTAAAATTTACAAAACAACAATGATACGGATCCTATTTTTGGAGGACCTTACAACTCTCAGAGTGATCCACATTACTCATGATATAGGATTTACATATCAACAATGATTCATCCCCCCTTTTCCCCCACCCCCTTTGACCCCTCTCTCTCTCTCATTGGTTACATTTTCTTTTTCTTTTTCTTTTTTTTCCTGCTCCTCCAATCACCACCCACCACGTGGCAAAGGGGGTGAGGGAGTGACCCCCAAAAGGGGGTCCCAAGCATAATTCTTTACATATATATGAGTGGACCTCACATATCATAAATGATGTGAATCACTTTAAGAATTGTGAAAATTGTCCAAAAAATGATCTCACTCATTTTTCTTTTCAAAATGTCACTCCTATATCAATTTTATTTACTAATCGTTTTTTCTATTTGTATTGCTCTTTGCAACATACCAAAATATGAGTTTAGTATTATCTTTTTTTTTTGAACGGAGAGTTTAGTATTATCAAATTGATAAAACTCCTTAAGATGCTTTAAATGTCCTTTTAAATGTCCTCTCCAATGTACTACTATATCATCAATTTTGAGGAGTGCTTTTTATTTTTTAACCTTGGTGAAAGCCAAAGATACCCTAGTTAGTTATAGGGTCATCAAGTACTAAAAAATCTTTCAATGGGTGGGAGATTACTTTGTCGAAAGGGTGGAGCCCCATTTGTTTACATTGGGGTCCAAAGTTGAGGCCACAAAATACTTTTGAAAAAATGCTTTTCAATTTAGAGCTACAAAATATAGCTTCTATTATTTTTTTGGTGAGGACAAATTACATTAACGATATTTATAATTTGAGAGTTGTATTACTTTAATTCTTAATTTTTAATTGTAATATATTTAATTTTAAATTTTAAATTTTAAATTTTATTTCAAATAAAAATAATTAAAGATGTTATTACTCAATTTTAATAATAAAATCATCAATTTAATAAAATAAAAATTATTTTGACAAAAATAAATGTCAAAAAATATTTTTAAATTTAAAAAAAATATTTTTATCTACTAAAGATAAAATTATGTAAAATGAATAAATCTTTTATACATTTATTTATTTTATCAAATTAATTGTTATTATGTGTTGGAATGATGATCATGTAATGGGTGATTGTTTTTATTTTTATTAAATTAGTTTCTATTTTTTCAAAATTTAAATATAGCGACAATTTTGATATTATTATTAAACTAAACAATTAAATCAAAAAATCCAATTGATTACATATTAAAAGCTTAACAACCACTCACATAATAAAAATTAATTTGGTAAAATAAATAAATAAATGTGTAAAAGATTTATCAACTTTACATAATTTTATCTTTGGTGAGTAAAAATAATTTTTAAAAATTCAAAAATATTTTTTTGATATTTATTTTTGTCAAATTAGTTTATATTTTATTAAATTAACGACTTTGATTTTGAAATTGAGTAATGATATCTTCAATTGTTCTTATTTAGAGCAATATTTAAAATTTAAAATAAAATATATCATAATTAAAAAGTCATAAATTAAAGGGATACGAGTCCTCCATTATAAAAGCTGTTAGTGTAATTTACCATTTTAGTTAAAATAAAAGGAAAATTTTAATCCAAGCTGATTCAATTCCCAAATTAAACTATGAAAAGGTAAATCAAGAACACAATCACAAGAAGATCAGATTTTGACATGGAACACTCAAATAAATAAATCATGATTTAACATCTAATAAAGATCAAGTGCTACTTACAAGACCGTCACATAAATATTATATTCAGTCTAGTTCATTAAGCATTTAAGTAGTTCAATTTTCATCTATACCTATTATTCTTCAAGTATATTCGTCAATTTTTATCATCATACCACACATACGATCAACCAGGCCACAATATGACCTAGATGTATTGGAATGCAAACCCCACACTCAAAATAGATTTAACAACTCACAAAGATCGTTGAGAGGGAGTTTTTATGTGAATTAGGGCCGAGTTCAAACATGATGCAGTGAGAGACCGAGCTATGAGCCGAGGTGAATGGGCTTCGCGGCTTGAAACTAATCATTCTTAGCTCGGTCAGAGATAACTGCAAGTAGCTCGGTCGGGGTATCCCAAACTGAGGTAAATAGGTGTTGACCGAACTAGGTGCTGCCTGTGGAAGCACATAGCTAAGTGTATAACAGGCGTTATCTCGGTCGTACTGTTATTCTACCGTGGTAAAACCATTTCCCTTGAGTAAGCAGTGGGAAGGGTGTAGGAAAATGAGCATTACCTTTCTGATTTCTAGGAGGTAACCAATTTTACTTGACTGGAGGAAGTCATAGTGTTATCATGATAGACATTCTTCATTAAGCTTAAGACACCTAAAAGGGCTCTGCAAAGGAGAGTAGGGTCCTACTAGGATTGTGCAAAACCATCTCACTTGGTTGGTAGTGAGCAGGGTGTATGATTCCTAGAAGGACTCTTAGAAAGAGAGTTAGAATCCTACTAGGATTGTGCCAAGCAGAATCTATAAAAGCTCATAGCAGAACCTATGTACAGGTATCACAACTTTGATTCTCGAATACACTCAGCTTTTGTCTATTTGTCTATTTTGCTGACTTAAGCATCGAAGAGGTATCCGGCACGCACCTGCCAGCTAGCTCACGTTTGTGTTTTCAAGGAGAAAAGCAACGACATTTGGAGGAGCGCAGACTTGATCAACAGGATTATACGAGAAGATTATTTCGTGCTCGTACAATTGGTGCCGTCTGTGGGAATTTCATAAAGAACAAAACCTCTTGATCAAGTTTTCCTCTCTAGTTGAAGTCAATGGCGCACAATGAAGACTTGCCACAATCTGCTGTTGATGGGCAAACCCCGGAGGGGGGTGAGAGGCGCGAAGGTTTGCCTTCTATCCCACCCATAGGGGATTTAGAATCCCAGCGATGGAACTCCCGGAGGGACGCGAGGGAGAGATGGGGCACTAGCCCCCGTCGCTCTTAAAGTCCTGAAAGACAGAGGCGGAGGCTGGATCCTCAAGTTCTAGAGGATCGCGTGAGGGAGCAAGACGAGTTAATTAGGAAGATGGCGGCAGACATAGAGACAATGAAGCGCCAAATAAAAGGAAAATGGGTGGCGACTAGAGAGGAGTGCAAAGGGAACATGTCCCCTCGCCACTCAGAAGATCGTGACAGACATACCACACCATTGCAAGCAGAAAGTAGGAGCCTTAGAACAGGCGACACTCAATCAAGGACTTCCAGGACTCGTTACCTCAGGTCTGAGAGAACGAGGACTGAAAGGTCATAAACAGAGGGAAGCAACTATCGGCCCTCACACACGCACCAAACGACATCCAGGAACACGGAGTTGCCTAGATCATCTGACCTGCGAACAGTGCTTTGAAAAAGGGCCCAATGGAAGGAGGACACCAAGGCTCGCGACCCACGCAGAGTTTTAACCCTACAGTGGTTGGACCCTAGGACGCATGGGAGTGTGGAGGTAGGGATGCCAATACCGCGCCTTGCTTACGAACCAGCAGACAAATTATTAGCAAAGTTACAGAGCTCGCCATTCATTCCGGCAATTGAGAACGCACCACTACCTTCAGGCTTCCATTAGCCCAAATTCACCACCTATGAAGGAAAGACTGGCCCTTACATGTACTTAAGCCACTTTCGCCAGGTTATGGTAGTATACTGGTGGAACGAGGCTCTAATATGTATCCTGTTTCCATCCAGCCTTGGCGACCTAGGTCTTATCTGGTTCGAAAGACTGCCAGAAAGCAGCATAACCTCATGGGCACAGTTGGCAGAAGCGTTCGTGACCAAGTTTAGAACGAATACCAAGACGCCAGTGGAGATTGACCAGCTACTCTCCATTGACATGGGTGAAAAAGAAACATTGAGGTCTTACAACAACCGCTATTGGGAGACCTTCAACCAGATTGGGGATTGCCTTACCAATCTCGCCATTGCACAATACAAACGGGGTTTACTAGTTGGAAACAAACTAAGGGACTTAATAACAATGATGCCACCCCTCACGATGGAAGCCCTAATGGAGAGAGTGCATCAACATATCTGAGTAGAGGAAGATGGCGCCCGTGCTAAAGCAAAATCTAGCACAACAGCGATGCCAGATAAAAAGTCTACAGCGAAAGTCAACACGGTGGAACAGCTAAACAAAAATAAGTGCGTCAGGCAAGCCAACAGAGAGGACCCAGAAAAAAGGAACTTAAGAGTCTGCACTGCCATTACCACAGTATTCAATAAACCTATCTACCGGATTCTCAGTGAGATACGCAATGAACCTTTCGTTCGGTGGTCAGCCAAGTTAGGAGAAGCACAAAAAGGCTATGACGAGAGGTCCCGATGCACCATCCATGATGAAAAGGGACACCGCACTGAAAATTGCACGCCATTGAGGCAACATCTGGAGGAATTAGTGGTAGCTGGGCACCTGGACCAGTACATAGAATGAGGGACACAGCCAGTCCCCAGGACCTCAACAAACCGAACGGGATGCTAGTCGACGGTCCACCCCAAGGCGTAATCAACATCATACATGGGATCATTGAACCTGAGCGGGTATGTGAACTCAGAGGGATGATTAAAAAGGCTGAACACTTGAGAGAGGTATTAAGTGCACAGCCTACAATAAAAAATGGCAGAACAGGGCTACGAGCGTCATATCCTTCTCAGACAAGGATCTAACAAGGCTACATTGCCCTCACAATGACGCACTGGTGGTGACTTTGCGTATCAAAAATTTTGACATCAAGCGGATTCTGATGGATAAAGGAAGCTCATGCGAGATAATGTACTATGAGACCTTCAAACAGCTAAAATTGAAGAACAGAGACTTGGCACCTGCGATATCTCCCATTGTCGGATTCAACTCAATGCCAGAGTGGCCAGTAGGCAAGATAATCCTCCCGGTCAAGGTAGGAACCATGACAAAACAGGTGGAATTTTGGGTATTAAAAGTCCCTTCCACTTACAACATAATCCTAGAGAGAACATGGTTGCACGCCATGCGATCAGTAGCGTCAACCTACCATCAAGCATTGCGGTTCCCCAACGAAGCTGGAGTAATTGAAGAGGTCTTGGGAGACCAAATTATGTCGAAAAAGTGCTTCGTCACAGTAAATGGCAGCAAAGCTGCAAGGGGGTATGTCCAAATGGTGGAAGAGCCAGGCAGAAATGAACTGTTTGCGGATGTTGGCAAGGCAGCCGAACAGAAAGTAGTGGAAGACTTGGTAGAGGTAAGGATAGATGAAAAGAATCCAAAAAAGTTCTTTTTGTTCGGCTCGTCTTTATCCAGCACTGAGAGAATAGAGGTCATGGAATTCTTAACCTCTAACATCGAAGTGTTTGCCTGGACACCATACAACATGCCTGGCATTGACCCAAACTTCATCCATTACCAACTTAATGTCCATCCAACTGCCAGACCAATTATATAGCAAACTCGCAGATTGGCGCTCCACCACGCGGAGATAGTAGCGGAGGAAATATGAAACTTGTTGGAGGCAGGAGCCATCAGAGAAATGCACTATCCTAGGTGGATCTCCAACACTGTAGTAGTGCCAAAGAAAAATGAAAAATGAAGTGTCTGCGTGGATTACAAAACAGTCAATAAGGCATGCCTAAAGGACAGTTTTTCCCTACCACGGATAGACCAACTGGTAGACCTGACGGTAGGACATAATCAACTTAGCTTCCTTGATGCGTACAGAGGTTACCATCAGATCACTATGTTTGAACCAGACCAAGAGGTCACATCCTTTACAATGCTAAGAGGATTGTATTGTTACAAGGTCATGCCCTTTGGCTTAAAGAACGCAGGGGCTACATTCCACCGGATGGTTACCAAAATGTTTAAATCATTGTTAGGCAGAACAATGGAGGCTTACATAGATGACATGGTGGTCAAAAGCAATGATGAGAAGGACCATCTCAAGGACCTAGATGAAAATGTTTCAAATTCTGAAGAAGAACAAGTTGCGCCTAAATGCATCCAAGTGTGCATTCGGCATAAGATCAGGAAAATTCCTAGGCTTTCTGGTAACCAACCGAGGTATAGAAGTAGACCCCTCTCAGATCAAAGTGATCCAGGATCTTGAGAGGCCTAACACAGTCAAAGAGGTGCAGCATCTCACTAGCCTAATAACCGCGCTCAACCGGTTCATAAGTCGGTCGTTAGACAGATATCGACCATTCTTCTAAGCATTAAAGGCCAAATTTGAGTGGGATAAAGAATGGGACCGTGCCCTAGAAAGTTTGAAAGAGTACATGTCTTCTCCACCGTTGTTGGTAACCCCAGTGCCTGGAGAAGAGCTCCTTTTGTACTTAGCGGTTTCATAGCATGCAGTCAGCGCAATGTTGGTCAGAGCGGAAGGTATTCAACATCTACTTATCTTTTATGTTAGCAAAACCATGCTAGCCACTGAAACAAGGTACCTGTCATTGGAAAAGCTAGCATTAGCTTTAATGATGGCCTCAAGAAAGCTGTCGCACTATTTCCATGCCCATACCATCATTGTCCTAACAGCTTTTCCATTAAAGGCCTTGTTTGAAAGGGCGGATTTTTCTAGGCGAATCTTGAAATGGGCGGTGGAGTTGGGGCAGTTCGATATCAAGTTCCTACCCAGAACAGCAATAAAAGCCTAAGCTCTAGCAGACTTTGTGGTTGAATTCACACTAGGAAGTCATCACATCTGCCCAGTCGATTTAACCGACGCAACCGAAGTAAGGGGAGAAAGCGCCGCTGGAACTGCGCAGCCCCTAATACAGGATGCACAACCACATTGCAAGCCACACGGGATTGAGGATAGGAAGGAAGGAGCAAACCACGCTGTTCCCAGTGAAGATTCATCAAAAAGTAAAGACTTGGGACAGTCAGACAATGAAGATCAAACCCCAACAGCAGGCATGGACTTGGAAGAAAACATTGGCAACACTTTTGATCCCAAGACATTATCCGATCCATCTACTTGCTGGAAGCTATTCGCAGGAGAGATGTGGAAGCTCTTTGTCGATGGAGCATCCAATAGACACGGTGCAAGACTTGGCGTAGTCCTCATCTCACCAGGCAACCTAACAATTGAACAAGCTGTAAACCTTGGCTTCCCAGCATCAAATAATGAGGCGGAGTATGAGGCACTTTTGGCAGGCCTAAAATCAGCACTTTTCATTAAGGCCACCGAGCTAATGGTTTATAGTGACTCCCAGCTGGTAGTAAACCAGATTTCAGGCGACTACGAGGCGAAAGATGAGAGGATGGCTAAGTACTAGGAGTTAGTCAAAAAGGAGATCATGAAGTTCGAAGTAGTGCGGATAGAGCAAATCGGCCGAGAAGAAAATAGTATAGCAGACGAACTAGCGGGTTTTGCTTCAATGGCAGATACATCTATCCCACATCCATTACTGATCGACTTCCAACCCAGACCAAGCATTGAAAAGCCCGAAGTAGCTGAGGTATGTTGTACCAAACTAGGCCCCTCATGGATGGATCCCATTATAGTATTCTTAAAAGACGACATCTTACCTGAAGAAAAGAAAGAGGCTAACAAAATAAGAGCAAAGTTACAACGATTTTGGCTCTTTCCATCATGGGCGTTATACAAAAAATCCTTCACAGGACCTTACTTGAAATGTGTCCACCCTAGCAAGGTCAAGGCATTTTTGTTCGAGATACATGAAGGCGTATGAGGAAGCCACCAAGGGGGAAGATCATTGGCTTATAGAGCAATCTCATAAGGATATTGGTGGCCATACATACAGATAGATTCTAAGAAGTATGTCAAAAGGTGCAAGAAATATCAGCAGTTCGCACACCAGATACACCAACCAGCCAAAGAGCTTCTACCATTAACTAGCCCATGGCTTTTCACAATGTGGGGCCTGGACATAGTGGGACCACTTCCGGCAGCACCCGATAACAGAAAGTTCTTTTTCGTAGCAACAGACTACTTCACAAAGTGGGTGGAGACTGAAGCACTCGCATCAATAAAGGAGAAAGATGTAAAGAAGTTCGTCTGGCAGAATATCATAACCCGATTCGGCATACCCAAGGCTCTAGTATCTGACAATGACACTCAGTTCGATGACAAAATCTTCAGGGGCTTTTGCGAGGAATACAAGATAGAATTCTACAATTCTACACCAGCATATCTTCAAGCGAATGGCCAAGCAGAAGCTTCAAACAAAGTCATCTTAGATGGTTTAAAGAAAAAGTTAGAGAAAGCAAAAGACAAGTGGGCCGATGAGCTTCCTCATATTTTATGGGCTTATCGTACCACACCCCGACGATCAACTGGAGAAACGCCTTTTTCCTTGGCTTATGGCATGGATGCAGTAATCCCACTGGAAGTAGGCCTCCCCACTATTAGAAGTGAAAATTTTGACCCAGACTTAAATAGAGAAGCCATAGCCTTGGAACTTGACCTTGCAGAAGAGAGAAGGGAAAGAGCTCTAGTTCACATTGCCTCATATCAGCAAGAGTTATCCAGAAAATATAACAAAACAGTGCATCCGAGGAAATTCAAGATTGGGTATTATGCAAAGTAATGGGCAACACTTTGGTACCCGGAGACGGCAAGTTAGGACCTAGCTAGAAAGGACCGTATAAAGTGGTTGATTTAGCAGGAAAATGGACATATCACTTGGAAGATAGAGACAACAAGGCTATTCCCAGGCCATGGAACACTGCCAATCTCAAGTTATTTTATTTTTAGCTTTTTCTTAGAATACTTGTAATTTTTTCCCCCTTTCAAATAAAACAAGTAGTTTTCGACAAAAGTCTTTCTACTGTAAAAGTTGTCCTCAATCATTGCCAACAAGGGGCAATCAGAAAGTTTGGTAGGAATAACCAAACAAGTTAGCTCTCTTTAGCCAAGATAAGAATCTAGGCTGAAGAACGTTGGCCGAAATAACCAACATTAAGCTCTCTTCAGCCGAGATAAGGATCTAGGCTGAAGAAAGTTGGAAAGAATAACTAACATTGAGCTATTTTCAGTCGAGATAAGGATCTAGGCTGAAGAGGTTGGCAGGAATAACCAACATTTATCCCTTTTCAGCCGTGACAAGGATCTAGGCTGAAGAGGTTGGTAGGAATAACCAACATTTAGCCCTCTTCAGCCGATATAAGGATCTAGGCTGGAGAGGTTGGCAGGAATAATCAACATTTATCTCTCTTCAGCCGAGATAAGGATCTAAGCTGAAGAGGTTGGCAGGAATAACCAACATTTATCTCACCTCAGCCGAGATAAAGGATCAAGGCTGGAGAATGTTGGCTGTTATGACCAACATGAAGTATACAGATTAAAGAGCTAACAAACCGAGATGGCTATCTCGGCCAAAAAAGTTAAAGACATGCCAATTAAAGTTGAGAGACAAACACAAGCAGGATATGAACCGGGCAAAAAGAATAGAAAAATAGTAGATTTCATTCAAGATTAGAACTACATTACAAGAGGTGGGGCTTCAGCCTGGTTATAAATTCTTTCAAAAAGCTAGCATTAAAAGAAGAAAATACAAGATTAGGCAAATTGATCATCCAGATCTGCATCCAGGTCAACCCGAGCTTCACCACTCAGTAGCCCGGTTCCAGCAGGAAGGTCGGTCACAGCCACATCTTCAACCATAATGGGCATCGGTGGATCCACCCGAGCTGACTGAGTAGTTTGGAGACCGTGATCATTAGTAGCAGCTGGGGCGTTGTTTGGCTCTGGAGATGTCTCTTTCTCCTCCCCCACTTGAAGTAATTTTTCTTGGATAGCATTGGCGTAGTCTGCCATATAACTCGGAATAAAGTGGGGATGAGGGTTCTGAAGGACCTCGATTTCTTGGCCATAACCGAGCTTTGACACAGCTGCTTTCCATCCGCATTTAAAAATATATCCTTTACAGCCTCACATTGCAAGATGTAGGTGGCTTTCCTTTCCTTATAATCGCGGTCCTCAGTGTCTTCTGCGCTCTTTCTCAGCTCGACTATTTCGACGTCTTTTTTCTTCTCAAGCTTGACCAGCTTGCGCAGATAGCATTCATTCTTTTCAGTCAAAGCCATCTGTTTATCTGCCTCTGCCGAGTCAACCAACTCGGTAAGTCGGGTGATTTTAGACTCAAGCTCGGTCGTTTTTGTCTGGCTTCGTTGAGCTCGGTCGTCTTTGTGTTAGCCTCTGCCACGACCAGCCGCGCTGTCTTACGCAGCTCCAACACATGCTTATGTGCAACGTGGTTTTTCTGCATGGCCTACAAAAGAACGGACGGAAATTTTGAGTAAAACCGAGTAAACAGATGTACAAAATTGAAAAATAAAAAAAATAGAGCACTTACTAGCACCATTAACTTAGTTGCAGAGCGGATGGCCTTGAGCTTGGTCAGATGGTCGTGATGCTCCATGTCGGCTGGTAGACACACACTCTTGGCAAGGTTGAAGGCCAGCGTGTGGTTCATGTCTGCGACCACTGAGTCTGTGGTCAAAATAGCCCGGTTCTGGTAGGTCATCTTTGGTGCCCACTCAGAAGGGCTAGTTCGGTCAGAGAGCACGGGTTCAGGGCTTGGCAGCGTGGTTTCGGGGGGCACGGTGTCATCCTTGTCAACCAGGCATTGCGGCTCAGCTGAATCAGTTCGTGCGCGTTTTCTCGATCGAGATGAGGAGGCCCTAGCTATTGGGAGGGCCACCACAGCTTCGTGTGCCTGACCGGCTAAAGATGTCCCGGTTTAAACCTCGCTGGCTGGTGTTGTTTCAATGATTAGTGCTAGAATAGCTCGGCCCTTGGCCATTTCTTGTTCTTCTGCTAAGGGAATGAGGTTGATCTGTGGCAAGTTGGGATTCGGTTCTGGTGATGGTTTGAGAAGGAAGTCAGTTACCCTGGTCTTCCTCCTTCAGTTGTATGTATATGTCGGTTCGAAATTCAAAAGCTCGGCCCAACCACGGTGTCGATAACGAAGCGTGGCGTGAAGGGCGTCCTGGTTGGCGTATGGGTATTGTGATTTTAGATGGTTCAAATCTGCAGTAAAAGAAAAGTCAAATGGTTAACACGGCGAAGGGTTATAAACCACGAAATAAAAATGGGTAACTAAGCCGAAGTATTCATACTGGCTGTCCCTTTATTCCAATTAATATTGTAGCCTGATATCTGAGCTTCCTGGTCTTTAAAATTTCCAGAAACCCAGAAGAAATCATCGTCGTTCAAGTTTTTGTCCGGTGTATTTTTAATTATTTTCTCTCGACCTCTTCTTATTCTTAAGTAATACACCTAACCGTCGTCATTTTGGCCGAACGAGAATTGGTGGAATAGCTCGGCCAATCCAAGGTTAAGACCGAGCCGACGGTTTAGCTCGGCAATGCCGTTTATTATTCTGTAAGAGTTGGTGTTTAGTTGGGTCGGGCATAGTTTGCCTCAGGAATTTACATATCAATGGTTGATCTGGGAATCGGAGATCGGCCTCAACAATGGATATTACAGTGAAAGGAACAAAGCCCGATTTTACCCCAGGGCGTGGTATCCAGTTCGGCTAATGAGAGGTGGACATCGTCAGGAATGCTGTAGTCATTGCAGAATTCGGCAATGGCCCCTGGTGAGTTTACTAAGAACCGGTATTTACCCATCTAATTTAAATTATGTATAATTTATCACGGCAGTCTAGCTCGGTGTTGAAATGGCGTTGAATATCTTGGTTGAGCGTGTAAAGGTGTGCCTGGCCAACCTAGTCAAAGTTTGTAAAGTGGAGATAAAAAGTGTTATGCCCAGACCGCTGAACCAGGCTAAAAAAAGAAGGATTCATAAAAGTAGAACCTAGTACGTTCAATGGGATGTAGCACATTCTTAGTTCGGTTATGCCTCAAGAAGGGCTCCAGGTTTTTGGCTCGGTCATTGGGTAAGATGGTTTTTAGTTCGGTCGTGACTCCGAGGATGGCTCCCAAATTCTAGCTAAGTCAATAGGTGAGGCTTCTAGTTCGGTCTAATACGCATCTATGGCAAACAAGTCCCTATCACGATTGCAGTATTATTTTAGATCAAAAGCATCATGTTACAGATTGTTTGTGAATCTAGTGGAGGATCTATCGCATGGTTTTTGGGACCAAGTGGTTCTTTCTCATTGATGTGGAAACTATACTAGTGTGTTTTGAAAAACATACATATACTATGCTATATATTGCTATACTATACAAAATAAATGGAAAGGAAAAAGGTTAGGGCCACTCACAGCTTTGAGATAAAGGGATGAAGATCAAGACCGTAAGGATGGTGGCAAAGACGCAAGCTTTACTGGAGTTATGACCGTGAAAATAGAGGCTCAGAGGACGAGTGCAAGAAGATGAACAGTGGTGTGTTTGGTTCAAAAAGTGGGGTTTTTGTATAAAGCATGGATTTGGGCGGGACTGTTCAAAATTTGCAGAGTACGAAGACGGCTGTGACAGTTACACGTGGCCAATGGGAGCCAGCCATGTGTCCAAGGAAATAGAAAACGTTTCAGATGTACAAAGCGATTGAAAAGACGTTTATGAACCAGACTAATCGGTAGCCCGGTGAAAGGTGAGCTCGGTTGGCTTGAATGTTTTTAGCTCGACTGAGGAAGAATAATCCCAAATTATGCACTGCAGATGACATTAAGGGGCAATTGAGAGGGAGTTTTTATGTGAATTAGGGTCGAGCTCAAACATGGTGCAGTGAGAGACCGAGTTATGGGCCGAGGTGAATGGGCTTCGTGGCTTGAAGCTAATCATTCTTAGCTCGGTCAGAGATAACTGCAAGTAGCTCGGTCGGGGTATCCCAAACTGAGGTAAATAGGTGTTGACCGAACTAGGTGCTGCCTGTGAAAGCACCGAGCTAAGCGTGTAAGAGGAGTTAGCTCGGTCGTACTGTTATTTTACCGTAGTAAAATCATTTCCCTTGAGTAAGCAGTGGGAAGGGTGTAGGAAAATGAGCATTACCTTTCTGATTTCTAGGAGGTAACCAATTTTACTTGACTGGAGGAAGTCATAGTGTTATCATGATAGACATTCTTCATTGAGCTTAAGACTCCTAGAAGGGCTCTGCAAAGGAGAGTAGAGTCCTACTAAGGTTGTACAAAACCATCTCACTTGGTTGATAGTGAGCAGGGTGTGTGATTCCTAGAAGGACTCTTAGAAAGAGAGTTGGAATCCTACTAGGATTGTGTCAGGCAGAATCTATGTACATAGCAGGACCTATGTACAGGTATCACAACTTTGATTCTCGAATATACTCAACTTTTGTCTATTTGTCTATTTTGCTGACTTAAGTATTGGAGAGGTATCTGGCACATACCCGCCGGTTAGCTCACGTTTGTATTTTCAGGAAGAAAAGCGACGACGTTTGGAGGAGCGTAGATTTGATCAACAGGATTATACGAGAAGATTATTTCGTACTCATACAATCATATTTATGGCAATTTGAGAATCGATTTCATTTCAATGTTTTTTTTTCTTTTTTTTTCTTTTTCTTTTTCAGGTCAAAGGAGGAAGTGGGGAATAGGAGAAGAAAATAAGAAGGCTCCAACTTGGGTGCCGAACTTGAAAACATATACTACCTCCTTTTGTGGATAATACAAGTCGGGCTATAAATCTATTTCGGAGGTTTGGGCTTCCAGAAAAAATGGCCTCTAGTAGGCACATTTCAAATTATTTGCTAGCTAGTGGGACTGAGAGGTAAAGGCCCATTTGGTCACCCTGTAAATAGGAATGACAACGGACAGGACAAGTTTGTAATTTTCTACCCTTATTTTTTTATTGGGACAAGAAAAATCAGAGAGAGATGATACAAAACATAAAAGAACAACTATGGATGAGTACTAAGAGCTAAAAAGATTAAAAATGAGATAAAGGTTTTTTTTTTTTTTTTTAAAAAAGAAAATATATGAATGTTTTGGTGTTGTATACTTATTATATTTAAGAAATTAAAATATATAAATACATATAAAAATTATTTGTTTAAAATGATTTGGACAGTGATGGGAAAAACAAATCGGGGGAAGCAAATACCAATCCCTCATTTTCTTATCGAGACGTGTACCTACAGAGTAGACCCAACAAGCAGTAATGATCTTTCGAATTAAATTGTGCCCCAATTGGCCAGCCCTTTTGTTTTATTGGCGGCCCCAATGGACTGCTCATTTGAGTAGTACCCAACTTATTTTCCGTTGGGAGTTAAAATTGCTCAACGCATTAGGTCAAGGATTAGATTTTTCTGAAGTTAAAATATGAATATGACCGTCATGTCCATGCTCTTAAAACTTATTACAACTCTCATTTTGATAATTCAATCCCCCCTCCCCCAAAAAAAAAAGGGACAGCTTATTTTCAAGAACACATTCATTTTTTTAAAGATAAATGTCATAAAATAAAAAAATTAAAATTATCGAATTAACCTACTTTTATTCATGGATGATATATGTGAAAAGTTCTACAAAATGAACAATTTAAATTATCAAAAAAGAGACCTTACTCCCATCGGTTAAAGCCTTTCTAAACTTTCATAGCTTTGATGCAAACCTTGAGAGAGTTTGAAGAAACAGTAATACTACAAATCCAAACATAAAAACTCAAAAATTACTTAGAATTTTACATCAATGGCTCAGATTCATTTTATATGTGAATCCCACATTTTATCAATTACAATAAATTCTGGGTCCCAAAATTTTGGAACATAGCTTTTTTGTTGAAGAAATCCTACCACCTATCAGACACAAGATCACTAAGATAGTCTGTTCAAGACAATATTAAAATGCACATGATGAGATAGTCTGCTCAAGACAATATTAAAATGCAGAAAATACAAAACTAATTTATCATGGAAGCAAAACAAAATATCAGAACCAAAAAATTTAGAAAAACAACTAAATTAGGTTCATTCAACGAGTCCAAGTGCAAAAAGTTACAAAAATACACATTTGAAAATCACAAAATATCAATCCATAACATATGCAGTATATGGGGAACATATTATATCTAGAGGGGGGCTATTAACTTATAAATGTCATGCCAACCGTCCTATGCAAAATTTACAAAACCATGCCACGAACTTTTAGTTTCTCCTCCGTCTATCCAATTTTAGCATCCAAGATACTCCCTCTTTTAATGTTGCTATTCTTTTTTCCCTGAAATTCCACAGTTCTAAGACTGGGTATCGGCCACTAGGGTTGTACTGGTTCATCTCCTTCAAGGCTGTAATCACAGCCTCATAGACTTCATTGCCAAACTCATCCTTCAGACTTCTCAATTTATCGTCCTCCTTGTCTATTATTTCCTGAACAGACGCATTAAATATAAACCATACAATAAGGTTAATATAGAGCTAAAATGGCAGGAATAATTGATAATCAAGTTAGGTGAGCCAAGAAAAAAAAGTTGTAATATGCATGGAATAAAAAACACATGACAAACTACACCTCATATGGTAGCTAGGGATAGATGTCAAACGTTGCAACATAAAGTTAAGAATTTAAATAGATTGATGATGTCTCTATCTGTATAATTCTTTCTTGATTAAAATGGGAAGGCAAGAGAAGGATGGGGGGAAGAGGCATGTGAAGTGAGTTATGAGACCTTTCTTTTGTGGGTGTTTGTGTTGTTGGGATTTATTCCACGTCTCACCAACGGGAACGGAAGCACCCCCGCTAAAGAGTAACTAAACCCCAAAGCCACATCCGGTGCTCCCGATACATCTATACAAACCCACTCAATCTCACAACCCTAGAATTCTCATAGGTTCCCTATTTATAGGCAAACCTAAATAAACCTAGTCCCATAATAAAACCTTACACCTTGCACTCCTAGTAAATTCTGAACTCTACAACCTAATCCAAATACATGAAAGACAACAATAACTGCATGGGTTCTGCACAATACAAGACACACACCCAACATGTGCATTCCTTCCATTTTGAAATAATATTTCACCAAAACAGACATTATATGCAAAAAATAAAATATTTATCTTTATGAGAAATTAAGGATTTTTGCAAGGCGCCGTAATGGGTCCTTCTGAATTGAGATCATGTACAGCCATGAACAAAGCTCCATCAAGTTTATATATAAAAGAAGAAAATGTCATATAAAATGGCATGTTTTAAAATGCACAGGCAACGTAAAAGAGGAAAACATAATCAATTGAAATAAAATGAAAACCAACAGATAACATAATGTGAACATATTATTGCATACCTTATGATCTCCTTCCACCGGGATGACCTTGAAAGGATGCCAATTTGGATCCCTAAGGTAACCCTCCCACAAGGAGCACAACTCTATCGCTTTCAACTCTGCTTCACGAACTGCATACTTTCTCTTGGCTGCTGTTTGGAATGGCTTATTGTCAAGCTCTCCCATTTTCTTGACACCAATTACACCACCACGGCGGTTCATCAAACCCTAGAGAGCAAGAAAAGTACATGTCCACTGAACCTCTTTGACAGTTTCTTGATTCCAAACAAAAATGTACTAACAAGAAAAAACAAAAGCAATGCGCAACATACTCTTCATTTTATTTTCTTTTTAGTCAATTAAATCATGTTCAAAACCCATAATCAATAATTTTAAAGTCGCATTCCTTCAGCTAAGAAACTGTTAAAACTAAGCTCCAAAAGTTCAGGTCCAAACATGGGACGGAGGATTGCCTGTGAATCTAAGGGGTATTCAATTGAATAAATGGAATTGACCAACAATAAATTGGTATGCAGGTTTTGCACGTGAATCCAAGCAGTATTCAATACTTACATAAATCAACTCTTTACGAACTTCTCGCAACTCATCATTACATTTGTGTTCCTTGATAATAAGAGCTTCAAGCAGGGAATCCTGATCTTCAATATATTGTTCCTTTTCATTGAGTTGTTTTTTAATTTCATCCATCTTGTCCTTGAGCTCCTCCAAATCCCCATCGTCACTCATTTTTCTCATAATTACTTCAACTGCCCCTCTCATACGCTCTACCTCCAACTCTAATTCTTGTTTGGCATCAAGTTTCTTCTGTAGTTCACCAATCCTTCTATGAAACTTTTCTTCTTTTGTCTGCCATTTCAAGTCATAACAACCATAATATTATTAGAATTCAGGCACATAGTTGTCATTTTAGTGACAAAAGTCAAACCAGAAAAACAGGATGTATTTTACCTTTTGTTCTTCTGCCAACTTTTTCTTTTCCTCCAAGATTGCTTTCTTATTCTGAGAACAAACAAACTTGCCATCACTCTAAATATCTTTAATCAATGATTCAACAAATTGAGACTTGGGAGGGTGTTCTAAGGCCATCTCCAATTACGACTTAATTCTGTACTCACAGTTGAGTAAAAGGTTCATTTGATATGAACCACTCCAATGACAAATTCAAACTTTTACTCAGATTTTTTTTAAAAAAATTCTCATCATATCCAAGAGCATTTTTGCAAACCAGAAGTAAACATGAGTGTGTAAGATAATGAGGCTTTTATGTCAGCAAATATAAACATTGGGATTATGGGCATGCAAAAGATCTCTCCTTCGTTTCAGCAAAAAAATGAAGTTCAGTCAGAGTGAGTTAGAATTTTTAGTTGTTTTCCTTACTCAAATTTAAATTTGAGTCATGATTTGAACTAGCGGGTCCAAAAAAATTGACCTGAATCAAATCACAACATTTGGTTTGGTTCAATTTGGCTTGATTCTACGGTTTTTGAAATATTATATAGAGCTGGTGATATGGTGCATATTTTATAATAAAAAATAAATTACCAACAACCAAAATAGTTGAGTTGGCTTACACTTGTCAATTACAATTTTGATAGCCGTTTCCATACTTTGGTTTTTACATATTGAAATATTAAGATATAGATAAATTACATTGATCTACCATGAGTTTGAAAAAAAAAACATGACAAGCCTCACAATTTTTGCATAATTATACTAATCTCCTTTCTAAGGCCAAAGACACAGATAAATAAGGAAACAATACTATCATCATCATTTTTTAATTCATATGACTAATCAATTATGGTTGAAAAATGGGTTAAAAGTGTTACATCATATGAATTAAAACTTACCCTAAAATACAATAAACAAATACATTACAGTTTGGTTTGATTAAGAACCAAAACTGTTACCCTAAAATTTTGTTTTGGTTATCAAAAAACTGTTACCTTAAAACTGTAAACCGGACCAATTTAAACGGTTCAACCATTTTCAAAATTAGAACCAGAACCAAAGCTTATATCAGATTGAATCGGTTTACAGTTTTCACCAATTTTTTCAACATGACCATTGATTTGGACAGAGATTTGAAAAAAGAAATAGAGAAAATGAGATAAATTTGAATGAAATAAGCTACATTTTTAGCAAATTCAAAAAACTGAGCCAGAATCAATATCAAGATATAAAGGAAAAAAAAAAAAATACAGTACCATTTCCTCCTGATACTTGAGAAGCATTTTCATATTTTCATTTTGGGCCTCCCTTTTTTCCAATTCATTTTCACGTTGCTCAATCAATTTGGCATGAGCTTCTAACTCCATTGTTAACTCTTCATGCTCCTTCAAAATCTTCTCAAGTTCACTGAGTCCACTCTGCTTCATCGTCCTCACCTCTACATGACCACAACATTAATATTGTGAGCAAACAAAACCAAAAACAAAAACAACAAAACACATATATTCAACAAACTAATCAATCAATTGCATTGCGTACTAGACAAAAAGTCAGGCAAATTTCTAGGGAGAGGATCAATTGCATCATCGTTTCCCTTAGACATTGCTTCGAAAACCCTACAGTGAACATAAAAGCACCCGAGCGGTCTCCGTTTGCTTGCTGAGAAAACTGAAGAAAAAAATTGTGAAAATGAAATGCAAATGCAAATGATAAATAACATTTGGTTTGATTTTCTACTTATATTTTGTATTTTTATAAGTTATTTTTTCCTTCTAAAAGAAATAAAATTATATAAAAATAATAATTATTTTAGATATTTTTATTTTTTTCATAAAATTGACTTTTCTAAAACAAATTTTTTAAAATCAAATAAGAGAGGGTGTTTGGGAATAAATCCAACCAAACATTGAGAACAAATAAAATAAAAATAATCAAAAAAAAAATAAAAATTACAAAAAACTTATGTAATTCAGAAAAATATCTAAACTCATATATAGAGAGTTTTAGGGTGTTTGGAAAGTTGCTAAATATGCAACTTATTTACTTATTTGTTATAAGTTATTATATTATTTTTTTACTTTTTTTCTTAAAAACTTTAAAAAACAAGAAAATAAGTAAATTCAAGGAAAATTTACCCATAAGTCCTAATTTTTGAAACGTTGAACTATTTAGTCTTAAAAGTTTTCTTATGCTCCATTTAGTCCCATTTTTACATCAACATGATGTGAATGATGTAAATGATCTGATGTTTCATTCTATAATTTCAAAATTTATTGAAATCTGATGAACATTAGATGTTTTTCATCCTATATTTTCAAACATTATTGAAATTTGATGAACATTAGATATTTGAAATCCAATGTTTGTAACATGACTCTGATGTTATTAACATTGTATCTGATGTTATTAACATTGTAATGGGACCTTTCAGTCTATAAGAAAACTTTTAGGACTAAACAGTGCATAAGTTATTAATTTAGGATTTATTGGTGCATCCCCTAAACTCAAACACCCTCTAAGAAACAATTAACTAATAATAAAAAATTATAATGATGAAACATATATAACTTACAACTCTACATTCCACACTGTTACTTGCTCCCAACTCTACATTCCCATTATCCCATCAAAAGAAAAACACTATTAACACACAATGCATACTGCTTTCCCACGAAAAATTTACTGTGAAATGTTTTGGGAATGTTGTAAAAAGTTTGTTTTTTAATTTTTTTAGTTTATTTTGTTTTTTTATGAGTAAATTATGTGAGAGGTGATGTAATTTAAAATTAATAAAAAAGTTGAAAATTGACTTTTTATCAACTTACCAAAAGAGGCCTGTATTCCTTGAGTAAGGATCCTCTAGAGTATTTTTTCCTAAAGTTTTCTAGAGTGCTACATTGTGTGGTTGAGATTTATTGACAAGTTACATCAATTTTTCTGATGTGACTTGCCAGTAAATCTCAACTACACAATATAGCACTCTAGGAAACTTTAAAGAAATTTCACTCTAGAGAATCCTTGGTGGTATTCCTTACCCATGTATCAGTCGCTGTTTTCACTGTGCACTAACACACAGTATCACCTTAAAGTATCTCCAATTACCAGGTATATAATGGCTTCGTTTGAGAAGTGATTATTTTTTAAATTTTTTGATTTTTTGATTATTTTAATAAATTATTTTAATTTATGTGTTTAGGAAGATAGATTGAAATATTCTTAAATGATTGTATTGAAAAAAAAGTGTTTGATATGACGTTTTGTTATTAAATGACCAAACTGCCCCTACATAACCAAGCTGCCAGCCGTTGATCTCCAAACCGGCATTGGCTTTCGTGGGACGTACGGATCTGCACGTCAGTCCCTTTTTTTTCAAACTTTAATCTATGCTGCTCCAATTGGTGAACCTCGGTAACAAAAAAATAAAAAGGATTGTCATTTATTTTAATTGAATAATTTTTAATATCTACACACAAAAAAAAGAAAAAAAAAATGTAAAACTTGTACAAAATTAATTATATATATGAACAAACCTTCAGCCATTTGTTAAACTTGACCCATTAATATAATTTATAAATTTTTTAAAATTTATAAATTATTAAAAATCATCAGTTTATAATGATTTTTTTTTTTCAAATACGTATTTTTCTTCAATTATTTTGTTGTCAATTAATTTTTTTTTGCAAATAAAATTTTTTTCAATTACTTTTTTTTTTCAAATAAATTTTGTGTCCATTAGATTTGTTTGAATTTTTTTTTCCAATAATTTGTTTTAATTTTTTTTTTCAAGTAATTTTTTTTTCCAACTATTTTGTTTTCAATTTTTTTTCAAGTAATTTTTTTCCAATTATTTTTATTTCAACTATAATGTGTGTGGTCCCATTATCATAAATAATAAAAATTAAATTTGAATATATTTTTGGCTTGAACGCGAACTCTTTTCCTTAGTTGTTGTTTAAAAAAAATTTCAAACATTTTGCTGAAATTTGTTAAAAATTAAATATGAATTTTTATGTTTTTTTCCAATAATTTGTTTTCAATTTTTTTTTCAAGTAATTTTTTTTTTCAAATAAAAAAAATAATTTTTTTCCAACTATTTTGTTTTCAATTTTTTTTTTCAAGTAATTTTTTTCCAATTATTTTTATTTCAACTATAATGTGTATGGTCCCATTATCATAAATAATAGAAATTAAATTCAAATATATTTTTGGCTTGAACGCGAACTCTTTTCTTTAGTTGATGTTTAAAAAAAATTTCAAAATTTTGTTCAAATTTGTTAAAAATAAAATATGATTTTTTATGTTTTTTTCCAATAATTTGTTTTCAAAATTTTTTTTTCAAATAAAAATATATTTTTTTTCCAACTATTTTGTTTTCAATTTTTTTTTCAAGTAATTTTTTTGCAATTATTTTTATTTCAACTATAATGTGTATAGTCCCATTGTCATAAATAATAAAAATTAAATTCAAATATATTTTTGGCTTGAACGCGAACTCTTTTCTTTCGTTGATGTTTAAAAAAAATTTCAAACATTTTGTTCAAATTTGTTAAAAATTAAATATGAATTTTTATGTTTTTCTACAAATAAAAAAAAACCAGCTTATAAAATTATTAAATTTGTCAGGAATTGAAAAAATTACCAAAAAAAATGCAATTCTTTGTTATGAAATTGGACTGGGAGTCAAATATCGAAGGCATCCAATAGGTGCAAAATTGAACGAAACTAAAGGTCAATCTAGGCAAATAAAATTTATAAGTACATTACAAATGTTTAGGAAGCTGCAGTTCGAATATTATGCATTACAAATAGTTCCATAAGTCCAATGGCTTGTTACTTGGGTCACATTCCACAACAAATTCCCACATCGAAAAGAGCATATTCACAATAGTCCCAAACTGTGTATATAAAACAAATGGTCGTGTATGCGAACGCGAACTCTTGCCATATCCACATCTGTATCCCCAACCATGAGCCCATCATCGAGATTTTCCTCGCCAGCGTGAACCTCGAGCATGTCATCCGGCATTGATGAAACAGAATAATGTTTGTCGTTGCCCAAGGCAACTAGCTCGTGTCTACGAATGAAATTGTGTAACGCCATTGATGCACCAACCAATGACACTTGCACCGTCGCGAAATCATAGTCCGGTATGTTGTGCAAGAACTTCCACCGAGATTTCCATACTGCAAAAGTCCTTTCCACCACACTCCTCAGTGATGCATGCGCTTCGTTAAACATTTCTCTTGGGTTATCGGGTCGTCCATGTTCCCGAAATAGTGCTTGATGATACCGAGACCCTTTGAATGGTGCCAGGTACCCCTATAGTTAAAAAAAAAAAAAACAATTATATACACGTGACATAAACCCGAACTAGTACTGAATCTGAATTGTGTTACTTTCTTGTGGGTGCGGAAACGGTGCGCGCTGATTTTCAATTATTTCCTTAAAGATGCGACTGTCATGTATGCTTCCATCCCAATTGCAAGAAATAAAAATGAAGCACATGTCAAAGTCGTAGACTGCTAGTATATTTTGGTTGGATAACCTTTTCGGCCATAATATGTGCCCGCATCACGGACAGGAAACACGACTTCTACGTGAGTTCCATCCAACGCACCTATACAATTCTGCCATAATAGAACACATCACAACTATTTAATTGGACACCGCATTCTACACAAGTGTTCTTAACGGCAATTACTGAATTCTCAACTTGAATGGTATGTATTTGCCTTTTGACCGCAAGTAGGGATGCTTACTATTTTGATCTCTGGTTGGCTTGCAATGCTGTTTAGTGAACAACTTCATTGCATCCAACACTGCATGAAAATGTTGAGAAACCGTTTCTCTTGAGTGTTGAAACCGCTCTTGAATGTTTCAGTTTTGGTAGCCGACCAAGGTATGGATGAACATGGCAACACTTTCTTCAATGTGTAATCCATGGGGTCTTTTAGGTACCCGTAAACCAAAATGTCGTCGTAATGTATCACATAACGCTTTAAACAAATACAGAGGCATATGCAAATTTTCTTCGCCCCTACCCAAGTGTCCATCACATAATTCTTGAATCCATGCACAACTGGTTAAAATTGAAGTTCGACATGGGATCTTCTCCATGTACTTCGCGTAATATTCCATTGCTTCTACGATTACATCGTTCTGTTGGTCCTCTTGTTCTTCTGCTTGTTCGATTATGTCATCATCATTATTTCGATACAGATTGGTACATTCACCATTCCACATATCAAAATTCTTGAACCCTACAATGCACACAACACAACATTAATTACGTCGACCATGTACTCTTGTCATATTATAAACTAATGCACAAAATAAAAAGAATGGCAACACCCATGCATACATCCACATTTTCCTACAAACCATAAAGAGGAATGCAGTCAACGAAATTGAACAATTCTAGTTGGGAATTTTGCTACAATAAACACAAACCACACTTCCATAAAACAATATTGCATAAAATGTTCGACATTAGGTCCGCATCTATTCACCCAAAACATTAATTTTAACTAACAGTACTGATAAGCAAAGCTAGGAAAAACCAAAAATAAAGAAACGTAACAGCACAAGTCATGTACACAAACACCCAAAACAGTTCCCATTTTCTCCAAAAACAACAAACCGCAGGACTCACAGTCCTTTGGAGGCCTTCAATGCCGCAAGCCAACCGACCACATTACCGTCATCAGGTATGCACATTAGTATCTCACGGTAATCTGCATTCTCTAATGCAATGCAGGCAAAGTGGAAAATGGGCGTACTGAGGAAGTCGAGTATAGCCATAATCCTTTGCATGCATGCCTCAATGCCATACTTCTGAGATGCACCAGTTCCATGCCTGACTGTAAGGTGCTTCTGTGAACAAACCGCCTTGGAGAGATGGTTGAAACTGTCTGCAAGCACTGATGCGCCACTGGACGGCTTCTTAAACTTTCCACTTGTACTACCCCCCTTCTTGTGCTTTGACCCCTGCTCCGATTCATTTACCTAAACGATGGGGGAGGGTGGTGGTGAGTCCACCACCGGTTGATATGGCTCAGTAAATGGCTGCAATCCAGGGGAGTCAACTGAATCGGATTCACCGTCCGCAATGTCTGCAACTTGCTCGGCGAGGGTCCAATGATGTTTCCTAGTCGCGGTTACACCTGTGAAAACTTCTTGCATCAAATCTTCATGCTCAATTGGCGTGGTCTTGAATTTGTACGCTAGCTTGTTTGTCTGCAAATGAGAAGAATAAAAATTAGAAAAATCAAATTAAAGTAGTAAAGTAACAAACAACCAAATTAATTACGAATATGAAATGAACAATACACTACAAGTATATACAACATATTACATACTGATTTCAAACACTCCTCTGAAGCAGTGAATAACCCAGTTGACCTGTCAAACCCAATGCCGGTTACACCTTTACTGTTGTCCATCAACTTATTCCAAGCCTGCCACTCTTTTTTCAAAGCAAGGTACTTGTTCTTGAACTGTTTCATGTCATGACGTCTACCCGTGCGCTGAGTGAATTTCACAACAATTTCCTTATACCTGGCAACTGTGATAGTTGTACCTAGCCTACGTCCCGCTAAAATTTGCTCCCACACACACTCTAAGAATATTTCGGTTGATACACTGTCCCAAGTGTCCAACACCTTTATGTTTGGACGGTGTTCGAGGGGATGAACGTGTTGCCGCCATTGAACTAATTACAGTACAAGGTAGTGTACACATGTTACATAAATTAGAAACGGGGAATAGACAACATCTCACTAGCAAATATGATATGCAAAAGTAAACTGGAAGGTAGGAGAAAAGTAGAACATAACTAATAATAGCAAATAGCATTTACAGTAGTCCGGTTTTGTAACTTCAGTTACTAGTTAAACAAGCATCCAACGTACATACACAATGTTGTTACAACGTTTTACATGCGCAGTAATAATATGATAACCGTTATGCACAACACAGAAATAACCGTTTTCATGACACGCAAGGTATTAAAAATTTGCACGATATCAGCTCGTAACTGCATGACTTTGCTTGGGGATGAGTCATGGTTGGGGCTCGGTCTCCCTGATTCATCACACCAACCAATCCAATTTACACATTGCTGATGAGCAACAAAACATAACTGTGGTTAGCTATGGAAGTTCAATTTTGCCAATCAATGGAGATTCAAATAACATATTTTACATAACTCACCACGGGCCGAGGACAAACATAATATGCACGACCAGGATTTTTGTGGGATCTGGAAACCTTAACAAAACAATGGCCATAGCCGCAAGCACACATTCGTCGTGGCCATGTTGACGTGCTAGTGGACATAGAGGAAGCCATCCGCCGTTTCTTACTAAGAAATATTTAGTAAAAATAGTGATTTTTAAAATTTTCTTGGTACACTTTATGGAGAATACAGGTTTATCTTTACTATAAATAATGCTTTTGTGATGTGATTCTATCTAAACAAACATGCTATGTCATCTAAAGTTTGGCCTAGTCCGACATTGGATCATTTTAACTCTTAAATAAACCACTCAACCAATACATATCAGCTATGTTGTTGTCATTTATCTTGAAGAGCTATTAAATAAATTAGGCTCTTTTAATAATTATTTGAATATGAAACATTAACAAACTTCATTGTTAAGTAAATGTAGGTCTTCTCAGAAATATTTTACTTTAAGCCCAAAATATATATGTAATTGAGAGGGTAATTTGTGAACAAATTGGGTCAAGTTAGAACGAGTCTTCTTTGAAAGTTGGGCCGCGCAATGGACCAAGGAGATATTTTGTATTTCAGCTTTGGGCCGAGGTAGGTACCAAGACGGTTGGATGTGTTGCTGGGATCGGGACCTATCTACCTTCTGACCGAGATGATGGCAGGGTGATGAGCTGAGCTGGGTGTAGCTCGGCAGGATGCCAACCTGTAGCACGGTTATCACGACTCGTCCATGTTGAGCACGGAACCGAAGTAACTTGGTTGATCGCAGTGTAAGCCGAGGTAAAGGGTTCAACCATCTCATTTGACTTGCAGTGATGAGGGTGTTTCAAGGATAAGCATTATCCTTGGGCTTGAGACTCCTAGGAGGACTCTACTAAGGAGAGTAAAGTCCTACTAGGATTGTGCAAACCATCTCACTTGGTTGGTAGTGAGTAGGGTGTGTGATTCTTAGGAGGACTCTTATAAAGAGAGTTAGAATCCTACTAGGATTGTGCCAGGCAAAATCTATAAAAGCTCATAGCAGGACATATGTACAGGTATCACAATTCTTACTCTAGAATACACAGAGCTTTTTGTCTATTGTCTATTTGCTGACTTAGGCATTAGAGAGGTGTCCGGCACACACCCGCCGGCTAGCTCACGTTTGTGTTTTCAGGAAGTAAAACGACGAAGTTTGGAGGAGTGCAAACTTGATCAACAAGATTATACTCAACAAGATTATACGAGAATATTATTTTGTGCTCGTACAGTAATTATAAATTATAATTTTTCTAACGGATTAAATTAGAATTTCCCATCTCAAGTCCTGTCTAAGAATTTATAAACTACAAATGTATTCCAAATGTTAAAATTATGAGAATGAACTGGCCCGTGGCTGCTTGTAATTTGAGATGCATGTGAGGCATGACAAGTTCCACAATGCAGCTCTATAAATCACAATTATAGAGCTGCATATTTGACTAATATAATAATAAATAAATAAAAAAACACTTTAAAATAAGAGTTCAATCGTTTTAGTTTGTTGTATGAAATTTGTTTTTGATTACTGTAATCAAGGTATATTACAAGTAAAGAATAGAATTTATTTTCCAATGGCTTGCAGTCTTAATTTAAAATTATGAGAATGAACTGGCCCATGGCTGCCTGTAATTTGAGATGCATGAGAGGCATGACAAGTTCCACAATGCAGCTCTATAAATCACAATTACAGAGCTGCATATTTCACTAATATAAAAAAAAGGTTTAAAATACGAGTTCAATCATTTTAGTTTGTTGTATGGAATTTGTTTGTGATTGTTGTAATCAAGGTATATTACAAGTAAAGAATAGAATTTATTTTCCATTGGCTTGCAGTCTTAATTTATTTTTTCAGGAAAATGACAAAATCTGATTAATTTATTTTTAAGTGTTTTTATTCTATCTTTATTAACGAAATTAGGAAAATGGCTTGCAGTCTTAATTTCAATGGCTTCCAATCTTAATTAACAAACACAGATTGACAGAAAAAAAAGGGAAAAACACAAAATACAAAATCAGATATCAAGCAACTGGTACAAAGATCAAAATATGGAATGTAATCGTTTTGAACAAAAATAAATAAATTATTTCCAACTCCAAACCTAATCATTTGCACATTCGGATTATGAATTGATAATTATGGAAATCAAAGGGGGGGGAATAGCTCAACACAATATTCTTGGTTATTATCAGCTATTTAACTAAGGGGGGGAAAAAAAACGTTGTTGTCGGCGATTTAAATTTGGGGAAAGACAAATCATCACCGGATCGGCAAAAATATCCACCGAATACCATTAGTATGCGGCAAAACACGACAAGATCTTGTAGATCGGAATGAAAAATCAATATAATTGAGTCGGCAAAAGTAACAAACAGATGTACAATCAGTTCAGGTGATTTACCTGTCATAGTTCTTCGCCGGTCGTGTTGTGTGGAAGGCAGAGCTCTGCCGGAGAGAGATCAGTCACGCGAACTCGTGTTGCTGCAGTCGGTTGTGAGAGACGGAAGAGATGAGAATAGGGCAGAGGCTTTTGTTTCAGCTGTGTATAAACCCAATATACCCTTTGAAATAATCAAAGGGTAAAATGGTAATTCGACCCCTGTTTGTAACCCAGCTGTACACACGCGTGCACTGTTCACACTTTTAGGCTTATTTCATATATGAGGCTACAATAGCCTCAACTTCTTTTTCCTAAACAACGCCAATGTTTATTAGTTAAAATGTCTAGTATAATTTATTTATTTTGACTCTAATGCAATAGGTATATAATTAGACATCACATTCACTAGCTACATATAGCTAGCCTTTAAGGTTAGGTAAAATGTATTTAATCATTTAGAATCATTTTCCTCTATCTTTGTTGCTAATGTGACATTCTATAAAAATTAATAGTATTTGGATGAATAGCTAAAATAAAGAATATGATTGGAGTATAAATATGAAACAGTTGATAAACAAAATAGAATGTATACTTTATAGTAATGTTTAGATAGATAAAATACCTATTACTATTGAAGATACTCTTACCTCTCTACTATAACATATCACCATGTATATATATTGATATAAATAAAGTATAAAATGAGTTAAAGCATTGCACATTCCATAACAAACTTTGAACTAAGAAACCCTCGGCAGCCTGTGCTCATCAATGACCAACCATTTGCTTTCTCATCTCAACAACCCATCCTGAGAGTAATGGGGGCAGAGATGAGCCATCAAAAATAATAATCATTATACAGCCAACTCTGTCACAATACCAAAGCTTATTTATTCACATTCCTTCTTGGCACAACTCCCAAACACTAACAAATCTATAGTATATATTCAGTAAAAAGGAGTTTTTGACCCCAAGCCTTGTGGGAGTTCCAATCTCCCAATCTAAATTTCTTGATTTTTTAATTTTCAAAAAAAAAAAAATCTTAGCATTTATTAACTTTTCCCAACTCCCAAGTCTTACCCTCATAATAACACTTTAATGCATTAAGAACAAGTATTAAAAAAATTTCTTGAAACGTCCAACATATATGATTATTATCAAAATATTAGACTTTAATATAATATAATAAAAAAAAGACATTTAATTCCTTGAAAAATTCAACACATATGATTATTATCAAAATATTAAACTTTAATATAATATAAAAAAGAAAAAAAAAGAAGACATTAAAAAAAAAAAAGAAAACATTTAAAAATCACAATTCACATATATAGATAATTGTAAACACAATCCGTGCATAGCACAGGTGATATGCTAGTCATTTATTATGGCAAAACAGTATTCGGGAATCCTGTGGTGTTTCGGTGAGGAGTTTTTCTAATTTTTTTTTTCAATTTGAATTGTAATTTAAACTGTTAATGATATAAGGTTCGTCAATTATATCATTCATACAAAAAATTAAGCTAATCAGAAATTTACAACCCCATGATCAGATTCAAATTGTTTTATACAAATTATCAAGATAATGTCAATCATTATTTTTTTTAAAAAACAAATGTGTTTTTGTTATAAAGTTATAGATTTTCAATCAATTTGATTTTTTGTATAGATGATCTATTCAGTAAAATAGTTCGAATCATTGAAAAAGACTCAGAAAAAGCCTCTACAAAGGCACCATAAATTGCTGTTGTGACTTAGTTACAACAACTCTGGTTCGACAAAACATGAGTACGACTCATCCCGTGCTCAGGCACAAGTTAAAAACTAGGATGGGGTTGCAATATTTGTAATATGTTTTTTTCTCAACCTTTGCTAAACAGTGATTTTCCAATTATTATTAGTTAGTAGGGTTAATTTCACTTCTTTATATTTTAATTATTGTTAAATTGTCTACTAATTATTCATTGAGTCTATTAAAGGTTGTTTTGGTAACAACCAATTTTAGCTAAAATATTAAAAAAATACCATAAAAAATCCCAACTCTTCTCTCTATTTTTTTTTTTGGGTATGTTTTTCCCCCCTTCTATTTTATGTTTTCTCAATATCACATTTCTTCTCTCTTTATTTATTCTACAATTCTACTAAAATCAATGTCAAACAACACCAATTGTTACAAGTCATTTATCAGTCAAAAATATAAAATCACATTATTAAAATTCAATACTAAACATATAAGTTGCAAAGTTAAATTAGACAAGTAAAATCGGGAATGAGATTATATTACATAGGCATGGAGCGAGTGCGGAGGAGAGGTCTAGCGTGTAGAATAAAAAATGAGATGATGTTTACTAAGCGGGATTTCCCAACCCATACCCACCTTGTTTGCCATCCCTAACTACAAGTAAATCAATGCCATTTCAAGTAGGAAATAAGTCATTGGTTAAATTGAACCAAAGAGTGGTACTAGTTCGTATTCACAAGGCTTTTCTAAACTTTCATGGCTTGGATGCAATACTTGAGAGCATGAAGAAATCCCCCCAATACAATTCTTCTAAGTAAAAAATATACACAAGATCAATGGGGCACAAGCTAGTATATCAAATGGAGACAATACAAAAGTATTATCATGGAAGCACAACTCTTGTTTTGGCCAAATTAGGCCATGTATGTTTGAATTACAATTAGAAAGCACAACATGAGAACCCTCCAATGCAAACCTCACAAACCTCCCTTTATTCAATCTTAGCATATAACATGCACACAAGTCATTTTCATGTCCCAACATATAATGATCATATTAACACAAGTTAAGATATGCATCCATTAAGGAGCGATACACAAAAAGGCGTCATTACATAACATGTACACACTTACATAACATTTTCATCTCTTAGCATGTATTTACATCATGAACAAAATGACATATCACAACATGGCCCCAAGGTCTTCACTTGCAAAAGAAGTCTCCTAATATGCACAAAAAGGGGTCACACACAATATTTACATGTCAACTATATTAACATACTATTTACATCATGAACAAAAAGAGATTGCTACATGCCACAAGGTCTTCACTTGCAAAAGGAGTCTTCTAGTATGCACAAAAAGATCCATAGTACTCCACCAGAATTCTTACTACCTGAAATTGGTCAAGTAACAATAATAGAGTGAGCCAACATGCCAAATAAAAACCCTAGAGTTTTCATTCCCATGGATTTTCCTTTCATAAAAAAAAGGGTCATACATGTAACAAAGCTTGTGACTTTGTTAAGAACTAAAAAGTAATATTTTGTGATGAGAAAGTAAAGAGTGCATGATTTTTCAAGACATTGGTAAAACAAGTTCTCATTCATCATCGACAAGAACACGAATACACGTTGGACAGTGTCAACCTGATTCACAACACCAATAAGCCATGTGGTCGGGAAACTTGTCTCATGAATTTAGATACACAACCAATTTGGTTTATAGTCCCCGAAACGGAGACTTCAGGAGGATGGATGCACAAAATCAAGTTGCAATAGGACATGAAACAAGTAGTATCCATGGATTTTTTTTATTTTTTTTATTTAAGATTTTTTAAAGCATGTGAAACATAAGATAATTTAAAATATACATTTATAATAGTTTGGCATAATAAAAGGCAAACCTTGCTTCAAGAATTAGTGCATTCACCTTAAGCCCTTAGGCCTTAATGCTCCCTGAACAAGTGTGCCTCTACACAAGAATTCACATGTACAACATGAATATGTTTAAGAGATACTTAAATGCTTAGTTACCCTTTAAGGTCAAGGTAAGTCAAGTCATTCCAACTAAGGTCTTCTTATGCTGATTACAATCTTCACTGGTGTCATTGTATTATAGTCCTCTTAGAAACCCTCAAGGTAGTCATCAAAGTCACTTTGGTCAAAACCAAAGGTTGAGATATAAATGTCACAATTTAATTCCATAATCAATTCATACACTGGACAAAGAAGATCAGAAAGCTCATGAATCGATTCACACCCTGGACAAAATTGAATATAGAATCAATTAATACGCTTTCTAGTCCAAATCACCTTGTGTGAAGTTAGACTTCTCCCAAAATCCACTAGTTTGGCAAGACTATAGCATTAGGTGTGGAGACGGATGAGGTGTCACATGTAGAGATAGTCTAGTAAGTGCAGTACTCGTATGGATGGGGTGTGAGAAAGACTGCTAATTAGGTGGTGAAGGTGTCACCCCTAGTTTATCAATTCACTATAGGTTAAATCAATGATTAGACCAGTTAATGACTCAATAATCAGAGCTCACTATGTTTCTACACATTATAGGCCTTGCTCAGGGATTTAGGCTTTTAACACAATGTTTCTTTGTTAATTTATGTCCAACCATCCAATATCTTGAGTCAGCGGGACCCACATAAAATTTTATCCATATTATTAATTAATTTAATACTCATTAAAATAATCAACAAGTAGCTCATGATTCTTGGAGAATTTAACATTCAAAAAACATTTCTTTATGCATTTCTTAAGGTTACAATAGAAAATTTCACATTCCATTCCACAATGTGTACAAAAGTTTAAGGTCAATTAAATGATGACCTTGCAATAAAATGCATGAGGATAAAGCAATGCTAGAATGTAATGGAAGGGCAGTATCCTTATACATTAAATTTTGTATACAACTAATTCTTCAGATCCAACAATAGCTCATTCCTCCGTTCATGTTGCTTTGAAGTTTTCCTACCCCACTCCATTACAATAACCCAGGGAACAGAAGGAGAATGAAAACAAGCTTCTGCCACATTGTATAGAAATTGCCGTCATAGGCAAAAAAATGTTTATGATTATCACATCACTATGTCCAAATCAAGTTCTCTGTTTATCATTTGAATCCTCACAATCAAAATGCATAACATGACATATATTATACAAAATTTATGACTTATCCACAAAATATGATAGCAACCACTATAAAAAATAAAAGAAAAAAACATGAAAACAGGTTCACAGAAAGTATCTACAACATTATATAGTGACCTTTATATGATGTTGATGCAAGAGTCAATCTTATAACGAACCTTTTATATCTCATTTGCTTTTGCACTTTCCATAGCTTAACTAAATGCGACACCCCCTCTCTGAGTGTGGCTTTCCTTCCTTCTTTGTAGTTCCACATTTCTTGTACTATGTACCTACCACTAGGGTTGTATTCATTCATCTTAATCAAGGCAATCTTCACAGCTGAGCACACTTCATCACCAAACTCATTCTTTAGATATGTCAATTTTCCATCATCTTCATCAATGATTTCCTATGCCCATTCAAATAAATAAACCCAATCTGTAAGGCGACTGATAGGACAAAAGGGAAGGAAGAGTTGAAAATTAAGGTGTCTACAAGCCTAGAAGTACAGAGTGAACATAAAAATAAAAATAGTCTAGTTCTGAAGATATTGTACAAAAATACATGGTATTGTTGAAAAGGAAAATACAGTCAAATTAAACTGAAAATTACGTAAATTGGTGAAGAAATGATTATGAGCATACCTTTTTCTTTTCACTTCCTTCAACATTGATGATTTTAAAAGGATGCCAGCTAGGATCCTTTAAGTACTCCCCCCATAATGACATAAGCTTTGCAGCTCCATCATCAGCAGCTTTTTCACCATATTTTCTCTTGGCTGCAATGCAGAATGCTCCACTGTCAAGATTTCCCATCAGCTTGACACCTATAGAAGCCTGAGAAGACTGTTCCTTCAAGGCCTGTTGTAGACACCCCATTTTTGATTGGCCCTAAGACTTGGGCGCTTTCTTTTGATTACCTGATGATGACAATTAGAATGTGTTTCTCACAAAATTTTCAGTAAGAAAGATGGAATTTAAGTTTTAATCCCAACCTTCACCCATTTTTTGGCCAAACTATTTTAGACCTTAAAACCCTCTTTTCAAAATATGTTTTTTTTTTTAAATGTTTCTACGATGTCCCGAGGCTCCCATTTCGATTAAAATATTGCACTTTTCAGTAAACCGAGTAAGGGCAAAGTGGAAATGAATGGAAGGGAGGTGAACTTTTTGAAAAATATTTAAAAATATCTTCTTTATAGGTTTGGAGTTGAAGGAAATAGGAGGGGATGAAAGAAAGCTGGTTTAGGAAAAGGATGAGTATCAAATCATTAAGAAGGAAATGAGCATCCTTCGCTAAATTAGGCATTTCTCTTTGTACATTTGGAATTTAAATGTGAGGCCACCACCATTGGAAAGTAGACTTCTAGGACTTCAATTTAGACCCAAGAACCACCTTAAACCAAGTCTAAATAAGGGAGATATGCCCATTTGAAGTTAAGCTTAAGAGCAAATTTTGTTGACCCAGCCCGAGACAGCCTTCACCAAATTAGGCATATCTCTTTGTACACTTGGAATTTAAATGTGAGGCCACCACCATTGGAAATTAGACTTCTAGGGCTTCAATTTAGACCAAAGAACTGCCTAAAACCAAGTCCATATGGGGGAGATATGCCCATTTGAAGTTGGGCTTAAAAGCAGATTTTGTTGATTCGACCGAAAACAACAATAGCCCATTTTTCTTGGTTTTGGTTCGGTTGGGACAACCCATTTACCTATTTTTTGAGACATTCAAGTGCATCCACTCATCCTCCATTATACCTAATCATCATCCATTGTCAAAAAGAGGTTTTGTTTGCATCCATAAAGGAGTATCCCATGCAACCACCTTGAAAATTTGCCCTCCTATCACATTCTTGTCTCCCACATTGTCTCCCACCTTCTTTTTGACCTTTAATCTCCCTCATTGCCTATATAGAATGATCATATTGTAAGAGAGGAGGAGGACCACGAAATTGAAGAGAAAGGAGTGAGAAAAGAGTGAAAAAAGAGAGAAAATTTGAGTTTTTGAGCCAAAAATATTCATATCTTCCATATACACCCCATACCTTCCATAGCTACTGAAATTCCTCATTTCCATACACCAAAACCACTCCAAAAATTCTGATATAGCCAAAGATCAATCGCCTTGATCATAAGGAAGAATGTTTAGTGATTGAAAGTGAGAAAAACTAGAGAGTTAACCACTTTCCATACCACAAACTCCATAAACTCCATAATTTCGAATTGAGGACTTGAGAACACACTTCCTACACTTGAGGGTGATCAAGAGGAAGTTTGGAATCAAGAAGTTCAATGTTTCTTTGGAAGGTGAATTTTTAATTTTTAATTTTCTTATATTTTATATCTTATATTTATATTCTTGCTTCTTATTTCATTATGTTCTGTTATAATCCAAGTGGTTTGTTCATCTCATATTTAGGGCTGGTTTGGCTTATCCTATATAAGTCAAAAAGTCAAAAAGTTACTCCAAAATCCAAAAAGATATCATTATTCACCAAAAAAAAAAAATTTAAAAAATCAATTTTCTTCAAAATCACTATTCACCGAATTGATGTGTGCGGCAGTGCTGTGTGTGGCAGTGGAGGAAAAAGAAATGATTGGGTGTGGTTTTTACACACACCGTTGTTCATCCCATGGAGGTCATCACGGGTCCCGTTTTGATAATCTGAACCGTTTAATGTGTAGAAATCGTCAAGTACTATATGTCTGCAAAAAATCACATTGATCGGATATCGATAACTATATGATCAAATCAGTTATGTACAACATATGGATGGTGTTATAATTAATGATTGAAAAATAAATAAATCTGATCAGATAGCTATCGATATCCGATAAACGTGATTTTTTATAGGTACATAGTGTTCGACGAGTTACACACAATGAACGGTTCAGATTATTAAAATGGGACCCGCGATGACCCCCACGGGCCAAACAAAACTGTCCAGTGCTTTGTACAAAAATTAGCCAATAATTTTCAATCCCAATTCACTCAGCCGGTTGTACGGCTGGGGCCCACCCCTCTCTAATCATCTTTTACACACTTTTTTTATACAATTTTTTAATACACATTTTTCTATAAAAAGTCAAAAAGTTAACCCAAACCTCCATATTTTTTTCTCAACTTTTTTAGTCCAAAAAGACAAAAAGTGCACTTTTTTAGGACACCCCAAACCAGCCCTTATTTTCTTACTTTATATTTCATAGTGTGTTGTTATAATCCTAGTGGTTTGTTTAGCTCATAATTATTTATTTATTTATTTTTATCCGCATACTTTAATTTCATATTAGTTTTGTTGTAATCTTGCATGTTTTACCTCATATTTATTTTTTTTCGTGTATTAGTCTCATATTAGTTTTGTTGTAATTTTGCATGTTCTATCTTATATTTGTTTTATTGCTTTAGGTTTATGTTGTGAGTTTGCACTTTTTTTTATTTTATTTTATTTTATATTTATTTTCTTTTTTTTAATCTAACCGGTAGTGGTTAGTTGAGCCATCTACATATTTTTTGTTTGTTCCTTTTCTTGGTTTTGCAACAAAGCAGGTTTTGCTTGGCCTAATTCGCCGGCCGGCCTATTTGGCCGGTCGGTTAGCTTCTTTCGAACAAGATGGCGTAATCTCTCAATATTGATCAATTTTCACCGGCAGTTCTAAAGAACATGAAGCTTTTATTTTATTTATTTATTTTATTTTGAGTGTATTGTGAGGTTTTTATTTTGTTGTAATATTCTCCTCATCCCTCTCTAATTTGGTTTGTAATTATTCTTTAAAATGTTGTAATAATTTCCCGCCCCGCTTCTTTCTATCCCGTTCTTTTACTTGCTTTCTTTATTTGTACATAAACATCATATTTATTTTTCATCATAGTTATGCTTTGCATCCATGTTTCATGCATCTTGATTCGGCTAAGTTTGTATTTGTGGATTTAATCAATTCCTATGTGATTATGTGCGCTACCTCATGTTCTTGAGATGATTCACATATCATATTTTAGAAACCGAATCTTTAGTTGCATCTCATGAGTGAATTGCATTAGGGTTTTGTACATAAGATCATGCATATTTTACTAACTTTGTTTTGCAGCTTGTTCGTGGGACATCAAACATGTGAGTTTTTATGCTTTAGCATCCCGTGTGTGTGTTTTTCTTACTATGTCTAGCATTCTACCATAAGGCTAGTTGCTTATGTGATATAACTCTATGAATGCCAGTGGATGGAGGTTGTGTCGCTTAATCTGGAATGATGTTGATTTTTCATACTTGTAAACTCAATTTATTTGGGTTGTACATCGTCAAAACTCTTTCAAAATGCATGATATCAAATTGTTCTAAAATGAATGGCATAGTCTATACTTGTATGCTTCACATAGTAAATTTTAGGATTTATTAACTAATTAGAACATGAACATATAAATAAAATAAAATTCATATCATGGTTAGTAAAGGCCGATCTTTGATCGGGTGGGCGGGGGTGCTCATTATTGACCTTCCCCTTTCATACCTAAGGTTCCGAGCCAAGCATCCTTGGTTACGACGAACAGTGGCCTTGGCACGAGTCATGGGTTTCCTAATTTTCCCAAAATAAATATTAGGTGGCGACTCTGAGATCTGATGACGCAGTCCATTTTTGACAAAATTGCAATAAAATGGATTTTCAATAAAAGTTGCCAAATCTGGACTCTCATCTATGTTTCACACTGCACTCGTGAGAATAGATCAAAGAGATCTCGGGGGTCCGAACTGTTTAATGCACGCGGGTACCCCCCGGGCATGTTACAATTTCTGGCGACTCTGCTGGGGATTTTATGAAACCTTGACTCGAACTCCATGATATGACCTTTATTTTCAATTATATGTTCATTGCATTGCATTCATTGGTGCACTTCAAGTCCTTGTGTTGCCTAGATACTGGTGGGAGCACAGGTAAGCTTTTTGTGACACTACACCTATTTTTACGATACTTTAGAGGCCTTGTGTTGTAACCTTTTGAGATTTGTCAAAAGGGCAGCTTTGCTATGTAGCCCTGCTATCTAGCTTTGCTATCTAAGGTTCTCAGACTCCGAAGAGAGGCTACTTGACTCTTCTGATTTCCTGGGATCTTTATTGGTTATGACCCAAAGGACTCTCTGGTAACGTCACCTTGGCTTCAACCCGTAAAGTAGAGCCAACCTTGTACATATAGTGAGCTATAGTACCTTTTAAATTAGGACAGGATGCTTTCCCATTTCTAGGATGTATGATACCGCTTGTGTGAATAGTGAAACCCTAGATCATTCCAAGCTAGGACAGGATAACCCTACCCTCTTTAGGGGTGTTTGTTCTCTTTCCTGCTTTATGTGTAATGTATTGGATCTATACAGGTGTTCTCAAATTCGAATGAGTGGCTCAGGCTGTTCAGTTTAGCACCATTACTTCAAAAACAAAAAAATAACAAAAACATAAAATCAAAAAAAAAAAAAAATTGTTAAAAAAAAAATGCCGATATCCCACAAAGTCAACTATCTCTGTGATTGGGGAGTGACCACCTGTTGATTGCACGAGATTTATTTTGAATGTTGTGGCTGGCCTACACTTTGACTAGCAAAATTGAGAATGGTTTTATTCTAAGTTCTGAATTGAGTATTGAGTCTAAGTTTGACTCCACCTAGTTTGTAGAATTAGAGTCAGGCTCGAGTCAGCCTAATGAGTCCGAGTCTGTTGATTTCGATAGTGTTAACCTAGACATTTCTGTCCTGTCTAGGTCCTCTTTGTCATTTTCTTTTGAGTATGTTGTCAAAAGTCTGTTGCCATTGCTGAGTCATAGTCTCTTTTCAATAAACAGAAAAACAAAAAAACAAAATGCCATAGAGTCTGCCTACTTCTCTGTGCCTTAATTCATTGCATTGACCAAAGTTTTTCAAAACTTTTTCCAAAACTCTGATGAAAACAAAGAGGAAGAATTTCCTCGGGATTTACAAATTTTGATATCAGCTGAGAAGAAGAGAGGTGTGCTAAGCCTTTGATGAATAAAATCATTTTTGTTAATGTGGGTACTGAGAATGATCCTAGCTTGGTCCAAATTGGTTCTATCTTATCTTCGTAAGAGTACGGGTGATTAGTCACTTTGTTAAAAGATTTCAAAAACTGTTTTTGCGTGGTCCTACAAAGACATGCCTGGAATTGATTATATAGCATAAGATCCCTCTTGACTCGTGGTCCGACCTCCTTAGCTCCTTAGCTTTCAAACCTTGATTCGAAGTATTCAATGATCATTCAAAGTGTAAAGCTTGCATAGCCGAATTGGAAATAGCCCTTGAACTAGGGGCCATGATGTGATTCAAATTAAGGCAGCCCTTCAACTAGGGGCAATAAGGTCGAATATGATTTAGATTGGAAATAGCCCTTGAACTAGGGGCAATGATGTGATCTAGATTGGAAACAGACCTTGAACTCAGGTTAGAGAATGTGATATCGATTTGAGACAGCCCTTGAACTAGGGGCAAAAGTGTGAGGCTTGCATAGCTGAAATGGAGGCAGCCCTTAAATTAGGGGCAATAAGGTACCACCCTTGAGAGGCTCGCTGGGCTGAAAACCCGGAAGGACGACCCAGGAAAAAGTTAGAGCACAAAAAAAAAATAATAAATAAATAAAAAGAAAAATGAAAAGCTCACAAGGTTGAAAACCCGAAAGGGCGGCTTTGGCAAAAGTTAGAGCGTAAAAGGAGAGTGTCAATACCCGAGTGAACCTTAGCCAAAACTATGTAGGGCCTGTGATTCAGATTGGAAACAGCCCTTGAACTAGGGGCAAGAAGGTCGGATGTGATTTAGATTTGAAGCAGCCCTTGAACTAGGGGTAAAAGGTTGGATATGATCAAAGAGTTAAAATTGAATCGTTTCCCAATGAAGACCGCCTAGAAAGAAAAACGCAGAATTTGAGAGAATGAATTTTATTATTGAAGGACAGTCGAGTTCCTATCCACTATACTAGGGCCAACACTAGAGGCAAATTCGGACCCAATTAGCCTAGTCCCTACATCATCATATCTGCTGGTCAAGTGTAGCAGTCATTGGCCTAGGGATTTCACACCCAATCAACATGGACAAGCTAAATAAAAGTGCCATCCTTGAGAGGCTCGTTGGGCTGAAAACCCAGAAGGACGGCCCAGGCAAAAGTTAGAGCAGAAAAAAAAAATCAAAAAAAAAGAAGAAAAAAGAATGAAAAATAAAAAATTAGAAAAAAAATAAAAAAATGAAAAACTCGCAAGGTTGAAAACCCGAAAGGGCGGCTTTGGCAAAAGTTAGAGCACAAAAGGAGAGTGTCAATACCCGAGTAACCCTCAGCTGGAACTACGTTGGCCTGATTCCTATCTTTAGGATACGTAGGAAGCTTCATCTTGAAGTTTGGCCCTAATAATTTTTCAATTCATTCATTTCGTCCATGCTTGATTGGTGTATCTTTAGTCGACTTGGTTGTCCTATCCGTGTTTGATTGGTGTATCTTCGTTCTGCTCAATTCAATTGGTTCGATTTAACTTGGTTCAGTTCGGTTCGATTCAGTTTGGCGGTTCAGTTCGGTCCGGTCCGGTCCAGTTCTGCTCGGCTTCATTCAGTTCGGATTGGCTTGGTTCGGATATCACCTTTGATTATCTGGTTTGGGACTATGCACCCCAATGGTTGATTCCATGTTAGTTGAGTAGTGGCCATTTGCAAAAATAGGTTTTGATTAATTTGAATAAATCTGACTAATTTTTCTCAAAAATTGTTCCATTTTTGCAAAACTTGGACCATTCTTTGGATTTGAAAAGGGAAAATTCTCAGTGCTCACAGTTTAGCTTACATGATTTGAAATAGAAAATGGAATAAGTATGCTAATCTAACTCTCATGTTGATCAAAACATGTTTACAAAAAAATCAAGAGACAAAAAAGGGTCAAGGCAATGAACTAAGGGCATAGTCGAGTCGGAGATTCTGTCTTCTCCACCACTCGAGTCAACTATTCAGTATATATAAGTGTGTATTCATACCAATCAGGGTATTCATACTAGTCAGTGTATATAAAGGTGTTCCTTTCAGTATATTTATACGAGTCGGTGTATTTATACTAGTCAGTGTACATAAGTGTGTTTGGATTTTTTTTGCTTCACTCTTCTTTCGTTAAGTCATTCTTTGATTCAGGTCAGTATAGAATCAATGTTCAATTCAGAGTTCAAAATTCGATTACTCTCAAATTCAATCAAACAAAAATGTTTTCAAGTTCAAAGTGATATGCCAGTTACGCCATCGATGTGCAAAAACTAAACTGATTTTATTGTAGTCAGGGGAGGACATCCCCGATCACAGAGACACAAAACAAAAAAAACAAAAAAAAAAAAACAACAAAAACAAAACACAAAAAAAAAAAAAAACAAAAACAACAAAAAAACAAAAAAAGAGAGAGTAGCATTTTCTTAGTTTTTCGGCAGTAACCCGGCGGTGAACATTGCCACCGACTTCATTTGCACACAACTTCGTTGCCTGACTTTACCGTCAGCTGCCTCGCTTCATCTTTACTCCTTCGAAGCTTTTGAAGACTCTGCCTCGGCCTTGGCAGAGTTTCCAAAGGAGATTATTCCCCGCCGGCTGTCAAATTGGTTGTGCGAAGAAACTCCGAATCGAGTCACAGAGGTCGTCAGTCGTTTCAGCTCTTTGTTCTGCTTTTTCAGTGCACTAATTTCTACTCGAGCGTCTTTGTACATATGTTGAAGAAGGGAGAGTTGTGCGTGTAACTGATGTACTTCACATATCCTGTTCTGCAGTCGACGGGACAAGTTGGAGACCGCTGTCACAGTCTCCACACATGACCTCAGCGTATATGAGTTTGCTTCGATGTCAGACTGTGCCGCCATGATTTGTTCAACTGACATCGCTGGAAAGTTAAAAACAGGAGAAGGAGGAGGAGCTCGTGGTTGAGGTTCAGGGGAGTCAGAATTGGTCATCTCTATCATAGACTCATTTAGGTTTGGAAAAAGAGTGAGAGAACCTTGTGAAGAGGCCATGGCAGAAAAGAGTAATGCAAAAGAAAGAGGTTGCAGAGTGGTGACAGAGAAAGTTTGCAGGCTTTTGCTCTGCCTCTCTCTTTCGCAGGCCTCAACTTAAGAAGAGGATGAAGCCAAAGAAGAAGACAAAGAGGGAGGAAGGCTCGAGACGATCATTGACAATCGGGGCAGGATTGGATAGCCTGTCGATCAGGCGCTGCGATTGTTGAAATCGTGCGCCAGACACAACGCTCGAAGAAGATGACGGAAGAGAGAGTGAGACAAAAACAGAGAGAGAGAGGCGGAAGAATTGTATATTTATACATACATGTATATATATTGTATATCTATGTATTATATATATTTGTTTGAACATTTGGTTATAAGAGTGGCTTGGGTTCAGTGGTTTGGCTCAGTGGTTGAAGGCTGGAAAGTCGAGCCCGAGGTCAGGGGTTTGAACCCCACAAACAAATGTTTCTTTTGTTTTGTCTTGGTCTTATGTATATATATGTCTCGTATATCTATATATCTATTTGTTTGAATATTTTGTCACAAGAGTGGCATGGCTCAGTGGTTGAGGACTCGAAGGCCAAACTTGAGATCAAAGGGTCGAACCCCCGTGTCTATGCATTTTGTATTTTTACTTTCTTTTTTTGCGTGTTTTGCGTACGTGCGTTGACGTTAGCAAACGGAATATGCCTTCTCAGTAACGGTATCTTCCCGTTGATGGCTGCAAACAGAATATCCCCGAAGCTATGTGTGTATACCATACATGCATGTCTGTGTATATTGCCATATTTGTATGTATTTTGTCTGTACATAGTATATGTATACGGTATTTGGTTCGAACATACAATTCCTTCTTTCATTCTGTGCATCTATCGCACAATAATCTCATTTCGAGCATTTATCGCACAATTCCAATTCAATCGCGCTATCTTGCGCATCGCACTGTCTTGTGCACCAATTTTAATCATACTATCTTGGGCATCGCACTGTCTTGTGCATCAATTCACGCGCCCTATCTTGCGCATCGCACTGTCTTGTGCATCTCAAATCAATTGCGCTATCTTGCGCATCGCACTATCTTGTGCAATTTCAAATTCAATTGCGCTATCTTGCGCATCACACTGTCTTGTGCACCTGCATTGTGCTGCATTACGCTATCTTGCGCATTTACCCCGATTAGAATACAGTCAGGGGCACCTGTTTGTTTACACCACCTTGGTTAAATTACAGTCAGGTCCGCCTATCTGTTTACACCACCCCGGTTAAAATACAGTCAGGTGACCCTGTCTGTTTACACCACCCCGGTTAGAATACAATTAGGTGCGCCAGTCTGTTTACACCACCCCGGTTAGAACACAGTCAGGTGATCCTGTCTGTTTACACCACCCCGGTTAAAATACAGTCAGGTGACCCTATCTGTTTACACCACCTCGGTTAAAAACAGCAGGTGTGCCTGTCTATTTACACCACCCAAATCAGTTAAAAAATAGCAGGTGAGCTTGTCTGTTTACACTACCCAAATCGGTTAAAAACAGCAGGTGAGCCTGTCTGTTTACACTAACCATCCTCCTCTCGCGTGACACGCGTTAGGATTGCAAATCGGTTAAAAACAGCAGGTGTGCCTGGTGTTTACACCATCTCGCCTCCTTACATTCTGTGCATCTAACGCATAATAAAGCACCTACTGCACAATTTCGATTCCATCGCACTATCTTGTGCAATTTCAATTTAATCGCGTTATCTTACGCATCACACCATCTTGTTCACTCCCTAGGTCTAGGAGACCTTAAATCCTCTGAAGGTGCAATTCCTTTGGTGTTTGTCGTGCCCGAACGACTTCAATGGTCTAAGAATGGTCTAGGAGACCTTAAATCCTCTAAAGGTGCAATTCCTTTGGTGTTTGTCGTGCCCGAACGACTTCAGATGGTCTGGTATAGCCACCTGCCTGTGATTGCAATGAGTTCCTAGGAGACCAACTGCGATGGTGAAAACTAGAGTTCGAATGGCAATGCCTAGAACGCAAAAGGTTTGGAATTTTCGAGACTAAAGTCTGGTTTAAATACCCAGGGGTGTATCCTCGGCTTGAAATCTGTATAGCAGCCCCATAGGTTGAGGTAGCATGTATGTGCCTCAATTCTGGATACTGAACCAACCTAGTCTGTCACCCCATTGGAGAATAGGGAAAGTTGTGAATATGATTAGGAAGAAAAGCAGCATCGGTGGCTTCTACATGTAAAGGTTACCCCATGTCATTCTACCATACCTTCTTCCACTTGCGTGAGACGCGTTTGGATTTCGAATCCACCTGTACTCCTTTCACGTGAAACATGTTAGGATGTGACGTTTACTTGGTTAAAACCTTCCCCCTCTCCGTATAAAATACGGTTAGGTACGCCTGTTGGTTACACCATTGTCATTCTCGTTGGTGAAAACCTTCCCTCTCTTCGTATAAAATACGTTGAGATACGCCTATTGGTTACACCATTGTCATTTTCTCTGGTTAAAACCTTCCATCTCTCCGTATAAAATACGTTGAGATACGCCTGTTGGTTACACCATTGTCATTTTCTACTTGGTTAAAACCTTCCCCCTCTCCATATAAAATACGGTTAGGTATGCTTGTTGGTTACACCATTGTCATTTTCTACTTGGTTAAAACCTTCCCCCTTTCCGTATAAAATACGATTATGTACGCCTGTTGGTTACACCATTGTCATTCTCGTTGGTTAAAACCTTCCCTCTCTTCGTATAAAATACGTTGAGATACGCCTGTTGGTTACACCATTGTCATTTTCTCTAGTTAAAACCTTCACTCTCTCCGTATAAAACACGTTGAGATACGCCTGTTGGTTACACCATTGTTATTTTCTACTTGGTTAAAACCTTTCCCCTTTCCGTATAAAATACGGTTAGGTACGCCTGTTGGTTACACCATTGTCATTCTCGTTGGTTAAAACCTTCCATCTCTTCGTATAAAATATGTTGAGATACGCCTGTTGGTTACACCATTGTCATTTTTTCTGGTTAAAACCTTCCCTCTCTCCGTATAAAATACGTTGAGATATGCCTGTTGGTTACACCATTGTCATTTTCTACTTGGTTAAAACCTTCCCCCTCTCCGTATAAAATACGGTTAGGTACGCCTGTTGGTTACACCATTGTCATTCTCGTTGATGAAAACCTTCCCTCTCTTCGTATAAAATACGTTAAGATACGCCTGTTGGTTACACCATTGTCATTTTCTCTGGTTAAAACCTTCCCTCTCTCCGTATAAAATACGTTGAGATACGCCTGTTGGTTACACCATTGTCATTTTCTACTTGGTTAAAACCTTCCCCCTCTCTGTATAAAATACGGTTAGGTATGCTTGTTGGTTACACCATTGTCATTTTCTACTTGGTTAAAACCTTCCCCCTTTCCGTATAAAATACGGTTAGGTACGCCTGTTGGTTACACCATTGTCATTCTCGTTGGTTAAAACCTTCCCTCTCTTCGTATAAAATATGTTGAGATACGCCTGTTGGTTACACCATTGTCATTTTCTCTAGTTAAAACCTTCCCTCTCTCCGTATAAAATACGTTGAGATACACCTGTTGGTTACACCATTGTCATTTTCTACTTGGTTAAAACCTTCCCCCTTTCCGTATAAAATACGGTTAGGTACGCCTGTTGGTTACACCATTGTCATTCTCGTTGGTTAAAACCTTCCCTCTCATCGTATAAAATACGTTGAGATACGCCTGTTGGTTACACCATTGTCATTTTCTCTGGTTAAAACCTTCCCTCTCTCTGTATAAAATACGTTGAGATACGCCTGTTGGTTACACCATTGTCATTTTCTCTGGTTAAAACCTTCCCCTTCTCTGTATAAAATACGGTTAGGTACGCTTGTTGGTTACACCATTGTTTTTTTACCTGGTTAAAACCTTCCCCCTCTCCGTATTAAATACGGTTAGGTATGCCTGTTGGTTACACCATTGTTGTTCTCCTTGGTTAAAACCTTCCTCCTCTCCGTATGAGATACGATTAGGTATGCTTGTTGGTTATACCGCCATTCCTCCTATCGCATGAAACGCGTTGGGATTGCAAGTTTACTCGGTTAAAAACATCAGGTGCATCTGGTGTTTACACCATCTTTCCTCCTTTCGCGTGAGACGAGTTAGGCTGTTGTTTCACTTGGTTAAAATTATGTTGTGACACATTTGTATGTGATCTTGTGGCACATTTAATGCAATGCACTCCCTGTTATGTTTCATATCATTTGCACGAAGCTTGCCTCTTCATTGTTATCATTTTCATATCTTTATCATCACTCCATGGCATTGTATTGCATTGCATAATCATGAATTTTCAAACAACTGGCTTCGCAAAGCGTGTAAGTCCAACCTTCAAACTGCATTTTGAGCATGTCACTTCCATTCTGCCCCTGAACTACGCTGGTTTGATTCCTTGCAAAAGGATACGTAGGCAACCTTCGGGTTCAACCACTTGCATTGCATCTTGTTTGCTTGCCCAAGTCTTATGGCCTTGTCAAAAGGGTCGTCTTTGGGCTTTGACATTCACTTACGTCATGTAATGACTTTGAGCTCTGTCAAAGAGGGGCAACTGTAGACACTCCATTTTTGATCGGCCCTAAGACTTGGGCGCTTTCTTTTGATTACCCGATGATGACAATTAGAATGTGTTTCTCACAAAATTCTCAGTAAGAAAGATGGAATTTAAGTTTTAATCCCAACCTTCACCCATTTTTTGGCCAAACTATTTTAGACCTTAACACCCTATTTTCAAAATATGTTTTTTTTAAATGTTTCTACGATGTCCCGAGGCTCCCATTTCGATTAAAATATTACACTTTTCAGTAAACCGAGTAAGGGCAAAGTGGAAATGAATGGAAGGGAGGTGAAATTTTTGAAAAATATTTAAAAATATCTTCTTTATAGGTTTGGAGTTGAAGGAAATAGGAGGGGATGAAAGAAAGCTAGTTTAAGAAAAGGATGTGTATCAAATCATTAAGAAGGAAATGAGCAGCCTTCGCTAAATTAGGCATTTCTCTTTGTACATTTGAAATTTAAATGTGAGGCTACCACCATTGGAAATTAGACTTCTAGGGCTTCAATTTAGACTCAAGAACCACCTTAAACCAAGTCTAAATAAGGGAGATATGCCCATTTGAAGTTAAGCTTAAGAGTAGATTTTGTTGACCCAGCCCGAGACAGCCTTCACCAAATTAGGCATATCTCTTTGTACACTTGGAATTTAAATGTGAGGCCACCACCATTGGAAAGTAGACTTATGGGGCTTCAATTTAGACCATAGAACTGCCTAAAACCAAGTCCATATGGGGGAGATATGCCCATTTGAAGTTGGGCTTAAAAGCAGATTTTGTTGATTCGACCGAAAACAACAATAGCCCATTTTTCTTGGTTTTGGTTCGGTTGGGACAACCCATTTACCTATTTTTTGAGCCATTCAAGTGCATCCACTCATCCTCCATTATACCTAATCATCCTCCATTGTCAAAAAGAGGTTTTGTTTGCATCCATAAAGGAGTATCCCATGCAACCACCTTGAAAATTTGCCCTCCTATCACATTCTTGTCTCCCACATTGTCTCCCACCTTCTTTTTGACCTTTAATCTCCCTCATTGCCTATATAGAATGATCATATTGTAAGAGAGGAGGAGGACCACGAAATTGAAGAGAAAGGAGTGAGAAAAGAGTGAAAAAAGAGAGAAAATTTGAGTTTTTGAGCCAAAAATATTCCTATCTTCCATATACACCCCATACCTTCCATAGCTACTGAAATTCCTCATTTCCATACACCAAAACCACTCCAAAAATTCTGATATAGCCAAAGATCAATCGCCTTGATCATAAGGAAGAATGTTTAGTGATTGAAAGTGAGAAAAACTAGAGAGTTAACCACTTTCCATATCACAAACTCCATAAACTCCATAATTTCGAATTGAGGACTTGAGAACACACTTCCTACACTTGAGGGTGATTAAGAGGAAGTTTGGAATCAAGAAGTTCAATGTTTCTTTGGAAGGTGAATTTTTAATTTTTCATTTTCTTATATTTTATATCTTATATTTATATTCTTGCTTCTTATTTCATTATGTTTTGTTATAATCCAAGTGGTTTGTTCATCTCATATTTATTTTCTTACTTTATATTTCATAGTGTGTTGTTATAATCCTAGTGGTTTGTTTAGCTCATAATTATTTATTTATTTATTTTTATCCGCATACTTTAATTTCATATTAGTTTTGTTGTAATCTTGCATGTTTTACCTCATATTTATTTTTTTTCGTGTATTAGTCTCATATTAGTTTTGTTGTAATTTTGCATGTTCTATCTTATATTTGTTTTATTGCTTTAGGTTTATGTTGTGAGTTTGAACTTTTTTTATTTTATTTTATTTTATATTTATTTTCTTTTTTTTAATCTAACCGGTAGTGGTTAGTTGAGCCACCTACATATTTTTTGTTTGTTCCTTTTCTTGGTTTCGCAACAAAGCAGGTTTTGCTTGGCCTAATTTGCCGGCCGGCCTATTTGGCCGGTCGGTTAGCTTCTTCTGAACAAGATGGCGTAATCTCTCAATATTGATCAATTTCCGCCGGCAGTTCTAAAGAACATGAAGCTTTTATTTTATTTTATTTATTTTATTTTGAGTGTATTGTGAGGTTTTTATTTTGTTGTAATATTCTCCTCATCCCTCTCTAATTTGGTTTGTAATTATTCTTTAAAATGTTGTAATAATTTCCCGCCCCGCTTCTTTCTATCCCGTTCTTTTACTTGTTTTCTTTATTTGTACATAAACATCATATTTATTTTTCATCATAGTTATGCTTTGCATCCATGTTTCATGCATCTTGATTCGGCTAAGTTTGCATTTGTGGATTTAATCAATTCCTATGTGATTATGTGCGCTACCTCATGTTCTTGAGATAATTCACATATCTTATTTTAGAAACCGAATCTTTAGTTGCATCTCATGAGTGAATTGCATTAGGGTTTTGTATATAAGATCATGCATATTTTACTAACTTTGTTTTGCAGCTTGTTCGTGGGACATCAAACATGTGAGTTTTTATGCTTTAGCATCCCGTGTGTGTGTGTTTTTCTTACTATGTCTAGCATTCTACCATGAGGCTAGTTGCTTATGTGATATAACTCTATGAATGCCAGTGGATGGAGGTTGTGTCGCTTAATCTGGAATGATGTTGACTTTTCATGCTTGTAAACTCAATTTATTTGAGTTGTACATCGTCAAAACTCTTTCAAAATGCATGATATTAAATTGTTCTAAAATGAATGGCATAGTCTATACTTGTATGCTTCACATAGTAAATTTTAGGATTTATTAACTAATCAGAACATGAACATATAAATAAAATAAAATTCATATCATGGTTAGTAAAGGCTGATCTTTGATCGGGTGGGCGGGGGTGCTCATTATTGACCTTCCCCTCTCATACCTAAGGTTCCAAGCCAAGCATCCTTGGTTACGACGAACAGTGGCCTTGGCACGAGTCATGGGTTTCCTAATTTTCCCAAAATAAATATTAGGTGGTGACTCTGAGATCTGATGACGCAGTCCATTTTTAACAAAATTGCAATAAAATGGATTTTCAATAAAAGTTGCCAAATCTGGACTCTCATCTATGTTTCACATTGCACTCGTGAGAATAGATCAAAGAGATCTCGGGGGTCCGAACTGTTTAACGCGCGCGGGTACCCCCCGGGCATGTTACACCTGTAAGGTAAGAGAATAGGTGATGTGGAATATAAGAAGCTCAAGAAAGAGTAAATTCAAAGAAGCAGCGATATTTGGAAATTGGAATGGTTTCAAAGAGAAATTATTAGGAACCATACATAATCATATTTCATAATTATTTTTATGTTTCTAGGATTTTAGGTGAAAGGTATTTTGGTAATTTTATATTTGCCTGCATGGGGCTGTAGGGGTTGCCCATAGGTGGTCATGTGAGTCAAGTTATTTAATTAGTCTTAAATTAGTTTTGGAAGTCATTTTTGGATAGTTTTCTATTTTAGTTATAGTTGGTTTAGGAAGTCTTCTAGTCCTATATAAAGCCATGTAATGCTTATAATTTGATAGAGTTGATATTTTACAAAAAGTTAAAGAGCTTTGAAGTTTCTTTATGGGTTGTGTGTGTAAGATTCCTGAAAGCTTTTCTGCATCTTGTATATTCAATGTGTGAATGATTATAATCAGACCTTAGATTATATAGCCCTAAATCCTAAACCAAAAGGGAGAATACAATTATGTCTCTAATAGGACTCTAACACAACCATACCTCTAATAGGACTCTAATTTGTACAACCACAATCATGCCTAATTTGGAAAATAATAGAAAATACACAATATATTCTCACACCCCCGCTCAAACTCAAGGTGTTTTAGTAGAAAACACTTTGAGTTTGCTAAGAAGAAACTGAAACCGAGCGATAGTGTGAGTCTTGGTGAAGAAGTTCGCATATTGCAAAGCTGAAGGAATGAAAGGAAGCGAGATAGAGGCAAACTGCAGATGTTGGCGAACAAAGTGACAATCAATCTCAATATGTTTCGTCCGCTCATGAAAGACAGTATTGTGAGCAATCTGAACAGCACTGTGATTGTCACAATAGAGAGAGGTTGGAGAAGACTGAGAGACACCCAAATCAGACAAGAGACAACGAAGCCAAACAATCTCAGCAGTGGCATGAGCCATAGCACGATACTCAGCTTCGGCAGTAGAGCGAGCAACGACTGATTGTTTCTTGCTTTTCCAAGAGATTAAGGAATCTCCAAGAAACATACAGAAACCAGACGTAGACTTACGATCAGTAACATCACCAGTCCAATTAGAGTCAGCATAGGCCACCAAGTCCAAAGAGGAAGTAGAGGACAACAATAAGCCCTAAAAGATAGTACCCCTGAGATAGCGAAGAACGCGAACCAAAGCAGCTCAATGCGTAGAGCGAGGAGCAGAAATAAACTGACTAACCACATGAACAGCATAAGCAAGGTCAAGACGAGTGATAGTCAGATAAACTAAACAACCCACAAGCTCGCGATATAAAGTGGGATCATCCAGAGGGACACCATCAGTAGAGTTAAGCTTCACATTAAGCTCAATAAGTGTATCAGAAACCTTAGTATCAGTAAGACTAGCACGATGAATGACTTCATTAGCATACTTAGCCTGAGACAGAAAATAGCCCTTGCGAGAAGAAACAACCTCAATACCAAGAAAATACCGTAATGGACCCAGATCCTTCATTTTGAAGGTGTGAAAGAGATGCTGCTTGACCTCAGAGATATCAGAAGAGTCCGAGCCAGTGATGATCATATCATCCACATAGAGCAAGAGAGCAACAAAACCAACCGAAGTATGTCGCAGAAATAAAGCAGAGTCAGAAGCAGAAGGATAAAACCCAAGCTCGATAACAGCAATCTGAAATCGATCATACCAAGCACGAGGATACTGTTTCAGACCATACAGAGCACGCCGAAGACGACAAACCTGTCCAAAGGGATGGTGATGGCCAGGGGGAGGACACATGTAAATCTCCTCAGTGAGATGGCCATTAAGAAAAGTATTCTTAACATCCATCTGATAAAGAGGCCAAGAACGAACAGCAGCGATAGAGATCAAAGTACGGACAGTAGTCATTTTGGCAACAGGAACAAATGTCTCCTCATAATCAATACCATACTCTTGAGAGAAACCTTTGGCAACCAGACGAGCTTTGTAACGCTCAAGAGAGCCATCAGAATGAGTCTTGACTTTGTAAACCCATTTGCAACCAACTAGGTTCTTACCACCAGGTAAAGGAACCAACTCCCAAGTACTAGTTTTTTGTAAAGCAGACAACTCATCCTCCATAGCTTGAACCCAATGAGGATCTTGACAGGCCTCCTTGTAAGACTGAGGTTCTACAAAAGAGTGAATAGTAGACAAAAAAGTACGATAGGAAGCAGAAAAATAAGTATTAGATCAACCCAACCTATTTGGAGGATGACGTGCTCGAGGAGGATATCAGTGTGCAGTAGGATCAGAGTCATCAGAAGCAGGAGGATCAGTAGTAGGAGTGGAGACAACTGGTGGAGAAAGAGCCTTACGACGAGAATAAACTAACAACGGAAGAGGAGAAGAAACTGAAGAAGGAGAAACAGCCAGAGGTGAAGCAGAAGGAGAAGATGAAACAAGCTCAAGAGGAACTGTGGAGATGTACTCATCAGACGGTACCTCAGAAGGAAATGGGTCAATGTGAACCAAATCTTCTTTGGAAACTGGAGCAGTGACAGAAGGAAGCTGAAAGTAAGGCAGACGTTCGAGAAAAGAAACATGACGAGAGACATAAAGACGATGGAAAACAGGGTCGTAACGCCGATAACCTTTCTGAGTAGGACTATAACCCAAAAAGACACAGAGGACAGACCGGGCACTAAGTTTGGTCCTATCTTTGCGGGGAAGAAGAACAAAATAGGCAGACCCAAACACACGAAGGAGGGAATAGTTAGGAATTTGGGAGAACAAAGCCTTATAAGGAGACCGACTAGAAAGAAGGGGAGTAGGCATGCAGTTGAGAAGAAAAGCAGCAGTAAGAACTGCTTCTCCCCAGAATGGAGCCGGAATTGAGGCAGAGAGAAGAAGAGACCTAGCGGCCTCAAGAAGATGACGGTGTTTACGCTCGGCTCGACCATTTTGGACAGGTGTTTCTGTACAGGAAGTTTGGTGAATGGAACCCAAATTGGCCAAATGCTCGCAGAACTCATTTTTAAAATATTCCCCACCCAAGTCAGACCGTAACACTTTAATTGTAGACCCAAACTGAGTAGTAATCATAGACTGAAAGGTACGATATATCTGATAGAAATTGGAGTTATGAGTCATAAGATAAACCCAAGTGTAACGGGTGCAGTCATCAATAAATGACACATAGTATGCAGAACCCCCTTTGGTGAGAATAGAAGAAGGGCCCCAAACATCAGTATGAACTAAAGAAAACGGTGTTTTAGATATAGAAGTACTTTTATGAAAAGGTAAGGCTGTCATTTTGGCAAGTTTACACCCCCGACATTCAGTAAGTTCACTAGGAGAAACTTTACCCAAAATACCTGACTGAGCTAAAGACCGTAAGCGGTCAGCAGACAAATGCCCTAATCGAGAATGCCATAAGTAGAAAGGACTAGACAGAGAATCTAACTAAAAAGAGAAAAAAGACAGTCAAAGATGTTGCTATAGGCAGATGCAAGCTCTCCACCACATAGAGGTCTCCAATTCTACGGCCGGTCCCAATCTGCTGCTTAGACATTCGATCCTGTACAGAACAGATAGCAGAAGAAAAGATAATATCAAAACCAGCGGCATCAAGCTGACTGATGGGTAATAAACTGACAGATAATTGAGAAACATAAAGGACAGATGGAATAGAGACAACAGACATAGCAGACGGTAGGACAGACCCAACAGATACAACAGACATACCAGATCCATTAGCCGCATTGACAGTAATAGAAAAGGAAGGAGGAGTACAATTATGAAGTAAGGAGAGATGGGGAGTCATATGATGAGAGGCACCAGAGTCAAAAAGCCAGACAGACGAAGAGATACCTGAAGAAGACCCAAGCAAACCTGAATGAAGAGATGAAACAATGGAAGCAGATGGAGATGGCTGGGAAGTAGACAATATATGTTGAAGTTGACTAATCTGAGCAGTCAAAGAAGCCAATTCAAGATCAGGAGTCGGAGCAGATGCAACATACGCAGTGGAAGGAGCCCGGAAATGGTTCTGAGATTGCTAAAAATGAGACAGGCTAACGTCCCTTTTTGGGATAGTGGTACTTCCAATGGCCCTTCTGATGACAGAAGGCACACTCATCAAAAGCCAGAAACATCGTAATAACTAGAAAATTGAGGAGTTAAAGTGTAATAAACCCTATATTCAACAAAATAGCCAAAACAGGGGTCGAAGGGTAATACACAGAAATTTGATGGGGGTAAGGCCAATAAATCCAAAACCATAATGTAATAATTAGAAGAGTGTTAGGTCTGAATGTAAAATATAAAAACTAGCTTTTTTTTTTTTATTTTTTACCCTGACCCACAAATATTAATTAGAGTATTGAAGTTGAAAGAACCAATCTGAAGCCGAGAGAACCAAATCAGAGAAGAGAGAGAGAGATTGAAGCCGTAGTCAAGGAAGAGGGAGATTACGAAGCCAAAGTCAAGGAAGAGAGAGATTACGACGTGGTTGGTGGTGCCCGCTAGGGTTTTGTAGTGTCAATGGCTCCGATGCGTAAATGTGGAGTGAGAGGAGCGAAGGGGAAAAGTGAGTTGTGTCTCGGTGATCTGGTTCTCGCCAAGGTCAAGGGAACTTCGATCGATCAAAGGAGAAGATTTGAGAACCAGATTTGATCAAGGGACAAGATGACCCACGACTCACATAGAGACTGAAGAGGAAGACAATTTCTAGAGTTCTGGTGATGGCTCTGATACCATGTAAGATTCCTGAAAGCTTTTCTGTATCTTGTATATTCAATGTGTGAATGATTATAATCAGACCTTAGATTATATAGCCCTAAATCCTAAACCAAAAAGGAGAATACAATTATGCCTCTAATAGGACTCTAACACAACCATACCTCTAATAGGACTCTAATTTGCACAACCACATTCATGCCTAATTTGGAAAATAATAGAAAATACACAATATATTCTCATAGTGTGATGCAATCAAACCCTAGGTGTAATGTCTGTAGAATCTAAGTGTGATGCCTAGACTTATCTTCTTCTTCTCCTTCTTTCTCTCTTTTATTTTCTACACTTTAACAGCTCAAAACACTATTCACGGGTACTGTTCACAGCACCCAGAACCGCCCCTGTTTTGATCTCTTTCACCCGATTTATTAATCCTAAACCTAGTTCATTCCATTCATTGAAATCCTAAAATTCCTATTGATTTTCAGCTTTAAGCAACCATAAAAACCCACAGAAAGTCTGTTTTACCGTCCTTAAGCCCTGTCCCTTATCGTCCTGCATCAATAGGGTTCTTACCACATTATTGATTGTTTATTTGTCACTACTCTGAGCATAAATTTCTGGCTGTCTAATTCTGCCATAAAAAAAAGCACATGTCCTAAATCAGTAATGTATGCTTGCAACCAGAGTGCTTGTTATTTTTAAAAAACTAGCGGGCCTTTTCAACTTATTTCCCAACTATGTAAAAGGGTGGTTTTTAAACACATTTCTTTAAAGTGTGTTTAGTAACGACGCTTTCTAGTTTCCTATTTTATTCAACCTCTGGTGACAATGTGATTGTTAATAATGTTTTTAATAAAAAGTGCAGTTAGCAACTACGTTTTCTCTACACTTTGACCATTAACCAAGTTCTACTCCAATCTAGCTTGAAAACAAAGAAATTTAATTTTGAAAAGCATGTTTAGTATCCCCGCTTTCATGTAGTTTGGGAATAAAGTGCAAAAAGACCCTAGTTTTTAAAATAAATTTATAAAAAAGAAAGAAAAGAAAAGAAAAAGAAACATATATTGGTTAATTGCATTTTTAACATTTCGAACTTATGGGGTATTTCAAGAAGTTTGGTAAGGTACATGGACAAATGAATTTTGTTTTATAGAGGTCTCTTTAACTCTATCAATTATGTAACAGTGATCAGTAATAAAAAGTGTGCCACTAATGGACAAAGCATTGGGAGTTCACCATTCAGAACTATTTCAGAGGGCTTCCAGTTTTATTTTGCTAGAAACATCTGAGACTACATCAGAATCATCAAAAAAAAAATTACTTACGTCAATTAACTCTTTTCGAGCAGCTTGCAACTCAGCATTGCTTTCAGATTCCTTATTAATAAGTGTTTGATTCAGAGATCTTAGATCTTCAAGTTCTTGATCCTTTTGTTTTAGCTCTAGCTGAACCGCATCCTGCTCCCTATCCTCACCCATGTTTCTCACAATGCCTCGTAGTGCCCCTCTCATAGACTCTTAACTCCAACTCCAATGCTTCTCTGGCATCAAGTTTCTTCTCTAGTCCAATAATCCTTGCATGAAACTTTTCCTTTTCTCCCTGCCATTTAAAGTCAAAACAAATTATGCAACCATAAAATTATTAGAATTCAAGCAACATAATTGTCATTTTAGTGATTCAAGTAAAAACACAAAGCACACAACCTTTTGTTCTTCTTCCAACCTTTTCTTTTCCTCCAAGGTTGCTCTCGCATTCTAAAAACAAAATCAATTTGTCATCATTGTTGGCAAATAATTTCAAATGAGGGAAACTGGTTTCGTTTTGCTAGAAATGTCTCAGACTACATTAGAACCATGAAAAAAGAATATTACTTACATCACTTCACACTTTTCGAGCTGCTTGCAACTCAGCATTGATTTCAGATGTTGGAAATGGTTATAAAATTCTGGATAAAACCAGAATTTTTTCCTAAGTTCGGTCTATTTTTTAGGTGGGCCCCGAGTGTTGATTTACTCGGGTCAAAGTGGTAACGCGTTCTATGCCGCGTTGTGATTCACGTGGTATATTTGGTTGCTCAAAACCATTACCGAATGAATGGGAAATTGAAGCCAAAGTGTACTCCATGGAAATGGAGTTTTGGTGGAAATTCCTTAAGGTTGTAAATTGGCTTGTCCCACATTGATTTGGTGGGAAGTTTTGAAAGGGTTTATAAGGCTTAGGGTGAGATACTTGGGGTGTGCCCCAAGGGGTACCCAAGTGTTTTAGAGGGAGAGGTTATGGGCAAAATGGGCTAGACCCATTGGACCCAAAAATCACCACACACGTGCGCACGCCGCCGTCCGTCCGTCCGATCGGATGGGCTGGGCTTGGGCGCGGGTGCGTGGTTGGGTTGGGCTTCTAATCTTTTTGGGCCAAAAACATTTGAATTTAATTTTATTTTTTATTAAAATAAAATCCATAATTCAAATTAAATTGGTTTGGATTTTTTGTTCATCCAAACAGGGCCCTTCCCGGTTTCAAACAGAAATAAACTGTTTTGGAATTAGTGCACACCCAAACAGGGCCCTTCCCGTTTTACTATCTGTTTGAATTGATTCAAATCTGTTTGAAATTCAAAACCCAACAGGTATCATACCTGTTCAATTCAAAACCAAGAGCCACCTTCACATCTATAAATAGGACCACCCTCATTTGATGTTTTAATATTCAGAAATTTCGTATTTCACTTCTGCTATTTATATTCTTCATCTTGCTGCATTTTATTTCCGAAAAAAAGAGTGTAAACACTTAGTGTATTCGTAAGGCAAACAATTTGTAGTGCTGCTATTGTTTGTGGTAGATCATTTCATCCTGGGAGATAGACGTCCAAATTCTGAAAGCACCGTGGAGAGGACGAATCTGTCTTAAGGACACAGTGTCAAACACTGGACTTGATCAGTAAATAATTCAAAGAAATTAAATCAAGTAAGTTATTTAATTTATTTTCAGTGTTGTTTTTATTTATTTAAATCAGATTTTAATTTTGTTTTTGTAACAAAATAAAATCTGTTTTTGTTTATTTATTTTTATTTCGAGTTTGATTTTTGTAATCAAACAAATTCTCTCTTTTTCTTTATTTCTTTAAATTCTATTTGTTGTTGTGTACACAATAGAATTAAATCTTTTAAATACAGTGAAGATTGTCCAACAATCTTAAGACAGATTCCTTTTTGGGTATCTTCATTGTATTTAATTTTCTGTGTTTTCAAATTAATATTCTGGTTGGAAAAACAAATAGTGATTTATGCTATTTGACAGATAGTAGTAATATACTGTCTCTTTTCTTTGACAACAACTAGTAGTACGATACTGGTGTCATTAACAATTCAGAATATTATTTGGTATTACAGAAAATTCTTGTGATATTTTATTTTTCTAGTTTTAGTAACAAGGAAAATAAAATTATTTTGTTGTTATAATTTATTTTCTGGTTTTAGTAACTAGAAAATTAATTTGTGTTTTAATTTGTTCTGATTTTTGTAATCAGATAGTTTTGTGGTATTTTATTTTCTAGTTTTAGTAACAAGAAAAATAAAATGATTTTGTGTTATAATTTATTTTCTGGTTTAAGTAACTAGAAAATTAAGTTGTGGTTTGGTTTTCTGATTTTTGTAATCAGATATTATTTCGGTATTTTATTTTACTAGTTTTAGTAACAAGAAAAATAAAATTATTTTGTATTGTAATTTATTTTCTGGTTTTAGTAACTAGAAAATTAATTTTGTTAATAGATCATGTAACTCTGTGACTCGGTCACAATCTGTTATTTTTGTAAGTAACTTATGGTTTCGTTTGGTAGACCACTTATTTTTGAACCCTTTGTGAAAATGTGTTAATTATTTTAACTTTATCATAGTTCATCGTGAGTATACATGGAAGAATTTGTTTCTAAAATAAAATATTAGTTTTACAAACTAATTTTAGTTTATTACAATGTGGATTTATAGTCTTGAATTGTTTCTGCACTTGAGTCGGAAAATATATATATATATATATATATATATATATTCAGAAGAGCATTTTAATGCATATTTAATTTGTTTATTTATGTACAAATCAAACTTATTAAATGAAGGTAAGTTTTGCCATTTTAAAGTTTAAAGTTTAAATGCGTTGGATTTTATTTATGAGTTGAGAATCCTTTTATTTCATGATTTTAAAGTTTAAAGTTTAAATGCGTTGGATTTTATTTATGAGTTGAGAATCCTTTTATTTCATGATGCAAGTGATGGGATCGTGCATGATTAATTTATTTTGTTGATTCATTATTTGTAGTTGATACGTTTGATATGCATGTATGATATCAACTCAAGTTATTTCTTAACAATAATTTCAAATGATTTGGAATGATAAATTGTTATGTCGACTTAGGACATAAGCAGGTTAATTTGAATATTTCTAATCAATTTTGAATGGGTGTTTAAACACCAAAGAAATTTAAACATGAAGATGTATGTAATTATATCGGTCTGTTTAATTGGGAAGTAATTTAAGAAATTTTTATGTTGATTATTGAATTATGTGACATGAGATGTCATTAATAATTATTTTACTTGCGTAGTAGAATTTGTTAAACCATGAACCATTTTATTAATATGGGGGTGTATCTCTTGCATTAGTTGAGATAATTTAATTTTCTTCTGTCACAAATATTTTTATGACAGTGACATTTATTTGTTATTGAGTTGCAAGAATGTATACAATCAAATGGGTTTTTTGAATTGTTTGATTCTTAGGCAAAATTTTTTATGAGGATATGATTTTGTCAAAACATTAATTCTGCCTGGAGTAGTCATAATTATTTTGGTTTTTTCTTGAATTTGTTTTAAAAATTCATTGATTTATAATAGAAGTGATAGGGGTGGTGAATATGATGCACCATTAAATGAATTTTGTGCACAACATGGCATTATTCACCAAACTACAGCCCCTTATTCTCCACAGCAAAATGGAATTGCTGAAAGGAAGAATATAACCCTAAAAGAAATGATGAATGCCGTGTTACTAAGTTCAGGCTTACCACAGAACTTGTGGGGGGAAGCAATATTGTCTGCTAATTATGTTCTTAATAGAATACCCCACAAGAAAACCAAGAGCATTCCTTATGAATTGTGGAAAGGTCGACCACCTTCCTACAAATACTTAAAAGTGTGGGGGTGTTTTTTGAAGTACCTGTTCCTAAAAAGACTAAAATTGGACCAAAAACAGTAGATTGTGTGTTTATTGGTTATGCTCAGAATAGTAGTGCATATCGGTTTCTGACTTATAAATCAGATATACCTGATATAAATGTGAACACTATTATAGAGTCAAGGAATGCTGTGTTTTTTGAACATGTCTTTCTTTACAAGAAAGGACAGGAATTAAGTTCACAGAAAAGAACTTATGATTGTACATAAAGTCAAGAGACTAATGACAATCAAACACAAGAGACTAATAATAGTCTTGACCAACAGGATTTAACTAATGATGAACCAAGACGAAGTAAAAGAGCGAGAACATCAAAATCCTTTGGTCCAGATTTTCTGACATACTTGTTAGAAAATGAACCTCAAAGCTTTAAGGCAGCAATGACAGGTCCTGAAGCACCTTTGTGGAAAGAGGCTGTTAATAATGAAATTGAATCCATTATGCAAAATCATACTTGGGAATTGGTGGATCTTCCACCAGGTTCTAAACCTCTTGGATATAAATGGATATTCAAGAGAAAAATGAAAGCAGATGGTTCAATTGACAAGTATAAAGCAAGACTTGTTGTTAAAGGTTACAGACAAAAGGAAGGTCTGGACTATTTTGACACATATTCCCCTGTGACAAGAATAACATCCATTCGCATGCTTATTTCTATAGCAGCGTTGTTTAAATTAGAAATACATCAAATGGATGTTAAAACAGCTTTCTTAAACGGTGATCTAAATGAAGAGATCTATATGGAACAACCCGAAGGGTTTGTAGTATCAGGGCAAGAAAAGAAAGTTTGTCGACTTGTAAAATCCCTTTATGGATTAAAACAAGCACCTAAGCAATGGCATGAAAAATTTGATCATGCAATGCTTACTAATGGGTTTAAGATAAACGAATGTGACAAATGCGTCTATGTTAAAAACACTGACCAAGGATATGTCATAGTTTGTCTTTATGTGGATGACATGCTTATCATCGGAAGCAGTCAAAACATGATCAAATCAACTAAGCAGATGCTTAACAAAAGATTTGATATGAAAGATATGGGGGTCGCAGATGTTATATTAGGAATGAAAATTACTAAAACATCTGACGGATATGCATTATCTCAATCTCATTATATTGAGAAAATTCTTGATAAATTTATCAAGGATGATTTGAATTTAGCTAGAACACCTGTAGACATCAGTCTTTATTTATCAAAAAATAAAGGTGATGCAGTGTCTCAGTTAAAATACTCCCAAATCATTGGAAGCCTAATGTACCTAATGAATTGTACTCGTCCTGATATAGCTTATGCTATCAGTAAATTGAGTAGGTACACTAGTAACCCTGGAGAAGACCATTGGAAAGCGATCATTCGAGTTCTTAGATATCTAAGATTTACTTGTGATCATGGCTTGAACTTTACTCGATATCCAGCAGTACTCGAAGGTTATTGTGATGCCAATTGGATATCGGATACTAAAGATTCAAAATCCACTAGTGGATATGTCTTTACTCTAGGAGGCGCTGCTGTTTCTTGGAAGTCCACGAAACAAACTTGCATCGCACGATCCACAATGGAATCCGAGTTCATTGCTTTAGACAAAGCAGGTGAAGAAGCAGAATGGCTTCGTCACTTCTTAGAAGACATTCCAATGTGGCCAAAACCTGTGCTAGCTATTTGCATTCATTGTGATAGTCAATCTGCAATAGGCAGGGCACAGAATCACATGTATAACGGTAAGTCACGACATAATACCGTAAGGCAATTGTTGTCAAACAGAATAATCTCAAGAGATTATATAAAATCTAAAGAGAATATTGCGGATCCGTTAACAAAAGGTTTGACAAAAGAGCTAGTGTATAGTTCATCGAAGGGGATGGGATTAAAGCCTATTACATAAGAGTCGTCATAATGGTAACCCTACTTATATGACTGGAGATCCCAAGAACTAAGTTCAAAGGGACAACTAAGTTATGTATGGCTCGCCAGAAATCACCAAGGGATTAAAATTCCTACCCATTCATATGGTGAGAGTGATATCTGCAACATATGTTGTCTGCAGGAGTATAAGGATAAGCTTTGCTTTTAATGATTACTTATATCTTGATTAAGACATAAAATCAAGATGAGTATAAGAAGATACTCACAATAAGAATCACCTATATGAGTGTTGAACTGGGGCCGGTTCTATGAGAATGAAAAGGCTAAATTCTCTAGAAACACTTATGAAAACCAGGCACGTTCAAGGCCAAAATGAACACAACAGTGAGAACCACGATGTGTTATAAGATATTTTGTGTGAAATCTATTGTCTTGGCTTACACAAACGGCTGAACAATTCAAGGCATCGCGTCCATTGGTTAGCCAGTAAGTCCGATAGGTTATCACTAGGGAAGGTTCAAAGCCGAAAACTACCTATCCTGATGCAAGATATTTTCGACTTATACTCTTTCGTTAAAGTCTGCATATTGTTGCATTTCCGTTGTCATCAAATTCCATTCATGTGGGGGATTGTTGGAAATGGTTATAAAATTCTGGATAAAACCAGAATTTTTTCCTAAGTTCGGTCTATTTTTTAGGTGGGCCCCGAGTGTTGATTTACTCGGGTCAAAGTGGTAACGCGTTCTATGCCGCGTTGTGATTCACGTGGTATATTTGGTTGCTCAAAACCATTACCGAGTGAATGGGAAATTGAAGCCAAAGTGTACTCCATGGAAATGGAGTTTTGGTGGAAATTCCTTAAGGTTGTAAATTGGCTTGTCCCACATTGATTTGGTGGGAAGTTTTGAAAGGGTTTATAAGGCTTAGGGTGAGATACTTGGGGTGTGCTCCAAGGGGTACCCAAGTGTTTTAGAGGGAGAGGTTATGGGCAAAATGGGCTAGACCCATTGGACCCAAAAATCACCACACACGCGCGCGCGCCGCCGCCGCCGTCTGTCCGGTCGGTCGGATGGGCTGGGCTTGGGCGCGGGTGCGTGGTTGGGTTGGGCTTCTAATCTTTTTGGGCCAAAAACATTTGAATTTAATTTTATTTTTTATTAAAATAAAATCCATAATTCAAATTAAATTGGTTTGGATTTTTTGTTCATCCAAACAGGGCCCTTCCCGGTTTCAAACAGAAATAAACTGTTTTGGAATTAGTGCACACCCAAACAGGGCCCTTCCCGTTTTACTATCTGTTTGAATTGATTCAAATCTGTTTGAAATTCAAAACCCAACAGGTATCATACCTGTTCAATTCAAAACCAAGAGCCACCTTCACATCTATAAATAGGACCACCCTCATTTGATGTTTTAATATTCAGAAATTTCGTATTTCACTTCTGCTATTTATATTCTTCATCTTGCTGCATTTTATTTCCGAAAAAAAGAGTGTAAACACTTAGTGTGTTCGTAAGGCAAACAATTTGTAGTGCTACTATTGTTTGTGGTAGATCATTTCATCCTGGGAGATAGACGTCCAAATTCTGAAAGCACCGTGGAGAGGACGAATCTGTCTTAAGGACACAGTGTCAAACACTGGACTTGATCAGTAAATAATTCAAAGAAATTAAATCAAGTAAGTTATTTAATTTATTTTCAGTGTTGTTTTTATTTATTTAAATCAGATTTTAATTTTGTTTTTGTAACAAAATAAAATCTGTTTTTGTTTATTTATTTTTATTTCGAGTTTGATTTTTGTAATCAAACAAATTCTCTCTTTTTCTTTATTTCTTTAAATTCTATTTGTTGTTGTGTACACAATAGAATTAAATCTTTTAAATACAGTGAAGATTGTCCAACATCAGATTCCTTATTAATGAGTGCTTGATTCAGAGTTCTTAGATCTTCAAGTTCTTGTTCCTTTTGTTTTAGCTCTAGTTGAACCACATCCTTCTCCCTATCCTCACCCATGTTTCTCACAATGCCTTGTAGTGCCCCTCTCATGCACTCTACCTCCAACTCCAATGCTTGTTTGGCATCAAGTTTCTTCTCTAGTTCAGTAATCCTTGTATAAAGCTTTTCCTTTTCTCGCTGCCATTTAAAGTCAAAGCAAATTACGCAATCAAAAAATTATTAAAATTCATGCCACATAATTGTCATTTTTTAGTGATTTAAGTAAGAACACAGAGCACACGACCTTTTGTTCTTCCTCCAACCTTTTCTTTTCCTCCAAGGTTGCTCTCTCCTTCTAAAAACAAAATCATTTTGTTATCATTGTTGGCAAATAATTCAGATGTCCATAATACAATAAACAAAAAGAATTTGTATACCCTCCAATTCTAAAAATAAATACATAAATTTTGGTACAAACTAAACAGAAATGCACGATTGAGATATTTCACAGGAAAAACTTCCTTTAAAAGGGGATAAGGTTCCTGACACTGGGAGCAAAAAAGCCTCATGCGGACAGCATATTACTTGTTGAACATATTGTTGAATTCACCCCATGTGAAGGAGGTGATGCTCTTCCATGGGAACACACCTTGGTCAACAATGGAAGGCCACCAACCATCTTGAAGAGTCAAGGATGGAGGCTGCCCAAAGGCTCTCCCACCTACTCCCTCACCTATAAATGGAGGTTGAGAGGAGAGAGCAAAATGTGAGCAAACCGTGAGACAACAAAGAGTGCGAGAGATGTGAGGCGGAGAGACCGTCTCCCTCGGTGTGAGCGAGGGAGACGGGTGAGTGGCTGAGTGAGGAGAGTGTGAGCTCCTCCTCTATTGTAATCTTTCTGTAATCTCCTCATTGGTATAGTGATAACCGGTTACTCTCCCGTGGACGTAGGCATTGGGCCGAACCACGTAAAATATTGTGTCTCCTTGTGTGTGGGTGTGTTTTTCTGCTTGCAATGATTTCTATAAGGTCTTGGGCGGGATCCCAGATCCCAACAATTGGTATCAGAGCCTCGTCGGTGGCGTTTCGGAACAAAAACAGCGTGTTGTCCGAAACTGCCCAGAAATCAAGTTGCTCGAAATCAGGTTTTGAGCATATCAGGAGCAAGGGCTCGAGAAGAGGAGTCCAACCATATAAAGCAGACACCCAGAGGAGCTATCACGCGCTCTCACGCGCCGCCTGAAGAAGGCGCGTGAGGCCCAGTCTCTCCACGCGCCGCCACGCGCCGTGAAGGCAGCCGGCGCGTCGGCCCAGTCGCAGGCACGCGCCCCACGCGCTGATGAAGGAAGAAGACGAGTGGGGGGAGGCGCGTGCATGGCACGCGCGTGCCACGTCAGCAGCCACGTCAGCTGCCACGTCATCCGCAGGAGGAGGAATCCTGTGTTTCGCGGCTACGGTGCAGCCGCAGATCTGAGGCGTACAAAATGTTTTGGCTAGATCGAAGCCATTTGGAGTCCGTTTTTGGTGATCCAATAGTGGTTTCCGACTATTTGGAGTATTCCGGACACATCCGTACGGTCAGATTTTAGAAATGGAGTTTCTGTAAAAAGAAGGCAGATTAAAGTGGCAGACGGCGTTAGGGGCAGTGGACGGAATATTCTGTTGGTACACGGAATATTCCCTGAACTTCTGAAAATTACAATTTGGCCCAGAATTTTCAGAAAATTGTGGTGTGGCCCAGTTTTCGGGGAAAGTTTTCAGTGAGGTCCCTGGAAGTGCAGCGAAGGTTGGTCCTAGCTAAACGGACCGCTCCGGACGCAACCGCGAGGTCAGAATAGTGAAATTCTGAACGGTTTTGAAAGATTGTCAAAACATGGGAGTTTGTCATCTTCAATACTCGAAGGAAGGTTGCCGGATATTGTGGAACGCTGCGGATTCACTGAAGAGGTTAGAATGGGCAGATTCTGACCCGATTGGACAACCAGATACAGATTGAGATATATCATTGAAGACCAGAGGAGATCAGGCTTGATCAAATGGCAGATCGAGGGAGATCAGGATTGGTCAGGGGCGATCAGAGGATTGCAGACATGATTATCTCAAGATCAAAGGTCTAGGAAAGTTCTGTCAAAAAGACACTGTCTAAGGAGACTGGTTCTTAAGTGGGACCGGTTGTGACCCCACCAGTCTTTCCTGGGAACTTTCCTGGTTGTTGAGGTGATCGGAGGATCTGGTTCAATCAAAAGAGAAGACCATTCATCGACGGATAGATGATTTGGCAACCAGTACAGGCTCAGGGAAATACTGTGGCTGTTGGAGCTACTGTATACGAGAAGGTACTAATGGTATGTGGACATGTAGAACAATAGTTGCAGAGGAGCATACTAAGCGCAGAAGTACAATTGCAGACGTGCAACAGTGCAAGGGTACGCTAGAGTATCGTACAGAGGCGCGAGAAGAGTGTGCAGCAGCGGGTTGTTGACAGTTCACAGGAACTTCCAGACAGAGAAATTGAGACAGGTAAAACGCAAGAGTGCGTGCCAAGGAGTGGCAAGTCTTATTTCTCTATGGTGGTTTCTTTAGTTCCATGGCAGCGGAGGATAGAGTTGATGCGGATCTCTCAGGCGAGCTCGACGCAAGGAGACCAGAAGCCATGGGTACGGGCACTATGCAAGGAATTGCATAGCTGACGATGCTTTGACAGATGGAGCTACTGTCAACCATCAATCTACTGGACAGCAAATCAGGGATTGCAAAGGCACAGACAACAAGCGTATGTGGAAACGCCAGGAGGTTGTTCAGAAGTGCAGAGGGCAAAGGCTGAAAGTTCAGAGGAAAAGCTCCGAGCAAAGAAGACAGAGGACGTTGATGAGATAAACAACGAGTTTTCTATTGCTCCAATGACTGGTCCTGCGAGGTAATGCATGAAAGTCAAGGGCATCCAAGCAGGGGGTGCAGGACATCCAATCAGGGGGTGTCGGATATTTTGGTTGCGCAAGTTCAAGGATAGCAGGTATAGACATCCGAGACAGGAAGCATGGAAGAGATCTGTGGGAGATAGGAGCAGTGGCTCTCTCCAAATCAGAGAGTGGTGTGAGTTGAGTTGAGGATGTCGGATTCCCTCCTCCTCTTGTATCTCTGGTGTTTTATCTCTAGCTTCAGGGGATGCAGTGTCTCAGTGAAGAGATGCAGACTATGTTGAATTTGGGCGTGACAAGATTAGCAGCAGTGTGTGCAGTGGATCACGTCACATGGGTTGAGGGGGTGATTTGTTGAATTCACCCCATGTGAAGGAGGTGATGCTCTTCCATGGGAACACACCTTGGTCAACAATGGAAGGCCACCAACCATCTTGAAGAGTCAAGGATGGAGGCTGCCCAAAGGCTCTCCCACCTACTCCCTCACCTATAAATGGAGGTTGAGAGGAGAGAGCAAAATGTGAGCAAACCGTGAGACAACAAAGAGTGCGAGAGATGTGAGGCGGAGAGACCGTCTCCCTCGGTGTGAGCGAGGGAGACGGGTGAGTGGCTGAGTGAGGAGAGTGTGAGCTCCTCCTCTATTGTAATCTTTCTGTAATCTCCTCATTGGTATAGTGATAACCGGTTACTCTCCCGTGGACGTAGGCATTGGGCCGAACCACGTAAAATATTGTGTCTCCTTGTGTGTGGGTGTGTTTTTCTGCTTGCAATGATTTCTATAAGGTCTTGGGCGGGATCCCAGATCCCAACACATATTTGAGTTGGTCTATTACCAATTAGATATACTATCATTCAGTTAATTGATTCCTCCGCTGAAAACAGTTTATAGGGTGTCAGTCTCTGCTCTTATTTTAAGCTATTTGATATTATTAATCTAGCGAGAAACAATAAAAAGAAAAAGAATACTACAGTACCTTCTTTTTTTGGGAGGGTTAGGCAAATAATTCATTGAAGAGAAGATACAAAATGTAGCACGTGCGGCTCAGAACATCTAAGGGCATTGAAGAGAATGAGAACAAAAGGAAGGGCATACCCCTTCAACGACATCTACAACCTAACACAACAGCCAACAGATATTGACTTCTACCAGTAAAGGACTACTCTGAAGCATACAATCAAACAGATACAGACCCCTTCCACTAGTGAAATATTGAAAAGCATTTCTACAGCAACTAAAGCACTAAACTGATCCAACTAAAAGAAAAGCCAGGCTAGAATCAAAACCCATGCATTCTTCGAGAAATACTAGTACAATTACAGTACCATAATATTCTCAAATTGGAGCTTGAGTCTCTTCTTTTCATTTTGGATCTCCTTTTTCTTCAATTCTTTCTCAAGTTCCTGCAGTGATTTGCTCTGGCCTTCTAACTCAGTTGTTATCTTTTCTTGCTCCTTTACAATCTTCTGAAGTTGACTTTGTGCACTCTTCTGCACCTTCTTTACCTCTAGTTGACGTAATATACATTGTCAGCATGATATTTAACGGAGAAAAAAAAAATACAGAAGGAAAGATTCAACAACTAATTATGGAATACTAGAGAACTGGAACTGATTAGGTGATTTTCTAGTATCCCTTGTGGGTTTTGAGAATGACCCCTTTGCATTGACATACTCTTCCATGGTCCTTAGTAGGCCTAAATAAAAATGATATAATTAATAAGCGAAAACAAATAAAAACTATATAATTCATACACAAAAAGAAACAAAAGGCTCATTTTTTAAAAATAAATAAATAAAAAGAAATCGAAAGTGATATCTAACAGCTTCAATTCTTGAATGTAGTCAGCTCAGCTTCATTTCAAATATTCAAGATACAAATCACAAGACCACTATTTCTTCAACAAAATAATAATCTTAGGCCCAAAAGTTAAGTACGCAAAGATATAATAATCTGGGGACTTTTTAGTGCAGCTGCAGGGCTTCAATATCTCCTCTTCCGATTTTTCTTCAATGAAGGGGAAATTTGAATTTTTTTGGGGGGGAATAAATGAAACAAAAAAAATTAAAACAATGCATCAAATAGAATTAGCACACACGATTTCCTAGATATATGTCCTAAATCTGGTTGTCTAACCATTTCCTAGTTAACTTCAGGGAATTTCTAAAGATATCTTATCCCTTTTCTCCAAAAATGTTTCCACCAATTTAGAGTCAGATTTGTTACTACACAATTGGCCCCATTTGGGAATAAGCTATTTTAGTTGGCTATTTGGCTTTTTACAAAAAAACATGCAAAAAAATAGAGAGAATGATGTGATGGGGGTGTTTTGTTTTATTGGCTATTTTAGCCCATCGCAAACACCCCAGCCCCAGCCATTCAACTTCCCTTTTTGTAGAAGAACTTCAAAACAGGGGAACCATGCACATACCTCATTTACAAGTCATGTCTGCTAAAAAATTATACAAATCACAATTAAATTGAGTAGTTTGTTACAGGCCAAAATCATCTTCAGCTTGGAACTTTCAGTTTCAGCCAACAATACTTGCAACAACATTTTTTCAAAAAAAATTTAAAGGGCTGTAACCCCTCGCGAACCCCTCCAAAAATAAAAATAAAAATTTAGCACTCCTCGGATTTTCCATTTATTACAGAAATTTTATTTCTTCTATTGTTCAGTGAAAAATAGCAACTCATAAAACAGAATCCAAAATACTAAAATAGTCTGGTACCCTGGTAGCATTTTAATACGCTTACATATCTGTTATAAAAGGATGATTTTTGGGAACAACTGTAGGCCCATGAAACATAAACTGTTGTCCGATCTATCAACCCCAAAATATTTGTATGTTGTCGATAAGAGTGTCTCCAGAAATACTAGTTAAAATATTTAGCTAGTCACCTTTACAATGTATGCTCCAACAATGATCTTTACTTTAGCCATGTTCTTTTAACATATTCATTTAATGCTTTTATGAGGGAGAAAATATGGAAGAGAAGAGAAAAGACTACATGGTTTAAGAATAAAAAATTAAGTGGCTGGTGATTCCAAGCTAGTTACTATTCATAAAACTATTTTAAAGGTTGTTTGGGGTGTCTTAAATAAGTACATTTTTTAATTTTTTAGACTAAAAAGTTGAGGGAAAAAATATGATTGTTTGGGATAACTTTTTGTCCTTTTACGAAAAAATGTGTATTAAAATATTATATAAAATGACAAAATTAGGTTTTTACCCTACATGACAGAATGATCAGTGACAGGCGGCAGAGGAAAGTACGGCTGGGTTGAAATGGTGCATGAGGCTTCATCGGTACTGTTGGGTTGTGGGGCCCACCAAGGGTCTCGTTTCGATAATCCGAACCGTTAAATATGTAGAACTCGTTAAGTATTATATGCCTATGAAAAATTATTTTAATCGGATATCGATAGCTATGTGATCAAAACAGTTTTGTATGAAATTAATGGATGGTGAAAAATAAACGGCTGAAAAAAAATCTGATTTGATCACATAGCTATCTATATTCGATCAACATAATTTTTTACAGTCATATAGTGTTCGATGAGCTCTACACATTAAACGGTTTGGATTATCAAAAATGGACCCGTGTTGGGCCCCCATGAGCCCAACATTACTCTCCAACTTAATAAATATATACATCTAATTATTTTTTTTTTATTCATTTGGACAGACCAATACGTACTGACAGTACCAACGCTGTCCAGTCGTTGTTTGTATTAAAATATTGGGAAAATTAAATTTTTTTATATTTTTAATTTGTGAATAGTGATAACTTTTTAACTTCTTTAGTAATTTTTTAGGTGTCGTTTGGTAACACTTACGTTTTCAGTTTTCTGTTTATATTTACAAAAATTTTAAAAACTCAAATAAAAATTTGTTTGGTAAAATTTTTGATTTATAAATCAATGGTCTCAGTTTATAAATTTGGCCAAAAAATGAAAACACAAAAAATGTGTTTCCATTTTCAGTTTTCAGTTTTTTTTTTTTTTTTACCACCCAACACTAGCCACTAACCGCCACCATTTTCCACCACCGTCTTCCGCCACCACCACCTACCACCCACTCCCCACCACCACCTGCCACCACCACTCACCACCCACCTACCACCACCAGCCACCACCCGCCGCCGCCACCAGCCACCACCAGCCACCAGCCACTCGCCACCACCATCTACCCCTCGCTACCATTACCACAAACCACCTGCCATCCACCCGCTACCACCCACCACCCGCCACTACCATCCACTGCCCGCCACCACCACCACCCGCCACCTACTTGCCACCACCACTTACCACCCACCTGCCACCACCATCCACCACCTGCCACCACCAGTCACCCACCACCACCAGCCACCCACCTGCCACCACCACCACCACCACCATCACCACTACCCACTTGTTACCACCTACCACCGTCACCCACCCACCCACCACCACCACCACCACTACCACCACCCCCTACCTATCCGCCACCACCCATCACCATCCACTTGCTACCATCTATCACCCACCACCGTCACCCACTTACCCACCACCACTACCACTCGCTACCTACCCGCCACCACCCACCACCACCTGTCACCACCCGCAATCCGCCACCCACCTGCCACCACCACCACCACGACCACCCACTCGCTACCACCCACCACCCGCCACCGTCACCCACCCACCCACCACCCAATCGCCACCACCTATCACCACCAGCCATCCGCCACCCACCCGCCACCACCCACCACCCACCACCGTCACCCACACACCCACCCACCACCACCACCACCACCTACCCGCCACCACCACCCACCTGCCACTACCACCCGCCATCTGCCATCCACTTGCCACCACCACCACCCATTCGCTACCACCCACCACTCGCCACCGTCAACCACCCACACACCACCACCCACCCACCTACCACCACTAGTTACCCACCACCCACCGTCACCACTTTCCACCATCGTCTTCCGCCGCCACTTGCCATTTTTCACTCTTTTTTATATTTTTAAATTTTTTTAAACATTTTGTCAATTACCAAACGCGTTTGTAGTTTATGTTTTTCTAAAAATAAACAAAAAATAAACAAAAACCAGTTTATAAAATTTTTGTAAATATAAACTGAAAACGTAAACGTTACCAAACACACCCTTAGCTTTTTGAATTTTTTTTGGTATGCCAAACCAGGCCTTAGTTAGTCTTTTGACTAGTCTGGTTGAGGGATTTTTATTGAGTTTGGCTAGCTATTTTAGTCAAATTGATGGTTTAACTAGTTTGTTGTGATGCTCTAACAGTGTTCAAGTTTGGTGACAAAACAAGAACATAAATAGACAAATACATTTCCAAAGTGATTAGAGATGCATGCAAATGAAAAAGAACAATAAACAACAACCAAAGGTCAAAATAAAAAACAAAAATGCCCGTACACAACACACAAGATAGATCAAGAAACATAAACAAACAAAAGCATACATAGAATTTTGGGGGAATTTCATATCAGGGTACAACTTGAAAAATAATTACAAATTAGTGGTAAACTTCACCAATATTAAAAATTAAAATTAAAACTTTTCCACCCATATGTAATAATTTTTTCAACCTTCAACTGAGGGGTAATTTTCCCTAAAATTAAAACTTTTCCACCCATATGTAATAATTTTTTCGTTAAAGGTATCATTAACGGCGGTAACAAAATCGCCGCTAATGCCCAATCATTACCGCCGTTAATGACGGCGGTCTTCGCCGGCGAAACTTCGGCGAGTTCTGGTGAAACCATCTACAATAAAGTAAAAGTAATGTTTAAATATTTATTTAGGGAATATATTTCATGAAGAGTGGCTATGGTAGAGTGGTTAGTGTGGGTGGATGAGAGGTTGAGGGTTCAAGACTTGGGGAGTGCAAGAAGAAAGAATTATTTTTTGAAAAATTTGAACGGCGGTAAAAAACCGCCGTTTTTGGTCCTATGTTACCGTCGTTTTTGGTCGACTTTTAACGACGGTAATTTACCTTTTTACGACGGTTGTACTTTTTCCGACACGCGCATAAACGGCGGTAACAAAACCGCCGTTAATACCGCCGTTAAAGGCTTTAACGGCAGTTTTACAGCCTTTAACGGCGGTAAAAAACCGCCGCTAAAGCCCAATTTTGACGTAGTGTGTGCAGTGGGGAGGGCTTTTAACTTTTGTATATTTTTCTAATTATAAAATTTTAAAAATAATTTACAAACAAATTTTATTCTTAAACTAAGTTAAAACATAATTAATAATTACATTTTTCTTGAAATTGCTTCTTTCTTCTTTTTTTTTTTACGGGGCAAGTTTGGAAAGTTTGGATAATAGCCAAAAAATCACTAAAAATGTCTAAAGGCCAAAAGTCAAAAATTCCATTTCCTCTCTACTTTTTGCACGTTTTTTATAAAAAGTCAAAAAATCATCCTGAACATACTAATTTTTTTCACCTCATATTTAACCAAAAAATCAAAAAGTCACTAAAATAACTTATTCTCAAAACAATTCTTAATTTAGAAACTTGTAAAAAAATGAAACAAGAAAAATAGTTCAAATACTGGTATGGGTTAAGTAAAAATATGATTAGCAACCACACTTTTATAAAAACCATGCTTGTATAACGGGAAATGACACTTTACCCCTCAACAATTGTCTAGTACACCTTAGCCTTTTAGTAAAAATCGCAACACCTAAACACTTCCTTCTTTATTTATTTTTTTCAATGGTGATTTTACTGACAAAAATACCCTTTCAATTAGAGGTGCTCACGGATCAGATTGGATTGGGTCACCTCTCATCCATCATCTATTCGAACTTAAGTGAATTGGGAAAAATAATCCCCATCTGTCCGCTTAGTTAGAGGAATGCAAATTAAGCGGACCGTGCAGGTTAGCGGGGTGAATGCAAATTTGTTTGACAATTTGCACTTTACTATTTTGGGAATTTTTCTAAATTATTTTTCATTTATTGTTTACTATTTTTAGTACAAAATTTTTTTATTCTTCGTACTTTATAGTAAAAATAAAGGATCAACTTTCATATTTTATGAACAACTGTCACGACCCAAACCCGCCCCGAGAAGGTTGGCATCGTAACCGGCCAGTAATCCTAGATTACCACAGGCCTTTCTGTACAAAACATACATAACCGGGGCTTGCGGAAGCGAAAACAAAACACTAATAGTCCAAAGAGCTGTGCATTTATATGAACATACATTACATGCCAAAAATGTTAATTTACCCACTACATTACATCACATATAATCAAAATTCATGTACAAAGCATAGGCTCACGCCACATGAACAACCAAAACCAAGTTTCCTAACGGCCTTCTAGGCCTAACCCCAACTCGAAGGCACCAAAACACTGGGTAGGCTTCAAAACGGCGGCTCGGCTCGGACTCCGCCTAGGCTTGACTCCCAGAGTGCTCACCTATAAATACATATATACAAACAATGAGCTAAAGCTCAGCAAGTAACATTAAAGTAAAGGGGTAGTGAACGAATTCCACATTTCATATATCCATATAATAAATCATTCATAAACATAATCATCTCATATCAAGAACATACATAATGGCATACTCCATAGAACATAACATTTGTCGTCCAGCGACTAGAGTAATCGGTCCCGGACACCGATTAAACACATACTGAGATCTCGTAAACTGGTCCACTTAGGACTATCTATGGATGCCATACTAGATTCGCAAATTGGATATTCGTTCACAGAAAACATTTATCATTTCAAAACCATAGCATAACGTAGCACTTTTAAACATAGATCATACTAACATATCTTTACAGAAATGTTACTCACAGTGGGTTTCCAAAACCGGTTGCACGGTCTTCGCCTCCTGACCTGCAATTAACAACATTATAACACATTTCTTCAATACACATTATCATTAAATCACTTAATTCATGCCATTCTATTCTTCCCTTATGAAATTTCATGTTCATGAGGTGCCAAATGATGCCAATAACATGATAAAATCAAGTAATTCATGCCATATATGGACTGAATACAACCTTCAAAATTTTCTTGAAAATAAGTCCCCCGCTCGAGTGCCACTTTGTCCGCTCGAGCGGACTGCACAATTTTCCAAAACTGCTGGGAGGCCGATTTTCACGCTCGAGCGGGAATCCCTTCGCTCGAGCGGACCACGCGAAAATCTGAAATTCTAAACTCTTCCAAAGCTTTAACCTTTCCTTTAACAAAACAACTTCAAAATGATGAAACCCAAGTCCCAAAACACTTGAAAACCACTTGATTTAGACCTTACAACTTCTTAACAAAACCCACATGCATCATGTACAAGATCAAACCATGAATTGAGGTGAAGAATCATAACTATTCATGTAAAAGCTTCATTTCTTCATATCCATGGAGGTTCTCCCTCAAATATGACAAACATGCAAGGAAACCATGATTTTGACCATGAACTTCATACTACTGTGCCATAATCTTGAGATCAACATGGTAGAGGCCAAGAAGCAACAATCTATTTCATGAAAATCTTACCTTAGATGGTGAATTGGAGAAGTTAGCTTGTTTTTCCTCCTTTGCTTCTATCTTCTTCCCCTTGGTTTCTCTCTTCCACGAATTCACTCTCTCTCTCTCTCTCTCTCTCTTAGATATTTTCTTTCTTTTGTTTTGAGTCAAAACATGGTCAACATCCTTATCTATATATATATACCATACAAATAGAATTGTGCCATAAACATGAGCCAAACAAGGCTTAGCGATTCAGACGAAATTCAGTCCTCAATTTATTTTCCCAAATGGTTCTAAAAATTCCCGGTATCACATAGGCGTGCTCAATTTCGTTTTCTGAACCCATTACGGTCATCAATTTCAGTCCCAAAGTTGTAGCCTCAACAGATATTTTTCTAATTCAAACGGAATTCTTCAATTAATTTCATATGAACACATAATTAATGACTGATAAATATGACACATGTTTTGGGGTCATTACAACAACAAATATGATTAATAAATAGAAGGTCCTTTTTTTAACACACAAAGCATAAAAGCATTTTCTTAGTGTGTTAGTGGATCGGATTGGGTCGAATGGCCTTCCATCTGCCATCCGTCTGAACTTAGGCGGATTGAGAAAAATACATCTGCATCAGTCTGCTCGGATTATTGAAATCATTCATTTTGTGGGGGATTGGTTCAGGCCATTTAGTTTTAGCAGATCAAGTCGATGCTTGCCCACCCTTACTTTCAACTATATGACTCAATATTACTTTAGTTATCGCTTTTAACTATCAATTTTTATCCATGTAAACATATGGTTAAGGATCTGTTACATAGACAGATTCAAATTGGGCGCGCGGAGGTGGGGGAAGGGGAAGAGCCAATAGATTGTTTATTTTTTAAAATGGAGAAAAAAGTAGAGGGGTAAATAATAATTTGCCCCTTTTAAAAAACAACAATCATGTTTAAGAAATTTACGAAAAAAATTTGGCCATACATTATTTTGAAAATAAATAAAATTTAATATATATATATATATATGAAGAGCATATCCAAAACTCTTTAAAAAGATTTGTTAGCTATTGTAAAGAAAATAGTATAGACCTCAAATAATCTATCAAATTTTCTATCAAACTTTTCACACGGTTGTGGGATCCACACAAACCCACATGTGTGTGGTTTAGTAAAAAATTTAATAAATTATGTGGGATCTCTAGTATAACTCCTAATGTAACTAGCATCGTACTGTTTTAGTCACTCAAATGGGCTCCTAGGGCCTGTAAAAAATCCAAACTGTTCACTTAAATATATTTGCAAAAAATCAAATTAACCAGAGATCGATAACTTTTTTGTCAAATTGTATTTGTATATAAAAATATAAATGGTACATAGAATAAAGAATATATAGAAAGGAATATATCTTTTTATATTGGGTAAATTACAAACACACCCCCTGAAATTACTTAAATTATAAATTATCCAGTGGTTATAGAAATTACATTATACCCTTAAATTTCTAATTTCATAACAAATATATCTTTTTATTAATAAATTTTTAAAATTTTATTTCAATTAATAATTCAAATAATTTTATTATTGTATAAGTGAACAATTAAAAATTTCACATTTTTAATTAATTTTGTTAAATAAAAAATTCTGACAGAAGATATTTGTAATTTTTCAAACCACAGGAGACTATTCGTATTTTAAGTAAATCTAAAGGGTATATTAGTAATTTATCCTTTTATATTTTAGGTAGTGAAAAATATAGGGTTGCTTTCAGAAAAATGAGTAAGAGATTGATAGGAACCGCAAGGTAGACGTTGAAGGGAGGGGTCCAATTTAACACTACACAAATTAGGGGTGGGCGTGGGTCGGTTGCGGCCACGAAACCTCCAATCCGCCATCCGTCTGCTAGATTGACGGATTGGAGAAAATCAATCCGCATCTGTCCGCCAATTCGGCGGATGTGGATTGAACGGATTGGCGGTTTGGCGGATGGATGCGAATAGATTTGGCGGTTTCAAATTTTATAAATTTTCAACATAATTCAACTTGTGCACTTCCTCAAAAAAAAAAAAGAAGAAAGTATTACAGTCAATGACTTAAAAAAATATTACCATCACTGCATGTCTCATCCAAAATAAGAAAGTTTGAAACTTTAAAATATCACAATCACTGCATGCATCATCCACATACTACAATCACAGCATGCCTCATTCACATAAAGTATTACAATCTGTGATTCTTAAAATATAAAAACAATTCAAACCACCAAAACTATGAACAAAGCAATAGTTGAAATTATATATCGCTGTATTGTTTCATTTATATTTGTTTTTGAAAACAAAGACCGACCAGCATATATCATATTTTCTATTTATTATTTTTAGAGATAGATTTAAAAATCAAAAAATATAGATAAATAATACGTTTATTTTTTTCAATTCAAAAAAGATATTCAAGTTAAAAACTTTTTTTCAACAGAATATTTAAACTTTTTTTTAATTGAAAACACAAACAGAATATTTAAACAAACTGAAAACACAAAGTCTTATAAATTACTAGGGGTGCTCGCGGTTTGGCGGTTCGGTTGCGGCCAAAGGAATCTCAAATCCGCCATCCGTCCGCCAGATTGGCGGATTGGAGAAAATCAATCCGCAACCGTCCGCTCGCCATTACGCATCCGTCCAAAATGCGACGGATTGGTTCGGTCGGTTTTGACGGATCGATATATTTACTGCTCACCCCTAACACAAACAAAACGAAGCACAGAAACATACATATTTTACCCAAAAGCAGAGACAAAACAAGCATAGATACCTGAACTGAAATCTCTTCCTAATAAAAATAAAAATAAAAAAGAGAATATTATGTAGGTATTTGGAAAGTGAGTTTTTATGTAGGTTTTTTTAAAAAAATATTTTTTTAAAAAATAAGTAAAAAAGTAAGGAGGTGATGTGACTTAAAATAAGATAAAAATAAAAAAGGGTAAATTACATTAACAGTTCTTATAGTTTGGAATTCGTGTCACTTTGGTCCTTGACTTTTCAATTGTGACATATTTGACCCTGTATTTTGAATCTTGTTTCAAATAAGGACAATTGAAAATACCATTGCTTAATTTCAAGAGCAAAATTGTCAATTTGATAAAATATAAACTAATTTGACAAAAATAAATGTTAAAAAAAATATTTGTAAAATTTTAAAAAATTATTTTTACACACCAAAGATAAAATTATGTAAAATTGATAATTTTTTTGGACATTTATTCGTTTATTTATTTATTTTTACTAAGGGGTGGTTTGACATCCCTTAAATAATCCATCTTTTTATTTTTTTTCATCACATCACCTCTCTACTTTTCTGCACATCTTTTCGTAAAAAGACAAAATATTTTTTTGATATCTATTTTTATCAAATTAATTTATATTTTATCGAATTAACGATTTTGCCCTTGAAATTAAGCAATGATATCTTCAATTGTCCTTATTTATAACAAGATTCAAAATTTAAGGTTAAATGTGTCACAATTAAAAAGTCAAGGACCAAAGTGACACAACTTTCAAACTATAGGGACCGTTAGTGTAATTCGCCCAATCAAAAATTAACTTTTGGTCACATTTTCAAAAGGGGTTTGACATGACAATTTTAAAAATAATTTTATTTGTAATTAGCATTTTTAATTTTTAGTAAATTTTTTAATTTTTAGATTTATTTAATTCAAATACATTTAAAAAATATATAATTTATGTAAAAATCTTTCAAAAATACATTATATATAAAAAGAAAATATAAAATTTCAATATATATTTGTATTTTGTTACATTCAATAAATTTTTTAAATATTTTTGTAAAAAAATTTATATTTTTATAAATGTATCTAATTAAGTGAATTAAAAAGTAAAAAATTAATTAAAATATTAAAAAAAATTATTGAAAACGAAACAAGTACAAATTTAATACTCAAAAATTTGTTTTTAAAACTCCAAACCCAAAAAAGTATATGTAGCTTGTTTTTCGTACTCTTTTTGGATAGGACTAGTCTTATAGTTCAGATTCCCGTGATTTTGAATATGATTTTACAAGTGTAATGTGAAATAGTGAAAACACAAAAAGAGTCCAAGTCCGGCAATTCTTTTGAAAAATTGATATTTGAATCAAATGCCAGAAGTGGACTGTTTTATCAGATTTCAGAGTCGCCACCTAAATATTTTTGGGAAATTTAGGGCTCTGTTTGGTAGAGTTTTAGAACATTAGTTTCAGGCTTTGATTTGCACACCGTGTTTGTTTACGGTTTTCAAAAATTAATTTCACACTCACTTTTGAAAACTCTATCCAAGGCGGGAAAATTTGGACTAACCGGTTGTCCCACCAGACGTCCTACCGATCGTCCGGCCGGTTGACCAGAATAGTGTATTTTTTTTTTATTTTTTTTTGCAATTGGCATATGTTAGTTTTTATATATTCTATAAAAAAAATATTTTTTGAATTTTTTAAAAAAAATTATGAGTTTTAAATAAAATTTTGAGTTGTGTATTTGGTTATGAGTTATAAGTTTTTGTATCAAATATCATATGCCACATCAAAAGTTTCCCACTCAATTCAAAACTCTTTTTAAAACTCATTCACCAAACAAATTTTTCACACTTAAATCATAATTCCAAAACTCACAAACTCAAAATATAACTCTATTCTCAAATCATATTTAGAAAATTTTACCAAATGCAACCTAGGAAACCCATGACCTGTGCCAAAGGCCACTTATCTGTCATCACCAAAGTGTCTCGGCTCAGGAATTTAGGTACGAGAGGGAAAGGTCATGAATTGAGCACCCCACTCGCCCGATCAAAGATCGGCCTCTTCTAATCATGTTGTGATTTTTTATTTACATTATTCGCTCTTGTTCCGATTTATTAGACTAACATTACTATGTATTGCACACAAGTATAGACTAATTTGTAAAAATTAAAACACTTTGATTTCATGTTTGTTTGAAAATTGTTTTTGATACTAGTCACTTGAAAATGTGAGTTTGTACATTAATCAATTTGTCCCAATTTAAGCAATTAGGCTTTACTCACCGGCATTCAAACAAGTATGTCATTTAAGTACTTAACCTTATGGAATCATGCTTTGATATGGAAACACAAACACACAATGCATCATGCTAAAACTCAAAATTGCTCACCTAGTACTTTGAGCCAAAACAAAGCAAAATAATTAGAAAATATGCATGCTCCTAACAAATGCAATATAACTAATGCGATACATACAAGTATGCAATTAATAGGCTCGGCTATGAGCATGGTATATGATTATAGTCAAGACATGTGATAAAGCACGTATTCAAACAATGAATTTGAACATTGATATTGGGTTAGTACGATGAGTTGAACCTTTGATGCATGCAAGGCGATAGATGCAAAGCATAAGAATGTTAATTTGAAAAATGATGTTTTATATTAACCATCGTAAGCAAATAAGTAAAAAAGAGAAAGTCATGGGGTTGGAAGACATATAACTTATTACATATTGACCCTCACATAAGAGGGTCCAAAAGTCCGAATTAAATTAATTGTTACAAAACCGAATGAATTAAGAATTAATTAGCTAGCTACTCTAATACATCAAGGATGATAATGAGAAATAAACTAGTTATCTAAGTTAACTAGCTATAACTATTAAACAACAATGATAATTCCCAACAATAATAATTAATTATAACAATACTCGGAGCATTAATTTACAACATTGATGTAATCAAGGATGCACAAGGATTGGGAGGATGGCAACTGTGGAGCGTGGGGTAAAATTGGGAGGATGGAGACTAGTTTTCCGGAAAAGGCACTTTGGTGGCAGATCAAATTCAACGGGTGAAGTTCACAATGTTTTTGTCGACAATCTACTGGACTCAATGCATCCAAAAAGGTTATACGATTTGTTCACAAACTTTGGGGTAGTTATCGATGTCTACATACCCAGCAAACGGAGGCACTCAACAGGAACTAGGTTTGGCTTTGTTCGGTATGACTGCCTGGTAGCAGCTGAAATGGCAATCCAAAAAGCACACGATACCTAGTGTGATGACAGAGCTTTGAAGGTTAAGCGAGCTGATTTCAAAAATAAGAATATAAGCAAAGTCTAACCACAAGCTGATGCTCATCATCCACAACCAGTGGAAACAGGTAAAAGATGGATGAGAGTGGAAGAAATCAGCACAAAAGGGAAATCTTATGCAGAAGCTGTAAGGGGGGGTACAGTAACAAATAGGAAACCTATCTTAGTGAACGCTGTGGAGTATGGAGATGGCTGGTTGTGTGACAGTGTGATACTAAAACTCCGGTCTCACTATCACTGCTCTGATCTTAAAAAGGAACTGCATACTAGAGGTATGTCTGATGTTCAAGTGAATAATGGTGGTGGGAGAGTTGTATACTTAGTGTTTCCTTCACCAGAGGTCAAAAATAGAGGCATGATGAATCTTAAAGCTTGGATCCACGAATGGTGTGAAACGATGGAGGAATGGAGGAGGGGACTAAAACTTGAGCAAGAAAGATACGTGGATTTGAACTGCTATGGTCTGCCTCCTCATCTTTGGAACACGGCTAACTTCATCAAGATTGGGGAAATCTGGGGTAAGGTCATGAATATTAATTAGGGCACCCTCAAGTTGTCATCCATGGCATGTGGTCAACTCAGGATTCTTACAACACATATGGGGATGATCAACAGTGTAGTTAACCTGGAATGTAGAGGCCAGGTTCACTCAATCAGAGTGAATGAAGAGCTTCGGTCTCAATTGGTTAATGTCCCAGGTCATAGCAACCAGGTGAGGGATACTTCTGTTCATGGCATCACCGGCGGTGATCAAATTTCAAATTGTTGCAGAGGACGAGAGGAAGAGGTGAATGATGGGATACAACAAGGGGATGGGGAGGCCTATGACAAGGGTGTACCACAAGCTGCAAATGGTAATGTCAGAATAGAGGAGGAGCCTGAGGGAGCATATAATAGCCTTTTTTCTGTCTCTGTAGTAAATCAGACCTGTAGCATTATGGGACCTAGAGTAGGTGAAGGTCAGCGCACGAGGCTCAAGGGAAACATGAGTAACACCTCAGTTGAGTGTATTGCTAGTAAAAGTCAAAATGATGAGGTTAATATGGACCATTGTGGACTGTTGGCAGCAATCACAAACAAAGGGAAGAGAGTAACTACAGAAAGTGAAAAAATTGAAAGTGGCTTGGGCCCTGATGGGCTTATGAGAAGTGTTAGTGGAAATGGGCCTTCAAAACTCAGTATTAATCTAGAAGTAGTCTTTGATCAAGCCCAGTTTAATGGCCTGCTGAATGAACAAGACAGGGACAAATCTAAGTCAAATGGGTTGGGCCTTAGCTGTAGCAAATTTGCTGAGCATCTGGATCCAACACAGGTTCAAGCCCAAGTGGAGAATGGCAAAGGCATTGCTGTAGACAATGTTGAAGGAGTTAGTCAAAGCAATCAAGATACTACACGTAGTAAGAGGCTAGAAGGCAAGGAGAGTAAAGGAAAGGGTCGGAGAAATAGAGGAAAATAGTGATGACAAGGGGGTTTCAAAGGGGGGCCATCTTTGGAGCAGCTGCAGCTGCAATTTCCTTTTCATTATCTCAGACTAGTAGATTAAGTAAACATGATATGCTAGTAAAGGAGGCTCAAGCTACAATTCGAGTTGGACAAAGTCTGGGCATTGATTTTGAAGGCAAAGATGATGAAGTTATGAAGAAAATAATTGAAATGGAGGAGAATGACATGGAATAGGCTGCTGATAGGAGTGATGGTGCAAGGGTTTAGATCAACATCAAGGGCTGCTCAAGAGTAAATAGCATATTCTCATGAAGCTTCTTTCTTGGAATATTAGATTGCTTGTTTGGCCTGAGAAGCAGAGGAAAATCAAAGAAGTTATCAAACAAAGAAAGGTGGATATGGTGTTGTTGCAAGAAACAAAAAGGGCAAACATTTTAGATCAGTGGGTGAAGTCAATTTGGCCTTATGACCAAGTTGCCTACATGAATGTGGATGCTGATGGGAGTGCTGGGGGCCTATTATGTGTTTGGAAGCCTGAAGTCTTTTATCTAGCTAACTGCTAAAACAACCCTTAATCTCTGTAGTTCATCTTCCTCCCATGCTAATAAGGTTCGTCTGAAGATAAAGCTAAAATCCTAATTGTTGTGCTGTCTAATCCTAGTCCATTGCAATTTCAAAGTAATACCTCTAACCTCTGATAAAGAGTAAAGTCTCTAATAAAGAGTAAAGTCTAGGCAATTGGGACTTCAAGCACATGGTTCCCAACCAATTATCAGCCCAGAAACTGATTCTTTCCCCATTACCAATCTTGATTTCTACATTTCCAATAAAGTAATTAAACAAGCTGCTATTAAAATCACCAACAAATATAATGTCACTCCATACTCTTGAAATATTTGTTGCCTCCATATGGAATGGAAACCATCTACCCACTTCTGGCTTATACTTGCTGCATATGACCTGCTTCCATAATGTACTGTCTTCCTTTCCAAACCTCCACCACCACTTAGCAAGGAGGCAGTTATTCAATGAACTTAGGTTTCTTATTCCCAGCCCACCTTGCTTCTTATCCATGGTTAACTCCTTTCATTTTACTAATTGAACTTTCCTTCTCATATCTGAATCACCCCACAAAAAAGCTGCTTGAATCTTGTCCAGTTCTTTTGCCACACCTCTAGGTAGCCTAAAGAGAGACATGTAGTATACAGGTAGGGAGGAAAGGACAGATTTGATTAGTGTTACTCTACCAGCAAAAGACAGCAGCCTCCTCTTCCACCCTGACAATTTCTTCTTGAAATTGTCCACCACAGGCTTCCATGTGACCCTCCTAGATGGGTTTGCCCCTAATGGCAAACCAAGGTACTTCAAAGGGAGCTTCTGATATGTACAATTTAGCCTTGAGGCAAAATTTTTCACACACTTCTCTGAAAACCCTACTCCACAGACCCCACTCTTATAAAAGTTGATCTTCAACCTAGAAATGATCTCAAAGCATCTAAGAATTCTCTTGACAATTAGCACTTCAGACCACTCAGCTTCACAGAAAATAATTGTGTCATCTGCGAATCGGAGATGGGAGATGTTGATGGCATTAGACCCAATGAATACTTCTTTGATCAAGCCCAGCTCTTTCGCTCTTGCAAGGAGTAGGTTCAAACCCTCAGCCACTACATTAAAAAGAAAAGGTGATAATGGATCACCTTACCTAAGCCCTTTTTGGGAACAGAGTTCAGAGGTGGGTGAACCATTAACCAACACAGAGATTATTGCTGAGGAGATACAAGTGTGAATCCACTTCACCTACTTATCACAAAAACCAAAATTTGATAACATTTGGGGGAGATAGTTCCAATTGACTGTGTCATATGCTTTTTGGAAATCCAACCTCAAAATCAAGCCCTTTCTTCTTGATTTTTTCCACCAATCCACCACCTCATTTGCTATTAGTACACCATCCAGGATGTTCCTACCCCCTAAGAATGCAAATTGAGCAGCATCTATAACAATAGGGAGCACTTTTTTCAACCTATTAGCAAGCACCTTGGAAAGAATTTTGTAAGTGGAATTTATAAGGCTAATAGGCCTGTAGTCATGAATTCCTAGGGGATTGTCTTTTTTAGGGACCAATGTAATAAAGGAGCTATTTAACCCCCCCCCCCCCCACCTACCTACTGTTAACAAAAAATTCCTTCATAAACATGATGATATCATTCTTCATAAATTTCCACCCTTTTTTATAACAAGTCATGTTAAACCCATCCGGTCTCGGAGCCTTATTACCATCACAGTCTACCACTGCTGCCCAAATTTCATGTTCAGAAAATTCCACATCCAAGCTTCTGAAATGCTGGCTCTATGTAATCACCTTAAAAGGGCCCAAAAGCTTAGGTCTATGTGTCCATTGCTCAGAAAAGATTAAACTGAAGTGATCATACACAGCTTGTTTAACATCCAAAGGTTCCTTTACTAATTCCCCATTCACTGACATGGAATCAATGGCATTGGGGTTCTGCCTATTAGTAGCTATGATGTGAAAAAATTTTGTATTTTTATCACCCTTAAGATTCCAGTTCAACCTTGACTTCTGCAACCAAATTCTTTCCATTATCTTTCTGAGCTTCCACACTTCCCCCCACATCTCTCTTCGTCTTTTACATTTATGAGAGCCGAATAATTGGGCAGAATCAGAAGCGTACACTCTAAAAGATGGACGTTGCTTGGCTTTAACCTGCACAATTCAGAGGCTGACTTCAATTAACAGGCCGAGTAACTATGGAGCCGAACAAATAAGCAGTTTGTGAGCCAAAAGTGGACCAGGCCCCGAGGCCCTGGAAATGAGTATAAATAGAGGGACAACAGTCAAAGAAAGGTATGTGAGAATTATAAAGCTTAACTTAGAAAACAAGTAATCTTGAGTTCAGAGACTGACTTGCCCGTCGGAGTGCTAATTTCGGCACCCCCGACCGGAGTGTTTGTTCCTTTTCAGGTGACTAGCAGAGGATCACGAGCGTCCCCCAAGATCAGAAGAGTATTTTCAAACCACTTTACCACAATTGGTGTCGTCTGTGGGAATACTCAAACACATCCATGGCGGGCGTAACGAAAGACCCTTTGATAATCATTGATGAAACCACGCAGAGGGACGACCTCACTCCAACAAACATGCTTGGACCGGAGATTATCCCCATAAGACACGCTTTGAACTTCGCCTCACCCTCGACTCCAGAGCATGAAGCAATGCAAGCGATCATGGAACAAGCAAGGCAAAACGAACAAAGGTTGGAGAACATGATCGTAGAAAACGAACGTCTCTCTCAGAATTTGACCTTGGATGTGGCGAAGTCCAAACAAGCTGTACACCAAGGCCCGGAACGACCTGTGAGGGCAGGTGGTCGATGATCTCGAGCCGGACAACATGACACTGATAGCGACTCCGACTCATTATCCCCGGAGCCCAAGAAGAAAGGTCGATCTGAAACTTCTAGTTCTTCAGAAGAGAGTCCTCGTATGAGGCATAAGCGAAGAAGAAACAGTTCGGATGAAGATCAACACGATCCTTTTGTACGACGGATTGCAAAGGCAGTGCTACTCAAGAAATTCAAAGCACCGTCATTCACCTTGTACGACGGTAAATCAGACCCCACCGATCACATCTGCCATTACAAGCAAGCCATGACACTACATGCAGACGACGAGGCTTTGATGTACAGAATATTTCCGAGCAGTTTAGGACCACTAGCTGTCAGGTGGTATTACAAACTGGAGCCGACTTTGATTAAAAGCTTCCACCAACTCCAAACATCCTTCAAGGCAAGGTTTATCACTAATGAGGTCCAGCCAAAGCAAACCGATTCCCTCTGGGCAATGCAGATTCAACCGGGGGAAACCCTTCGTGCCTACTCGGCGAGGTATTAGGAATGTTTCAATCTCGTAGACGATGCTTGCAATGACTCCATAGCCATCACCGCCTTCAAGATGGGGCTGCATCCCGACAGCGCCTTCCGCAGCTCTCTGACCAGACGACCCCCTAAAACAGTTTGGTCGTTGATGAAGAAAGTTGAAGAATACTGTAAAGTGGAAGATGATGCCTTGAGGGTTAAAGCCGGCAATATGACCAACAAGACGGCTCCTACTGAAATTGCTCAGTCGTTAAATTCTGTAGCACCTCAGAGCCCTGAACCATGGCATCGGGTGAAACGAGATAAGAGACGGGATTCCCGCCGATCAAGAGACCAATGCTCCTACCGAGAAAATGAACAGCTGTAAGTTGATAGCAGGCGCACGAGGCGTGCCGACAAGAAATATACAGAGTTGACAGAGCCAATCCGTGCAGTTATGTCCAAAATCCAACACCTTCCGTTCTTCAAATGGCCGTCGAAAATGGTGGGACCTCCCGACACGAGAAGACGGGATAGACGGTGCGAGTATCACAAGGACCATGGCCACGATACTGATAGTTGTTATGCACTGAAGGACCTCCTGGAGGAATTAGTACAAGATGGCCGACTACAACAGTACGTTCGAAAAGGCAACCCAACAAAAGCAATAGCCTTAAGACAGGATTCACCTCTGCTCGGCGTGATACACATGGTATACAACCTGCCAGTGTCATCGGCGATGCATCCGATTCAGTCAAAGTCTGACCCTCAAGACCAACTCACTCTGGCTAAACGGCCCCATGAAGCCGAGGGCATTACTTTTGATGATTCAAATTTGGCCGGAGTAACGCTACCCCACATTGATCTCTTGATAATTGAGTTACGCGTAAACCGATTCATAGTTGAGCGCGCACTAATTGATCCGGGGAGCACTTCAGAGATTATGTACTATAAGACATTTACCAAACTCGGCTTCTCCGAATCAGATCTCTCTCCGGCCCCGTACCCACTATTCGACTTTAATGCCAATCTAGAGTACCCGTTGGAGAAAATCAGACTACCCGTTCGAGCAGGCTCCCGAACAGTGGATGTGGAATTCTTGGTCATCAAGCTGCCGTCGCCATATAATCTCATCATGAGGCGATCCTGGTTGCATACTATGCATGCCGTGCCAAGCACCTATCATCAGCCGCTATGCTTCCCGACAGAATGCGACATAAGCATCTTATCTCCTTGCTGAAAAAACACCAAAGGAACTACAAGTGAATTCCATTGAGGTGCCGGATCGAGAAAGCCTCGACGATGTTGGGCGGCTCCCAAATGAAAAGGCCACGGAAGGCTTAGACCGAGTTGAAATCGATGGAAGCCGAGACAAGTTCTTCATGGTCAGCGCCTCCCTAAATCAGGCTAACAGACAGCAACTAATCTCTTTCCTGCTCAACAACCTCGATGTCTTTGCGTAGACTCCGTATGAGATATCGAGTATAGATCCGTCTGTTTCACAGCATCATTTGAATGTCGATCCTAAGTGCAAACCGATCATTTAGAAAAGCCAGCGGTAAGCCGTTGAGCACATTGCTGCCGTTGTTGAGAAGGTTGACAGGCTGCTTGACGCTGGGGCAATTAGGAAAGTGACCTACCCTACATGGCTCTCTAATATAGTGGTGGTGAAGAAGAAAAATGGGACTTGGCGAGTGTGTGGCGACTTTACGGACCTAAACAAAGCCTGCCCCAAGGATTGTTTTTCCCTACCTAGAATCGACCAACTTGTAGATGCGACAGCACGCCATCAACGTATGAGCTTCCTCAATGCTTACAGAGACTACCATCAAATCGCCATGCATCCAGAGGACCAGGACAAAACTGCATTCCTCATCCCAAGAGGAACCTACTGTTACAAAGTTATGCCTTTTGGGCTGAAGAATGTAGGGGCAACCTACCAAAAACTGGTCATTTCCATGTTCAAGGAGCAACTCGTCCATAGTATGGAAGTGTACATTGACGATATGGTGGTCAAGTCCAAGGAAGAGCAGAATCACATAGCCGATCTAGAAAAGACATTCAGCATTCTACGCAAATATAGAATGATGTTGAACGCTTCCAAATGTGCGTTTGGGATCTGGCAAGTTCTTGGGTTATATTGTCAACCACCGAGGAATCGAGGCCAACTCGAGGCAAATCACAGCAATCTTGGAACTCGGCTCCCCTCGTTCAGTAAAAGAGGTTCAAAAGTTAATGGAGATGGTCGCCGCACTCAACAGGTTCATCAGTCGGTCTACAGATCGCTGCCGACAATTCTTTTATACATTACGACAGGAAAAGGCTTTTGAATGGTCCGCCGAATGCAAAGCCGCTTTCAACGACCTCATGACCTACCTTCGCTCAGTACCACTCTTGACAACACCTGCTGTTGGTGACGCGCTCATTTTGTATCTGGCAGTTTTCGACAGGGCCATCAGTGCCATACTAATAAAGGAAGAGCTGGGAGAGCAGCGGCCAGTGTATTATGTGAACAAGGCAATGGTTGACGCTGAAACACGCTACCTTCCGCTGGAAAAACTCATCCTAGCCCTAGTCATGGCGGCAAGAAAGCTGATGCATTACTTCCAAGGACATAGAATTGGGGTGCTAACAGATTATCCCCTCTGATCAGTACTACGAAGTGCAGAAGCATCAGGACATGTTTCAAAGTGGGCTCTTGAACTCAGCCAGTACGACATTCAGTTTCTTCTTAGAACCTCAATCAAGGGATAGGTGCTCGCCGACTTTGTTGCCAAATTCACTAGGGGTCTTACCGATTTCAAGTCCGATGAAATTCGACCGAAGCCGAACTGGAGAATTTATGTTGGGGACATTTGGCAGCTGTACTGTGATGGATCATCCAATCAATGGGGCAACGGAGCCGAAGTTGTAATCATGGCTCCCGACGGCGCAATAATTGAGCAGGCCGTCAAGCTCGGCTTCGAAGCATCAAATAATGAAGCCGAATACGAAGCCCTTCTAGCCGGTTTGCGGAATGCACATCTTCTGGGTGCTCGACGTTTGCTTGTATTTTGCGATTCAAAACTGGTGATCAATCAGCTAAAGGGGCAGTACGCGGCAAGAAACGACTGTATGGCGGCTTACATGAAAACGACCAACTCCTTGTTGGCAAAATTTGACCATCATGAATTGAACCAGATAACACGTGATCAGAACATACATGCAGATGCCCTTGCCTGCCTAGCCTTCGCCATTAACTCAAAGATTAAACGGACCATCGAAGTAGGCTTCGTCTAGGAGCCGAGCATTGGCCCTCTGGAGGAAGTCCAGGTCAATGTTATAGAAGCTGGACCGAGTTGAATGGATCCCATTACTGCATTCCTGTCTTCCGAACAGCTCCTAGAGGACAAGAAATAAGCGCACAAGCTGCGAAACAAAACCCTGCGATACTACTTGGATCCGCAAGGAAGGCTTTATAAAAAATCCCTCTCTGGTCCATATTTGGAATGTGTGCACCCGGACAAAGTCGAGGAGTTTTTGACTGAAATACATGAAGGCAGTTGTGGCGCCCATTCTGGCGGGCGGTCCTTGGCTCACTGAGCCGTGACACAGGGGTATTACTGGCCGACAATGAGAGCATATGCCGAATGTTACGTAAAGAAGTGTGAACAGTGACAAAAGTTCTCTCCTTTGACCCACCTGCCTACTGAAGAGCTAAGCTCCATAACCAGTCCTTGGTCGTTTGCCCAATGGGGGCTTGACATCGTCGGACCACTGCCTCGTACCCCGGGTAACAAACGATTTTTGACTGTCGCAACAGATTATTTTACAAAATGGGTAGAAGCGGAAGCACTAACGCACATCCGAGATATTGACGTGAAGCGTTTTTTTTGGAGAAACCTCATAACGCGATTGTGGCGTCTACTGAGAATTGTGCAGCAAGTATGGTATCCGGCCTTACTTTTCTACGCTAGCCTATCCTCAGAGCAATGGTCAAGCTGAAGCCTCTAACAAATCCATCTTGGACGGCATCAAGAAGAGGCTGGAGAAAGCAAAAGGCAAATGGGTCAAAGAATTACCGAGTGTGTTGTGGGCTCATCGAACTACGCCGAGGCGGTCTACTAGGAAACGTCGTTCGCTCTATGCTTGGGAACTTAGGCAATCATACCCTTGGAGATCGGCCTCCCATCCTTGAAATCGGCAGTTTTTGATATGGGCCAAAATGACATAATGCTGACCTTGGATTTGGTTCTGATTGAAGAACGAAGAGATCTTGCCCTCGCATCCATGGCGCGGTATCAACAGCAGCTTGCTAAATCGTATAATCAACGTGTTCAGCTGCGCCGCTACATACCAGGAGAGTTGGTCCTAAAGAAAGTACTGTCAGCTGACAAGAAACCGGTTGATGGAAGATTGGGTCCTAACTGGGACGGCCCCTATCAGATTGATTCGATCGCAGGAGTAGGGGCATATCGGCTCAAAGACATGTCAGGAAGGAGTCTGCCACGGCCTTGGAACTCCACGTATTTACGCAAATTTTATCATTGACCCAACTTGTGGGACATGATACTTGTTCTGAACGGTTCGCTATGTACATCTCATTTTCTGTAATGCAAAGATCTCTATTTACTCACTACAAATTCCAGTTCAATGGTGTTCCGAAAAAGCCTCCGGATTCAGGGCGCCCTTCGTGGATATCACGATTGGCCAAATAAAGTCTCCAGATTCGGAGCCCTATCGGTGCAAGACGTCTTTGGGCCGAAAAAGCCTCCGGATTCGGAGCGCCTTTCGTAGATATTGCGATTGGCCAAAGTCTCCGGATTCGGAGCCCTATCGGCACATGACATCTTTGGGCCGAAAAAGCCTCTGGATTCAGAGCGCCCTTCGTGGATATCACGACTGGCCAAATAAAGTCTCCGGATTCGGAGCCCCATCGGCGTATGACGTCTTTGGGCCGAAAAAGCCTCCGGATTCGGAACGCCCTTCGTGGATATCACGATTGGCCAAATAAAGTCTCCGGATTTGGAGCCTCATTGGCGCATGATGTCTTTGGGCCAAAAAAGCCTCCGGATTCGGCGCGCCCTTCGTGGGTATCACGACTGGCCAAATAAAGTCTCCAGATTCGGAGCCCCATCGGCGCAAGATGTCTTTGGGCCGAAAAAGACTCCAGATTCGGAGCGCCCTTCGTGGATATCACGATTGGCCAAAGAAAGTCTCCGGATTCGGAGCCCCATCGGCGCATGACGTCTTTGGGCCGAAATGTCTCTGGATTCGGAGCGCCTTCGTGGATATCACAATTGGACAAATAAAGTCTTCGGATTTGGAGCCCCATCGGCGCATGACGTCTTTAGGCCGAAAAAGCCTCCGGATTTGGAGCGCCCTTCGTGGATATCACGATTGGCCAAATAAAGTCTCCAGATTCGGAGCTCCATCGGCGTAAGACGACTTTGGGCCGAAAAAGCCTCCAGATTCGGAGCGCCCTTCGTGGATATCACGATTGGCCAACGTCTCCAGATTCGGAGCATTGGCGTATGACGTCTTTGGGCCAAAAAAGCCTCCGGATTCGGAGAGCCCTTCGTGGATATGACGATTGGCCAAATAATCTCCAGATTCAAAGCCCCATCGGCGCATGACGTCTTTGGGCCAAAAAGCCTCCGGATTCGGAGCCCCATCGGCGCAAGACGTCTTTGGGCCGAAAAAGTCTCCTGATTCAGAGTGCCCTTCGTGGATATCACGATTGGCCAGTCTCTGGATTTGGAGCCCCATCAGCACATGATGTCTTTGGGCCAAAAAAGCCTCCGAATTCGGAGCGTTTTTCGTGGATATCACGATTGGCCAAATAAAGTCTTCGGATTCGGAGCCCCATCGGCGCATGACGCCTTTGGGCCGAAAAAGCCTCTGGATTTGGAGCGCCCTTCGTGGATATCACGACTGGCCAAATAAAGTCTCCAGATTCGGAGCCCCATCGGCGCATGACGTCTTTGGGCCGAAAAAGGCTCCGGATTCGGAGCGTCCTTCGTAGATATCACGATTGGCCAAATAAAGTCTCCGGATTCGGAGCCCCATCGGCGCATGACGTCTTTGGGCTAAAAAAGCCTCCGAATTCGGAGCGCCCTTCATGGATATCAGGATTGGCCAAATAAAGTCTCCGGATTCGGAGCCCTATCGGCGCATGACGTCTTTGGGCCGAAAAAGCCTCCGGATTCGGAGCGCCCTTCATGGATATCACGATTGGCCAAATAAAGTCTCTGGATTCGAAGCCCCATCGGCACAAGACGTCTTTGGGCCAAAAAAGCCTTCGGATTCGGAGCCCCATCGGCGCAAGACGTCTTTGTGCCGATTAAGCCGTCATGCGTAACATAATTATGCTGATTAAATACTTAATGTAGAATGCTCTCATACCGAACCGCCGAAATGACTAGTTATCTCGGGCCGGACAATGTTATAAGTGTGTGCCGAATAAAACTTACATCGAAATAGACAGTTGAAATAGACAATGTACAATGTAGTATTATCCAAATTAGAGCCTCCGTAAAACAAAGGCCGAAAAATGCAAATATTCAGATAAGATTGTTCAAGCCGCATAAACGTAATCTAAAACGTGCGCACATTTGGAATAAAATGTGTACTAATATAAATAACAAGTACGCTACAAATTGAGAACTAAGCATTTTATTAAAATTAAGCCAATAAATACATAATTTCACTTTCGATCTACGTAACCATTTCAAGGTTTTCTTCGGTTCGGCAGCTTCTTCATCATTACTCTTCTCAATTTCGAAAGCGAAGAAGGGGAAATCATTCTGTTGGTATAACATAAACACAGGATCCAACCCTGCTGCCTGGAGACTCTCAGCTTGTTGAAGTGCCTTGATCCAACCGTGCCTAAATCCACGATTTTCACATCGGCAAACTTCTTCGGTGAGTTTCTCCTTGGTTTTCTGAATTCCAATCTTTCGGCCATCATGGAAACCTTTTTCATAGGCCGTAGCCCTCGTAGTTCCGATCGCGAACATGCTGGCCGTGTTCCGATCGGCAATTGCATCACTAATCAGCTGTTAAGTAACCCTCTCCTCCACAACTGGGTTCAGGTGGCTGGCCGATTGAGGCTCGGTGGACTTTATTTTCCTAGGCTCACGCTCAGCTTTCTCGGAGCGAGCTTCTAACTTCCGAATGCGGTCATCTCTTTGTTCTATATCGCGGCGAGTGAGGCAGAGACGCATGTCAATCTCGTAAGCTGTGTACAAGCCCCTCACCGCCCCGTGAACGCCTTCACGAAACACTTTGAAGCCCAGCCGACCTACCATCGATTACTGAACTTCGGATGGAAAAATCTGTCGAGCAAACTTGACTGCCACATTTGGATCTCGAATGATCGAATCCGCCTTTATCATTGATCTATTACCCACAAAGACCGCGAAACTCAATGGGCGAGGAGTCGCGTCGGATTCCCTTCCAGGACGGGGTTGGGAAGACCTACGCTGTGGCTGTTTGTCCCTCCTGGGTGACCTGCTTCGACGAGGAGGAGATTGGTGTCTCTCCCGATCCCTCGAAGTCCTACTGCCCGTGCGTGAAGGTTCACCGCTTCGACTCATGGCTCCACCCAACTCAGCTAGCGTCTTCCCTTCACCTCTGCTATTGAAGAAAAGTCTGTTTGACATTCGTACTTGTTTAATCTTCCTCAAAAAGCTGGACTGAGCTGCTGACTGAGCATATAAATAGGACCCTCGTTCATGAAGTACACGCCCATTTATTCCCTATGAGGGCAGCACCTCTGAGGCAATCTCATTAACATTGAAGCAACAACAGCCCGGCGCCGACTAAGTCATATGCGCCAATCACCCCATCAACCACTGATATTCGGCGTTTTACGATCATAAACCAGCTGGGGCAAAGGCAGATTCATCAATCTAGTCGACTTGAGTGCCCCAGCCGTTCCACAAATCGATTCATCAGTACAAGATTCATTGGTAACGTGTTATTCGGCGTTTGACGATCATGAACCAGCTGGGGCAAGGGCAGATTCATCAATTTAGTCGACTTGAGTGCTCCAGCCGTTCCACGAATCGATTCATCAGTATAAGATTCATCAGTAACGTGTTATTCGGCGTTCTACGATCATGAACCAGCTGGGGCAAAGGCAGATTCATCAATCTAGTCGGCTTGAGTGCCCCAGCCGTTCCACGAATCGATTCATCAGTACAAGTTTCATCAGCAACGTGTTATTCGGCGTTCGACGATCATAAACCTGCTGGGGCAAGGGTAGATTCATCAATCTAGTCGGCTTGAGTAGCCGTTCCACGAATCGATTCATCAGTACAAGTTTCATTAGTAACGTGTTATTCGGCGTTCGACGATCAAGAACAAGCTGGGGCAAGGGCAGATTCATCAATCTAGTCGGCTTGAGTGCCCCAGTCGTTCCACGAATCGATTCATCAGTACAAGTTTCATCACTAATGTGCTATTCGGCGTTCTACGATCATGAACCAGCTGGGGCAAGGGCAGATTCATCAATCTAGTTTGGCCTGAGTGCCCTAGCCGTTCCATTGAATCGATTTATCAGTACAATATTCATGAATTCATTTTATGATTAAATCATATCCCTAAACTTAATCGGTTTTTAAGTTTGCCGTCTCGCGTAATCATGACATTTTATTCTAACTGCTGATTCTCCTAATTATGTACTGATACAACAAACAATACAAACAATAACTTGAATACAATATTAAATTTTCATTCATAAATTGGGCGCTAGCAGCGAACATTTTACATATAAAAATCCAAAAAAGACGAAAATCAACTAATAAAAAACATACATCGAAATTGAAAATACTTAATAAAACTAGAATGTCCCCCAAATAAATCCTCAGGATCAAACTCAAGTGGCATAACGTCCACTTGCTCGTATGGAATTGGCATGGCCAATGTAACTCCAGCGGTAGCAAGGGTTTTGAGCCACCCGTGTTTGAACCCCTAATTCTCGAATTTGGGGACTTCTTCTACGTAGTTGTCAAGGGCAGCACTCTTTCTAACCTCGAACGCTGCAGAAGCCTCAGAGTCAATTTTTTCCTTGGCCTTCCTCAACTCTTCCAACTCGGCCTCTACCTTGGCGAGCGCCTCCTTGGCTAACTTGAGCGATTCCTCGCTCACGTTTGCCCTCTCCTCGGCGTCGGACCTGAGCCGGTCAACAGTCTGAGCCCTCTCCTTCTCAGCTTTGGCTCGAGCACTTTCCATCGCGGTTCTCATCGCCTCGAACTCGACCCTGCTCCTGTCACCTTCAACTTCCGACTTCAGGCGGCCAATTCTTTCAATGACTTCGTGCTGGTGGCGACCTAGTTCGGCTATCCTCCCAACCGTCTGGAAAACACGGAGTCAAGATCATCACATACCAAGAAATATCGTATGCAAACCAAACCAAACAAGGAGTAAAAAAGATCAAGTCACATACTAGGAGGGCCGACTAAGCAGCTAACACTATAGCTACCAAATCTGGCTCTGCTCGAAAGGTGGCCTTGTCAGTCGGCAACGAGACTGAGACGGCCAAGCTCAACGCTACAGCTGGATCCTTCGAGGCGGATGCGTCAGAGGAGATCAGCGTGTTTTTTATCTTCGGCTGAATATCGAAAGGAACAACCATATCCGACTCCTTTAGACAAGGCCGCTTGTTAGCAGGGCTCTCCTCCAAGCCGGCCTCTCCCTCGGCGGTACGTTTTTCGCCTCGCTCTTCTTGAATTGGTCGTTCTTCCTAGATCTGCTGTTCGGCCTCCTTATTCGACTCGACCAAAACAACTTGAGCCGTCTCTTTTACTATCACGAATTGTAAAGATTCAATCGGGGCAGGCCTAGAACGGCTGGCCTCGACTTTCCGTCGCGCTGCCATGTGTTCGACATTTCTCTTTCGCGCCATCTACGTTAGATTTTCCCTAGCCATACCTTCAGAAAAATCAACGGGTAAATCCCCCAACCCTGTAAAAATATCTCCGAAAGAAAACTCCGTCCGACCTGAAGTGGACGGTGAGTCAGGCTGGTTAAGACCGGCTGCCTCAAACGCCGAGTTTAGAGCCTCGTCGACCTCTTCAGCCTCTACAACGAACTCTCTCGTCGATTTGGCAACTACCTCGACCACCGTCTCTACGTCTTGCTCCGAATCAGAAGCTTCAAGACCAATTTGCCTGAGGGTCTTGAAGCTAGGGAAGATAAGAGCCGTAAGGTGGTGTTCGCCGGAGGGGATCGGAATGTCGTCCGCGGCTGAGAATGTAGTATAAGTGGGCTCGTACCGCAGAAGTATATGGGCGGCTCTCCCTTGCTTCTGTACGTTTGGACGGCTAAAATACTTGCGTGCAGTCTTTATCTCCGCAAAGACTGCGTCGTCAGCCGAAGTCTGAATCTTCTTCAACTTATTGCCTGCAAAAACAAAGGATTAGACTTGAAGAGAAAATCGAATAAAAGAAAGATCAATAAACATAAGGAGTTACACGGCCACCTGGTTCACCCCTCTTTTTGGGAACAGGGTCTAGGCGATCTTCGCCCTCGCCGAATTCCCAGTTGCTGCGGACATTGACCATTACATCGTCAACTCGTTTGCCAGAACTGGCAAGCATGGTTACCAAGTGATGGTCAGTGTCCTTGGCCCTGAGAAAGAAGTGCCCGAGCCGACCGAAGGATTTGGCCAGAGTGTAGCAGTGCCGAATCGCCGGAATGCCAAGGTTGATCCTAAGGCGCTGGTTCAATTCTACGATTCCCATTATGATTCGAAAGAAATTCACATTGGGTTGGGAAGGAATCAAACCTCAATGGCGGAGGACGGCCCTAAGAAATGGGTGCAGGGGAAAGCGAATCCCGCCCTCCGCAATGGATAGGAGAGGAAAGTCGATGGTATTTTGGTCCTCTCTCTCCATATCAAGGGTATTGTTTGTCACTAGAGATATGTGGACTTCATCAGGGATAAAGAAATGTCTCCAAAACCCAGAAATACGACCCTCAGAAAGGAGGTCTTTCAAATGCTTAGCCATTCTAGTAAGGATTCGGGTATTCTAAAGCAAAAACGAACACGAAAAATAGGATTACAAAAAGGAGAAGAAAACTTACGAGAGGCAAAGGAGACAGGAAGAGATAGAAAGAAGTTGCAGAAGACGCGAAATAGAGGGATTCCAGCTGGCAATCCAGGAGGCTCTAATATTCAAAAAGTATGCATTCGAAGAGACTGAAGTTTCAAATCGTAATAAATACAGAAGATGCACAAATGAGGCGAGAACCTATAATGATGACCGAAAGGCGTGTGTGTTTTGACATTCACATTGGGATAGGTGAAGCTGCCTAACTTATGTTTCTCTTGACTTTCCAAATTTGAAACGAAACACACCAGTTAACTGTCGTCAACGGGGAGTTTGGGGGGCAATTGTGGGAGCCGAATAATTGGGCAGAATCAGAAGCGTACGCTCTAAAAGATGAACGCTGCTCGGCTCTAACCTGCACAATTCGGAGACCGAGTTCAATTAACAGGCCGAGTAACTATAGGGCCAAACAAATAAGTAGTTTGTGAGCCAAAAGTAGACTAGGCCCCGAGGCCCTGGAAATGAGCATAAATAGAGGGACAACAGTCAAAGAAAGGTATGTGAAAATTATTAAGCTTAACTTAGAAAACAAGTAATCTTGAGTGCAGAGACTGACTTGCCCGTCGGAGTGCTAATTCCGGCACCCCCGACCGGCATGTTTGTTCATTTTCAAGTGACTAGCAGAGGATCACGAGCGTCCCCCAACATCAGAAGAGTATTTCCAAACCACTTCACCACAACCTTCAACCTCATCCAGATCTCTACTCTCAGCAATTAGATCTATGGCATGCAAATTGTCTTCAGCTTGCTTCAGTTTATAATCCATATTCCCAAACACTTCAAAGTTCTACTGCCGTAGAGATTGTTTAAGTGCCTGCAACTTAATCTTCAGTTTGTAGCCTGCCCAGCCATCTACCTGAGTACTCTCCCACACTTTTTTCACCTACTTAAGAAAAGAGAGATGAGATGCCCAAGCATTTATAAATCTAAATGGCCTTAGGCCCCCGTTTCTGTCATCTTCCATAAGAATAATTGGACAATGGTCTGAGATGGATCTAAAAAGACCCCAAAGTTTGAACCTAAACCAGACCAACCATTCTGGCCTAACAAGAAACCTGTCCAACCTGCTCCATCTCTCCTCTTCCAAAGAATTACACCAGGTAAATTTCCTTCCCAACATAGGGAAGTCAATCAGTTCCAAACAACTTATGAAATTACAAAAATATGTCATTTCCCTGTCCCTTCTTACACAACCTTTCCTTTCATCTATTGATTTGATTTTATTAAAGTCCCCCATATATCTGCTATCTGCTTTCATTGATTGAGTTGTTGCTGCTGCTGTGGTCTGATTGTTGGCTTCAGAGTTTGCACTGTTGCTGTTGTGAACTGTTGTGTGTTAAATTACTCAGGTGTGTTAAGTTACTCAGGTGTGGGCTAAGCCCGGTTGATGCTGAGATGGCCCTAGGTGTGCTCTGCTGATATGATCTCTGCTGGGTGTGGCTGCTTAGTTTTGGCAGGGTTTATGGTGATCTATTGTGATTCTGCACTAGGAATACCTTTGAGGGTGGGTGAGGGTAGCAATGTGGATGATCTGCTGTGATTCTGCACTAGCTCAGTTTGGGCAGGGTTTATGGTCATTGAGACTCCATGCTGTTGGTCTGTCCAACATGTTTCAAGTGTATTTCTGCACTAGGATGGCCCTAAGGTCTAATGCTACTGATCTGTTGTGGTGTTGTTGTCCTGTTATTAATCTACTGCTGCTAATGTTCTGCTAATATTGGTGATCTGCTATATGGCTTTTAGTAGAGCTATGCTATCCATAGTGACCTCTAATATGTTAAGGTGAGCACGGCTGCTTTATTTGTTTTGTGAGCATGGTTGCTGAGATGGTTGTGGCTGGGGGTGGGTTGAATCACTGCTGGTTTGACTTCTGCTGTGTGTGGGTAGGCTGGTGTCTTGCCTTTGGGGGGGTGTGGGTGCTTATGCTGGATTTCTAGGCTGATGGAAAAGGTTCAAGTATGCATTAGGATTTGGTTTTGGACAAGGTTCTAGTATGTTAAGGTCAGCTTCTGGTCTGATGGCTTTAATCAAATTTGGAACTGCTACAGTGGAGTATGTTACTGTTGTATAATGCTACTATTGGAGTCTCAATGACTGTTGTTGTTTTGTTTGGATCTGTTGGTCTGATGATGGATTGCTGCTATGGACTCATAGGCTTATCTGTTTTGTCTGTTGTCTTGTGGTTGACTCTGTCTTGTGCTATAGGCTGCTATGGACTCATAGGTTTATCTGTGGTGTGGTTAAATCTGCTATGGACTCATAGACACTGGAATGCTGTCTAGAATGCTGTCTGGGTCTGCAGCTCTCTGGACTGCTGTCTTTGGTGGTGGATGTCTCTATGGTTGATTCTGCCGTGGAGGTGAGTATTGGTTGGTTCTGTCTACTGTGGTTCTGTTGTGGAGGTGAGTAGTCATGGTGCTCTGTCAAAGTCAGAGGTTTTTGAAGTAGTCATGGTGTTCTGTCTTTTGCTCCAGCAGAGGAGTGTTTTTGTTGCTTTATTGTCTTTGTTTTTGTTTTGTTTTGTTCCGCTCTGCATGTTGGTTTCTCACCAACTTGGAGCTTCGAGTGTGTGCTAGCAGATGATTTGGTGTGCATCTAGGTGCCAACCTAGTTGGGATCTAAATGTTTCACTGTGATGCTTTTTGGACCCTCTTCTTTATTGATGTAAGTTATCATATTCGTTATGTTTTTCCATCAATAAAGTTTCTTTTTTGCCGATCAAAAAAAAAAAAAAGCAAGGATACACAAGGGTTCCATGCACAATGTCCAAGAACTACTCTATCTGCCTAGGCCTACTCTGTTTCACCTTCAACCACTACCCTCTGTTTTCTGTAAAACATACTGCTGACCAAACATTGATGGCCGGCCAGCTCCCAATGAGGCCCGGCTGGGCATAAATAAGGCCAGCCATGCCTTAATTTTATGCAAAATCATGTTTTGTGATCTAAAGGGAAAACAGTGCAGACAGAGTTATTCTGAACTCTGTTTGTCCCTCTCATACTTATCTGTCATAGGAAAGCCTTAAGAGAAGGTTGGAATCGTTTCCAAAACCATCAATGAGCAAGTTGATTGCTTGATGATTTCAGACACAATTTGGACAAAGATCAATAAATGCAATGAACAACAACCACCGCTCCCTCCTATCATGAAGTAAGCTCAAAGAGGAATGTAGGGACGTTTTAAGGCTTATCGAAACATCATGAATTAATGTAAGACAACCCTTGACACAATAGACTCGACATAACGTCCGGCCGAATCCAAGCAATATACTTTATTTTCTTTATGTGGGTTGGTTCATTTTAATCCAAATTCATTAGTCTTTGTCATCCTTTAATCCAGTAAATCCAAGGTGATGATTACGTCTACTAAATGAGAAGTGCGTCAAACATGAAGTGATTCTCAACATGAAAAAAAAAGACTATGCCGTTTACAATGAACCTCTATAGAGATTAAGCCATTAAGCGTAGATCTCTAACTCATGTTTTGAATAACTATCAACCGGTTGAAACAACTCTCAAATGAAATAAATGAATGGTAAATTGATTATTAAAATAAGGTTCTTCACATGGAAATTAATTAAAGAAAAGCTTAGAACAACATGAAACAAGTTATATATGCAAACTTATGAGACAACAAGCAAACTAATCAAAGTATGAACTAATTAAACAACCTAGGACAGCCCTAAAACAGCCCCCTAATGGGTGAAAAATAGTGGCTCAAAGTGCATGAAAAGGGCACAAAAAGATAAACAACAAAGAAGAAAAGCAAGGCTTGTAAGTAAGAACAAGGATGGGTGGCTAACCCCTCCACCTTTTAAACCTCAAAGCATGATTTTTCGCCTCTTTTAAACTCTGAAAACCAATTTAGAAAGCAAAGAAAATGGGTGTAAAAACAAGAGTTTAAGCTATAGGTGAATGTGTAAGAAAGAATGTTAATTCTCTTTACCCTTTGGTAGCTCTCCAAACCCAAGCTTAGACACTTGAAAGAGAATCAAAACAATACAAAAATACAAGATCTTGATAGAAAATGATAGAAATGAAAGCAACAGAGAAAATAGTAAGCTTATACCTCTTGAAAAAGGTAGCTCTTTGTTTGTGAAACAAACTAACACACTCTCAAGTTTGAATTGTGATGCTCAAAGCTCAACCAAGGTTTCAAGGCTAAGGTATGAAGGTGTATATGGTGTATAGATATAGGTTCAAGGTGGTAAGCTTGCTCAAAGGAAGCTTGCAAAAGAAGAAAGAGCTCTCAAGAAGGTGTATAAACTTTTTAGAAATTCTTCAACCCTCAAAATAGAGATACAATTTCATTTTTATAGAATTTGAGCAAGAGGGGCCATAAATATCTTAAAAAATGGACAGCTGGTGAACTCTCGCCCAGAACAGTGTTTCTCGCTACCAAGGTACGGCCGGCCATCAATAGCCATGGCTGGCTCTCAATGAGGCACGGCCAGGCTTCAATGTGATCCCATGTTTTTCTGCTTCAGACTCAGCATAGGGTGACACAATGTGTAAAAATAGATTTATGGGATACAAAGAGTGGGAATATGGAAGGTTTGAGATTGTTTCGAAGCTTAAACATAACCCATTCGTTGAGATCATGAACCACGCATAACTCCACTTTCATCATCAAGTGTACTGGGCAAAGCGTTCGAGCCTTGCAGGCAATCAAAAATAGGGTGTCTACAGTATATCATGTTAGATTATCCCAATTCTAGTTTTGTTTTATTATTGAACTTGTGTGGAAGTATATGTTTGCTTATGCTTGTGCCAGGTATGTTTCATTTCTCTATTTAAAACATCTTAGGTGAAATGTCCCTTATTTCTTTATTTAAAACATAATAAAAAAATAAAAATGTACAAGACTTGAAATTTTGACCGTGAATATAAAAAAGAAAACTTTTACTGCTTAACAACACATATATTATAATATTAATTTTTTATCATTTATTTTTATTTACTTAAATTGAAAAGATATGATCAACTATTTGCTGGTGTATAATAGTTTTTTTTTTTTTAAATCTTAAAATAATTGATATGTTTGGGATTTTTTTTTTCAAAACTATTTTAGTTACTTTTTTAGTTATTCCTAGATAGAGTATAGCTTACTAGTGCAATAATATTAGGTGAAAAATATAAAATAAATAGTGTTTATGTGTATACCAGTGTAACTGTGTTAGTTGGTTAAAAATTTGTTAATTTGGTTGGCCAATGGAAGTTTCAATGTAGATGAGTAATGCTAGAGCCCAAATGATTTATCAAAAATTTTAGTAAAATTTTGGTTTATTTTGGTTTATTTGTTAATAGTGTTTATTTTGATTTGTTTTTAGCAAAATTTTTAAATAGTAAAATTTTTGATCATTTAGGCTCTGTAACATTTTTTTAACATATGGCATGTTTAACTAGTCTTAACATGTCTATTTGAACTAAAATAAAATGATTTTCTTCTTTTGTTAACTTATGACACTAAAAATAATTAGTATCTCCATTGGAGATATTTTAAAGTGATGCTTACAAAATAAAATAAAAATTAAAAATAAGTGATGCTTGTAAAATAAAATAAAAATTTTAAAATATGCTTTTAATTATAAGGTAAACAAGATTTAAATAAATTGTTAAAAAAATGTTCCTTTAAATAAATGGTTAACTTTAAGCTTTCTCTTAGCCCGTTATGAACGAAATCATAATTATCTATAGTTGTTTGTCTACGTGGGTGTTTGAAAAGTTACTATTTTAACAAGTTATTTTTATTTTTAATTATTTTAATAGGTTAAAATTTTTGTATTTGAGATGATGATTAGAATTTTTTTATAGTTGGATGTAATATTTGTGAGAGAAAAAATAAAATAATTATAGATTTGATGTGATATTTTATCTTATTAATTATTTAAACTTATTTTGTTTTGTGAATTTTAGCGCCTCCCACCCCCCCAAAAATTCTTTGTCAAACACCCCCTATATGTCAATTATCTTGGAAAATATTGGAATGATTCCTCTTTGAAGGAGTATAAAAATGGCTTGTAATCCGAAGTGGGCCCGACCCGTTTAGGCTTATTTAGGCCCAAACTTGAGCCCAGCCCAAGACCTTGGGCCTAGGCTATCATTTTGAAGCTCGACCCTGGTCGTGGGCCAGCTTAAGGCCCACTCAAGACCCAATCAAAGGCTCGGCCCGTTTGAGGCCCAGTATCTTTTTTAGAGGAAAATAATAAAATTTTGATAGAAATTTTTTTAAAAAAAAGAAGAAAAATTTTGTTTAGGCCCGTCCAAATCTGCCCCAAGCCTGAGCCCAGGCCCAAGCTCACCTGCCCGTTCGAGACCCGAATACCTCTGGGCCTAATTTTCTGGCCTGTAGGTCGGCCTGGTCTGGCTCGAATTTTGGCGAGAGCCCACGAGACCCGACATGGGCTGGCCTGGGCCTAGGCATGGATCCAGGTGGGCCAAGCCAAACCAAGCCAAATTTACACCCCTCGGCACTTTCACTATGAGCAATATTACTATTTATTTTTTGCTAGTTAAACAAGATAAATTAAATGAGATAAAAATTATAATGTGGGAATTATTACTATTTACTTTTTGCTAGTTAAATGAGATAAAAATTATAATGCGGGAAACTTAATAGGTGAATTTATTTTTTAATAGGTTCTATGAAAATTAATGGCATTTTTTTATCAAATACTTTTAAAAAATGTCACTAATTGTTAATTTTCAGTAACAGTTTAAAAATTTTGTTACAAAAGATATCATTAACTACAAATTTTAAAAATAGTTTATAAAATCATCACAAAAAATGTCACTAATTTTTAACTTTTAACGATAGTTAGAAAAATTCATCACAACAAAAGTTACAAATTATAAGTTTTAGCGATCTATGCAAAAAAAAAAAAATCACTGGTTGTGACAAAAAAAAATCGCTAATTGTCAACTTTTTAACGTTATTTTTAGCGATAATTTTACTAAGACTTATATCTAATAAGATTTGATGAGAATTAAATTCAACTATTAAAACTTATTGATAATTTATCCTTATAATTTTTATTTTAGTTAATGACTTTATATCATAGGAGCATCTTCTAAGAATTCTTTAAACAATTTTTATTAGCTATTATAGCCATCATTGTTATATTTTATGCACTCCAACTCATTAGTTATTACAATAATTATTTTAACAAAATCTTCAAGGTTAGTTATATGTAAAGAGCTTTCGGAAGTTCTTTAAATAATTTATTTATATAAATAAGTAAAATAAAGAGTAATATTAGAATATGTAGATAAAATAAAATAAAAATTAAACAAAATAAAGAATATATATATATATATATATATATATTTTTATATCTTAACTAGTGAAAAATGAATAGTATAATTAGAGTTGCTCAACACAAACATTTACCTAATCCGTCAAAATTAAATGGCCCGAACTAATCTATCAAATAAATAATTTCAATCCTCCGAGTGAACAGATATGAATACATTTTTGTTTTAAATCTACTTGCTTGGGGATAAGCATCTAAGACAAAAGAGTCTACAAACAGGGAATGTGACGGAGGGTTATGACGAGCCACGTGTGTGTGTCATGATTACGCAACTCCTCTGGTATATAAAGTAGGGGGCGTGGTTGGTTAGAGTTACAGAACCTTTAATTTATTATCCGTATTAATGAATTAAAAAAAATCAATCCGTATCCGTCCACTAATTTGACGGGTGTCAATTGAACAGATGGGTGACAGATAGATACGAATTAGTTTGGCGATTTAAAATTTTATAAATTTTCAATATAGTTCAACTTGTGCACTTCCTTTAAAAAATATATATATATATATATATATATTACAATCAATAACTTAAAAAAGTATTGCAATCACTACATATCTCATCCAAAGAAAGAAAATTTAAAATTTTAGAATATTGCAATCACTGCATGTCTCATCCACATATTACAATTACAGTATGCCTCATCCACATAAATTATTATATAAAGTATTACAATTTGTAGTTTTTAAAATATAAAAATAATTCAAATCACCAAAACCATAAACAGAGCAGTAGTAGAGATTGTATGTCTCTGTATTGTTACATTTTTATATGTTTTTTAAAACAAAAACCAACTAGCATATATCATATTTTTTATTTATTATTTTTAGAGTTAGATTTAAAAACTAAAAAATATAGATAAATAATACATTTATTTTTTTCAATTCACAAAATATATTCAAGTTGAAAACTTTTTTTCAAAAAAATATTATTCAACAGAATATTTAAAGTCTTTTTCAATTGAAAATATAAACAAAATATCAAAACAAATTGAAAATACAAAATCTTATAAATTACTAGGAGTGCTCGCAGTTTGGCGGTTTGGTTACGGCCAAAGGAATCTTAAATTTGTCATCCATCCAAAACAAGGTGGATTAGAAAAAATCAATCTGCACTCGTCCGCTCTCATCATGTATCCGTCTAAAATGTAACAAATCGATTTAATTCGATCAGTTTAGACGAGTCGGTATATCCGCTACTCACCCCTAATATAAATGAGTAGGAGTGTATGGTTAGCCAACTAAGGCAAAAAAAAAGAAGAAAGAAGTCACAAAGAGAGAAGTCTCATACAGGTAAAGTTTCATAAAATATATTAACTTCTTAGGTCTTGTTTGAAAATATGTTATTTTAGTAATTTTTTAATTTTTTAGTTAAAATATGAGTAAAAAAATTAGTATATTTAGAATGATTTATTAATTTTTTACGAAAAAATATATAAAAGGTAAGAGAAAAGAGAATCTTTGACTCCTTAGCATATAAGTTGTAAGTTTTTTGATTTTTTTAATAACTTTTTTACTTTTAAATTAAAATAGGCATATGGCGAACGAGGCCTTAAGTTATATTATAAACTATAAGATAAAATAAGTTCGGTTAATATTTCTAAATTTCAGGAGAAGTAAAAATTAAAAGGTATTATTAAGATGAGTTGTATTATATTTTAGGTAATCATAAACTGTTTTATGTAAATCATGTCTTATAAATTATATTAACATTTCAAATATGTTATTTGTTTAATGAACCTTATTTATTTGAAAATGAAAACTCACATATATAATTGTTTATTAAATATGTTTTTGGAGGACAATTTGATAATTGATATTTTGAGCAATTATTTTGTAAGTACCACCACGGATGTCACATGTCTTGAGGGACAAAAATAATCATTGGCTCTATGATTAGTCACTTCAGTGACCCTATGTTTGCCATGCATCCATTAACCCTATATTCTGTTATGTACTGCGGTTATGATTATTTTACTTATATGATTTTTGCATTATATTTATGTTATTTAAAATAATTTATTTATTCGAACCGAATTATTCATTATTTAGCCTAAATAATTATCTATGATAATTTTCATACCCTTATACTCTTGGGCTATGTTTGATTTCACAAGGCTAATAGTGAGGTATTAACAATCCTATGAAATTAGTGTGGTATTCACAATCTCACCCCTATCCCATTACTAATAATCCTATAAATTTGTTGGATTAACTATCCATTGGATTAATAATCCTAAAAAAAATATCAAAACAAACATAGGATAATTGGGCCCACGGATTAATAATCCTAATCGCATACTCTAATCCTTCCAATCAAACATGTATGTCATATGCTTTTAGCTCTTATACACTTTCAAGTGATGAGACTTAACAAGGAGTTGTTAATCCGTGTCCATTAGTTTTGGGAATAATAGCATCGGGCTTGGAGTAAACATAATGCGCCTTGTATATTTTTGTAAACATAATCTTGATAATATAAATAAATAAAGGTTCTGATATATGTTTACATAAAATAAATATTTAGAAATCCTTTATATTTTATTCCGTTCCGTTATTAATCTATTAAATTTAGAATTGACATTTGGTAATCTCAATTACTAATTGGTTGCGACGCCTAATCTCTGAGCATTAAGATTGGGTTGTGACACACCACGACCATCATTTCCAATTACCATCGTAGTCCTGAACCTCCCAATTTCAATATCCTTCACCTGTTACCGCTGTTATCGCAACCTCTAACGCCATGACCCACTACCCTTGTAGCCTTCTACAGCTATGACATGCTATCGCCGCAATCCATACTAGGGCAGTCAATAGATCAGATTAATCTGAATCTGACGAAAAAATTCGAATCTATTTGCAAAAAAAATTCGATCCGACAATTTGATAATCCGAATATGAATGTTTTATAAATGTTTAACACATCTTTTCTGAATTATGTCTACTCAAGTTACATACATTTAAAATATTTTACATTTATAAAAAAAAAATAATGATATATATATATTAATTAATATATTAATAATATACAGATGATGTGACATAATTTTAAAAATTTTAAATTTTTGTAATTTATATAAGGAAAATGCTATCTAAGTTTCAAATTAGTAATTTCACTACTACAAAAGTAGTTAAAAATCACACTTTCACAAAAAAAATATATTATTTTTATTGAAAGTGTGATAAAAAAAATTAGATTGATATTTTAATCACACTTAATTTGATTGAGTGTGATAATATTCATTTTTTATGTTATTTTTCAATTAAGTGTGATTATATATACACTATTACTTTTGAATTATACTTTTTAAATAAGTGTGATTAGATATATATATTTTTAATCACACATTCTAATTAAAGTGTGATTATATATACATTATTACTTTTTAATCACACTTTTTAAATAAATGTAATTATATATATATATATATATATATACATATTTAATCACACTCCACTACAAGAAAAAGCATATTTGACAACTAAAAAAACACATTTGGTCGCTGAAAGTATAGGTTTTGGCGACTAAAAAAGCATTAGTAGCCAAAAGTAAAGATTTTTGACGACTAAAAAAATTTAATAGCCAAAAGTATAGATTTTGGAGACTAAAAAAAAATTAGTAGCCAAAAAGTAAGGTATTGGGTGACTAAAAAGATGTTTGGTCGCCAAAAGTGAGACTTTTACCGACTAAAAAAATTTTAGTAGCTAAAAGTGAGATTTTTTGGTGACTACAAAAAATTTAGTAGCCAAAACTGAGACATTGAGAGACAAAAAAGATATTTAGTAGCCAAAAGTGATGTTTTTTGGCGACTAAAAAGAAATTTAATCGCCAAAAGTAGTAATTTTAGCCTGAGAATTAAATTTTTTAATGACTAAAAAATAATTAGTAGCCAAAAATATAGAATTGGCGACTAAAATTATGTTTAGTCGCCAAAAGTGATCTTTTTTTTTTTCTAGTAAATAATTTATTTTTACATAAATTATGTTGAATAAAATAATTATCTTTATATATATCTACTTTTATATTAATACGGGTCTATGTAATATATAAATAATATATGTTGCATATATAATTATATGGTGTTATAGAGCTATAGTGGAAAGAGGTCATGTTTGATTCACAATATTAATAGTGAAGTATTAATAGTCCTAGTAAATTAGTGTGGTATTCACTATCCAATTGGATTAATATCCATTGGATTAATAATCCCACCCCTACCCTATTACTAATAATCCTACAAATTTGTTGGATTAATTATCCATTGGATTAATAATCCTAAACAAATATGTTAAAACAAATATAGGATAATTGGGCCCACGGATTAATAATCCTAATCCCACACTCTAATCCACTCAATCAAACATGCCCAGAGTGTATTGTATAAGGTTTATGGTGTGAGAGGGTTGATGGTTTGAAACTCCACAAGAACAAATGAGAAGTTAGTGAGTGTAATATTTTTTTTTTCACATCTAAATGTTATTAATCACACTTAAAATGTATGATCTAAATACCATTAATCACACTTAAAAAGTGTGATCTAAATATTTTTAATTACACTTAAAATGTGTGATCTAAATATTTTTAATTACACTTAAAAGGTGTGATCTAAATGTTATTAATCACACTTAAAATGTGTGATTAAAAATGACCCTTTTAATCGCACTCCCAAAGATCACACTTTAATAAAACTTAAAATGTGTGATTAAATAATATACATCACACAAAAAAAGTGTGATCTTTATCTATTTTTGTAATAATGTTTGTAATTTTTGTATGTACCCAGGTGAGATATTTGATCATTTATTTGATAAAAAAATTAGTTTCTCTAGCATTACCCTTTTGTGTAATAGATGGAGTTATAGTGTTTAAGTGACAATACTTTAATATATATTGATATATTAATTAGTATGCGTAGGTTTTAAAAAAAAAAATTTGTCCAATCTTAATACATTAAGCCTCCGTTTAGAAAATGAGTTGACTTTTTGACCCTAGGCTCAAAAGTTTGGTTTGTGAATGACTTTTTAATTTTTTTTATGAGCGAAAAATATAATGATTATGAATTAGATGTGACTCAAATAACTTATTTTATCTTTTATGGTTCAAAGAACCAAAAGAACCCTTCCCAAACGACATCTAAGAATGGTAGGGGTAAAAAATGAAGGGGTCTCAACTTTTTTCATTCCCAAACTAAGGGCTAGTTTGGCATGTACTAAATAAGTCAAAAAATCACTATCTTATTTAAATCACATCAAACCCAACTCAAACCCACCAATAAGTCAAAAAGTACGCTTTTTTAAGACATAAATAAAGAAACTCACAAAAAGGACGCCGTCTGTGGGAATCGAACCCACGACCACGTGGTTAAAAGCCACGCGCTCTACCAGCTGAGCTAAGACGGCTCTACATTACGTAGTTGATTAAAAACATATATGTGACCTAATTTAGAGGGGCATACAGTAAAGGGTGCACATAGCAAAACAAACTTTTTTTTTTTTTTTTTTTTTTTGAATAAAAACACTTAGGGTGTGTTTGGTTTACGTTTGTAGAGAGTTTTTGAGATAAAAAGTAAGAAAACTTGTTCGGTTTGCCTTTTTTCAGATATGATTTTGAAAAATTATTTTGGGGAGAAAGTTTTAAAAAAAGTGATTGCTTTGATGTGTATGAGAGAGAGAGTGATTTTGGAAAGTAGGTAACCAAGCAAAATTTTAAAATTTTTTTGAAAAAATTTATTTAGTTTGATTACTCTTGAAAAATTGTTTATAGAGAATTTTTCTCAAAATTTTTTTTGAAAAACAAACCAAACAAACCCTTAAAATTATATAGAATGACATGGATAAGCCCATAAAGATTATAGCCTACCATTCAGGGTCCAATACATAACTCAAATGCTAAAACCCAGCACTGCTGAAGCCCCATGTAGCAATAAGAACCAATGACACCAAGACACATGACGAGAGAAAGGCAAGCCACATCAGCAGACAAAGATCTGCAAAGTAATTGCCACGGCATATCGCCATTAATGAGGTTTCTTATAACATTTATTGCGATAACCCCTCTCCGTTGGAATAGAACGCCTTCACTATGAACAAGGTAAGATAGAGCATAGATTTTTCGGCTAAGGTGACAGGTCGGAAGGAACAACGAAATGATTACCAAATGATATAAGCAAAGGTCGAAGACAGAAAGAAGGTTAAGCTTCATATCTCTAATCCATCACTAGACTCCACTTCTTTTTCTAATTTGCTCGTTGGAGGGTTCGCTGGGGGACTCCCCGTTCCCCGTTAAATTCGTGTGCAGGTCTTTCGGTAGGCTTGGTCATTCGAACAAGGAATTGAGGAATGTGGATCAGTCAGACCCGTTCCGTCTGAAACGAACTGTATCATCATAGAACAAGCCAAAAGGCACCAACTACACAAAATGAAAGAAAAAACAACTAGTTAGGGCCACATAAGGCTAAGCTACCAAATCTAATCGTTACAAAAATCTGAAAGAGAAGCACAAGTGGTTCAATGATCAATCCCATTTGTACTTCTTGGGCACCAATTAAAAGGACACCATCTCACCTAGCCATTGATTGAGGGGGGAATTACCTTCCAATTGGACAAGAAAAAAAAAAAATATGAAGGGATACAAGTTAATCACGTAATCACGTAATCATTTCTATCTCATCACTTAATCATTTCTATCACAAACATTTGAGTTATCATAGAGACCCCTCCAATCACCACTTCCACAACCTCCACAGACACGTGGCGGGTGGTAATTGGAGGAACAGGAAAAAAAGAAAAAAAAAAAGAAAATGTAACTAATGAGAGAGAGAAGGGATCAAAGGGGTGGGAGAAAAAGGGAGCATGAAACATTTTTACAAATATTTTTATAATTTTTGTTTTCTGTCCCATTATAAAGTAGTTCTCCTTGATTGAATATCCTCAATAATAACACCGCAATCCCAAGAGGAGCATCTTTCGAAACGCAGCTGAATAACATTCTTCCTTTGTGTCCATGTTTTGGACTAGACACAAACTCGTTTCGGTGATGTAAATAATTTAAATTATAATTATTCGTGTAAAAAATTTAATTAATTGAACTTTAACAACTATTTTAACAGACCCTTGTTATGTATTTTTGTAATATATATTACGTATTTTTATGATAAATATATTTTTTTTTTTTTAATAAAGTTATGACAATTTATGATTCTGAAATAATGTTACGTATTTTGTGGTAATGTTATATATTTTTTTATTAAAGAATTTTTGGATAAAAAATGAGTAACATTATCATAAAATGCGTAATTTCATTTTTAAACCATAATTTATCGTAACTCTACTAAAAAATTATATAATGTTTATTACAAAAATACATAACATACATAATAAAAATACATAACAAGATATGTATCATAGAATTTTTCATACAAATATAAATTTTTCCATATGACATCAAAATTCATTCAGTTTAATTTTTTTTCTATGAATAAATTGCTCATAAAATTTAGGGTAAATTAGAAATATATTATTTGAAATTTGTTTAAAATATAAATTGTTTTCTGTAATTTTACAAATTATATTCTCTTTTCAAGTTTCTAATCGTATAATAAATGATTCATTTTATTAATAAATTATCAAATTAATTATTAATTTTTAATGATATTTTAAATATATTTCAATTAACAATTCATATAATTTTATTATTATATAAGAGAATATGAAAAATTTTACATTTTCTATTAATTATATTAAACAAAAATTTATAAAAAAAATATTTATAATTTTTAAAGTAAAGAAATAATTTATATTTTAAGTAAACGTGGATACATTTTATATTATCATTTGAACGGTTGAAAATCACAAAGACAAGCCGGTGGACCCTCCACTCCAAAAGATGAACTACAAACAAACTTCTTTCGTTTGAATCAAAAAAACAAACTTCTTTCGTTTTCGTACGGTACATTTGCTTTGAATTTTTAGACCATGTGAGTTTTTTTTTTTTTTTTTGGTAAGTTTTTTTAGTTATAAAATATTATTATAATTTTTTTTTTTTATGTGTGTTTAGGAAGATAGTTTGATTTTTTTTGGCATTAGATGTGATGTTTGTGAGAAAAAAATAAAATGATTGTGAAATTTGATGTGATGATTTATTTGTATTTATTTTTTTGATGTTGTGTTTGGGAACGTGGTTCTCAAATTTTTTTCTCATTTTTTTCACTAAAAGAAAAAAGTTTTGCAAAACTAAAAAAAATAAATCCAAACAAAATATCATATCAAATCCCATAATCATTTCACTTTTTTCTCTTACAAACATCACATTCAACCACAAAAAAACTCAACTATCTTTCAAAATATTAAAAAAAAATTATCCAATAATATCCTACAATTAAAAAAACTTACATAAACACCCACATTCCAAGCACTCACTTTGTAAAACATTTATCTTGTAATGAAAGAAAAAATATATATATCCAAAAACCAAGGGCTTGTTTGGCTTGTTTAGCTTGTTTTTGGGAGAGTTATTTTTGAATTTTTTTTTTAAAATTTAGTTTGGTTGTGATTTTTCTCAAAAAAAAATTTCAAAATCACTTATCTCTCTTACACATCAATCAATCACTTTTTCTCTCTCCTCTCTCCTTCTCAATCACTTTTTTTCTCATACACATGCACTCAATTACAACAAAATATCAAATCATCTAAAACTCCAAAACTACTTTTAAAATATACAACCAAATAAATCAAAAAAATTTCTAAACTCTCTTCTCAATTTTTTTTTCATAAACAACTCTCTCAAAACAAACCAAACAAGCCCCAAGTCTCCAAACACTCCCTCTATATATAAATAGCAACCATTACACCACCTTTCGCACTCTCTCGCTTTCTGTCTCCGACCTGCATACTCATCATCTCCTTCCCTCTCTGTCTCCTCTGTGTTCGAAACATGTCTGGCGTGTGGGTCTTCGACAAGAAAGGCGTGGCCCGTTTAATTGCCAACCCGACCCGCGAATCCTTCGAGCAGAGAGAACCCTCGTCAACTTCCCCGGGCACAGCCACTGCACCCGGTGCACGTCCCCGTGTCCTAGTCTACGTCCCGGAAAACCAGCCGATCCATTCCTACGCCGAGCTCGAGCGCCGGCTCACCCAGCTCGGCTGGTCCCGATACATAAACCCAAACGGGTCGGACCTCATCCAGTTTCACAGGTCCGACGACTCCGCGGATCTTATCTCCATTCCTCAAAGCTTCGCCAACTTCAAGTCCCTCCACATGTACGACATCGTCGTCAAGAACCGGTCATTCTTCGAAGTCCGTGAACCCCCTGCGTAAGATAGTCCTCACCGCTACAACCAATACAATTATATACATATTGCTACGTTGCGCCATTGTAGTGTTAATGTAGTGTTCATTCATGGTGGTGGGTTTTTAATGAGAGTGTATGTAGTTCGATTCCACGATTATTTCATGTTGAGTTCGGATTCGTAGAGTGATTTTTTCTACAATAATTTTAGATATTTTCCAGAAGAGTATAACCATTTAGGATAAAAAATTAAATTTATTTTCTAAACTCAATGGTGTGTTAAATTTATTTTTTATTTATTCTCTAATTATTATTTAATTATATTTTTTTGATATATCAGGCTCAACAATAGACTTAGACCATCTTCAACGGTTTAACAAATCTGGCATCAGATTTGAAATTTGATGAAAAATATACTTTATGGAGCTCCAACGGTTTCATCAAATTAGTATCAAAATGAGAATTGAACAAAAAAATCATCAAACTGAGAACAGAATACAGGTTTTACCAAATTACTGTGCGTGACCGTTGGAGGAGACCAATCGGTCAACCAGCCAGTTGACCCGCCGGTTGATCTACCGGTCGACCGGTTTCCTTTCAAATAGTGGGTTCAAACCGGTCAAAAAAAAGTTTAAACAGGTAAAAAAAAAAAAAAAATACCTTACCGGTTGACCGGCCGGTCGACCAATCGGTCGCCCCTCCTCTTTTTAATGCTCACCGTTGGAGCCAGTGGTATCAAATTGAGAAAATTGACTTTTTTTAACTCAAATTAGACGAAAATTTTGGTTAACAGTTGGAGATACTCTTATATATCATTTTATTTTATTTTCTTTGAATATGTGCAATTTGGGAAGTTATTAAAAAATTAACTTTTAATTGTTAATTTTTAACTCATTTTGGATCATATCACCTCTTATATTTTTTACATACAAAATGACAAAAAAATCAAAAAAAATAAAAATAAAATTAAAATAATCAACTTTTAACTAATTTTTAAAATCACTCGATAATAAAAAGTAGAGTATATAACGGTTATTTAAAATGTCACCTTAAAATTTTAAAATTACTCAATAAAATCTAGAGTGAGTGTGTTATGTTTGTGTATAATAATGCTATATGGTGGGTTTTAATTTGCCGTTTGAGGTAGATTAACTTTGTGTCATTGATTCATTGTGTTTATTCATATTGGGTTGGTATTAATGTATATATGGTATATATTTATAGATATATTAGGTATTAATTACTTAGGGTTGGTTTGGCAAGGGCTCATTGGGCTTTTTTGGCTCAATGAGCCATAAAAGACAGAATAGGCTCATGAGCCACAACAGACAAAACATCTCATTCAACCCCATAATCATTACACTCTTCTCTCACAAAAAAATCAAAAAAGTCAAAAAGCCAAAAGCCCTTCCCAAACTAAGCTTTTGAGCCCAGGCTCATATAGTCAAAAAAGTCAAAAAGTCAACCCACTTCCCAAACAGAGGCTTAGATATATTTGCATTGTCATAATTAGGTTTCTTGTAGAATAGTCTTTCTCGTAGTTAGGTTTTTAATAAGATATAATTTCTCAATCTATATATACAAACCTTCTATTTATAAGATTAATTCATTAAATATAATACATATTATTTCTTCTCTCTACTATTGTAACATGGTATTGAGCTAGGTTAATTTTGCTTCAATGGCTGGCGGCAGCCTTGTCTTGGCCGCCTGCCGGACTTTAAATTGTTTTGCTGTAATATTTTCCCATCAATATAGTTTCGTGGTGATCTCTTTCTCTGTCCACTAATTTATTCCTATCTCAAATATCTCTATCATATATATATATATATATATTACTCGCAATCTATTTTTTTTTTTTTGTGTACTTCTACTCTACTCTGTCTTTCCCTCTATTTTAACCTCAAATATATTTTTATCTTCAAACCTATTTGGATGTAACGTGAATATTATATCTATATCATGATAAATATAATTATACACCATGCAATCCACCCAAAACACCCCTTGGCGCATTCCCTAACCCACCTTCTTTAGCGCACGTTTGAAGCCGCCTCCTTTGAATCTTAGCATTTGTTTTGTTTCTATCTTGAACCAGGTCCACTACCAATTGTAAGTCCACTTCCACTCTTGATGTTGGCTTCGGATGCAATTCTTAGCTCGTCACGCAAGGCCCATAGCTCGGCTTCGATGCTTGACATGGTACCCGTGCGTCTTTAGTAGCCTCTAATCTATTTACCTTCGTAGTCTCGGATGAGACCTCCTCCACTTGCGAGGGTTGGGTTGCCTTTGGAGGCCCCATCCGAATGAGATAAAATTCGAAATCCTAAATGAAAGTGATTTACAGAATTATTGGGTGTATTTGGTTTGGTTTGGTTTGGGGAAATAAATTTTTTTTAAAATTTTGAGAAAAGAGTTTAGAAATTTGGTTTGTTTGTTTGTTTGGTTTTATATTTTGAAAATAGTTTTGGAGTGTGGGAGTTTGAGATGATTTAATATGTTGTTATAGTCGAGTAAATGCATGTGAAAGAAAAAGTAATTGAAAACGAGAGAAAAAAAAATGATTGATTGATGTATAGGAAATAGAAAGTGATTTTAAAATTTGTTTTTTCCAAAATTACTAAATCAAACAAAATTTTCTCTAAAATTTATTTTCCAAAAGCAAACAAAACAAGGCCATTAGCTTTGAGATTAGTCTCATGTAACAGAACTATTACAAACAGAAGAAAAAAAAAAATAAAAAATCTCATAAAACTACTTCGAATATGATACCAATGGTTGAGATATACTCAACACTTCGTTGTTTGGAAATTTTCTATTTAATTGATTTTTTATGAAAAGAAAATTAGAGAGAATAGATAATTGTTTTTAGTATTTTCTTGGCTTTTTAATTATTTTAATCTATTGATAAAATAATCCAAAGTTTAGATGTACACCAGTGATAAAAAGTTGAAAAAATTATAAATCAATGTAATTTTAAAAAAATAATTATAAATTAATGATAAATTTTATCTATTTTAATAATAAAAGACTTAAATGTTTTAATATATCTGTAATTACTTTTCTAAACATATAATTTTCCCTACAAAGTATATGATATTTTTGAATACTTTTGTATGGGCCGAGTGTCAAGTGAAGCAAGGGAATGGCATAATCGTGATTTACGAGATGTTGTTGTCTGAGTTGAGAAATTTCCGTAACCTGTATTGTCTTGCTAGGGTGTCTGTCAGTTAGTAGCGATGACGGAGGGAGGACATGTGCTATGGAAAAAGCTTAAAAAGCTGAATTTCTCATGCAGAAGATGGCGTTATGAACAGTGAAATATATATGTACTTGCTTCAAACCCTAGAACCAAATCACGTATACATACAACAAACACATGGAGAGAGAGAGAGAGAGAGAGAGAGAGATATGGAAGGACAAGACGCGTCGTGATGAGACACATCGAGTGGATGGGCAGCGAGTCGTACTCGTACATGCTCAATTCAAACAAAATCCCAGTCCAAACGAGAAATTATCTGTCCAGCTAATAATTTTTCATTCCGTACAGTCAACAATTGACTTGTGTTCGCACCTATTAGGCTATTACTCACCAATATTTTAAAAATAAGATCGCGAGTGAATCGAAAAAAAATAATTAAATTTAACAAAATAATCACCTTTGCATATTTTTACTTTTCAAAAAATACTTTTTAAAAAATTTTACTTTCTTATTTCTCGTATTTTTTATTTTTATTGAATTTTTTTAATATTTTAAGTAATTTTTTTACTTTTTAGTCACACTTAACATAAATACACTTAAAAAGTAAAAAATTTATAATTTTTTTTTTAAAAAATTCACTAAATATAAAAAATATAAAAAAATTACAAGAATTTAGTACATTTTTTGTATTTTTATGTATTTATTAATTTTTTAAAATATTTTTTCATAATTTTTTTTACTTTTTAGATACATCTAAGTAAGGTGCATCTAAAAAAATATATAAAAAATGTTTAAAATTTAAAAAATATTCACTAAAAATAAAAAAAAAAACACAAAATAAAAAAAAATCAATTTTTAAAAAACTTAATCCAGAAAACTCAAACCAAATACACTAAATAACTTTTTTTAAATATTTACAAGACAAGTATACATATATTTATTTTTGCTAGATGAGTGTCAGAATATATAATCAGAATATTAATTTACCAAACCATTAACTAAGAAATTTATTTTAAAAATAATTTATGAGTTTTTAAAATATTTAGTAGTTACTATTATTCCGTCATTTACTTTTCTTCGCCTCAATGTTTTTTTGTTTTATTTGGACATGATAATGACTATAAAAATAAGCATTAAGTAGTTTAAGAAACAGAGCATCAAAAATGGAAGCAAGAGGCAGAAAATATAGCAACAGACAAAATCGCCTAGTTCTTAAAATCTAGTCCGGGTAGCCGGGTTTGACAGTTGAACCGACGGTTCTGCCGATTCTTTCATTTTACACTGGTTTTGAGCTACGTTCAAGTTTAGAAGGTTTTTCAACCGAAACAAGGTTCCGTCGTCGGTCCAACCGGTCCGATCCGCGTTCCTACACATTGCTACACACCCTCCTCTTACCTCTCCCACATTACTTATGTGTTTGATTTGGGTATTTGGGAGACAATTTGAGAATGAATTTAAAAAGAGAAAAAATATATATATGTGAAATTAAATAAAATATAGATATATTTTATTTATATTTTACTTACATTTCTTTTTCTTCAAATCTATTTCTAAATTTCTCAACCAAACACAATATTAAGGTTTTTTTTTTTCAATTTCAATTTTCAGTCAACTTTTATTTGTTTAATTATTTTAATTTAAAATATATACAGGGAAAAATTTGTTGGAAATGGTAGAAAAATTCTGGGTAAAATCAAAATTTTTTCTCAAGTTTAGTCTATTTTTTAGGTGGGCCCCGAGTGTCGATTTACTCGGGTCAAAGTGGTAACGCGTTCTATGCCGCGTTGTGATTCACGTGGTATATTTGGTTGCTCAAAACTATTACCGAGTGAATGGGAAATTGAAGTCAAAGTGTGCTCCATGGAAATGGAGTTTTGGTGGAAATTCCTTAAGGTTGTAAATTGGCTTGTCCCACATTGATTTGGTGGGAAGTTTTGAAAGGGTTTATAAGGTTTGGGTGAGATACTTGGGGTGTGCCTCAAGGGGTACCCAAGTGTTTTAGAGGGAGAGGTTATGGGCAAAATGGGCTAGACCCATTGGACCCAAAAATCACCACACACGCGCGCCGCCGCCGTCCGTCCGGTCGGGCTGGGCTTGGGCGCGGGTGTGTGGTTGGGCTTCTAACCTTTTTGGGCCAAAAACATTTGAATTTAATTTTATTTTTTAGTAAAATAAAATTCAGAATTCAAATTAAACTGATTTGGATTTTCTGTACATCCAAACAGGGCCCTTCCCGTTTTCAAACAGAAATAAACTAGTTTGGAATTAGTGCATACCCAAACAGGGCCCTTCCCGTTTTTGCTATCTGTTTGAATTGTTAACAGATTCAAATCTGTTTGAATTCAAAACCAACAGGTATCATACCTGTTCAATTTAAAACCAAGAGTCACCTTTACATCTATAAATAGGACCACCCTCATTTGATGTTTGAAATTAAGAAATTTCGTATTTCACCTCTGCTTATTCTATTTTTCATTTTGTTGTATTTTATTTCTGAAAGAAAGAGTGTAAACACTTAGTGTGTTCGTAAGACAAACAATTTGTAGTGCTGCTATTGTTTGTGGTAGATCATTTCATCCTGGGAGATAGACGTCCAAATTCTGAAAGCGCCTTGGAGAGGACGAATCTGTCTTAAGGACACAGTGTCAAACACTGGACTTGATCAGAAAATAATTCGAACAAATTAAATCAAGTAAGTTATTTAATTTATTTTCAGTGTTGTTTTTATTTATTAAAATCATATTTAAATTTTATTTTTTGTAACAAAATAAAATCTGTTTTTATTTATTTATTTTTATTTCGAGTTTGATTTTTGTAATCAAACAAATTCTCTCCTTTTCTTTATTTCTTTAAATTCTAATTGTTGTTGTGTACACAATAGAATTAAATCTTTTAAATACAGTGAAGATTGTCCTACAATCTTAAGACAGATTCCTTTTTGGTATCTTCATTGTATTTAATTTTCTGTGTTTTTAAACTAATATTCTGGTTAGAAAAACAAATAGTTATTTATGCTATTTGACAGATAGTAGTAATATACTGTCTCTTTTCTTTGACAAATAGTAGTAATATACTGGTGTCATTAACAATTGCAGAATATTATTTGGTGTTACAGAAAATTATTTTGGTATTTTATTTTTCTAGTTTTAGTAACAAGGAAAATAAAATTATATTATTTTCTAGTTTTAGTAACAAAGAAAATAAAATTATTTTGTGTTTTAATTTATTTTCTGGTTTAAGTAACTAGAAAATTAAGTTGTGGTTTGGTTTTCTGATTTTTGTAATCAAATATTACTTCGGTATTTTATTTTACTAGTTTTAGTAACAAGGAAAATAAAATTATTTTGTATTGTAATTTATTTTCTGGTTTTAGTAACTAGAAAATTAATTTTGTTAATCAATCATGTAACTTTGTGACTCGGTCACAATCTATTAATTTTGTAAGTAACTTATGGTTTCATTTGGTAGACCACTTATTTTTGAACCCTTTGTAAAAAGGTGTTAATTATTTTGACTTTATCATAGTTCATCGTGAGTTTACATGGTAAAATTTATTTCTAGAGTAAAATATTAGTTTTACAAACTAATATTATTTTTATTACCATGTGGATTCATAGTCTCGAATTGTTTCTGCACTTGAGTCGGAAAATATATATATATATATATATATATATATATTCACAAGAACATTTTAATGCATATTTAATTTGTTTATTTATGTACAAATCAAACTTATTAAATGAAGGTATATTTTGTCATTTTGAAGTTTAAAGTTTAAATGCGTTGGATTTTATTTATGAGTTGAGAATCCTTTTTTTTCATGATGCAAGTGATGGGATCGCGCATGGTTAATGTATTTTGTTAATTCATTATTTTTAGTTGATGCGTTTGATATGCATGTATGATATCAACTCAAGTTATTTCTTAACAATAATTTCAAGTGATTTGGAATGATAAATTGTTATGTCGACTTTGGACATAAGCAGGTTAATTTGAATATTTCTAATCAATTTTGAATGGGTGTTTAAACACCAGAGAAATTTAAACATGAAGATGTATGTAATTATATCGGTCCGTTTAATTGGGAAGTAGTTTAAGAAATGTTTTATGTTGATTATTGAATTATGTGACATGAGATGTCATTAATAATTATTTTACTTACGTAGTAGAATTTGTTAAACCATGAACCATTTTATTAATATGGGGGTGTATCTCTTGCATTAGTTGAGATAATTTAATTTTCTTCTGTCACAAATATTTTTATGACAGTGACATTTATTTGTTATTGAGTTGCAAGAATGTATATGTAACAACCCTCATACTGTTTACCGACTGATGACTGATTGATTACCGATAACCATCGATTACCGTTAAACTGAATTGATTATGACTGATAATTGAACTGATTAAAGTACTGAACTGACTGACTGAAATTGGAAACCGAATTGATTGAGTATGTGTTAGTTAAATTGCATTCTATCTGTTTGACTGTATGATTATCTGTTCATGCTTATATGTTTAAACTGCTAATTGAAGGCCATATCGGCGGCCGAATTAGAAACCGATTGATGTTCTATGATCCTCAGAATTAATGTGATTTTATGGTGTAATTATCTGAAAATTGATTAGGTATGATTAAATTAGATTAAAATAAGCTAATTAAAGAGTTGGACTTAATTACTGTTTTGCCCTTGAGTGGACCACTATCTCAATACACATACTTGAGCCAAAAACATTTTCCTCAGCCCATTCCTTGTGCTCTAGCCGACCTTAGAGAGAGAGAGGAGCTAGAAGAGTTGAGTTCAACTTGCTTCATTGTGAATTGGCTAGAATTACTTGAAGAATTGAAGGTTGATTACTAATTTGAGCTCCCTCACTTCTAATTCTACACCTAAGGTAGATCATTCATCATCTTAATGATGTCATTGAGCTAGTTCTTGCATGATTCATGCTTCATTGTAGAACTAAGTCATGAATTGGTTCATTGTTGTTGAATTGAAGCTTAATTGTTGCATGCATGTACATATATTGAAGTTTTGAGGTTGTAAGTCCATGTTTCCTCACATGCATGTCCATCTTTTGGTCATACTCCATGAATTCATCATGTTCTTGAAGAAATGAGTCCATTTGAACAAGCTTTGAAGGTTGAATTTGGTTTGAATCCATGCATGTTTGCATGTTCTTCATATTCTTGAAAATGGGTTTGAATATGGTTTTAATTGACTCACCTTTGGGGCTTGAATTCATAAATTGAGCTTTGAAACTTGTTATACATTGAATTTAGTTATGTTTTCCAGAATTTGGGCCCAAGAGGTCGAGTTTGGAGTGGTAGAATGCTTGGTTTGAGCTTGGGAGGCAAATCTGGAAATTCCAGATTTGGCTTCCTCGCTCGAGCGAAGGATTCCCCGCTCGAGCGAGCACCTTTGTCCAGGGCTCTGCTCGAGCGACCATCGAGCGACCATCGCGCGTAAAATCACAGCATCCAGTATTTTTACTGTTTTGCAGACCGCTCGAGCGAAGGATTCCTCGCTCGAGCGAAGCCTTTGATTTTGGAAGCCCGCTCGAGCGAGACTTTCCTCGCTCGAGCGAGGTTCCTATTTTCAGCAAACTTTGCAAAATGTTTTCTAAGTGTATTTTTGCATCCTCGTCCCATCCTAGGCATTCTTAGGCCTAGTTTAAGGCATCTTAATGAGGATATAGATGTAGAACACACCAAGGCAAATTAGGGATTAAGTTATGATATTTCCCAACTGTGTAGCTTAGTGTGTGTTCAACCTGTGAACTGTGTAGGGTTGGCGACTGGGGAGACACGCTCTAGCATACCGTAGCCCAAACTCTGTGAGTAACAATTGTGTAAAGATATGTTCAACTGATATCTTTTGAATACCGAACTGAACTGTTTACTGAACTGGTATTACTGAATGAATGTATGTCCTTTATTTCTGAACTGTACTGTGGCATCCTTAGTACCCACTGTTTACTGTTACTATTACTGTTACAGAGATCTCTGTCGGTTCCCTCGTGGAACCACTACTGTTTACTGACTGATGGCCATCATTACTGTTCGGTCTTTCAAGACCTACTGTTACTGTTATGCTAATGGATGTACCACATATGACTGTTTACTGTACTGAACAACTGAAATACTGATTGAATTGAACTGTTTTCATTACTGTAAGGACATTCATTCTAAACCCCTTTACGCTTTATGTTAGTCACTGGGCTTTAGCTCACTGCTCATATATATATGTAGGTGTACAGGCACCAGATCGGAGCTAGGAGCGTCAGGGTAACTCCAGTTTTGTCAAGCCAGCCTTTGTGCCTCATTGCGAGGTTCCGAGTTGCCATGCTATGGCTTGGGGGTGTTTTGTTTGTTTTCCCCCGCCTGTCTCCATACTGTCTAACTGTTCTGTATAGACTGAATGTTTACCGTACTGTTATCAAGGGATTAGGTCCCTGTACTGTGTGATTGTAAATTCTGTACAGACTGTACTGTTTGTATATGTATGAATGCATGAAAAATCTTTTTGGCATACAGACTGTCACAGCTCATTGGACATTGTTTAATTACTGTATTGGCTTCTGCCAGGCCCTGTACTCTGTTTTACTGTATTACTGTTCAGCAGGCCTTCGGTAATCTCGGATTACTGGCCGGTTACGGTGCTAAACCCATAGGGCCGGGTTTGGGTCGTGACAGAGTGGTATCAGAGCGATACTTACCACGAGTTATACCACACACACGTGTCCAAATGAGCTATAGGGTGTCCTAGAAAAGTTATTAGGGCATCTCATGAGCATGATAAGTGTGTGGTTATGTTATGACTGAATACATGCTAATGTGGTAAACTGTTAAACAAATGACTGCTTATGTTTAAAACTATTATAACTGCTTATAGTGAAATGGACAATGCAAATGAACCTGAGTCCTCATCTACTGAGGCAAGAATGGAAAGAATGGAAAGAATGATGGAACTGATAACTGCTAGACTTGAGCAACAGAACCAACAGCCCCCACCTCCTCCTCCTCCGGTTCAGCCGGAACCTAATGTGAATGTGAATGATGGGGATATTATTGCTCTCACCCATAAATTCAGCAAGATGAAACCGCCATCCTTTCAGGGAGGCCTCGAACCGTTAAAGGCTGAAGCTTGGGTGCTTGAAACAGAAAAATTATTTGAAGTGTTCCCGTGCTCGGAAGCGAATAAGGTATTGCTAGCTACCTTCACCCTACAAGAAGAAGCTAGAAGGTAGTGGATGTTGATCCGCGATACAAATGCTGTTATGACTTGGGCTCAGTTCAAGGAGTCCTTCTTTGAAAAGTACTTCCCTCAGTGTGTCAGGGATAGAAAAGTGACTGAATTTGAACAGCTGATGCAGGGCACAATGTCCGTTGCAGAATATGAAACCAAATTTACTGAACTTGCCCGTTATGCACCGCACATGGTGGATACTGAATATAAGAGGGCCAGAAAATTTGAAGGTGGCCTTAATGTGGCAATACTTGACCGGATAAATGTTTTGAAATTACCGACTTTTGTGGGTGTTCTCGACCGGGCATTGATGGCCGAGTCGAACATTGCAGCAGTGAAACAATCTGAAACACCAACAGCTGAATGGCATGGTAAAAGGCAGGGTTTCAAATTCAAGAAAGGCAAGCATAACCCGGCTAACAAGAAACAAAATACGGGGTCGACAACTAGCCCCAGGCAAGGGAGTGGGTTCACTCCACCCTGCTCTGTATGTGGCAACAGGCACAAAGGGGTTTGTCACAAATTATTTGGAGCCTGTTACAGGTGTGGCAAGGTGGGCCACATGGTTAAAGATTGCCCTTCTGCTCCTCAAGGCAATAGCAAAGCTGCAGCCAGCGGCGCAGCATCAAATGCTCCACCAAAGCCTAACCCTAAAGCTACCGGGAAAGAGCCTGTGAGGCAAGGCCGAGTGTTCGCACTAGTACCGGGAGATGTGCAGAATACCGAGACCGTTGTGTCAGGTATCCTCTCTATCTGTACGCAAAATGCATATGTATTGATTGATTCGGGGTCTACACATTCTTATGTATCACATGCTTTTTCACAGAAATTGAATAGACCCTTAGAACCCATGAACTATCTGCTAGCCGTATCATCACCCGTAGGGGGATCCATGACATGTGCTTATATGTACCCCGCATGTGAAATTATTGTTGGGGATATGCATCTGTTTATTGATTTACTGCCATTGAACATTGATCATTTTGACGTAATATTGGGGATGGGTTGGTTACAAAAATATCATGCCACTATTGACTGTGTGACCAAGCAAGTTGTTTTCCGTCCACCTGGTTTGCCTGAATTTGTGTTTAATGGGAGTGGAGTAGTACCTCCTCCGTATTTGATTTCGTCAGTGAAAGCTGTTAAATTAATTAGAAAAGGGTGTAAAGGATATCTGTGTTCTGTACTGACTGTGTCTACTGATGATAGTGTTAAAACTGATGTGAATTGTATTCCTATAGTCAGAGAATTTCCAGATGTTTTTCCAGATAATCTTCCAGGAGATTTGACTGACATGGAGATTGAATTTACCGTTGATGTGATTCCCGGAACACAACCAGTTTCTAAAGCTCCTTACCGAATGGCTCCAACTGAACTGAAAGAACTGAAAGTGCAATTGCAAGAACTGTTAGACAAAAAGTTCATCAGACCTAGCACTTCGCCATGGGGTGCTCCTGTTTTGTTTGTCAAGAAGAAAGATGGCTCACTGAGACTGTGCATTGATTACCGTGAACTGAATAAGGTAACTGTAAAGAATAAATACCCATTACCGCGTATTGATGATTTATTTGATCAGTTACAGGGTGCACAAGTGTTTTCCAAGATTGATCTCAGATCGGGATACCATCAACTGAAGGTTAAACCGGAAGACATTGATAAAACTGCTTTTAGAACGAGGTATGGCCATTATGAATTTTTGGTTATGCCTTTTGGAGTCACGAATGCACCAGCTGCTTTTATGGACCTTATGAACAGAATTTTTAAACCATACCTTGATGACTTTGTTGTTGTCTTTATTGATGACATATTGATTTACTCCATAAGTATAGAACAGCATGAACATCATCTGAGACTTGCCCTACAAACCTTAAGAGAACAGAAACTGTATGCTAAACTGTCTAAATGTGAATTTTGGCTTGACCATGTTATGTTTTTGGGGCATGTTGTTAGCAAAGATGGGATTTCTGTTGATCCGCAGAAAATTGAAGCTGTAGTGAACTGGCCTAGACCGACAAATGTGACCGAAGTCCGAAGCTTTTTGGGACTGGCTGGATATTACAGAAGATTTGTCAAAGATTTCTCCAAAATTGCCCTACCATTGACTCAGTTAACTCAAAAGGGGACATCATTTGACTGGACTGACCAAAGAGAATCTGCTTTCCAGGAGCTGAAAACTCGATTAGTGACTGCACCAGTTCTTACCTTACCTTCAGGTACGGATGGCTATACTGTATTTAGTGATGCTTCTCATAAGGGTTTGGGGTGTGTTTTAATGCAGAATGGGAGAGTTATTGCTTATGCTTCCCGACAGTTGAGACCACATGAAAAGAACTACCCGACCCATGACCTGGAACTTGCTGCAGTGGTGTTTGCACTGAAAATTTGGCGTCACTATCTGTATGGGGTGACATGTGAAGTATACACCGACCACAAGAGCTTAAAGTATTTCTTCACACAGAAAGAACTGAACATGAGACAGCGGAGATGGCTGGAACTGATTAAAGACTATGACCTACAGATATTGTACCATCCGGGAAAAGCCAATACCGTTGCCGATGCCTTGAGCCGGAAATCGATTGGAAACTTAGCCTGTTTGCTTACAGGACAGAAAGAGTTGCTTTGTGACCTTGAAAAATCTGAAATCGAAATTGTTTTACGAGAACAAGGTGGAATCTTAGCTGCTATTTCTGCTCAACCGGCGCTGATTGAGGAGATTAAAGAGAAACAGCAACTGGATGACTTCTTGAAAAAGATCATCGAAGAAAGGGAATCTAAACCGAGACCGGGATTCAAATTTGAGAATAATGTACTGAAATTTCAAGAAAGACTGTGTGTACCAAATGATACTGAACTAAAAAGAAGGGTTCTGCAAGAAGGCCACAATTCGAAATTGTCTATCCATCCGGGGAATACGAAAATGTACCAAGATCTGAAACAGAATTTCTGGTGGCCGGGAATGAAGAAAGAAATTGCTGATTTTGTATCCAAATGTCTTCATTGCCAACAGGTCAAAGCTGAACATCAACGACCTGCCGGACTATTGCAACCCCTACCCATACCAGAGTGGAAATGGGAGCATATCACGATGGATTTTATCGTTGGATTGCCTCGCTCCAGAAAAGGTATGGATTCAATTTGGGTTATTGTTGATAGGCTAACCAAATCTGCTCACTTCTTACCTGTCAAGACGATTTATAATGCGGACAAATTGGCTGTCATCTATATTGATGAAATTGTTAGACTGCATGGAGTGCCTGTGTCTATTGTTTCTGACAGGGATTCGAAGTTTACATCGAGGTTTTGGCAAAGCCTACAGACGGCACTGGGTACTGAACTGAGACTGAGTAGTGCCTATCATCCTCAGACAGATGGCCAATCAGAAAGGACCATCCAAACTCTGGAGGATTTACTGAGAATGTGTGTCCTTGATTTTCAGGGAGATTGGGAAAGTCATCTGCCATTAGTTGAATTCGCCTACAACAATAGCTACCATTCGAGTATTGGTATGGCGCCTTTCGAGGCATTGTATGGCAGAAAATGTAGATCTCCGATTTGCTGGGCAGAAGTCGGAGATGGGCCTTTGCTTGGGCCCGAGATTGTGTATGAAACGACTGAGAAAGTGAAACTGATACAACAGAGACTGAAAACTGCACAGAGCAGACAGAAAAGTTATGCAGATGTCAGAAGACGGGACAGAGAGTATGAAGTGGGTGATCACGTTTTTGTGAAAGTGACACCAATGAAAGGCCAGACTCGTTTTGGAGTCAAAGGCAAGTTAGCGCCGAGATATGTCGGACCGTATGAGATTATCGAGAAAATCAATTCGGTGGCGTATCAAGTTGCGCTCCCTCCTGAAATGGAGCATATGCATAGCGTCTTCCACATTTCCATGTTAAGAGATTATCTCCGGGATCCCTTCCATGTGATTGAGCCTACTCGGATAGTGTTGAGTGATGACTCCACTTACGAGGAACGGCCTATACAGATTGTAAACAGACGAATCAAGAAACTGAGGAACAAAGAGATCCCGTTAGTGAAAGTTGACTAGCAAAACCACGGTGGCGTGTATGCCACTTGGGAAAGGGAAGATGACATGGCCAAACGATATCCTGAACTGTTTCCACTGAATCATGTTTTCTTCCAGAATGAAGGTAACTCGAGTTTAGAGGACTAAACTCTTTATAAGGAGGGGAGACTGTAACAACCCTCATACTGTTTACCGACTGATGACTGATTGATTACCGATAACCATCGATTACCGTTAAACTGAATTGATTATGACTGATAATTGAACTGATTAAAGTACTGAACTGACTGACTGAAATTGGAAACCGAATTGATTGAGTATGTGTTAGTTAAATTGCATTCTATCTGTTTGACTGTATGATTATTTGTTCATGCTTATATGTTTAAACTGCTAATTGAAGGCCATATCGGCGGCCGAATTAGAAACCGATTGATGTTCTATGATCCTCAGAATTAATGTGATTTTATGGTGTAATTATCTGAAAATTGATTAGGTATGATTAAATTAGATTAAAATAAGCTAATTAAAGAGTTGGACTTAATTACTGTTTTGCCCTTGAGTGGACCACTATCTCAATACACATACTTGAGCCAAAAACATTTTCCTCAGCCCATTCCTTGTGCTCTAGCCGACCTTAGAGAGAGAGAGGAGCTAGAAGAGTTGAGTTCAACTTGCTTCATTGTGAATTGGCTAGAATTACTTGAAGAATTGAAGGCTGATTACTAATTTGAGATCCCTCACTTCTAATTCTACACCTAAGGTAGATCATTCATCATCTTAATGATGTCATTGAGCTAGTTCTTGCATGATTCATGCTTCATTGTAGAACTAAGTCATGAATTGGTTCATTGTTGTTGAATTGAAGCTTAATTGTTGCATGCATGTACATATATTGAAGTTTTGAGGTTGTAAGTCCATGTTTCCTCACATGCATGTCCATCTTTTGGTCATACTCCATGAATTCATCATGTTCTTGAAGAAATGAGTCCATTTGAACAAGCTTTGAAGGTTGAATTTGGTTTGAATCCATGCATGTTTGCATGTTCTTCATATTCTTGAAAATGGGTTTGAATATGGTTTTAATTGACTCACCTTTGGGGCTTGAATTCATAAATTGAGCTTTGAAACTTGTTATACATTGAATTTAGTTATGTTTTCCAGAATTTGGGCCCAAGAGGTCGAGTTTGGAGTGGTAGAATGCTTGGTTTGAGCTTGGGAGGCAAATCTGGAAATTCCAGATTTGGCTTCCTCGCTCGAGCGAAGGATTCCCCGCTCGAGCGAGCACCTTTGTCCAGGACTCTGCTCGAGCGACCATCGAGCGACCATCGTGCGTAAAATCACAGCATCCAGTATTTTTACTGTTTTGCAGACCGCTCGAGCGAAGGATTCCTCGCTCGAGCGAAGCCTTTGATTTTGGAAGCCCGCTCGAGCGAAGAAAGTCTCGCTCGAGCGAGGTTCCTATTTTCAGCAAACTTTGCAAAATGTTTTCTAAGTGTATTTTTGCATCCTCATCCCATCCTAGGCATTCTTAGGCCTAGTTTAAGGCATCTTAATGAGGATATAGATGTAGAACACACCAAGGCAAATTAGGGATTAAGTTATGATATTTCCTAACTGTGTAGCTTAATGTGTGTTCAACCTGTGAACTGTGTAGGGTTGGCGACTGGGGAGACACGCTCTAGCATACTGTAGCCCAAACTCTGTGAGTAACAATTGTGTAAAGATATGTTCAACTGATATCTTTTGAATACCGAACTGAACTGTTTACTGAACTGGTATTACTGAATGAATGTATGTCCTTTATTTCTGAACTGTACTGTGGCATCCTTAGTACCCACTGTTTACTGTTACTGTTACTGTTACTGTTACAGAGATCTCTGTCGGTTCCCTCGTGGAACCACTACTGTTTACTGACTGATGGCCATCATTACTGTTCGGTCTTTCAAGACCTACTGTTACTGTTATGCTAATGGATGTACCACATATGACTGTTTACTGTACTGAACAACTGAAATACTGATTGAATTGAACTGTTTTCATTACTGTAAGGACATTCATTCTAAACCCCTTTACGCTTTATGTTAGTCACTGGGCTTTAGCTCACTGCTCATATATATATGTAGGTGTACAGGCACCAGATCGGAGCTAGGAGCGTCAGGGTAACTCCAGTTTTGTCAAGCCAGCCTTTGTGCCTCACTGCGAGGTTCCGAGTTGCCATGCTATGGCTTGGGGGTGTTTTGTTTGTTTTCCCCCGCCTGTCTCCATACTGTCTAACTGTTCTGTATATACTGAATGTTTACCGTACTGTTATCAAGGGATTAGGTCCCTGTACTGTGTGATTGTAAATTCTGTACAGACTGTACTGTTTGTATATGTATGAATGCATGAAAAATCTTTTTGGCGTACAGACTGTCACAGCTCATTGGACATTGTTTAATTACTGTATTGGCTTCTGCCAGGCCCTGTACTCTGTTTTACTGTATTACTGTTCAGTAGGCCTTCGGTAATCTCGAATTACTGGCCGGTTACGGTGCTAAACCCATAGGGCCGGGTTTGGGTCGTGACAGTATACAATCAAATGGGTTTTTGAATTGTTTGATTCTTAGGCAAAATTTTTTATGAGGATATGATTTTGTCAAAACATTAATTCTGACTTGAGTAGTCATAATTATTTTGGTTTTTTCTTGAATTTGTTTTAAAATTCATTGATTTATATTAGAAGTGATAGGAGTGGTGAATATGATACACCTTTAAATGTATTTTGTGCACAACATGGCATTATTCACCAAACTACAACATCCATGTTACTAAGTTCAGGTTTACCACAGAACTTGTGGGGGGAAGCAATATTGTCTGCTAATTATGTTCTTAATAGAATACCTCACAAGAAAACCAACAGCACTCCTTATGAATTGTGGAAAGGTCGATTGTCTTCCTACAAATACTTAAAAGTGTGGGGGTGTTTGGCAAAAGTTGAAGTTCCTGTTCTTAAAAAGACTAAGATTGGACCAAAAACAATAGACTGTGTGTTTATTGGTTATGCTCAAAATAGTAGTGCATATCGGTTTCTGACTTATAAATCAGAAATACCTGATATAAATGTGAACACTATTATAGAGTCAAGGAATGCTGTGTTTTTTGAACATGTCTTTCCTTACAAGAAAGGACAGGAATTAAGTTCACAGAAAAGAACTTATGATTGTACACAAAGTCAAGAGACTAATGACAATCAAACATAAGAGACTAGTAATAGTCTCGACCAATAGGATTTAACAAATGATGAACCAAGACGAGGTAAGAGAGCGAGAACATCAAAATCCTTTGGTCCAGATTTTCTGACATACTTGTTAGAAAATGAACCTCAAAGCTTTAAGGCAACAATGACAGGTCCTGAAGCACCTTTGTGGAAAGAGGCTGTTAATAATGAAATTGAATCCATTATGCAAAATCATACTTGGAAATTGGTGGATCTTCCACCAGGTTCTAAACCTCTTGGATATAAATGGATATTCAAGAGAAAAATGAAAGCAGATGGTTCAATTGACAAGTATAAAGCAAGACTTGTTGTTAAAGGTTACAGACAAAAGGAAGGTCTAGACTATTTTGACACATATTCCCCTGTGACAAGAATAACATCCATTCGCATGCTTATTTCTATAGCAGCGTTGTTTAATTTAGAAATACATCAAATGGATGTTAAGACAGCTTTCTTAAACGGTGATCTAAATGAAGAGATCTATATGGAACAACCCGAAGGGTTTGTAGTATCAGGGCAAGAAAAGAAAGTTTGTCGACTTGTAAAATCCCTTTATGGATTAAAACAAGCACCTAAGTAATGGCATGAAAAATTTGATCAAGCAATGCTTACTAATGGGTTTAAGATAAACGAATGTGACAAATGCGTCTATGTTAAAAACACTGACCAAGGATATGTCATAGTTTGTCTTTATGTGGATGACATGCTTATCATTGGAAGCAGTCAAAACATGATCAAATCAACTAAGCAGATGCTTAACAAAAGATTTGATATGAAAGATATGGAGGTCGCAGATGTTATATTAGGAATGAAAATTACTAAAACATCTGACGGATATGCATTATCTCAATCTCATTATATTGAGAAAATTCTTGATAAATTTATCAAGGATGATTTGAATTTAGCTAGAACACCTGTAGACATCAGTCTTTATTTATCAAAAAATAAAGGTGATGCAGTGTCTCAGTTAAAATACTTCCAAATCATTGGAAGCCTAATGTACCTAATGAATTGTACTCGTCCTGATATAGCTTATGCCATCAGTAAATTGAGTAGGTACACTAGTAACCCCGGAAAAGACCATTGGAAAGCGATCATTCGGGTTTTTAGATATCTAAGATTCACCTGTGATTATGGTTTGAACTTTACTCGATATCCAGCAGTACTTGAAGGTTATTGTGATGCAAATTGGATATCGGATACTAAAGATTCAAAATCCACAAGTGGATATGTCTTTACTTTAGGAGGCGCTGCTGTTTCTTGGAAATCCACCAAACAAACATGCATCGCACGATCCACAATGGAATCCGAGTTCATTGCTTTGGACAAAGCAAGAGAAGAAGCAGAATGGCTTCGTCACTTCTTAGAAGACATTCCAATGTGGCCAAAACCTGTGCCTGCTATTTGCATTCATTGTGATAGTCAATCTGCAATAGGCAGGGCACAGAATCACATGTATAATGGTAAGTCACGACATATTCGTCGTCGACATAATACCGTAAGGCAATTGTTGTCAAACGAAATAATCTCAATAGATTATATAAAATCTAAAGAGAATATTGCGGATCCGTTAACAAAAGATTTGACAAAAAAGCTAGTGTATAGTTCATCGAAGGGGATGGGATTAAAGCCTATTACATCAGAGTCGTCATAATGGTAACCCTATTTATATGACTAGAGATCCCAAGAACTAAGTTCAAAGGGACAACTAAGTTATGTATGGCTCACCAGAAATCACCAAGGGATTAAAAATTCCCTACCCATTCCTATGGTGAGAGTCATATCTGCAACATATGTTGTATGTAGGGGTATAAGGATAAGCTTTGCTTTTAATGATTACTTATATCTTGATTAAGGTATAAAATCAAGACGAGTATAAGGAGATACTCACAATAAGAATCACCTATATGAGTGTTGAACTGGGGCCGGTTCTATGAGAATGAAAAGGCTAAATTCTCTAGAAACACTTATGAAAACCAGGCGCGTTCAAGTCCAAAATGAACAGAACAGTGAGAACCACGATGTGTCAGAAGATATTTTGTGTGAAATCTATTGTCTTGGCTTACACAAACGGCTGAACAATTCAAGGCATCGCGTCCATTGGTTAGCCAGTAAGTCCGATAGGTTATCACTAGGGAAGGTTCAAGACCGAAAACTACCTATCCTGATGCAAGATATTTTCGACTTATACTCTTTCGTTAAAGTCTGCATATTGTTGCATTTCCGTTGTCATCAAATTTTATTCATGTGGGGGATTGTTGGAAATGGTAGAAAAATTCTGGGTAAAATCAGAATTTTTTCTCAAGTTTGGTCTATTTTTTAGGTGGGCCCCAAGTGTCGATTTACTCGGGTCAAAGTGGTAACGCGTTCTATGCCGCGTTGTGATTCACGTGGTATATTTGGTTACTCAAAACCATTACCGAATGAATGGGAAATTGAAGCCAAAGTGTGCTCCATGGAAATGGAGTTTTGGTGGAAATTCCTTAAAGTTGTAAATTGGCTTGTCCCACATTGATTTGGTGGGAAGTTTTGAAAGGGTTTATAAGGCTTGGGTGAGATACTTGGGGTGTGCCCCAAGGGGTACCCAAGTGTTTTAGAGGGAGAGGTTATGGGCAAAATGGGCTAGACCCATTGGACCCAAAAATCACCACACACGCGCGCGCGCGCCGCCGCCGCCGTCCGTCCGGTCGGGCAGGCTGGGCCCTGGGCCTGGGCCTGGGCTTGGGCGCGGGTGCGTGGTTGGGTTAGGCTTCTAATCTTTTTGGGCCAAAAACATTTGAATTTAATTTTATTTTTTGGTAAAATAAAATCCAGAATTCAAATTAAACTGATTTGGATTTTCTGTACATCCAAACAGGGCCTTTCCCGTTTTCAAACAGAAATAAACTAGTTTGGAATTAGTGCACACCCAAACAGGGCCCTTCCCGTTTTTGCTATCTGTTTGAATTGTTAACAGATTCAAATCTGTTTGAATTCAAAACCAACAGGTATCATACTTGTTCAATTTAAAACCAAGAGTCACCTTTACATCTATAAATAGGACCACCCTCATTTGATGTTTGAAATTAAGAAATTTTGTATTTCACCTCTGCTTATTCTATTCTTCATTTTGTTGCATTTTATTTCTGAAAGAAAGAGTGTAAACACTTAGTGTGTTCGTAAGGCAAACAATTTGTAGTGCTGCTATTGTTTGTGGTAAATCATTTCATCCTGGGAGATAGACGTCCAAATTCTGAAAGCGCCTTGGAGAGGACGAATCTGTCTTAAGGACACAGTGTCAAACACTGGACTTGATCAGAAAATAATTCGAACAAATTAAATCAAGTAAGTTATTTAATTTATTTTCAGTGTTGTTTTTATTTATTAAAATCATATTTAAATTTTATTTTTTGTAACAAAATAAAATCTGTTTTTATTTATTTATTTTTATTTCGAGTTTGATTTTTGTAATCAAACAAATTCTCTCCTTTTCTTTATTTCTTTAAATTCTAATTGTTGTTGTGTACACAATAGAATTAAATCTTTTAAATACAGTGAAGATTGTCCTACAAAATTTTCTAATAGAAACCTCATTTTGGGAGAAGTTCTTTTATGGATATGAAATTCTACATCAGCAGTGTGTCCGGTCAATAAGAACGATACCTAGGGGTAAAAAATCATAATACATGAAGGGTCTATTTGATAACATTTACGTTTTCAGTTTATATTTATGAAAATTTTATAAATTGATTTTTGTTTATTTTTTGTTTATTTTTAGAAAAACATAAATTACAAACGCGTTTGGTTTAGACAAAATGTTTAAAAAAATTTAAAAATATAAAAAAAGTGAGAAATGACAAGTGGTGGATGGTGACGAGTGGTGGCGGCGGAAGACGGTGGTGGGAAATGATGGCGGGTGGTGGTGGCAGAAGACGGTGGTGGAAAATTGTGACAGGTGGTGGGTGATGGTGGCAGAAGACGATGGTGGAAAGTGGTGGCAAGTGACGGGTGGTGGCGGCAGAAGACGGTAGTGGAAAGCGGTAACGGGTGGGTGGATGGTGGTGGCAGGTGGGTGGTGGATGGCGAGTGGTGGTGGGTGGTGGCAGGTGGGTGGTGGTGGCGATGGGTGGCACAGGTGTGGTGGGTGGTGGGTGGTGGTGGTGGCGGTGGGTGGTAGCGGGTGGGTGGTGGTGGTGGTGGCGGCGAGTGGGTGGCGAGCGGTGGTGGTGGTTGTGGCGAGGGATGGGTTGTGGTGGCGAGTGGGTGGCAGGTGGGTGGTGGGTGGGTGATGGGTAGTGGTGGTGGTGGTGGTGGCAGGGGGTAGGTGGTGGTGGCGAGTGGGTGGTAGGTGGGTGGTGGCTGGTGGGTGGTGGTGGCTGGTGGGTGGTGAGTGGTGGTGGCAGGTGGTGGTGGCGGAAGACGGTGGTGGAAAATGATGACGGGTGGTGGCTAGTGTTGAGTGGTAAAAAAAAAAAAGCTCAAAACTCAAAACGGAAACACATTTTTTGAGTTTATATTTTTTGGCCAAATTTATAAACTGAAACCACTGATTTATAAATTAAAAATTTACCAAACAAGTTTTTATTTGAGTTTCTAAAATATTTGTAAATATAAACTGAAAACTGAAAACGTAAGTGTTATCAAACGGCACCGAAGTAATTATAGTAACTTTGTCGATAACTACGACATTCTTTAAAATTAAATTGGTTGGACACACAATATTAGCATGATAACGTGGTGTACCAGACCTATTGAATAATTTCTCCCATTTTGGTATGACATTGGTGATTTTTTTGTTATGTCCTATGTTTTGGTATGACTTATTGTGGTGTTAATTATAACTTATTGTGATATTGATTATGAGCTACTTATTATTTTGCTTATGATCTAAATAGCTTTTATTATACCTAATGTGATATTTAATCATGACTCATTATTATTTTTTTAATTATGATTGAAAATGATTTAGCTATGATAATCAATTTTACAAATATCACTTGCATATGATACACAAGTTTATAAAGTCATGTTGGTTCACCGGCGTGGGTGATCGGATTGGATTGCTATAGCTATGGGTCTCATCCACAACGTGTTTGGTGAAGATTTGAAAGGGAGGATTGATAGTGCGAGCGGATTAGTAATCCCCCGTAGAGGGATTAGATTGGTTGAGTTTTGGATGGAATTAAGAAAATAATAAGGAGATTGAGTCTATTATATATATATATATATATATATATATGTTATAATCAAGTGTACCTATTTGTTTTAATATTTTTTTTAGTTTTTTTTTTAATATAGAAATATTTTTTTAATTTATTTTATATAAAAATAACTTAATAGTTCCACCACTAACGATCTCTTACACTATCATCAAAACAAACACATTTTAATCTCCTCACTAAACAATCCCTACATTAACAAACTCTTCACTAACCATCATCTCACTAACAATCTAATCCGTTAAACAAATGTGGCCTAAATCTTATATACGATGTCTATAAGTTAATAATTTAAAATGCATTAAAATAAAGATTAAAAAAATTAATTGCAAAAGATTAAATTGTATAAAAAAAATGTATAGAAATGAATAATAAAGAAATGCATAACAATATAAAAACATTTTTGAAATATCTGAAATGTGTATTTAGATGATAAATATTTTGACGTGTTTCTTATCAACCATTGGGACTATCATGAGCCGAAGCCTTCCTAAAGTAAGTTTGAATTTAGCTTCTTTTTTTAAAAAAAAAAAAAAAAACTAGTTGATTGATTAAAAATAAATATACAACAAAATTAATGTTAAAAAATCTAATTTGTTTGATTCATTTTTGTATTTTGCTTTTCAATTGTATGGATTCCCAGCGATAAAAAATATGGTATGGATCCATTTATGACATTATTACGAGTGAAACTAAATAATTTCCAGAAATATTAGGAATTAAGAATTTACATATACAAAAATATTAAAAAAAAAAAATGTATGATCAATATTCAGTATTCAGGATTCATGTTTAGAATAAATTTGAACTAAAATTATTTTGTTTGATATTTTTCTATGTTTAAATTTTTTATTCCTAAAATTACTCATTCATTTTTGGAGAGAGTGAAAGAAAGAGAGAGGATGAGAGGGATTTGCGTCACTCCCAGCAGCAGGGGTTCATTCTATTTGAACACAAAAATTAACTCAGTATATCCAATTTAAATTTTAAAATTTTAATTTTTATTATATCTTAATATAAATTTATTAATAAGAACAACACATATTAAACTTGAAAAATCAATTTGCGTATTTTTTATATTCAAATATTTTCATCTTTTTTTCTCAAGTTTTAATTATTTTCTCTTATTCTTCTTCCTCATTTCAAAACTCCAATCTACCCCACCAAAAATCACCATTATCATCAACATCATTGTTTTTTTATTATATTGTTACTTCCAAATAGAAGAAAATTTAAACAAAATAAAGCAATGAATGCAAGTAAATAGTTTTTTGAAATAACTCATCAAAGAGGATATAAGTATTTATATAAATATTAAAGTACAATTATTTATATATATGTTTTTTTTTTTAACATAAAAATGAATATTTAGCATATTTTTTGTCTTTATTGTTCAGACTTTCAGAACTGAAAAAATTGACTTTGTTCAGTTCTAAGTCTAAATGCAAAACTCACCCTCTCCTTCTCTTTTGCCGTTCTCTTTCACCGGTGTTGCATTTGCCAGTGCAGGATTTCCTAATCGGATTCTTTGTACTTATGTGAATAAAAGAAAAAAATTTGAAAGAGTTTTTCAAAAGTAATTTGAATTTTTTAATTTATTTTATTTGAGTACCTCAAAAGGGTAATTGAGAGGAAAAAATAGGATACATTGAGAATAAATTATAATTTTAAATGATTTAATAAGATATACTGAAAAATTAGACTGACTTAAATATTTTTTTTGAGTGTAAATAGAATTCTCCCAGCAAAAGCCTTTCTTGTTGCAGGTCCAGGCCCACCAAATCGTATGGGCCATAAAAAGATCCACACCACCATTGAACGGTAAGCAACATATTGTCTTGGTGATTAAGGTCATGCAAAACACTGTTTAATCCATCAAAATCGTATTAATTTGCATTAATTTGTACCACTTTAATCGCTAATCACAGTTTAAATTTTAAAATTTATAATCTGCCAACTGCTCCACTCCAATATAGTTAATAAATATATATATATATATATATATATATATATATATATATATATATATATTTTTAACCTCTAATGAAATATCAATGTAAAAATGAGTCTGAGAGAGTTAAGATATGAAATTTATAACAAATTAGTAATTATATATATGAAACATATTATGTAAAATTATTTTGTGTTACAAATCTAAAAAATATTATACAAATTAGTGTTATATATTATACAAGTGTATGATAATTATTTAGAATATTCTTCGATCCACCAATCCTCCAAAAACCACTCAAACTGTAATTTGTCAATCCGCTAATCTGCTAACCCGCTATTCAGTTTGTAATTTTGTTCTCAAACTGTCCGAACCGCACCACGCACACCCCTACTGTTGATTCTATTTGCACATAAATAATAATTCAATATGTCAAATTAAAATGTTGAAATTTTAATTTTTATTACACCTTATTGTAAATTTATTAATATGGACAATATACATTAAATTCAAAAATAAATTTTTTTCTTCATGATACGTCTTAATCATTTATACGTATTCTTTATATTCAAATCTCTTTATTTTCGTCTCCAAGTTTCAATTATTTTCTTTTTATCTTCTGCCTCATTCAAAATTCTAATCCACCCAACCATTATTTCCTATTTTGTTTTCATCTTTTTGGTTTGTGTTTCAAACATCAGCGAAAGTTTAAAAACTTGTATTCATATCTTTCAAGATCTTTGTTGAAATTAACCATGCAAGCAGGTGATTTGTGACCTTGGTTTTGAATCTGTTATATATACCAGAGAAGTGAATATGTTATTTGAGTCATTATAATCCGATCATGGTTGTTTTTAACAAAGCCGTCAATCTAGCACAATTTTAAATCTTACCCAAAACATAAAAAATAAAATATATATATATATATATATATATATATATATATAAACCCATATTTTGAACTGAGGAACATAATGGGAAATCTTCTTTGTTCTATTTCGTCATTCTCCTTTGTCAATACTGTCATTTCCTGTATGTGAACAAAAAAATAGTTGTAATGAGAAATCTATTTAAGAATTTTTGAAAGGATTTTCAAAGTTGTTTAATTTGAGATTTTTTATAGTATTTGAGTATATCTTGAAAGGTAATTCGTGAAAAAATATAAAATGTATTGAAAATAAATTATAATTTTAAATAATTTAATAAAAACTATTGAGAAATTGAGCTCATTAAATAATAAAAAATTTGTGCAAATAAAATCCCGGTATTGTACGTGCTTTTTTTCATCATCCGAAGTAGAATTGGGCCTAGAATTGCAGGCCTGTAGTTAGCAGGCCGCCTTGCCGCTCCGCTTTTGACCTTTTTTGACAGGTTAGTCCTATCCAACGTGATGGACTTAATCTAATCTATACCATATACCAAATGTAGTTATTTTGTAAAACCCTTCAAATATTATTTCTAAATTCTCATAATTTTAAAATTCTTTCTTTTTTACGTGGCAACTTTTTTTGATTGCCCTTTATATTTTCTAATTTTTTTTTTATTTTCTATTTGTTTGATTAATTGTAATGAAAATTAATTTTATTGCTTATGGCTAAATATTTGAATTTCAAAATTCCTCCATATAGATGAACATATAAAAACTAAAAATTAATTTATGAGAATTAATTTTATAGTCTACCGATAAAGATAAAAATTAAGCAATTAATTTAAAAAAATTAATTTCATAACTTATACATAATTTAAATTTTCTTTCCATAAATAAACATATAAAAGTTGATAAATAACTTATAAAAATTAATTTCATGGCCTACAAATAAAGACAAAGATTAAATAATTGATTTAAAAAAAATGAAATTACTCCCTTTTTTTTTTGTCCCCTTCATTTTGTACTTTAATTAATTTCATTATAGATAAACATATAAAAATTCATAAATAATTTATGAAAATTTATTTCATGACCTATAGATAAAGATAAAAATTAAAAAAAAATGATTTCATGACTTATAGATAAATAAACATATAAAAATTGATAAATAATATATAAAGATTAATTTCGTGATCTACAGATAAAGATAAAGATTAAATAATTGATTTATAAAAAATTAAAATAATAAAATTTAGATAAAGATATGATTTGTTAATCTATATATCTATCAAAAACATATATATCTAAATATTTATTTTCATTTACTCTTTTTTTTTTCTCCTTCTATCACATATTATCTTTTTTTATTTTAATTTATTTATCTTATGAAATGTCCTTATCTACAACTTCTTATCTCCTCTTAAATTCTTAACTTTTTCTTTATAATTTTTATTATTCGTTATTATCTACCAAGTGATAAAGCTAAAACAAATAAATAAATAAATTATTGGCTCTGAATGAGAAGAGTATTAATAATGAAATTGGTTGGCTCTGAATGAGAAGAGTATTAATAATGAAATAATGAAGGCTGCATGAGAGAAGGCAGCTCAAAAATCTCACAAAATTAATATTCGTCACTATATTTATCCAAGGTAATAATTTGATTTTTTTTATTAGTTATTAAAAATAGTTTGCATTATATCATTGTTATGTGTTTTTACTCTTTTTTTTTTAAAAAAAAAAAATTATTTTAACGGTTGTCATTCGTTATAGTATTTCTTTGATCTCATCTCTAAATTCTCTCTTTTTAAAATTTTTATTTTTTCAATAATAAAGTTTAGAACCAATTTCTTATCAAATTTGTTTTCTTGATTCTTATTTTATTGAAAGATCGAAAAGAGTAAAACTTTCATATGATATATGAAGTTAATGAATATAAACTTTCATATGATATATGAAGTCAATGAATATAATACAAAGATGGCAGGGAAGTACTACATATTTGTCAATATCTCTATGTTATTATTAGTTGATTTGCTAGATTATACTATCAATTTAGAGCCCTTAGGATTTAATTCAATGTCCATGACCTTAGTTGTATTCGACCATTTTTTTCGTTGGTAACCTATATAATTTTTTTTGTGTGGTATATAATGATTAAAGTTATCATTTGTTATATTTCTTCAAGTACAATTCAAATAATTTTTCATCATTTGTTTATAAATAAAATGGATTAAAATTATTTTCTTATATAATGTTTATAATCCTACGAAATTTTTATCTTGATTATTATTTTTTAAATAATGTAGGAACCATGCAAGTATTATTCAAATTATGAAGAATGATTTATATTTTGATATGATATGTGTGTGTCATTGATAAAGGAGATCAAAGATAGAGAATTGCTAACAAAATCAATTAAAAAATTATTTGAGAAATTTTTTTATGAGCAAGGTAACAAACTTTTAGATTAAAATTTTTTAAAAACTACTTATAAATTATAATTAAAAATTGATATTTATTTATAATTTGATTCCACAATAATAATATATACCACTGATTTAAAAGTCCAAGTAAATTTATAATAATTTTTCTGAGTTTATAGAATTTCTTTCTTTTAATTTTTTGTTTAGTTTGATACAAGTTATTTATGTTATCAAGTGATTGTGATATTATCCCCAACAATCTTTATAATTAATAATTTTTTATACAATTCAAAATTTATTGTGAAATTTTGTAGATTAATTATTGTTAATATCTACCAAGATAGCTTAATATCATGGCTTGTCGCTATTAAGAAATAATTTAAGATTAAAATGATTTATTTATCACACAAAATATATATAATCTATTTTTTCGTACATCACACAAGTTACCGCTAGTTAATAGTTATAAAGATGTTGTACACGTTTTCAATGTACTAATAAATTTTAAAATATTTATTTTATCCCAATATTTTTTAGGAATATTAATAGATGTAAAAATGAGAAGGATTTATAAATAAATAAGTTTCATAAATAAGACTAATCCGTAGGCACCCTATTTGCATTAGCTATCATGGTTTATAAAAAAAAGTTTTGTGAAAAAGTAATAGAAAGGTAAATCAATTACTTATGTGCATAAAATCCGAACAAAGAATCAACTACAAACTCTTTTATATAGAACTAGTAGTAAATCTGTACTATGCACGAGACTGATTTAATAATATATAATTTTTTTTACTAATGCATTAAGTTTTAATTTAAATCATAAAATTATAATCATAATATATATAGATCATCTTTTTAAATTTTATAAGTAAAAACAATAATACTTCAAAATAAATATTCACAAAATGTTATACTCATCCAATTGATATATTTTTCTTGAAATAATAAACTTGATTTTTAATTAATGAAATTAACAATAAATATAATGTTTCTCAATGAACATAATGTTTAAAACATATATATTCTAAAAAAAATTAATAATAAACTGAATGTCATAAATCAAATCTATCTATATTTGAAAATTAAAACTCAATAAATATTGCCCATCATGTCCAAATGGCCCAAAAAGTAAGGGTGAGCATGGTCCGGATTGGATCGGATTGGGGTAAAAGTAGGACCAATCCGTTATCTACGGTTCTTAAAAAATTAGAACCAAACCAATCCAATCCATTTAAATCATTGAACCAATCCAAACCAATCCATTTAAAAACGGATTGGATCGGTTTAGGACCACGGGTTTATATAATTAAATAACAAAAAAATATATATAACACCTTAATTTCATAAAAATATAAATATAGCACCTTATTAGTTTCACAATAGCAACATATCTTTTCATAATAGCGACACAGTGTTCTAGAATTTAAACAACCATAAGAAAACTGGTTCCACCATAAGTATTTACACCATTACAAATTAACACTAAAAACTAGCAAATAAAAGTAATAAAAGAAGATACTATGCGAGTTTAGATTTGGATTTAAGTTTTATATGAATAAGAGAAGATACTATGCAGGAAGGTGTATAATAAAAATATAGATTATTTGTATACGGTTCGGATCGATTCCAATCCGGAACTGTGTGGTTCAATCCGGAACCAATCTGTGAACTACGAATTTTTAATTTTTCAATCCGGAATCAAACCACGGATTCAAAAAACCAATCCAAGCCTACTGGATTGGATTGGACTGGATCGGATTACGGATATTACGGATTCCTTGCTCAGCCCTACCAAAAAGTACCTGTTAAAAAAAAGTGTTATCATTTTTTACATACAAATAAACTTAAAAAAAGAAAGAAAAAGAAAGATATATTACCTTATGAGGAGTGTTGGTTTAATTATTCTCATTTTTGTATTGTTGCTCCACTTCATTCTCTTCACAACTATTGTTTTGTTGTTGCTATTGTTATTCCACTTTATTATTTTCATTACCAATGAGTTGCTTCATCCAATGCTTGTAAACAAATCATATAATTTTCAATTTCCTCTAACGTAATTATCAATGCTCTCATGTCAGGAAAGTTTTTTTTTTTTTTTTTTTTTATGACTATCTTGTATAGGCCATGAGGTTAGAAATATGTTAACTATAGCATAAACTAATATTATAATGCAAGGGTGAAAACCTTTTTTCTTAAACTTATAAAACACTTTCTCTTTATATAACATATGCTCTTGTATTGTTAAATTTATAGTCATCTGCTTTTACTCAAGTTCAATTCATAGAGGATGGACTTCACGCTCCTCCTCCATTAAGCATCCATTAAGTTTGAGGCATCTTTGATTTCATATTTTTGAAAATTGTTCCCTTTATTTTATTCAGCTCGATGGTAATATTGTTTCCATCAAATTTTTTTCACTTATTTTTTTCCCTAATTTTTGCATTGCTCGACATATTTTGATTTTCCAATCATCAATATTTTCTACTAGTAAATCCTCTTTATGCGGTATAGTTTGAAATTCATTTATGGCATTTTACATGGCCAAGTGATAGTTGTGATGCAAATTTAGAGAAGGCCGCATATTTATCTACATAATAAATTTAACACATTTGACATACAATTCACTACAACAAAATTGAATTTTTACGACTTGCAATGCATGCCGTAAAAACTCTTTCAGGACATACACACAAATGCCGTTATATGACATGCTGTGGAAAGTTGAGCATCATTTACGGCATGCAGATAAAATTATAAAAAGTAAAAAATTAAACATTAATGACATACCAACTATATCATATATAACTTTTTACGACATTTTTGTCATGTCATAAATTATCATATTTTTCATGACATAATTTTGCATGCCGTAGAAGGTTATTTTTAATATATTTATGGCATACTTTGTATATCGTATATAACATTTTACGACATTTTCTTACATGTCATAAATCATCACTTTTCACGACATAATTTTGTATGCCGCAGAAGGTCATTGTTAATTTATTTATGACATACTTTGTATGCCGTATATAATCTTTTACGACATTTTTTTACATGCCATAAATCATTACACTTTTCACGGCATAATTTTGCATCTCGTAGAAAGTTATTTTTAATATATAATATATATACAAGAATATGACCTTGCCTAAACATATGTAGACAATAGCTTATAAAATGCAACCTGTTAACAAACCAAGCAGAAGCAGCAACTATGAAGTAAGCAAAAAAATCTAATATCCATACACCAAACAACCTACATACTAACTTTCGTCCACAACTTTTATCATATCAAGCTAATAACAACCTCAAACATATAAATCAAAAAAAAGTATCCAAATCATAATATTCATTTATCAACATGATCTACACTATGAAAGATGGCAAATTTATGCCATCTGTTTATGCATTTATCCAGAGTTTTAAATCACATGATCTATACTATGAACGAACTGTCCAAGTACAAGTTTTGGGATCCAATAGTGCCCAGAGATGATTATGATCACCATCCTTCACAGCTGTTGGCAATGAAACACTCGTCAATTGTAATCAACTGACTAAAAAGTAGGCTTCAAAATTGTTCGCTTATACCAAAATTTGACAAGGTATACAGAAGGGATGGTTGAAGCCTTGTATTGAGACAAATAGAATAACTCTTTTCCACAGAATTCTCTTTCAACCCGATTATCTGAAGCTTTTCCCAGTACAATCATTTGTCCCCCCTGCAACAGACTTCAAAATTAGAGCTGAAGTGCACTGATTGAAACACCAAACAGAGCATGGCAAGATAAATAGTTAGGCAGTCAACAACAGAATAACAACATCAAACTTTCTAGTAACAACATAACCAAGACACTTCTATGCCTTTTTTACTGTGCCAAAGAAATGTATGTGTTGAACACAACTAACCATGACCTTGTCCTTGTTGCATAGAATACATATAGATTCTCCTTAAGACACCACAACTGAGCAAAAGTTGAAAGTACAGTGGTCACTAATTGGTACTATTAACAATGTGCATACATTCATGAGGTCTCATGTTGGGTTCTGCAAATAACTGTATAGCTTTCTTCTAAAACAAAAGTTAAAGCATTTTCAAGAAATCTTTGATAGTACCTTTTCCTTTATTGCCATCTAAATTAAGTAAACCTCTAGATTAGATAGTGACGAGAGGAAAGGAAATCAATCTCATACAAACACAGAAATGGCAAAGAAAAGGAAATGAAAACTTATAGCTAGTGCCTTGGCTAATCACATTGATGGTAATTTGTACCAAAGTGGCAACATAATGGCAGCATAGCAGTATCGTGAAAAGTTCCTCAACGGCACTAATTTGTAATGTTATCTATAATTAACAGGAAAAATAAAAGAATGAGAGATGAACGTGTACAAGTAATACTCACTGAGAAACTTGGTTCATTGGATCATCAGACATCTGCTGCAGCTGCTTATATTTACACTCAAGAATTAAGGAAACTTCACAATTCATGAAACACTTGGCCTTCAAAAATTCTGAGGTGGAAAAAAAAGTTAAATGGCGTTAAAAAAGTTAATGTCATACCGTGGATAGCTTCAGGTCATAAGTGAACCCAAATATCTCATAGGTGTAATTGATAAATTCTAACACACTCCTGACTTCATCTTTTATCTGAAAAATTAAGAAAAATAGTTATGTGAGGCATTCAAAACGTATAGAGTTAACAGGTCTTAGCTATATGTCACCAAGTTTAACTAACCACTCCTAACATGACACAACCCCAAAATAAAATTTTTGATGAACAACAACAACAAAGCTACCTACTGAAATCATTAACCTGCTAAGTGCACCACTAGCCTCATTCCGATGCAAGAATCCAAAACCAGCCATGCGAAGAGGAAGTTCTGGATAACCATATGAAAAAATCAAGATACAAATGCCACAAATAGGATAGAGGAAACAACAGGATGATAATTTGCAGCAAAGGTAAGCTATGAGAAGGAATGTAAGTTTTTTAGTGTTAAAAGCTAAATAAACACACAAAAGCCATCTAAAACTTCACATATCACTGTCAATTGGTAGGGTAACATTCAAAAGAATAAAATAAAAATCCCAATCTGATCCATGCAGAATAAATTCAAAATAGGTGTAAACAATGAAAGGAAAAAAAATATTTAGTATGCATTGTTCAAGTTTTTGTCACTAAAATGAACTAATTCTAATCATCATCATTTAAGTAAATGGACTAGCCACCCGTCAATCTAATCCTTTTGCCTTTCTAACGACTTAATTCCATAGACTTATTTGAGAAGATTGCTTCCAGGATTCCCAGAAAAACAATTGATCAAATCAAAGAGCACTACGAAGCACTAGTTGAAGATGTTGAGATGATTGAATCGGGATTTGTTCCATTACCTGATTATGAAATAATCAAGAATGATGGGAATGGATCAACCCCTACAGTGCAAAACAAGTTTGATTATCAACAAAGGAGGAAAGACGGTCCTTGGACTAAGGAAGAACATGGGTTTGTTTCTCCAACCTTCATATATTTTGCCATTTATATGTCATTTGTTTTGTTTTTTTAATTTCACAATTTGATTTGGTCTTGACTTGAATGCCCTTGGCATTAAAATTTAAATTTGCATCTTATTCCATGAAATCAGGCTTAATGCAATGAAATGACCTATGCCTTCTGTAACAAGGGCCATGAGGGTCATGAAATCAAACTGAACGAAGAATAACATATGGATAATGAAATCATGAAATTACCTTCTTTCCACGAATCACAGCACCAGGCTCACCTTGGATAACCATGTACTTAGTGTCGCCAAGGTAAAGTCCAATGGGAGCGAGAAAGCCAGGTTCGTCGAGATCTTTCATGATGCCAGTGATCTCATCAGGCTTAAACTACAAAAAAAAAAAAAAAATTAACGATTATAAAATACAAAATCAGCACAAGGGGCAATCAAATCAAATCAAATCTAGCAAGAAACACAAAAGGTAAGATTCTATTGAGGCATAGCTGTAAATAATAAAAGCCATATATATGAAGTTGAGGAAACTTCAAAACCTAATAGATAACTAGAATTTGAGGTGAAAAAAGCAATGTTTATGAACAACATGGCTGGCCATTTCTCAATTTAAGATTTTAAATGATTTTGTGATTAATTTCTAAACAGACCTAAAATGTAAAAACTTGAAATGAAAGAAAAAAGGAGATCCATTCTAAGATCTTCCCAAGGTAAAACAGATCAAACTCATAGGAATGCAAATTGAATAACAATGCAGGTGAAAATCAAACACTCTGAACCGGCGCTAATCAACCAAACAAATCAAATCTCACATCTCATGATTCAATAATGAAAATCCCAAAGCCAATCATCAAAAAAGGTTTCATAGAATCATTACAGGTTTCAATAGATGAACACTCGGATCTAATCGAAATCTCAACAATTCAAAAAATCAGTAAAGGCAATCGGCGATCAACATTTTTACGAACAGATTGATGAAAAAGCAATCGAAATCAAACATACTATAATTAAATAAACAAATTAGAAAGACAGATCTATGGAGAACCTTGGGGAAAGAAGCGCTCTGAGCCTAGACGCTGCCGTCGTGGCCGAGGATGGCGGTGGAGGTGAGGTGGTTGCCCTCGATGTCGCACATCAGGTGATCATCCACGTATGTCTGCCACGACATTTTCCAAATCTCTGCTCTCTCTCTCTCTCTCTCTCAACCTCTGTTTTCTCTCCTTCTGGCTCTGTTTGTGTGAAATGAAATGTCTGTTTGTGTGAAATGAAATGTGTGTTTCGACTCAACCAAGGGCATAAATAGTTGCTGTCTGGAGACTAGAAAGTTCTTTTGAAAGCAAAATAGAGAGCGATTGGGAGGAATTACCTTGTGCTTATATGTTCACAAAGTAGTAGTCATTGTTTTATAGGAAGAAGAAGATTGATTCGATCGGTTGAGAGAGATTAGGGTTTAGAGAGGGTTGAGAGAGAGAGAGAGAGACTGAGAGAGTAACAGGGCAATGGTTTTCAATTTAATTAAGTAAGTTTTTAAATATTTTAAATAATTTTTTTTTTACTTTTTAAATTCAAATAATTTACATGTACTTAAAAAAAATATTTTAAAATTTTTTTTAAAAATCACTAAATTTAAAAAAAATATAAAATTTAATACACTTCATATATATTATATTTTATTATATTTTTTTACAAATATTTTATTTTTTAATTGTATTTAGATTAGGCACATTTAAAAAGTAAAAAATAAATAAATTATTAAAAGAAGGAAAGACATCAAATCAAGGTAATTTAAAAAAAAATAATTATAAATTAATGAGAAGTCATATAAATATTAATTATTAAAATTATAAACTTTTTCATGAATATGTAATTTTTTTTTCTCAAAATCCCACTGGGTGCAATTATCCCTTAAAAGAGACACTAAATTATAAAATAACGTATAAATTATTTTTTACGTTGTCCTCAATTAGAAATATGTAAGGTGAGAAGCTTTGTTGGAAATTGTTAGCTTTTCTAAATCAAAAAAAAAAAAAAAATTCGGATTGAAATTTTTTTTAATAAAAGTTTTCACGACATGCTAATGCATGCCGTATAAAGTTATAATATTTTACGACATGAAATGTATGTCGTCTTAAGTACAAATATTTTATGACATATTTTTTGTATGCCGTGAAAATATATATTTTTTACGGCATGATTTTGCATGCCATAAAAAAAATTCTGGATTGAATTTTTTTTTTTTTTTTTGTGCAAAAGTTTTCACGACATGTTAATGTATGTCGTGTAAAGTTATAATATTTTATAACATGAAATGTATGTCGTCTTAAGTACAAATATTTTACGACATATTTTTGTAAGTCGTAAAAACATACATTTTTTACGGCATACTTTTGCATGCTATAAATATATGAACCAACGACTTACATGGTATGTATGCTGTTATGATTGCATAAAGAATAAGATAAGCAAGCTCGATGGTACCTGAAATACAAAAGATAAAGAGTAAAAAATCTCAATAAGTATCATTGTTTATTGTAGATATGTAACGCCCCACTCCCGGGTCGTTAAATACACTAAAATAGCCTAAAAAAAAAATACAAGTTTTGCTCTAAAAAATAATAACTACAAAATTGTCTCCAAATGGTACAATATCCTCTAAAATAAACAATATTACAACTATCTCCATATTTAATAATTAAAGTGGTAGATCCAAAATCTCTGTATTAATAAATCTTTCTAATCTCAATTTCGAGCTCTGCTAAAATCTGCTTCGCACCTGAAAAATAAATTAATTCGGGAAGTATACAATACGACGGGAATACAAGGCTCGGATACAGAATAAATTAACAGAAACCCAACAATTTATGACACTAAATCAACGATACGATAATCAAGCAATTTACCAAATTGCACAACAAATCAACCATAATTTATCTAGACCAAACACTCAGTCCTACTCAGTACATGACTAGTGAATAAATTCATTTATTCACCCACCTCACCCAAGCTCCATGCTTATCCGGGCATATTGGTGTAAACAATTAATAAGATTCACTCAATCCATGTACGGAGTATTTCCATGTCATTCAGCCAGACAAATCACCATTTAACACAGAAATATTTGTAGAGAATTTTACCAAACGATCAGAATATCAACGATTCAACAACGAACGATTTTACGAAATCTATTAATAACCACATTAATCAAGTAGATTGCAAATTGAGGATGATTAAAAATATAGAACTCTTTGCAAAGAGATTTAAATAGAGCATATTGTATACAATCCAAATTTATTTCAAAATGATTAATTCCATCACCATAAATCTGAAATTGCTCCATGGATCTCCAAAAATAGTTTTGATCAAACTTCTAAAACATAAAGTATGTATGATTTAATAAAATCTACAACTCTCAATTTATTTATTTATTTTATAAAATACTCATTTTTACTCTAAGCACTCCCGTATCTAAACTTAATATTTCTACTCTATATAATTTATGAGAAGGGGAGAACTGAATGAAGAAATGGTTGTGAGAAGTTCCCACACTCGGCTGATTTATAGAGGAAATGAAGGAATGGAAGAAGATTAAAACAATTTAAAAGAAATGAAAAGGTTAAATGATGGAATTGGTGGGTTTTGTTGGCAAGTCAAGGAAGTGAGGAAACTGTAGGTAAAACCCACGGTTTTGTCTTATTTCTAATTGTATTTTTTTTTTTTCCACATTCTTCTCACATGATGGGGGAATGGTAAATTGATTTATTAAATAACAATATTAAGTTTAGATACAACGGAGATGAGATAAATACAAATAAATAATTTAAAATTAAATTTTTATCTAAAAATCTCACCACTAAATTAAAATAATAAATCACCAATACCACTCACTAAATATTAATATCTCAAAATTCAGGTGTTACAAGATATATAAAAAAAAAATTAAAAATTAAAAATTTACTATACAACATCCATCTATTGAGGAGCTAATGTAACTTTTTGTAAAAAAAATTATAACACAATAATTTTAAAATAAGAAAAAGATAACGTAATCAAAATATTGTTGTACATGGAAAAAAAAAAACCACAAAGGAAAAAGAGAAATCTATTTTGATTTATTGTTAGATTTATTTTAAGATTTTTTTAAATTACAAAATAAACACAAACAGTGTCTTTTGTGGATTTGTATTGGATTTTACGTGATAGACATCTGATTGAGTGAATTGTGGATATGCATGAGTAAATTGTATGAATAAGACTTGTGGGGTTTTTTTTTAAAAAAATAACGTGATAGACATTGGATATTTATAATTTGTATATATGTTTTTCATTCATTTAAGTTACAGATATTCGAGAGTTTTTTTTTTTTTAAATAATATGATCGACATTGGATATTTGTAACTTATATATAGATATATATTTTGTGGGTTTATATTTTTATTATTAATTTATTTAAGTCATTATGTGATATTTAAGTTACAGATAATTGTGATTTTTTTTTTTAAATAACGTGATATACATTCGATACATATTTGCAAGTTTATATATATTTTTAATTAATTTATTTAATTGAGAGTGAGATTTATTTTAATTTATTTAAGTTATGTGATAGATATCTAATTTTTTTTGAATTTTAGGTGAACTACTTTTGATATGTAAAGGAGAGGATTTATAAAAGTCGAAGAAGCTATCAACACTGTTATATAAGAAGAAACAAATCAAATCTGATTAAATTAAAGAACAAATGCAAATCACAAATTAAAAAGCAAGTAAGCTCAAATTATGTAAAATATAATAATGGAAAAGATGAAAAAATTGAAAGAGCAAACATATACAAGAATTCCTATGTGAAAAAGAAAAAAGAAAAAGAAAAACAATACACATAGCTAAAATTTTGGAGAGCTAATATTATAATAATCCTGAAAAAGTAGATCTACATCTTTTAAATTAAATCAAATGCATGCAAAAAAATTCATATATTTTTTTTCTTTTAACTCTTTTCATTTCACTTTCCAATATCACTTTTTTCTTGTAATCAAGTAGGCCCTTAGGCATTGTTTGGATATTGAATTTATAAATAAATTTAAGAAGCTAAAAGGTGAGAATAGAAAATTAATAAAATTTTTACTTTTACTTCATTGAAAAAAATAATTATCGAATTGATAATTGGATTGGATTGAATCAATTTTTTACATATTCGATTCATTTAATAATCATATTAAATAGAATCGAATTATTGAATCGGATTTTTTTAAAACAGAATTGAATTTTCGGATTCGATCAGATTAATTCCAATCCATTGATAAATGATTGTTTTACTACCATGTTTAATGAGTAAAACTAGCACATCAAATTGCCGTACAGACCATGCAAACCTTGCACTGAACCAGATATGGGCTTCCATGCCTGTGGGCACGTGGTTTTAATATGTCTAATTGTTCAACCTCACTCTCAAAAACCATGTCCAATTGTTGAACCTCTCTCTCTCTCTCTCTCTCTCTTTCTCTCTCTCTCTCACAGCTATTATGAAAAGATGATTATAATCAACTTTTTGATAAAAAAACTACTTATAAGTAGCTTATAATCTGTTTTTTTGTGAGAGAAGAAGTAGATTATAATCCGAAAAGTGAATTATAACCCACTTCTCAAAAAAAATTTATGTATTAGCAAGACAACATGATGGGTGGTGTCTGGGATTTTTTTTAGGAAAATTACACTTTAGTGTATATTTGAAAAAAAATTAAATTAATGATAAATTTTATAAATATTAAAATATAAAATTATATACTTTTTTATGTATTTGTAATTAATATTTTGAACCCCACTGACATGTGGTTTTTCTTCCTTTTTTTTTGTGATATTTTTAAAAATATATTTTATATTTTTTTTACAGTTTTGAGTTTTACTCAATTAAACAAATTGAAAAAGTAAAATCTAAAAAAAAAAATTTTGAAAAAAAGCACCGGGAATATAATAATAATAAATAGTTGACCTTTTGGACTTTTTTATGTTGTTGAATTTTTTCAATATTTTTAAAAAAAAAAATTTAGATTGGTCTACACAATATGAATTGAAAAAGTATAAAATTGATATAATTTTGAAAAAAAATCATTAAAGACAATTTAAAATATATATATATATATATATATATATATATATATATTTATGTGTAACTTTTTTAACTATATGCCAAATACTCCTAAATCAGAAAAAATTATATGAGGTCCTATGTCACTAGACTGATTTAAGTGGTCTTTTCTTGTTGCACAATTTATTTTAAAGAAAATTACAATTTAGCGGTATTTTCATAAAATAATTATAAATTCATGAAAAATTTAACAACTTTAATTATTAATATTTATAAAATCTGTCACCGATTTGAAATTATTTTTAAAAATCTACACTAAAATATAATTTTGTTATTATTTTAAATTGAATGTTTGACGATTGTGCAAAAAAGTAATTGAAGGTCTGATGACAAGGGATTGACAATGGAGTCTGAATCTATGATTTTTCATGAGCTTTGGTAATAGGACAAAAACATAAAACTTAGAGCTTTAGTTAAAAGACAACCCTCTCAGTTCTCTAATAATACAAAAATATTTCAAAATACTTTGAGATTGTTTGAAATGTCCTAAATAAGTGTACTTTTTAACTTTTTAAACTAAAAAATTGAAAAAAAAAAATATGATTGTTTGGGTTAACTTTTTGACTTTTTATGAAAAAATGTGTATTAAAAAATTGTATAAATTAGTGTATAAAGAAAAATTAAAATTGAGAGTTGTGCAGCCGTACTTTTTGACTTATAGTGAATAATGATAACTTTTTAACTTTTTGAGTAATTTTTTAACTTTTTGACTTTTTAGATACATGCCAAACTTGGCCTTAATTACAAAATTAAACACAATTCTCTCACTTACTTGATGCAAGTCCACACCCATATTATGAGGTTATTTGGAATGTTCTAAATAAGTGCACTTTTTTACTTTTTATAAAAAGGTGTATAGAAAAATAGAGAGAAGATGTTAATTGATGTGACCCAAAAAAGATATAAACTAATTAGTCTTTCCAAACAATGTTTGCTTCTATGATTTATAGTTTATGTATAGAAAAATGTTTGGGGGCCCTAATTCTGTGGCTCAAATGTGGCTCAAATGGCTAAAACGACGTCGTTTTGGCCATTTGAGCCACATTTGAGCCACAGAATTTGGGCCCTCTACCATTGCTCTTTATGTATAAGTAAAATAATTGTTTACATACCCCATTGATGCTATTTAGCACTGCCAACTCATCTTTAAGAGCATTTTAATGGAATAATTAAATTTGTGTTGAAATATGTGGTAAGGAAGAACAAAATTTAATCTTTACAGCCAAGCAGCTAAAATAAAACCCAGGTGAGAGGATGACAAACACATCACTAAGCAGAAGGTGGGTGTTCTGCTAAATTCAAAAGAGACAATTCCTATACAATTGGTGTGGTGGGGGGGGGGGAAAGCATATGGGAACAGTGTTGTGGACCCAACTAAGCATTTGGAGGGACCTCAAACATAGCAAATGCAATTCAAAGGGAATAGAGTTACCTATCCACATGCCTCCCTCCCACCTTCTTTGTCCCTGTTAGGAATTGAAACACAAAATGAAAGAGTACACAATAATTTTGGGAATGACTTACTTCTTATTGAATAATCTAGGCTTATAAATAGCCTTCTACAATCTTAACAGAATGAGAAAATTAGCCCACAGCTATAACTAATCAACATAATAAGTGCAACTAGAAAAAAGTCAAGAAACACTAAACAAGTACCCTAAAGACTAGGGCTTATTCAAATCGAATGCTTATCTGAATTCCTAACAGAAACCCAAACTTTCTCTTCATTCCCTCCCTTAAACTAGTTTCCAACTGCAACTAGTTTAATTCAGGAACTTGACAAACTCCCAACTGACTCCGAGACCTCTGAAATGCATCCAATGTGAGGGGCTTTGTCATCATATCTGCCAGCTGATCTTGTGTTCCACAATAAACCAACTCAACTGCTCCTTCTCGTGTGAGATCACGAAGAAAATGGAAGCGCACATCAATGTGCTTGCTTCGACCATGTAACACAGGGTTTTTTGATAGTTTAATTGTGGAACTATTATCGCAAAGGATTGAAGTGCACTTACTTTCTTCCAAACTCAGTTTCTCAAGTATCCTCTTCATCCAAACAGCTTGACTAGCACAAGCAGCTACAGCCACGAACTCTGCTTCAGTGGTTGAAAGAGTGACTATAGGTTGTTTTCTTGAGGACCAGGCAACAGCTCTAGATCCCAACATGAAGACACAGCCTGATGTGCTTTTCCTGTCTTCTAGATCTCATGCATAGTCGCTATCTGCATAACCAACCAGATCTTCACACCATCCCTTCTTGTAAAAAACTCCAAGTCCAGTGGTTCATTTCAAGTACCTCAGTATCCTCTTAGCTGCCAGCAAGTGCAACTCAATTGGTTTAGCCATGTACTTGCTAATCAAGCTTACTGCAAACATCAAGTCTAGCCTCGTAGCTATTAAGTACATGAGGCATCCCACCGTTTGTTTAAACAAAGTCTCATCAACACCAATCCCATTCTCATCTTTAAAAAGTTTACAACTTGGAACAATGGGATTATGAACTGAGTTGCTATTCTCCATCCTAAACCTCTTCCACACCTCCAAAGCATATTTT